>NC_142860.1:627500-1252500 GCF_061612785.1 Hesperophylax consimilis | reverse complement strand
TCTAGTGTTATTTCAGAATATTTTTCATATTTAAAAAAAAATTTAAAAGCTGTTTTTATAATTATGAATGTGAAATATAGTACACAGTGAAAAAATGCATGTTTAAGTAAACAAAAAAATGTTTTTGAAGGTGACGTTATGATATTACTATTAAAAAAATAATGTAATATAATAATGTTATTTTTGTTAGTTAATTTGTGATTTTTTATAATTTTTATAACGATATTTATGTAATAAAATGTAATAACACTAAATCTATTTTGAGACAGGTTTAATCTTATTTCTAGTCAATATTCTATTTTTTCTTTTGCTAAAAAGCTCATTTTTTTATACACAATACATTTCGTTTTATCGTTTGCAGAATGCCTGATGTCAATATTCCAGTTCATTTTTTTATTTTTTTTATCACAATTTTTACATTTAGGTTCTTTATCTTTGTTAGCACAATCTTTGTATGAATGATCACCAGCACAGTGTGTACACAATGGTTTGTCCTTTTCTTTATGAAGACACCTGACAGAAGTATGTCCAAAGCCCAGGCAGTGATAGCATTGCACTAGAGGATGGGCATCCTCTACTTGTATTCTCTGGTATCCCACATAGATTTTACCGGTATATACTAGCCTTCTTCTTATTTCAGTACTAACTTCTATTATGTAATTAGATGTGTTATTATATTTGTTTTTCAAGATCTTTTTTAACGTCATCTCAATTTCTGGTTTATCTATCATCACATCCTTGATATCTTCATTCTGTTCGATTATATCTTGTATAATATCATCCTTATTATAGTCATTAGCAATGCCCTTAAGTATTATAGTTGGTCTTTTCTTTTTAATTTCTGTAGCGCTGATGTCTTTGAACTCGTCTCCAATAGCTTTACTCATTTTTTCCGCATCGTACTTTGTCGAACATTTTATAAGTATTCTATTTTTAGATATCGCATTAACACCAATCACTTTTGCACCAATCTTACTTAAGTTAATTTTCTTCCTGATTTTATTTTGTATATTTTCTGAAGATTCGTCAGCATTGTTCGATGAAACTATTAATTTGTAATCACTTTCCAATGTTTTATTTTGGTTTTCAGCTACTTTGCCGTATCCAAATGTTGGTTCGACTATTTTTCCCTTTGCTTCAGATAACTGAAGAGTTAGATGTCCCATCCAGTTAAATATAGCACTTGTTTTTGTTGTAATTAAGTTAATTTGTTCTTTATTAAATTTATTCACTTTATCTTGAACACAATTCAATAAATCATCAATTGCCTCCTTCGCAGAATCCATGAATTGATGTGGATTCATATTTTTTTTAAAGTAAAAAACACCGTTTTTTAATAAAAACCTTAATAGGTTCTAGATATTTAGGATAAACTTTAAATTTCGTTATGTTTCACTGTTTGTTAATTGTTTAATTCACTAAATTGTTGTGTCTTATTGTCCTTTTTTCACAAACAATGAAATAGAGCACAGATTCACTTTTTTAAAGTTTGAAAACACACAAACAACACACGATCGTGAAATCAATGTATTCTGCACTTTTTTACTGCTATAATATAGCTTTATTTGCGTTTATTTCTTTAAATTAGTATGAGCAAGGATGAAACGTCAAGTCTGTAGGTAGATAAAATTATTGTTGAAATTATTCTTTCCGTGCGATCGAATCTTCGAATTGTCACACACCCCTTGAGATCATGCTAATCTTGTTATTTGAGAGTCTCTAGCCCTATTTGTTATTTGAATAAATATATTGTACCTCTTTTATTCAATAACAAAGCAATCCTCATTGTCTTTTACTAATCATGTTACAACGGCCCTAGAGTGGTTGAATTTGTACGTGAGATTATTGAATTTCACTGGCGACAAATGGTGTCTAAATTATTATTAGCCTAATTGTCACAGTTACAGAATGTACTAAAATAAAACAATTTTTTTTCAAGAACAACCCATTGTGACTACAAAATACATCTTGAAGACTTCCGTGGTCGAGGGGTAAGGTCCTTGATTGACAAGCTGAAGCGGGTTCGAATCCCGGAATGAGCAAGTAAATTTTATTTGATAATTTATGTTATTACACTAATTACTCATAATTAATAAGCGGCACATTCCACAGTGGAAGATACTTTCAGTAAGACCACAATTTAGAATTGAGATATTACTTGAAATCGCTTTGGCCGTGTTTGATGACCATATCAAAATAGCCAGGTACATTTAACAGTACATTTAACCTCAAAATATACTCCTGATGCCAATATTTCAATGGCTCCAGGCTTTTGGGAGCAGTTGGGACTCTTGTACGGCCTCACATTAAATAAAAAATTCCAAGCTTTTATGCCACGAACCTTTGCGGTAGAGAGGGAAGCTTTTTGATTTTGGACATAGAGGTCGCTGATTCGAAGCTTGGCTTTGGCAAATGATTTAATGGAACCGACATAATAATCCCTTGCATACAAATGGGCGTAAATTATTATTAATTAAACATACAAATTTAAATTGTCGTCACAGGGTATGTGATTAGAAATTGTCTTCATGTGCAATGCATAAAATTATTCAAGCTCAATGAGCATTTAATCTTTAAAAATTAGAACTGACAAGCATAAATCACAATATCAGACAAGCGATAAAGTAGGTACCAAAATTATTTTATACATTAAAATAATTTTATTTGAAAAAGGAATTTAACTGTTTAAATATGTGACAGATGCTCTATTGATGTCTCGTTATTTTAAAATTGTACAAGTGGAACATTGTAAAGGTAAAATTTCGTATTTTGAAAGGCAGTGATTGTCAGGCAAATCTTTTTGTTATAAATACTAACAGCTTCTCAAATCCTTTAAACAAATCTTGATATCTTATGTTTTTTCACGGGTTTGCGTTAGTAATCGAATAAATAAGTATTTAAATCAGAAGCCAATGGGTTGAGGGTTAAGCCAACAGAATCTGTGAATATTATTCCAATAATATTAACCAGCGTCCGTTTTCCTTGTTTATGAATGAATCCCAAAAGCAACAGTTGTCGAATATCTCCACAGCACACAAAGGCGAGTCGCGCGGCAATCTAAATACATCAAAGAGGAGATTTATCCAAGAAAGGTGGGGTTTGGGGAGGAGGAGGAAGAGGATGTCACAGAAGGAATTGTGATGTATTAAAATACGTAAAGGAAAATCTAAGGAAATGTTATACTAGCGAAAGTAACTATTTACTGAAATGCTATTGTTTTTTGACGGACATTAAAAAGCAAATTAAAAGCTTTGAATTATCGAAGAAAGCAAACACTTTGTGGCTTGACATTATACAAAATGAAACAAACACTTAGTTTTAAACCACTTTATTTTGATTATTGAAGACAATATTAGTGGTTTTTTAAACGAAAATCTGAAACAGAAAAATCAGAAATAGATACGGTCACATCTAGTACTCGAACCCAGGACCTTTGTCTTTCCGGGACACCGCTCTATCAACTGAGCTAATGGGACCCTATCCCCATCGGTCACTTTTAATTGACGGCCGGCATAGTCCAGTGGTAACGCATTGGACTGCCATTCCGAAGGTCGCGGGTTCGAACCCGGCGTGCGCAAATAAATTTTATTTGATTAATTTGTGTTATTTCACAATTAATTAATTAAAATAATATAAAGTATATTTGCGGCACGTTCCAGAGTGGAAGATACTACCAGTATCGCCCTGGTGTAAGACCACCATTCAGAATTGAAACGTTGCTCCAAATGGCTTTAGCCGTGTTTAGTGACTAGATCTGAATAGCCAGGTACTTCCCCACCTTCCTCTTTCCCTTCCCCACTTACCTCCAGCCTCACAACATCCCCCAATTGGGGATGCCATAGTCTCACTGGCTCCAGACGGGAGCAGTTGGGACTCTTGTGAGGTATTCACTATAAAAAAAAAAAAAATTGTATCATACTTCGAATAAGAACTATCAACATTGTCTTCATTTTTTCACCGCCCATTTTTATTGGCAACTATCTTTATGTATGATCGCAAGATTCAACCCGAACTAAATGCAATCTAGACAGCGTCTTTTTAGATAAACCTATCTTATTTTTAATGTGCGACATCTATTGACTTTTCGGCAAGTCTAAAATGAATATTTATTTTTCGGAATAACTTTATGGAGTAAAAATCTCAAATTGATATATTTAATTATTGAAGACAATATTAGTGGTTTTTTAAACGAAAATCTGAAACAGAAAAATCAGAAAAGGATCACATCTAGGACTCGAACCCAGGACCCTTGTCTTAAGTGTTTGTTTCATTTTGTAAAAGCTTTGATTTTCATAACAAGTAACTACATAAAATGAATATACATTGATCGTCTGTAATTGTCCTTACAACAGTTTGATGATTTCTTTGGAAGGAGAAACAGCTACAACGTTTAATAATAATAATAATAACTCAGCAGAACTAATTTCAAAATTTTGTAAATTTATTTTATTGGGATGTGTATTTATCAATAGTTACAATAATACTCGTATGTCAATCATTGAAGAAGAAGATAATACTAACGGCCTTAACTGGGAATCAAATCTGGGATATCTATATTTCCAGGATAATGCCTCTAACCACTCGACAATTGGGACCTAATTAACGTACAAAACTTTTGTCGATCTCATATTTCAAATGCAGAATTAACAATGTTATGTTCAACTAATTATTCCATATTTATTTCATATGGCTGCTTTGTTTTTGAATCGGTACAAAGTTCTAAATAATTTAGTTGTAGGCATAGACATATGAATTCATATTCATATGTCTGTGGTTGTAAGCAAGATAGTTACCGTAAGCCTTTGCCTTTTTATTTTATAATATCTTGTTCTGTTTCATATTTAGCTTAGATTTATGAGTATTTCTTCTTCTTCAATAATATATTACATTGATGGGTATAACCATCAAAAGTTTTATTTATGGGGTGTTATACCGTGTCCATCATCAGGGCAAATGTGTGGTGATGGACACTGTAATGCTGTCCGAAACGTTGACTAAAGAAGGAGGTAGCGCAACACGGCATAACTCTCCAACAATAAACCAGTATAATATTTTAGCGTGCGAAAATTTCTAATCATATCGACGGTGGGAAGGCAAAAGGGCGTAAGTGACAATTTATTCAAAAGTCAGTTAATCATTCAGGTTTGTTCGGATTTTTTTTATAATCAAAATGGTATATTTAATTAAATTTTTACTAAATTGTCGCTTAAGCCTTTTTGCCTTTCCGGTGTTTATATCTTATTTCAATAAAGTTCAACAATATTTTTATTCACAAATAGTAATTATCACGAACACCCTGTGTTGGGGCAGACCTTTTCAGTATCACCCCGCTGATAAATTATCTAATAATAGACCTCAATAATTCATAATCAGAAAATTTCCAATTAATGAAATCGAGTGTAATTAGCAGGGTTTCGCTGATATCATATAACCTGCCATATGAAATCAATCTCTAGGGGTATTTGATGTAAGGCATAGGATTGATTTCACGCAACCCCAAAATATGTTTACTTGGATTGTTGCCAAGACTGGCTTAAATAATGTAGATTGTTAACTTCAGGAACAACTTATATTTTCAACTTATTTTGAAGGTTATTCCCATTATGCGTGGTAGTTGTAGGCAGACTGATGGAACATAAGCGCAAGTCAAATACTAAGTTTGGTGATCGCGCTTCCGGAGTATCTGGGCCGAAGGCTTGGAATAAACTCCCTCCGGAACTAAGATCCTTAACAAGTCCAACAGAATTCAGGTCTAAACTAAAAAATTACATTTTTAAACTGTCATACCCTTAAATTAAATCTACAATTCCTGAGAAAAAGTCCAGTTATATCCAATTTTCCAATTATGTCGTATTTCCTGTATCTAAATTTCGCTAATAAGCAATTAGTAAATGTTAATTAAGTGTTAATCTCAAGTGACCTACCAGGTAAGTATTTATTTATTTAAACGCCATAAAATGGCTTTTAAAATAGAGTGATTACAGAACAAGTAATGTGTATACAAAAATATTGTTGCAAGTGATACAGTTGTTAATAGAAGTGCAGTTAAACAATACATAATTAAAAGAAATATCCACTAGTGTAGAAATAGTTGAATGAGTACTAGGTTTGTATAAAACCTGACATAAATCGAGGTATGAGGTGTTTATGATAATGAATAGTAATTATGTACTATAAAGTAAATTCTATAAAAGCTTAGAATGTTATAATAACAGAGAATATTTTATTTGAACAGAATATTAATATGTATAAAAAAGTGACTTGTTCCGAAATAAGCTCATTTTTTCCATCATAAAATATTTTCAAAAATCGTTATTCTTTCTTGAACAGATTGATTTTTTGACCTGTATGGGGCCTAGAAGCACGGAGAAAAAATAATATTGCTGATTTATTAAAATCCTGTTTAAAAACTTTTAGTGCATTCATAATATATCAACACCTGTTAATGCACACGCGTTTGTCCACAATGATGAAATGCGAATATTAGAATTTTTATGTTCCAACATCGCCATTTGTGTTTTACTGATAGCTTACTAGAAACCTCTCGATTCATTCGTTAAAGGCCTGCAGTCCCGGTTTTAACCGAATTACGAATAATTTTAAGAGACTCATAATATGTATATGTTTTGAATTATGATTTTGGTGATTTTCTCAACTACCACACTAGGCTCTTACGTAGTCGTGCGTGATTTTATTTCTGTTTTCTAGGAAAGGAAGTTCTGAGAAGGAAAAGTGTATGAGAGTTTGGTAGGTTTCAGTTTAGAGGTCAGTATTTCCAGGGGTGATGGAAGTATGAATCTATGCCTCCCACTGCGGTGCAAGACGACGAGTCGAGAGACACCAGCTTGAGAGGTCAAACGGTCTCCCCAAACCGGCCTATCCGGATCAGCCGGTGACCCACCACGCATCCGCTGCCAAGACCTCAACACACCTCATACGATGAACTCGGGCACCGCTGCTAAGTCACCAAACGTAGCTAACCACTTGGAATGAACACCGTTATTTCCAATATTATACCAATTATTTTAAATCAAAAGGTTTAACACAGGTTAATCATGGAAGTGATATTTACGGTCACATGGTCTTTTTTAAATTTAGTGATATGAACAAAAATTATTTGATTGAACCAATTTTGATTTTAGTAGGGTTTAGGAACTCATGCATTCTTTAAAAAAACTCGCCTCCTATGAAATATCCAATATTAAACATGGATAGTAAAAAGCGATATAGAATTATTTAATAATAATATTCAATGCACAGAGTTGCTAAATATGATTCAATTCAATGTGCTTGCGCGTTCAACACGCTCTTCTGTCTTGTTCAGGATGGATCACTGCAAAACGAACTCTAATCAGAATTCTCGCCTGAACAAACTATGCAATAATTACAATATCGTATTATCCAAGGTGGATATTTTTAGTTGCGAACTTACCGATTACAAGAAGTCCATGAAAAAATATTTTTCTCATGTTTTGTGAATAATGTCATGTCTCTATTGTTTATATTTCTATTATGATTTGATTTACATCTTTTATGGACCTAGATATTATTTTATGGACCTCTATGTATTGATAGATGTTTTTTATAAATTTTTGATTTCATATTCCTTTCTTACAAATTTAAATTTCTTATTATGTTGTCTCAGTAGAGGTAAAGTCACTAGGAGAAAATCCATAATTGGTTTTATTTTGGCTATATAATACGTATGTATAAACTGAAATAAATGTAAATTGTTTCCTGAAAATTAATTATTAAATAAATAAAATAATTAAAATATATCAAAAGGTTCCCTTCTCCCATTTCGCCTCGCACCACTCCCATTAGGAATGTCATAGAACAAAAGTCAAAAACTCGGAATCTTTATTTTTCATTACAACTACAATAATATATTTTTCCTTCGCTCTTAGCTTATGATTTCTTAAATCATTTCTCATTTACCCTCGTCATATAATAAACCCACTATTGTGAATAAGTTTTCATTATTACTGAAATAAAGACCTACTGTACTGTGCTGGTAACCTATTAAGACATGTTTGGTTTACAATAACTCCATTTCAGCCAGAATTGTGCCAACTTGTCGCTGGAGCAAATATCAGGAATATTCCCATAAAAGACTGATGGAATGTAAACGGCTGCAACGAAGAGTACTGGCGCCACCCACAGTGTGACGACAGTATTAAAGGTTTTCATAGATATCTTATAAGCAATAAAATTTTAATAAAAATTCTAATTTTCTCTAACTATTGCTAGTGGACCTTTTTGATATAAAACACAAATTTGGTTTTGAGGCCAAAATACTTAACCAAATTGAAAAAACAAATTAAGCCAAAAGGTAGAGTATATGTCTGGTAAGAAAATGTACTAATTTATTAATTTGTATTTTTAATTTATACAATAAAGGCCATCAAAGAAGACATCTGATCATAATTTTAGAGGCAAATTTGGAAATTATTTATGACTTATTTAAAAAAAATGCTAATTAACCACATAAATATGATGAAATAAAAACTAAATTAAATTCTTATTTAAAAATAATTTTTGTAAGTAAGTATTATGATGGGCGTAAAATTAAATTACAAATGATCAATTTACGTTGAAACACAAAAAATAGTTCATTCTTACATTTATGTAAGCAGCATTTTTTTATAAACTTAGATATTTATATGTCTAAACTAAGCATTTCATATTCATATTATACGTACCTACCCATTAGAATATATTTTAACAGAAAATTATTTAAATTGTCATTTAATTGGGAATAAAATATCCCGTGATTTTTCACGGCTCTGCGATAGTAATATAACAAAAAACGTAAAATTTTTAGGCGTGCGTTATATTGTGGTTTAGATAAAACTGTTAAATATTGGGGCTTGTGGTTATCCCACGGCTGCCCTATTTGATAATACGAGCGTTGGACTAAACACCAAAACCATAATGTTAGCATGAAAGCGGTTAAATGTAAGATATATATTTTTACTTTTATAAAAAGGGTTTTATTTTGTATATGTAGAGATTAACGAAAATAATAATTTGATTGGATGATTTATGAAAGATGACGATAAAAACACATCAGGAAGACTGTTTATGTGACTTTTATAGCCAGGCAACGTTTGGAATAATGCTTAACATTCTGACATGCCTGTTATCGGCCCCTCAACTCAACGACAGTCCGCTTCATATATTCTCCTATTGGCTATACAAGAGGGGGATTTGCTCAAGGCTTCCATATTAATTAATTCCGACGAATTTGTAAATGCAATTTTTTTTTCAGACGGACCCATGGGTGTAAGTTATTTATATTTATGATCAATAAAAACAGTTTCGTTACATTCAAATCTTTTACGTAAAACGGTTTGAATAATTTATGAAACGTTTTTCAAGTATAAAATTTGTGGTAAGCACCAGATTTTATTTATCTAGAAAATAAATGAGTAAATTCTCAATGTATTCACATCAACAACTGAATTCTAAAATTATACTACATTAATACAAAACACAAGAAATAACAACTACACGTATATTAGAAACAGTATATATGTATGAAGGCCTCAGCACGGGCAAGCCACCCAGTGAGGCCTACATTACTGGATAACCTGAATTGTAAAAAATATTGTACATAATAAAAAAAATATATATATAAGAGGCTCACAACATACTCAAAAAAACTCATAGTATATAGGTATGTGCCTGTAAGTGTGTTTGAGTTTGAGTTTGAGTATGTTGTACGACTTTGAGTATGTTGCCTTTATCAAATCTATCCATTTATTTATCTTGTCAATCACTATGGAGAGTACCGTTTTTGCTTTTATACCCCTCAATTAGTAACAACATATTTATAATATTATAAAAAAACCTTCATTAGTAGGAAGTAAGAAAAAACATGAGAAAAATACTGTAATTGTAATAGTTAAATCTTCATACACATAATAAAATTTTTAAAAAATTTATCAAAATAAATTAAAAAAATAATTAAGAATACCGCAAGATAATCCCATTTGCTACCAACCATTTGGAGCCAGTCTATGGTATCTCACATTTGGAGTTTGTTGTGAGGCTGAAGGTAGTGGGGAAGGGAAGAAGATGGGGTAGAAGAAGTCTTAAGAGTACCTGGCAATTCAGATCTAGTCACCACACTGGTAATGCTATTTCAAGCAATGCTTCAATTCTGAAAGGTGGTCTTACACCAGATCGATACTGAGAGTATCTTCCACTCCATATAATATTTTAAATTAATAAATTGTAAATTCGGTTTGCTAGTCGATAGCCTTGCCCTTACACGGCCTAACCACGGAGGCTGTCAATGTCTCTTCTATGCATTTTCAAGTCACAATGTAAATTACATCGGTATAGGGATTATAATAAATTTTAACTAATAATAATCTATTTGTGAAACAAACACATAATTGTTTGACAACCGAGCAACATAAAATTAAATTTGATAACATTAAAAAAAAGGAAAATATGTGAAATCGCAATATTGTTTAGAAATCGCAATATTGCTTTCAAATCGCAATATTGCTTTCAAATCGCAATAGTGCGTTCAAATCGCAATATTGCTTTCAAATCGCAATATTGATTTCACATCGCAATATTGCTTTCATATCGCAATATTGCTTTCAGATTCTGAAAAATACGCTGCCACCGTCTGACTAACGTAACGTAATTTAGAGATAATTTTATTATGTAAGTCGAACTTTGTTTTGTGGAAATTTGTTTTCTTACGTCTAAACAAGTAAACCATGTTCGCCAGCGGAAAATAAAGATTACATACACAACCCTTGTCATTCAAATTAAGAATACATTTACTTTTCGAAACAAAACGGGTAACACGTCTTGTCAACATCCCCCTAGTTCGAATTCATCCCTTCTACTTCCCTGAAACGTTTTACTTCGTCACTGTATTTACGAAAAAGTAAAAATAAATTTCCATTCGCGCGATTTCCCGGAAATCCAAATACAATTTGTCATGTTTGCATTAGCACAATTTTTTATTTGATCAAAATTGCTGAGGTTTTTTTTCAAATGGCAAGTTTTTAAATAAAACCCACGTGAAGGCACATAGAAATTATAAATAGGTTAAATTTGTAGCAGGAAAAACCGATAAAGATACGGTCGCATTTAGGACCCAGGACAGTTAGTTTGGTAATTTTTATTTATAATTAAGTCAGAGGCGGTTTACTTACATTCCCCGCGCAAGTTTTTAGGCCGTAGGCCCATTGTACTATCTCCCATTTTACCACATTCCCTTGCCAGTAACCCGGTCCCTTTTATAAAGTTCCCCAGGGCTGTCATTGGATATGTGGCGATGTCTTCTGGTTCCACACTGTGTCTTCCCAGGTATCTGAGCCTTATTCCCAGCAGAGCGGGACATTGGCACCATAAGTGAATTGGAGTCTCTTCCTCCTCTTCACATTTCCTACAGATGTTGGTGTTTTCCACTCCTAATAGTTGCATGTGTCTCCTGAGATGGCAGTGTCCCGTTAATAGTCCTACCAGTTCCCTCAGTGAGTTTCTGTCCATATCGTGTATTTGCCTGGTTCGGTTAGGGTCCGGTCCGTTTATGAGTACTTTAGATTGCCTCATTCCGGGTGCCTTCTTCCATTCCTTCCAGTGTTGGGATTTGACCCACCTCTTAATATGTAGTTTGGTGTGGCAAGCTGCTACTCCTACGGCCGGCTCAGATCCCGCAAGTGGTGCTTTCGCCCCTTTCGTTGCTAGTTCGTCAGCCCGCTCGTTGCCCTCAATACCTTTATGTCCTGGTACCCAGAGCAGGGTTACTTTATTGATGGTCACCAGTTCTATAAGGATAGTCCTGCATTCCATCACCAGTCTGGAGTTGCATCGGTTACTTTCCAGTGCCATTAAGGCCGCCTGGCTATCCGAACATATATTTATGTTCTTATTTCTGTACCCGATACTCATATTCTCCTGTGCGCAGGCTAAGATGGCTTTCATCTCAACTTGAAATACAGTGCAGTGCACTCCTAGAGGTATATTGAGTTCCCTCTTAGATCCCTATAGACAGACCCCGGCCCCTGTTCCTTCCTCCATCTTGGACCCGTCTGTGAACCAGATTAGTTCCTGTTTGGAGTTTGGACCTGGGACCGTGTCCCATTCCTCCCTTGTGGGGTACGTCACTTTAAACAGCTGTCCGAAGAAGTATTTGGCTTGTTTGCCGTCCTGCTTCATCCCAGCCGTCGGACTAATTGCTCTCAGTCTTATTCCTACCTCCGTGTGACTGTTTCTGGGAAACTCTCCTCTCCATTGGCCATTGCAATGTAACCTGTAGGCTACCGCCATCGCCGCCCCCTCTATTTCTATGTTAAGTGGGGCTAGGTTCAGCAGCACTCCCATGGCTAGTTTTGGAGTGGTTCTCATGGCTCCTGTGATGCTTCTGCATGCAAGTCTCTGTATGTGATTGAGTGTGACCATCACTGTTTTCAGTGTTGTTCTCCTCCACCAGACCAGGGCTTCGTGCATGATCCTTGGTTTTACGACGGTTGTGTAAAGCCATTGCATCATTTTAGGTTTGAGACCCCACGTTCTGCCGGAGATTCGCCTAGTTGCCCACATTAGAGCATAGGCCTTTCTGTCTACAGTTTCCACCTAGTTTTTCCAGCTCAGTTTGGCATCTACGATGACTTCGAAGTACTTAACCGTGTCAGAGGGTTCTAATTCCTTTTCATAGAAGGTTGGATTGCTCCATCCTTCTCGTTTCCTTTTACGTGTAAAGATTACTAGTTCTATCTTGATACATTTAAATATGATCGAATGAGATGATGAGAATCCCATTAGCTCAGTTGGTAGAGCGACGCCTTACCAAGGCGAGGGTCCTGGGTTCAAGTCCTAGATGCGACCGCATCTTTTTCTGATTTTTGAATTTAAAATTTTTGTTTAGGAATCGATAATATTGTCTTTATTGGCTAATATTCTATTTTACAGTACTTAACACAAAATAAAATAGTATATTCTGAAAATATGAATTTTTTCTCCTCGTCTTTTTTAGCTCTCAAGAAACCAACATGTTTTCTTAATAACTCCCAAATTAAAGTCAATAAACAGAATATCTGTTCAAATGATAAATAGTTGTTTAAATACGATATTCGAATAATAAGAGGTAGCGACGAGAGTTGACACAAGTGTACTCAAGAAGCAATGAATTGTTCATCTGTTAGACGCTAACAAGTGTTTTGGCTTTGTCTTCCCTGAGTAAATATCGCCTAATTAATCCAACTTGCTGAAATAAAACTACTTGTAATAAATGATGCTTAATATTTTGGGTAAAATTAGAACCCGCCTATAGAGAGATTTGTGGGCTAATGGAAGATATTTTTCATCAACCTTCGATAATATTGCTTTGAAGATATTAATAAGTATTGCCAAGTTGGGTTAGGTTAGGATAACGTGAGGATATTTGGTGTATTTTAAAGTGCTTCAAATTTAACATAAATACATGGCTAGTACATTTTTAATCGCTTAGAAACAATGATGTTTCTTCGGGAAACAGTGAACAGAAGATAAAACTGGATTTAAATATGTTTAGTAACCATTGCAACTACAGAAAGTGTATTTCCTTGGAAGTGTTAGGAGAAATTTCGATATAAAAATAATTTAATAATTAATAAAACAATTTTTTGCGCCACAATAATTGGTAGTTTCCGTGGTTGAGGGGTAAGGCTTTCAAGTAGCAATCAGTAAAAAAATATTGAATAAATAAAAAACACACGTTTACTGTATAAGGGCATAAAAATGTTTAGCTAAATTCCTGGTGAAATTAAAAATGTATATAGAAAAATTCTACAATATTTTACATTAACACCACACAGGAGGCCCTGAAAAAAAATAATTTCACACAAGGCTTATGTCATATTTTGGAATGCTCTATGTAGGGTTTTATTAAGGGAACGGAAGGAGAGGAAGTAGTTTTGGGAAGGTAAAAGGAATGAGTTTTGGGTGGGAATCTAGGGATTAGTGTGTCCAGAAGTGATGGATAAATTAATGTATCCCTTCTACTGTGGCGCAAAGCGATGGGTCGAGAGACCAGTTGGAGAGGTCAAAGGGTTTCCCCAAATGAGCCTCTCCCAATCTGACACAATACTCAGCTCTTTGGCAGGCGCATCCTGAACACAACTCATATAATAAACCTGGGTATTCCTGCTAAATTACCAAACGTTGCGAACCACTTGGGGTGACCTTTGGCAGAGGTGTTGATTCCTGGGGCAGCACCCAAACCCGCCTCCCAAAATGAATTTGCTCCGGGCAGTCAATAATCTTTTGCGGGATCACATTAAAAATATTATTTGTAATGTTCGTTACAACGAATGTTTTCATCACTTATCGGATTTTTCGTGGAATTATTTATTTTCCAAACTCTGTTGTAATTAAATAAAGTCCCTCCTTTAAATATCCAAAAAGAATTTGTAGCCTTTTATTGAAGTGAGCGTGTTTTTTGTTTTTGTTTTATTTGTTTTCGTGGCGTATTGACAAGCTTCTCGTTCAATTATAAGCTACAAATTTAATGTTACGGCTCATGATTCCGAATTATTCCCTTTTATGTTTCAGCAAAAATACATTAGGAGTTTCACAGCAAACAGGGGAATGTTTCCAGATTCCTTTCCCGTGGGAATTTCGTTTGTTTATTTATTTTTTAAAAGTCTAAATTGGCTTTGCGGGACTTTTAAATATTTTTTAGGAATTTTAGGCCTCTCACGAGTGAAATTATAATTCGTTTTCTTTTTCCAAAAAATGAATTAAATTAGTTTGCTTGAGTTGAAGATACTCTCAGTGTCACCTTGTTGAAAAACTTTATTTTATTTTTACTCTAAATGTTTCATGAGATGGCTTTAGTTGTAGTTAGACGACATCCGTGATTGATCGATCCAGAAGATACGGGTTCGAATTCCGGTGCGCGCAATTTCGTTATTACAATAATAGATGTAATTTACTTACCTACTCTCATTATCGCATAGGAAAAAGCCCACCATTCAGAAACGAAGGGCTGCTTGAACTGAGATTAGCCATTTTGTAACCAGATCTGAATAGCCAGGTATTTTCTCCTTCCACTGTCCTCTTTCTTTTATCTTACAATATTCTTCCTTTTTTGGTGCCACCCATGGGGAACCTATTCACATAATATTATTTTCATATTTACATATTCTTATTATTTTCAATCTATGTGATTCTATCTGTACCTGTGATACATATTAATATTAAGTGTTAATAAATAAACTAGATCCCTAGTTAATATTTCCATAATTACTGTGTAATTAAATTAGTTCGTTAAGAAAGTTATGTAACATAAAAATACTATTTTGCACCTTCGCTTTATAATATCAATAAAATATAAATTTTAATAAAAAATAAAATGTACTTCAGGATGGGATAAGTCCGAACATTCGCCACTACCCGTTTGAGAATTTTGAATTTTCGAAAACGGACTTTAACATGTTTTTTTTTTTAATACAGTAAACATCATTATTTTATTCTTTAAGTGTTGATCTTATCTTGAAAAACAATTTTGGTAATAGTTTTGATGAAAAAAATTATACAATGCTTGTTTCCTGTCTATTAAGAGTACACAAAAGTGCTGTGAACTAATATTAAAAGAATTTCGTTAAATTGATTTTATTTTTGCATCACTTTGAAGCAAGCGAGCCTAGCACACAGCTTATGCTCGCGAATACAATGTCATCTGACTGGAGCTGATTTGATGTGCTGAAGGCTGAGTGAATAGATGTCATGTGGGATTCTCGTGATCGTTGGACTTTACCCGCCGTTCGGAGTTTCCCCACTCTCCCCTATGCTTCAATCCATTATAAATGTACACAGATCCTTCGTCTAGGGGTTCTGATTGAAGTGATTAACAATATCACAAGTGTTACTAATTAATACTATAAATATTAGCGATGGATTGACGAGGCAAGGCAAGTTCATCAATTCGTCAAACAAAGGAAACATCTGCGCGTACTTGGTACTATGTGCTCTGTAGATTATAACACGAGCCTGGTAGCTACTTCTGCTGCTAGTTTTACCGCGGGCTATATCAATATTCGTTATTCGTTTCCCAATTATTCCATACGACAAATAATATTCCATTTGCAATGATGTACAGGAAACCAGATTGGATCTCTGATAGTGTTGTGTTCCCACAAACAGTTCTCCAACTCGTCGTGGAAGGTGATTTTACAAAATAAGTTCTTCATATTATATCAGGGATTTATTCAATACATCGCGTATTACAAGTGTGATTGCAATGATCGACCTAACTAGGAGCTGGCTAAATGAGATCTGCAAACACCATGTTTGTCTGGAAGCAGCCTAACTGGCCCTAGCGACTACTGACTACTAGCTGCCATCTTGCGGACTTCCAAGCAAGCTCTTTGCACTGCCCTCTATGAGTGCATCTGTGAAACTCTTTGCTAACTCACTTCCCAACAGATAGTAACCATTTAAATAAATTCTTGTCATGAGTTTTACGACTTCCTTCAATCCTTTGAAGAGAAAGATAGTCAACTAATGAATTGGCGTCAGCAAGCCTTTTTTATGTGAAACCGCACAATAGTCCTAACTGCTCCCAATTGTCTGAAGCCAGTGAGACTATGGCATCCTCAATTGGGGTATATTATTAGATTGAAGGCAGTGAGGAGGGGAAGGAGATGGGGAAGAGGAAGGTAGGGAAGTAGATGGCTATTCAGATCTGGTCACCATACACAAACAAAAGATAACATTCCCAGGTTACGAATAACCTGACAATATTTGAAAATCTCCTACTACCACCACAGTAAGCAGAAAATGTTGTTTTTTGTGATGGAGGACTTAACCAGCCGAGGAATTAAACACACTACGCCTGGGTGGGACGTGATGTCTCAGCCACCGACCGGTTGATTATCCAACCATATTCAAAAATAATGTTTACAATAATTGTGAGAACGTACTATGCAAATTTAAAAATTTAAGTTTGTTTTTATTCTAAGCCTGAACAAAGGTATATCAAGCAATATTTCAATTCGGAATGGTCGTATGCTCGTACGATGCTGGGAGTAGCTTCCACACTGGAACGAGCCGCAAACATACTATAGGTATGTTATTTTTAATTAATAATTTTTGAGATAACAAAAATAAAATTTACTTGTGCAAGCCGGGATTCGAACCCGCGATCTCCAGCTTGCTAGTCGAGAGTTTTACCCCTCGACCACGGATTCCGTCAAAGCCTGAAGGACAAGGGACGTTCTCTCAGGTGACTAAATGTTGTGAGGTGAATGTGAACTAACACTGCATTATTTCATGTGATTTTCGCCAACTCTTTCAACGTAAATTAATTGATTTGTGATATCATTTTAGGTGTGTTATTAATTTTTTAAATTTAATTATTATCATTAATTTTCTTACGTTTCTCAGTTTAAGCTTTGGCTGCTATAAAATATTGTAAAAAAAAGTTAAATTCTTCATGTACTTTGAATGTTATTAAAATCTAAAGAAATAAAAAATACACTCGCCACAAAAAGTTACTGGCAGGCATTTTCTTAAGTCTGACAAAACTGTCAAAATGTTTTTAATTTGATAGTTTGATACGTATCTTTAAAACTAACTAAATACTTGGACTGCTTTTCTATAATAGATCCCAATCAATAAAGTTTCCAAAAAAAAAATACTAAAATGTTACTACAGGATTTTTCTAATTATATAAATAATGAATTGAATAACAAAAGACATGTTTTGGTACTGTTAATAGACAATTCTAAGGCATTTGATACTATAGATACGATAAAATTGTTAAATATTTTGGAGGCAATTGGGGTAAGAGAAAATACACTCAAACTATTCAAAAACTTTTTAACCAACCGCCAAATCGAGGTAAAAATATCAGATAAATTTAGTGAAATAAAAAATGTCAAAACTGGAGTTCCACAGGGGTCAATTTTGGGACCAACATTTTTTATTATCTTTGTATCTCTTATGAGTAAAATTTTTTCGTTTGTTAAATATTATGTATACGCTGATGATACTGCACTTGTCATATTCCATGAAAATTTATCTATTGCAATGAAATTGTTGCAGCAAGACTTTATTTCTTTATTAATGTGGTCACATGATAATGGTTTACTAATAAATTCATAAAAAACAAAACTGATGCATTTAAGATCACCACATGCCAAGTATAGCGAGGCACCTCTAATCATATCTCACTCTTTTGACTGCATTCACAACAATATCACACAGCCTTGTGCGTGTACAAATATCGAACTGATAAACCACTATGTCTATCTAGGAGTTAGAGTAGATTGTAACATGAAGTGGGATGTACACATTTCAAAACTGTGTAAGCGCCTTCGGTCTATTGTAGGTAGACTGTATAAAATAAAATATTATGTGCCTTTAAAAACTATGAAATTAATTTATCTGTCTCTTGCAGAATCTACCATAAGATATGGGATAACTTCATGGGGTCAATCGTGCAAAACCAACACAAAACATGTACAAATAATTCAAAATGCCATGGTAAAGTTGTTAGTAAGCAAAACCGTTTATAACCAGAGGAGAGACATAAGTATTATGTATAAATCAATAAATGTATTACCGATTCGTGCCCTTATGTGGCAAAAAATTGTATTACAGCATATAACTGACAGTCCGTATAAAACAATGGTGGATCATGTACACAATACACGTTTCATACAAAATAAAGGAATGAAAATACCTGTGTTTCAAAAAAAATATGGTCAAAGAACTCTTGAATACACAATACCTTTAATTTTTAACAAATTGCCATATGAATTAAAAGAAAATTGCTCCATTAGTAAATTCTCTTTAATATTAAAATCATGGCTACTAAGGAGTAACCTCATGTATAAAGACTGTGTTACACTGTTTTTCCCCATAACACTGTTTCTGTATTTTCAAATTTAAAGTATTAGACAATTTTTTTATTTATTTTGTTGGTTTTTTGTAGATATGTATGTCATTTGTTTACCACGCTAAAGCGTTGATGATGATATAATTTTTTGTACTATACTATTATTATAGGTGCAACTAATCTCCTGCTGACAAGCTACTTGCAGTAGCTTAGCGGGTATAAATAATATTGTATGTAATCTTTATAAAAATATTAAAAAAAAAATAAAAAAAATACCGATTAGAAAAAAGAAGAAAATTGCCCATATCACTCGTTGATCTGGACTGGACACCTCAACGCGTCAATCACACTTTCTTGATATCTTTTTAATTTACGAATTGTTTGGAGTCATTTAGAACCTAACTCAACTAATAATGAACAACGGTCATTTTAGGTGCGCTAAGGCTAATACGTTGTAATCTTATTCAATGGCAGGTTATTATTCTAACTGTAGGCTTCTCACTTAATTATCCCTTAAACTATGTTTGTGCCGTATTGATATTAAACTGTTTGCAGAAGTGTAGGCAGCATGGGAGCGTGTTCAATGTTCATCTCATATATTTCAATAATGATAGAATTATACGGGAAAACTTTCCAGTTTTAGGTACATTAGGTTTATTATTAGAACGAGGCATAAATATTTAATAATTATAACGCATTTCGTAAATTGACTCAATACTTTGAATATACGTAAGAAAGGGAAGAACTGATGCCATGTATTAGAGTAAATATAAGCTTGGCAACTTGGGACATTATTGTTACAAAATCATAACTTAGCAAAAAAAGTCATAACGTAGATTTTTGACAAAAACATAACAAATGCCAGGCGATAAAACCATACAATTCAGTTCTTACACAAAACTTCTTCTTCAAAATATGAGATAAAAACGAGGTGAGCAATTATACTCGTAGACCGATCTGCATTTACTATTACTATTACAAAATTGTTTGAAAAACTTCTTAAATAAAATCATTCACTGTATCAAGCCAGTAATTTCACCTCACCAACATGGTTTCACTTGAAGAAAATCTACTTTGTCCAATCTTTTAATTTAACAAAACTATTATCCTATACTATACTATATGGAACGAACTGCCGGCCTCTGTGTTTCCTCCCTCCTACAACATGGGACTCTTCAAGACCCATGTTCACTCCTTCCTCTCCAAAAAACGACCCTCCACACAGCATCCCCAGAGATGACATAGGCCCTGAGGGAAATTATTTTCTTCAGGGCCTCCTGTGTGGAGTTAATATAAAAAATAAAAAAATATATATCCGAATCCATATCTAAGAAGTTACAAGTTAATTCAGTCTATTCTGATTTGAGCAAAGCATTCGACAAAGTTAATCGCGATCTGTTGTTTAAAACGCTTCATAAATTAGGAATAGCAGGGTATTTATACATGTGGTTTAACAGTTATTTAAGTAACAGACAATTGGCCGTTAAAATTGATGGCTTTATTTCTTATAAATTTACTTCTGCCAGCGGTGTCCCTCAAGGGTTACATTCGGGACCAATTTAATTTTTGATATTTGTGAACGATGTGCTCACTATATTCAACGACATATGAAAATTTATAAAGCTATAAGAAATATGAATCACTGCCAAACATTGTCAAATAACTTGCTTAAACTATTTGTTTGGTGCCAAGAGAACTATTTAGGTACAACTGAATATAAACAAGTGTCTAATTATGAGATTTCATAGAATAAAAAATCCAATTATTTATGATTACTCCATCAATGATGTAGTTCTAGCCGCTGTAACCGAGACAAATGATTTAGGTGTAAACTTTGACTAAAAACTGAATTTTATTAACCATATTGAAATTACATCAAATAAAGTTTTGAAAATGTTGGGTTTGGTTATAAGAATTTGCAGCCAATTAAAAAATATTCAAACCTATAAAAATTTGTATATATCATTGGTTAAGAGTCAAATTGAGTACAACTCGACAGTGTGGGCACCTAGTTACGCTTGTCATTCACTCACGATAGAAAGAATTAAAAAAATATTCTTAAGATGTATGAATTTTAGAATGGGTATTACAAGGGAATGCGTGATTATCTACTATGTCAAGTCGATTTATTAAAATTATCTGAACGTAGATTAGTTAATTACCTAAAATGTTTATATAAAATCATAAATTCAATAATTGCAGCCCTGAACTATTATACTTGATTTCTTAAGATATACCTAGCAAACCAACATCGAGGCACTATCTACCGTTCTATTGTGATAACTCCGACACAGAATCGCAATTCTATACCCGTTCGCCGTATACAAAATTTGGGTAATGACTAGGTATAAAGATTTTGTTTGTTGATATATTCAAAACATCATTCACCAAATATAAACAAGTCATTACCCAATTTATTTCAGAAAGAAGAATATCAAATATAATATAATTTAAATATAGAAACTACGTAGCTCTGTTTATCTTATCAAGTTAAATATTATAACAAGTTTTGTAATTTTCCTAGTATTATATTTTTCCATCTTGCATGGTAGAGTGTCTAGTTTCCACTTTATATCGTTTCACATTGTTTTTATTTAAGAGATTGTGTTTTATTATGTGTTATATTTTCTTTTTGATTTTGTTTTTTTTTTAAATTTTGTTATTTATTTAGATGTTCTTTGCGAAAAAAATAAGACAATAACATGTAAAAGCCCAGCCTGGCGTAAATTTATAAATAAATAAATTAATATTTCAACAATATATATATATATATTTATATATATATATTTAAAATTAAAAGTGTGGACGACATCACCTTTACCTGCATACCATGCACTCATAAACTTTTGTGATTGTAAAAATATTAAATCCTGAATTTGAAGGGTGCAGATTCAATTTCCGTCGGCGGCATGTATTTTCTTGGAAATTTTATAAATTTTTAAATGTGGTTCAGGCTAATAATTAATGAGTAAAAATAATACTTTATCCTTTGTTCTTCGCATCAAAAAATTGTTTCTTAAACATTAGTTAATCATAAAAAAAATTATGGTAAAAAAGTTACATACTTAAATTTCAGTGTTTCCATTCTAAAATATTCCATCGAGAACTCTTCACGACGAATAAAAGAAACTATTATTTTACAAGCAATAATCCACAACATCCACAGATGAGTATACAATAATTGAAAAATCTCCTGATAAAAAATACATGACGCCAACGGGACTCGAAACCGTGTGCTTTCGATTTCCGGTCGACAGCTCTGACCACTGAGCTATGGCGGCTTATCTCTTATCCGCGAAATAATTCAATATATACATACTAGTGTTTTTATTAAATTATTTATACTTAATACTTTTAATCCAAATTTAAATGCTATTTAAAAAAAAATTATGTTCTTTTAAAGAGTATTGTATAATCTTGTTGTAATCTACCTAAAATTTGTTTGATCGAAAGTAGTACTCATTACAGGCATTTGGAGAAAATTGTTGTTATTGTTTCGTTAATTTTGTGTTTTGTTAATATTTTAGCGTAGTTTAATCTTTTTATATATGTTTGTATTAAGGTGCATAAAAATGTTTTTGCGTGTATCTGCCGAACGTCAAACGTATTTTATCTTTTTTGGTAATTTAATCTTTTTATATATGTTTGTATATAGGTGCATGAGGATGGTTTTTGCGTGAACCTGCTGAAAGTCAAGCGTATTTATTCTTTTTGCGTAGTTCAATCTTTTATGTATAGTAGGTGCATAAGGATGGTTTTGAAAACACATTCATAATAAATACCTTACATAAATTAAATATCTCTGTTTTTTTATTTACATACATTTGTTAACATGCAATTATTGGGTTATGTAATATAATATGTATTTTTTGGGTTAGCTGGAAGAAATAGGATGTAACCTATAAGCTATACCCTTTGTACTCTGTATTTTTGTGCGGTAAATATTTTTTGATTTTTTTTTTAAATTAAAGATTAAGTTCGAGTCTGTTATTAGAGGTAGCCTAAGGATAATTATGATTATATTTTATGTGCTTTTATCATTGGGTCTAGTGTAGTTGAAATACCAACTCCTTATGTTATGATTCCATACCAATGGTAGATTGACAGATAGCAAAATAAATCATTTTAAAGTGTTGTAAGTCTCACAACGTTCATCGGAATTCAGAAATGAGATATTCGAATAAAGACACCGTCATGGAGTTGTCTTGTAATATTTATACTTAATGTGATATAATTATTTTTTAGTATAAGCGTATTTCTATCCAACCAATTTTTTACAATGCTTATATTCGTTTCATTTTTTTTGTAAGCAGCTAGCCAAGTGTCAGCTTCAAACAGTAAGACAGTGTCATCGCCAAAATGACACTCTACTGTTCTATTACACGGGAATATACTGTAAATCAAATCAATAAGGATACGACAATATAAAGCTCATTTAATTGGGTTTGAAAATTATGGGAAAATGTGAAATGATGGAAACAGCCTACCTTGAATTCCCATGAATCCCGGCAATAGGGCTTTTGACGAACTTGCACTGTTCACAGGATGAAATTTTCTCTTAAACGAGATAATCTTTGATGTGATTTTGATATTTGCAAACAGAACACAAAGCATGTGAATATACGACAAGGACACGACAATTACACCTTGTTGGCACATGACACGAATACGAATACTGACTTGCGACAATTTACAATGCAAAAAATCATCTTCTTCTTTCCAAACGTGGGTAAGGCTGTTTTCAAGGAAGGAAGTGGATAGTAGGTATGATAGTAGGTATATGATGGGAAAAATGGTAGGTATTATCCAAAACTGTTGCAATACTAAACAGACACAGTGTCATCGCCAAAACAAAAATAAATTTAAAATTAAACAATAACTTTGTAAACATCACTTATATCACAATACAGTATTATACTGTCCTGACGAAGCTACGGTTGTAGCGAAACCCGGTCGGCATTAAGTATTTACCTATAAGTGATGTTTACAAAGTTATTGTTTAATTTTAAATTATAATGTCACATCACAAAGTAACCGCTTCATATGAAAAAACAAAAACAAATAATGTTGAATGTTAATATGTTTATGTTATATCGAAGAACATTGTAAAATTAGCATTTCACTTAAATAGTTATTTTAATTAAAGTTCTGTCTTTTAAATCTTCCCACGAAAAGCACATAGAAAAGTAAAACCATTTAGATAGTACTGTAAAACCGCTTTATGAAAGCGGAAAATTCTTTCTACTGTTCAAAATTATAATCCGAGAACAGAATTCAGAAATTCAATGCCTTTTTACAAACAATTTGATGGAATAGAGCCTTTGATGTCAGACAGGGCTATGCCTATATTGCCCGAACAACCCATAGCTGATCAATAAAACACAAAAATAGAAAAGAAAAAAAACTTTTATTCCATGAATTCCTAAAGCCAAGGGAAAAATCCGAAATGGTTAAATATGAAACGCAGTGAAAAGAATTTTCTCTTAAAAAATATCGTGTTTGTGAGATTTTTCCAGAAAATATTTATTTTTTGGTTCAGTGATTTGTGCTTTGAGTGCTTCAATAAAGTAAAAAAAAAAACATTGTAGGTACTTGTGGCTTGAATATTCAAGTCTCTGCATTTAATTTAGTTTTTAATGCGCGTTTTGTCATAAGTAATACATTTTTTAAGTAATTTTTAATCTGGGTATATTTACTAGATGTCCGCCGGTAATGTAAATAACTAAAATAATATAATTTAACAAATTTCATAACTATTCTAGTAATAAAGCCCAAAAATTTTCAGCAAATTTGGGATAAATTTTCAAGAATTTGATATTAAGCAATTCAACAATAAATTTAATTTCTCGTTCATTATCTTTGAAAACCCATCATTGGTCTAATGCGCAGAATTCACACACGGGTCGGCTCGGCAGACAGATTCGTCCTTGTATTACTGAAATGGACAAATCGATCCATCTATCACTCAGTGTTGATATGCTCAATTTCCCCCCTTAGATTACAGAATGAGTTTGTTTGATGTAAAAGTTTTTAGAATTTATAGAATATTTCAAAATTTCCCAAGAATGGCTTGAGATTTTTGGTTTTGTGCTTTTCTTTTCCCTAAAAAGTTCTTTTCCCTAGACCAAAGAAATTTTCCGTAGACACACTAATATAATAATTTGAGATACTCGGCGCAAGAATGTCCGAAAGTCTGGATGTCCGTGTTGCCGTCAGCAGTTTTGCTTGGCGGACAGGTCTGCCGAGCAAAATCGTTTGTGAATTCCGCGCATAAGAATTCAATATTTAACAATAAAACTTCGTTTGTTGTATCATTAAAAAGATTTTCAGACTATGTGTATGTTATTAAATTGTAAAATGTAAAATTTATAACAGTTTTTTTGTGAATACTGTACAAACTGTCTTACAAGCCCGGAGCTGTTATAACTTTAACATTCCCAATTGAGATATATTATGAGACTTCAAGGAGTAACGGATAGAAAATAGGAAGGTCGGAAAGTAACAACTAATAATAGTTGTATAGCCGCACCCTTCTGGCAGCCGGACGCGTCCTTCAATGCGTCCTCCAACCGCTGGGTGTTTTTTAGAATTTTCAAGGGAAATGAGGGAACATCCCCATGAAATTATTTTTAAAATCAATCAATCAAAATTTTAAATAAACTTTACAACCAGTAGTCAGAACATTATAGTAATGCAATTAGAGTGCAGTGTGTTAAAAGTGAAAAATCAAAAATTTAGCTAAAAAATATTCTAAATTCGCTGGCTATGAACTTGGGACTGTAGGTAACTGTAGGTACGCCAGATGTTTTCAACGGAATTTTTGAAAACTCTGAAGGCCCTAGCAAGTGTTTCGCTAAGCCCAGGGTAATTTATTATCGACCGTCGCTTTTTACTGTGGGCACAATGCACCACTAACTCACACATTCACCAGGAACAAGATTACATTGAGATGAATGATGGACTCGCCGAACGTCACAGCGGTGCTGTCAAGGTCTGGTACCTATGAGAGGATATTGTGTTAGCTCTTTATTAGCAGCAAACACATACCTGGACGGATGACGAACCTCGTACTGGCACTGTTGGTGGACGCGGTGCATTCTCTCGCTCCAGCAGCTGGTCCAGTTTCTTCACCACCTAGGATTCTTGCTGCAGAGTCTCCATCCTCTATCTTCATATCACCTGTTCCTGTAATTCATTTTACTTAACTTCACTTTATTTTTGTAATATTTATATTTTTTTGTAATACCTGCATCAACTGTGAAGCGCCCCTGAATCTTATTAAAGCGGCACTATACAAATTGTCCCATAAATATTATATTCGGATCTGACTCTTCAGATACAGTCATTTAAAGCTATTACAAGCAACTTTTTGATTCTGAACCGTGGTCTCAGAAAAGATTAAAAGTATAATATTTATTTATGCTGTACGTCTTGAAATTTTTTTCTATATGTTGGTGTCTAACTATGTTTTTTTTAAATTTCTAATTCCGTAACATTAAACACATTATTCCAGTCTTTTAATCTAAAGAGTAAAACTGTTTCGTCCGCAAGACTAACAATTTCTCCGTCCATTTTCACTTTGCAGAGCACATTTATGTAAATATTAAATAGAACAGGCCTTATGCTTCTTTGTGGAACTCCACATGTAATCGGCAGTGGGTTGCGAATATTTTGATTACTTTTGATTTTTTAAATTCTGTTCTGTTACTAATATAACTATTCATTTGTTGAAGTTCCTTGCCTTTGATACCAAGGTTTTATATTTTTTTAAATGATTGAATAAAAGGCTTCAGCTAAGATATATAATATATCTCTACGCATTTATGCTCTTGTAGGTCTCTAGGTTGTAATTACATGTACCAATGCTTCTTTTGTGCCTCTTTTTTGCTAAATTTATATTGTTTATCGGAGATTAATTGGTGTTCTTTCGGATATGTTATAATTTGGTTTTTAAACACTATTTGGATGATATTGGATGGTGAGTTTAACAATGTGATTATTCCAAAAATAATTATTTCCATTTTATATCCTGCTTTATAAATGGGGATCACAAATCCTTCTTTAAGAGTACTAGGAAAGTAGACTTATTAATACTTTGGTTGAAGTGAATGTTTTGTTAATTATTTTGTCGATTTCCTATTCCGTAATTATTTTACCTGGGAATTACTTGGATATTTAGATTGGGTCACCAAACACGGCCAAAACCATTTAAAGCAACGTTTGAATTCTGGTGGTCTTACACAAGGGCGATACTGAAAGCATCTTCCCCTCTGGAACGTTCCGCAAATATACACATTATCATTTTAAATGTGTAAAATGCGTAATTACACCAATCAATAAAATTTTGAAAAGATTTGAACCCGCGACCTCCAGCTCGCTAGTCAAGAGTTTTATCCCTCAACCATGGAGGTCGTCAGTCCCTATATTTGCGAAGAAGCTATTCACATAATTGGTTAATATTTTTGTGTTTGTATTGGCATTTATTTTTTATTTATAATATTAAGTTCGATTTTTTATTTAAACAACGTTCGATATTATTTTTCTGTTTGTATTTTCGTGTTAATGTAACTTCTTTTATATATTCTATATAGTTTTCGTTATCGTCATTGTTTTAGTTTTGCAGTTTGTGTCTGTAGTATATCTCCTTAGCCACTCTTATAATTTTCTTGCAGGCGTTTCTATATATTTTTATAATAATTAAGTTGTTACATATCCTACGGCCTGTCTTGAATTTGTTTGTGTATTTTATCTCGTTATCGAATACAGTTTAATATTTCTTATTATTTTCATTGTATGTTAAATTAATTATTATTTTTTGTGTGTAAATTTAACATGTTTTGGATTAGTGTAATTATTTATTTCCTGTCTTAACGTAGTTGTAAATTTATCCCAGACCTCTTTGAATTTTGTTTTCGGTAGGTACTTCACATTCCAGTCCATTTATTTGAGTTTTTTAAGTTTGGTTAGCCTTCGGTTTGAATACAACATGCCGCAGTTATCAGTTGTATCATTTTTATTGTTATGTTAGGATTATGATCTTAGATACCTGTTATTTATAGACAATTTTCCAGTGTTACTTGTTTTGTTAGTATGCTTATGAATTCTATGTTATTTGGTCTAGTTCAATTTAAATTTCCGATAGAAGTAATAAATAGATTGCCTTTAAGTGACTTTACCACAGTTTGGTAATAGCTTCGGAAGGCAAAAAAGCTGTCACGCGTAATGATAATAATTACCCAGCATGTATTAATTTATAATAATACATCTAAATTACTAAAAATTACAAAAAATATTGGTTTTTTATTTTCTAGCAACTCCATTAAACTCAACAAGTAAGTCAGGTCAAAGCGAAAATTAATTTTATAAATAATAGTACTCATGAACACACGGTAATCAGAATACGACGCGTTAAGCTTTCTAGGAATCAAAAATTAATAGAATTTCGGAGAGCGAAATATTTCGTTTGAACCCAGTCAAGTAAAGTATATTTTTTGCCAGGCGATTAATTTTGTTATAAATTAGTAAAGTGAGCGCACATGGCTTAAACTATAATATAAATATTTTTAATTGATAATAACCTTTTAGGGTTTGTTCAAACTAATTCCAACTCGTAGCAAATAACCATTAAACAATAAACAACGTTTGAAAAAAAAAACAATTCGTAGGAAGTAAATTCTTTGCCATGTGGTATTATATATTAAAAGAGAAAACACACTATGTAATATACCACATTTTAATTGATTTAATAAATGATAGCCAACCAGGTTTCGCTTATCTCAAAGCTTCGTCAGGGCTTATATATTAACTGGCAGTATAATAGCCCTGACGAAGCTGGAGTTGGCTGTCATTTATTATTTTAATAAAAAAGTGGTGTATTACAAAGTATGTTATTCATTTGATATACTGTAGAAAGGTTTATTGTCATCAGAAAGTTTGGAATATAACCTTGCGATTTACATAATTTCTTAATCTGTAAATCGGTGTTCATTTGTTGACGTGGAGATGTTAATTAAAACTCTCGAATTTACAAACGATAAATTCACTGCGAGAATACTTTTTACAGATGATCCATACGGAATTCGCGGTTTAACGACGTTGGAAGTAGTCAATCACAGGGTTAGGACGCTAGATACGTTAGCAGCTACTGCTCTAGCAGTGATACCAGTGGTATAAAATATTTTCAAGGAAAAATATTTGTAATGCAAATTAAAGCAGTCCTTCTACAATAGAATATACTTTTAAGCAAAGAAATAGAATATCGTGACAGGTATTTTTTGCTCTTCTACGAGAATAACCCATTATTGTTAGTGTAACAAGACTTTGTAGGTTTATATTATCAGACCAAAAGCAGCATAATCTTTATACAAGGCATTATTTTAAGCTTTAAGCTAGCAGTATTTACGTGGCTAGTGAAAACTATGTAACCTCGACCTACCCCCTACGCTTATATTTCTTCCCTTAGTCCACCGTATATCACTTGGTTCGGTTGAAAGCAAATCCCTATGGGGCTAATTACGGACCCAACAAGCCGCTGATTTATTACTGAATGAAAACATAGGAACTCTTAGTTTTGGTATTGTTATTTTATTGTGTATACCTCCTTTCCTTATTAAAGCTGTGTTGAATTCGTATATCTGTAATACTTGTGATTTTGAAACCGTATATAATGATGGTTGCGGGTTTGAATATCTCATAAATGTAAATAAATGTTTTGATGTTGCAAGACGGGATGACGCTCTTGCAGGGAAACGGGACGATGCTTTTGCCGCGACCTCGGCCATCCCCGTGATTTGTGAGTACTTTCTGCCTGGCCGCCAAAACTCTGTGCGGAAAATTAGTTTCCATATTCACAAAAATTGGCAATGACGGTGATTTTTTAAATTCTAAAAGGCGGTGAATTTTGAATCTGTAAGATATATCTTTTGTTTATTTTAATAATAATATTTTTAAAAAGTTTTTAGTATCAAAAATATAAGGACTTGTTTACTTTCATTTTACTTCCTTCAATAAAAAATATTTTTGATGTTTCACATCTGCCAGGCATCCCGTGACGGCTATTATTTATTTTATGGATATTTATAACTTTACACTTAACAAACCATCACGCTTACGTAAGTGAAGATACAAAAGATTTAATTTCTTAACTGTTTGCAAAAACGAGTAAATGATTTAGATATCCTACTATCTTAAGATAAACACAGGTTTTTGTTTTAAGTATTTATACTTACTTGCCAGTTCCCGCAGCTCATCGCATTGTGCGGGCGTCATGTGGACCGAGCCATTAATCTCTTAAGCGTCCGTTCACAGCAATCACACTTCAAGTTTTTTTTTCAGTGTGTTTTAACTCATTAAAAATGCCTTCTGCACAGCCTCCCCAACAATTAAATGGAAGTTAAATTTTTGTAAACCAGTCAAATTGCTGTATTTTTTAATTTCTGTTCTTGTTATTTTTAATTTTGTTTCTTGCATTTATTATTTTTTAATGTAATTTTATTTTTATTATTTCTTTCTTATATTTCAAAACTGTCATTAAAATTGTACCACCTACATGTAAAAGCCCTCTGGGTGTTAGATAAATAGATAAAAAATAAAATCTTTTTAAAAATATTTTTTTATTAAAAATAAAAATTTAAAATTGAAGTAAACATTGCAGGTTTTTAAGACATTCATGAAGATGTAATAGCGGGTTTTGGTTTTATACTAACGGATGTTATAAAAGGCTTTAACTCAGTAATGGAGCGATGATTTTTTTTTTCTCTTTTGCGATGTTTTTATTTTGGTAGAATTTTAAATCTAAGAATGTTTTATTGAGTTGATTGCGAACCTTGCCTGTTGATCGGTCATAGGAAATCTTTTGTGGAAAAAAACTACTTTGAAAAGAAGAAACAACCTTTCTTGCAGATTTTTTAATCCAACTGTTTCACACTATCGGACCCCGTTGGTTAGTTGTTTCACACTTTCAAACCCCCTTTGGTTGGTTGGTTTACCCGTTAAGAGCTAACTTTAGCTCACAATTATAAAAATAAAAATTAATATCCTTCGTGATTTTGTCTGTAACTCCGGTTAAATGAACTCTGGAACTACGATTTCTTTTTAATTTAACCGTCATTTTCTCATTTTGGAACTGATTGTTGGATTAATTCAGCCTAGCTGTGTATTTAAAAAATTAATTTAATTAATAAGTGAAGAATTTCATATTTGAATTTCTTTTGTTAAACTTTTTTACTACAGACGTCCATTCAAAAGTTAATTTATGAACATCTCTAAAATTTACTATTTTTTTTTGTAAAAGTCAAACAATTTTTTTCATGAAAACTTTGAGCTTCAGAAATCTAAAAATTATAATCCCGCGATTTTTCACGAATCTGCACTAGTGAATTTATAAAAACTTATACTGCATTTACTTTTTACAATAACGGATCATTATTTTAAGCAACGTTTTGCCCGCTCGACACATTTACAAGTCAGAAAGGCATAAAATTTGGAATGTCAGTGTTAAAATGCGATCACTTTCACTGAGAATTTTTATAAAATTTGTTATAAAACTTTATATCATGCAGCAAAAAGCTGTAAAATCAATAAAGATGTATTTGATAAGATGTACTGAAAATTCATCTACGAATTATTGTTGCTAGTTGCTATAAATAACAGGTTTTCCAATAAGAGTTGTTATTTTGATATTTTTCCCGTAAAAGATCAATGGTTTCGTTGCTTGTGTGGCACGTAACGCCGTTGTGTTGAAATTAAACGTTGTCCAGATCAATACCATCCAATTCCGGCCATAAAAAAATCATGAATCATCTCTCGATGGCGCAATCCATTCACCGTAACTGTTGCTCCAGCCTCATTTTCGAAAAAGTAAGGTCCAATGACTATGCCGGACCATAAACCGCACCAAACAGTTACACGTTGAGGATAGAAAGCCTTTCAACAATAACTCTTGGGTTTTCCGAGCCCCAGATGTGACAATTTTGCTTGTTGACGAAGCCACCGAGGTGGAAATGGGCCTCATCACTGAAGATGATTTTTCGATGGGATTCCGGATTATTTTCACGCATTTGAAGGACCCAATCAGCAAAGACACGACGTTATTGATGATCAGCCGCCTTGAGTTCTTGTGTTAAATGAACTTTATAAGCCTTAAAACACATTTTTTTATGCAAAATACGGTGTAATGACGTTCGTGGAATGCCTAATTTCAAAGAACGACGAGGAATGGACAAACCAGAGTTTTCTTCAACACTTTCGGCTACAGCAGCAATATTCTCGGCTGTTCTTGAGCAACGTGCACGGGTTTTATTCTTCACATCACTAAATTGTCCCAACAGCTCGAATTTTTCCACCAATTTCTGTATTGCGGTCCGATAAGGTGCTTCACGACGACCCAAAAATGTTCGAGTTTTACGAACCGTCTCTGCCAAATTTTCACCATTTTTATAGAGAATTTTTTATAATTTTAATGCGTTGTTGAAGCATGTATCGTTCCATTTTTATTAATGGCGTAGTTTCTACTTGTCAAATGTCAGAAAATGACAGCTTCAAAAGTAACATCTACCGAAATAGTGGGCTATTCAAAATGACACCTCTTATTGGAAAACCCTTTATATGAAACTTGACGAAATCTTGGGAACTGCAAAATTAAAAACTTCTTCCTACGTTAAAGTAAACTCCATTTAACAAAATTAAGATTTCGATACAAACTTTTAGCAATCACGCCAAGATAAATATTATCAAGTTTCGCTCAATTGTGAAATTCATAAAATAAATACTATGTGACTTTAAGCTGCCTTTAATGTTGGCTTACTGTAATAATATATCTCGTAAGCTAACATCACAGGCAGTTTAAAGTTACACAGTATTAAGCTGCCCGAAATACTATAATAATAAATCTTGTAAGCCAACATTAAAAGCAGTTTAAAGTCATTGAGTATTAAACTGCCTGCAATGTTGGCTTACTATAATAATAAATCTCGGAAATAAGAATTATAAATTCAATGTTACGGTCGGGAGATTAAAAAGTGTGTGGAAAAAGCAAATAAAATGAAAGCACAATTATTATTAAAGGTCTGGTTACATCTGCATTATTCTACTACGTGAATTACAACGTTTCTAAAGGTACTTACTTTTGGCTTTGTGTTTCCTTTGCAAAATCTCCACTTTTAACAACATCCCTGTACATAGACCTCTCTAGCTATGATCGTAATCGAGGTTTCTAAATTAAATATATTGTTTTAAATAAGAAAAAAAACTTAGGTCATTGTTTCGAAATAAAAGTCCATAAAGTATATTTTCAATAATTTATTAATGTTGATTTAGCGGTTCCTACTCTTAATAAGATTATTTCCGAGTTCCAACATCACTGAACCACTAGGATCCTTTGCCTGTGGAAACCACATAATATTTCTAACTGTTCCCAACCGTCTGCAGAGCCAAGGAGACTATGGCATCCCTAATTGGGTTATGTCGTGAGTCTCAAGGTAGTGGAGATATGAAGGATATGGGAAAATGACGGTGGAAATGTAATACAAACCTCTCTGAAACACACCGTCCACCATATTATATAATGAAAAATTAATAAATTGTGAAAAAGCACTAATGAAATAAATGAAATTTACTTGCGCACGTCGGGGTTTTAACTCGTGGTCTCTGGATTCATATTCAAGGATTGTAACCAATGAACAATGAAAGCCGCCGAAGACCTACAAATCTAAATAAATATATTGATACTATCTCAAGTTTTTTGATCAATAATCATTATGCTTCATTTATATCGCAAAACATAAATAAAAACATTTCCAATGAAAACAGTCTTTGCTATCTACCCAATACCGTCAAAAACTTCTCTTTCAAAATGATTAAATAAAATCTCTACGGTTTTGAGATTTCCTCTCACAATCTAAAATCTGAAAATAAGGGACGACTCGCCTGGTAATATATCATCCCTTCACGGGGAGGACGTTTACATGGAACCCGATCCATCATGGGCGGTGTCATTACAGAATAAATATTTTTATGTTCTTATAAGGACATCACATCAAATTGAGATTTTGATGGAAAATATTTTGCCAATACGTAAAAAATAACGGTAAATCTTATAACAAAATATTAAATACGCTGTGGTGTTTATCCGACGTTGCCCAATTGGAAATTTTAATGAATTATACACTTTTCTTCCTATCCGGCATCACCCGAAATTTTGATTAAAAAAATGAAGAATCATTTCTCTTCACCGATAATAATTTAAAGTTAAAATTGAATCCCATACTATGTTGTAGGATTAAGTTACATGGATTAAACCTGAGACGTTTGGATGCAAACCCGGACCACTTGGCTACAAACATACTGTTACTTATAATATATGTAATTTAGGGGTCGGCATCTTAAATTTTGTGGTGATACTAATAAATTTGGAGAAACTAAAAAAAGATTTTAAAATAAAATTGGTCAGTCAATATTCTAATTATAATAAATATTTAATAACGAGGTATCTTTTCAACTTGAATTGAACATCATAGAATTAAATTTTTGAAAGTTTATTTGCCGCAGTCTGTTTTGTTTGTATCGGTTAAATATCCCTCTGCGGACGTTTTCTAAGAATCCAATCGGATAAAGCTGTTGGATATTCCTATAATGGTGGATTACCTTCTTCTGCGGTTCAATTTTACTGGCGAAACCGATACATTTTATCACTTTAAACATTCAATACGGTTAAAACTTTGTATTCTATCAGTAGAAAGGATAAAATAAGTTCAAAACTTCGATAGTATCTGAATCATATTTTTGAATGTGAAACATGGTTACTTTATTTAGGACGGAAAAATAAATTTAAAAATTTCTTCTTTAAAACATTTTTCTTAAATTTTCACGTTTTAAAAATATTATTAAAAAAAACAAGAAAATTGAATTAAATTGCCTTACAAACTGAAAATTGAAAGCAAATATTGACTCGATCGAATATTGAAAACATCCTCGTCATTTTTTGAAGTGCATAAAAAAGGATATTTTTTCTATTTTTCTGATAATTTTCCTTTGAAATTAATGATTACTTGAAAAATTAACGAAACTGTTTGAAGAAGGTATCTTTTTGGATGTATTTTTTTGAAAGCATAGGAAGCTGTATTACAAATAAGGGTGGTTTTCATGAATATTTAACGGGAATTACATTGAGCCTGGTTTCATTTAGTGAAAAAATAAAGTCTCCAGTTCATAAATTTACCTTTAAAATTGGGTGAAGTTTTTCAGACGTCAAACCAAATTTTAATTTGAAAAGAATTTTTACCACTTTTCAATCAGGTGGGTGTCTTTCCTCGTATATTGACGACAAAACCACGATGTATTGACTATTTAAAGATTTGCGATGGATTTACCTTCTTTATACCTTATATAAAAATATAAAGTATATTAAATTAATAACATATAAATTTGTATGTGTAAGTATAATAATAATAACATATTATATTATTTATTTTTTTAATAGAGTTTGAGATCTGCTTAATGACCTTCAAAGCATTGCAAAAAATGGCGCCAGCCTATATATCCGAACTATGTGTCCGACAAAACTTAAGCAATAGCTAGCTTACTTTAAGGTCAGCAGATCTAGATGTTAGTAATCGTATAATTGAACTTTCTAGGTCTAATCGACCTTTTTACTCTGATTGCTTTTTTCGTGTAACAGGCCCACACATCTGAAATATACTTCCCTCATCTCTTACTAATCTCCAGAACTTGGCTAAATTTAAATCGACTTCAAAGAAAAATTATTTAAAAAAAGCTTACCTTTCATAAATCTTTACTTCTTATCAATATTTTATAATAAGCCATATTCTCAAACTATCGGAAATTGTTTGGTTTAGGTTGCCTCCTTACTGTATATTTTTAACATGTCTGATCAGAAGATTCTCATTTTTGACCACAAACTGCCTCTTGTTTTATAATATGTTTTAGTTTTAATGTTCTGGTTTTTTCTTGTCCTGCTGTTATTGTTATTCCAAGTTTTGTCATCACTTTGTAAAAACAGTATATTTCGTGTTATAATATTAGATCTGTATTGTGTAAGGAATTCTGTAGGAATAATTTTAAGAACATGACCAATAATACTACATAACTGTTTTTTAGTTTGTTATAGTATACAGTATTTTGTGCAATATTATTATTTCCTAATATAAACTGGTGCTTGTGTTAAGAAATTGAATACTCTTTAATATAACCAAAAACTAATATACAAACAAATATAAAATGTAAATTTAAAAAAATATATAAACTTTGGATAAATATAAAAAACATGAATAACAATAATAAAAAAAATACTTCTTGTGATTTATTTATAAATATACAACTATTAAAAGAAATGCTGGCACAATGAGAACAGGCCGCTTCTTCGTGAAACTCGACGTACATGAGCGGAACACACGTCCAGAGTGCTGGCGCAATGAGAACAGGCCACTTCTTCGACTTGTAAGACGGTGGGTGAAGTGTGGGAGAAGCTACCGGCATCTGATTTTTCCTCCTTTATATAAACCGGGCCTCTTCAAGACCCGCATTATTAAAGCCATTCCTACAGCCCCAGCCTTAACCCACCACCCAATGCAGTCCAACCGGATGGCGCCATAGCTCGACTGCCTTTACACTGTACAGACAGGGTCGCTATTGTGAGATATCATGTAAATAATAGTTTTAAATAATCCTTGGATTTGCCGCATGCCTTTTTATCCCGCAAAACGTTTTAAACTCTTATTATTTGTTAGCTAAAAGTTTATCCAATGCGTTCATTCATCCATAAAAGACAAGTCCAGCACTACGATCAACTTTCCAGCTTTCAGTAATTTTCCACTTCAATGGTCGTCCCTTAAATCCGATACTGAAAGAACTTCCCTTGAGTCAGGGGATGGGATTTTTCCTTTTCAGGACCATAGTTCGCCTGGCCAAAGGAATTCAGTATTTCAATTATATTGAACAAATGGTTTTCGGGATAATTTAATTATAGCCAAAAGATGTTCCGATACTACAGTGGAATTTGTTTATGTGTGTGTCTCAAATTTCTATGAGGTTAGGGTACCCTTTTTATGTTTAATTTAAAAAGATTCATTCACAAAAGCAAGTATAAAAGTAGATATAAAAATATTTTTGGGATCGTTGGGAATGGTAGTGACCAAGCTTTCCCAGACAATATAAAGAGACCCTGTGGATTCGTTCAAGATACACCACATTAGACAGGTAGCTAAGAACGTATGAAGATGACAATCCCTGAACAAAATACATGCCTACATTTGAAATATATTTTGTAGAAATATAATACTTGGAAATGTAATAAAATATTCAAAAATAAATCACAATTTCAGGCCATTCGATGGGTACCTAACCTAAGTCATATTATGTTAGTTACTTTATATTTTTCAGAAGAGTAATATTGTTAGATTTACATTTTATCGGGATGACTGCATCTGAAATTTACCCCAAGGGAACTGGTGAAGTGAATACTCTTCAACAGTTGTACACATATATATCAGTTGTACACATACACATAAAGCTGCTTTAGATTACACTTATGAACAATGTACCAACGCACAAAGGTTTCGACTGCACCGTATTCAGGGACAATAAAGTTCACTATTCTCATTTCTATAGGAAAAAATGACAATAATCCTTGATTCACGGAAACCCCTAACACCTCACCACCTTACAATACATAAAATTAACTATAACTTTGGAAATACAATGGTTATTAGATCTAGGCAGGACTGATTCCGAAGTTTAATTAAAAAATAAAAATCTGATATGTAATAAAATATTCAAAAATAAATCACAATTTCAGGCCATTCGATGGGTACCTAACCTAAGTCATATTATGTTAGTTACTTTATATTTTTCAGAAGAGTAATATTGTTAGATTTACATTTTATCGGGATGACTGCATCTGAAATTTACCCCAAGGGAACTGGTGAAGTGAATACTCTTCAACAGTTGTACACATATATATCAAATACTGAAGACAATATTAGTGATTTTTTCAAACGAAAATCTGAAACAGAAAAATCAGAAAAGGAAACGGTCACATCTGGGACTCGAACCCAGGACCCTTGTCTTTCCGGGACAATGCTCTACCAACTGCGCTAATGGGACCCTATCCTATTCGGTCACTTTTAACTGTATCATACTTCGAATAAGAACTACCAACGTTGTCTTCATTTTTTCACCGCACATTTTTATTGGCAACTATCTTTATGTATGATCGCAAGATTCTATTCATTTTCTAGACTTGCAGAAAAAGTCAATAGATGTCGCACATTAAAAATAAAAACAATAAGATAGGTTTATCTATAAGACGCTGTCTAGGATTGCATTTAGTTCGGGTAGAATCTTGCGATCATACATAAAGATAGTTGCCAATAAAAATGTGCGGTGAAAAAATGAAGACAACGTTGGTAGTTCTTATTCGAAGTATGATACAGTTAAAAGTGACCGAATAGGATAGGGTCCCATTAGCGCAGTTGGTAGAGCATTGTCCCGGAAAGACAAGGGTTCTGGGTTCGAGTCCCAGATGTGACCGTTTCCTTTTCTGATTTTTCTGTTTCAGATTTTCGTTTGAAAAAATCACTAATATTGTCTTCAGTATTTAAATATTATAATTTGAGATTTTACTCAATAAGTTATTCCGAAAAATAATAATACATATATATCAGTTGTACACATACACATAAAGCTGCTTTAGATTACACTTATGAACAATGTACCAACGCACAAAGGTTTCGACTGCACCGTATTCAGGGACAATAAAGTTCACTATTCTCATTTCTATACGAAAAAATGACAATAATCCTTGATTCACGGAAACCCCTAACACCTCACCACCTTACAATACATAAAATTAACTATAACTTTGGAAATACAATGGTTATTAGATCTAGGCAGGACTGATTCCGAAGTTTAATTAAAAAATAAAAATCTGATAATTATTTATCAGGAACGCCTTTTATGTATCTTTCTATGTATATTTTTATGTATCTTTTTATGTATATTTTTATGTATCTTTTTATGTTTCTTTTTTTGTTTCTTTTTTATGTACCTTCACTTTAACTCATTTTCTCTATTCTTAAATCCTGTATTCCTGTAGGATAATTTGAAACTTGTTAATTTGACTGTCCTAAAACGGGGAACTTTCCTAGTTGGACAGTCAAAAGCTTCCTTGCATAAAATGTAATGAATATTATAAATAAATAAATTCTGTTAAACTTGCAAATCAATATTCTTAAACCGTTGTTGATAACTTTACTAGCACCCTTTTAAGTGTTAACAGAATTTGTTGTTGTTGTTGTTTTCAGAATTGAAACGTTGCTCCAAATGGCTTTAGCCGTGTTTAGTGACTAGATCTGAATAGCCAGGTACTTCCTCACCTTCCTCTTTCCCTTTCCCACTTACCTTCAGCCTCACAACATCCCCCAATTGGGGATACCATAGTCTCACTGGCTCCAGACGGGAGCAGTTGGGACTCTTGTGAGGTATTCACTATAAAAAAAAAACGAACTGACTAACACGACCGAAGCGACGGTTCCATTGTTCTGTCATTCATATTTTTTTCATTACAGGTAGAGATCAACGTACACGTCACGTCAAATGTCAGGGCACACATTTCTTGTTTCGTTAATATTCAAAATTCAAAAATATCTTCCTAACTTCTCTCAGATGTGACCCGACTCAAGTGTATTTTATCAGGTACAGCTAAGTAATCCGTAATATTCTGCACTGTGTTTAACCTGATTAGTAAGTTTTTTATACTTACCATACTTAAAATTGAAGATAATATTCCAAAATCTGTACTTGGAAATAATTACTTCAAAAAAATTTAAGAAGAAAATTTCATATCGTCTAGAATTTTTGACAGCATTTTGATTGAAGATGTAGATGGAGATTTTCTTGGCGACTTTTTTTGACAGATAAAATAAAAATATAATTTAATTTGTTATTATAAATTTGTTTACGAAAAATGTTACTTCCAGATAATTTAACGAAACAAATTATTTTTAGCATTTTTTAAAACATTTTGACTGAGAGATCTTGATTTTTCAACACTGCTTGAGGACTTATCTAGACAGCTGGCTACGATACTCGAAATAAAAGATGCTCGTTAACCCTGTACACGAAAGTTATTACTACAAGAAATATATTTGAAATACTACCAAACTATCCTTGGCATTATCAACAGCATTTAGACTGAAATAAGTTCAATTATTAAGTAACACTAAGACACGGGATATTAAAGGAATTGAAACAGAATATACTTCTATAGTTATTATTTTACTAACGCCACATTGGGCTTTTATTATAAGATTATAAATTAAATTAAATAAACAGTAACTTAAATTTAACAACAGAAAATTAACAATATTAGCTATTATTAAACGAAAATTTGAAACAGAAAAATCAAAAAAAGATACGGTCACATCTAGTACTTACACCCATAACACTTGCCTTGCCGGGGCACCGTTTTACCGACTGAGCTAATACGACCTTTTCCCTATTCTTAACTGTATCATACTTCGAATAAGAGCTACAAATATTATGTTAAAATTTTCTCATCGCCGATTTTTATTTTCTCACCGCACATTAATTACACTATGTAAATTTCATTTCGTAGAGTTGAATCTTGCTATCATACATGAATATAGCACATCCATTAAAGGTGTTAGTTATCCAACGGATGGTTGAAATCAATGAACTATACGGAAAATTTTGTTTCAAGAACTTAAGAATTGTAAGTGCGTATTTCATGTAACCAAAAATAAATTCCCATGTACGTATAAAAGAGTAAATAAATTATGAAAATAAATCAATATATTTTTAGTACTGTTGGCAATATAAGGACTAAAATAGGTGATGATACTCAATGACATATTTGACAGATGCTTAGAAGAAATGAAACAGAATCATCATAGCATTGTGACTGTTCCATATCTGTAAGGGGAAGTTTTTGTTAGGTAGAACAAGGCGTACCTACTCCTTGTTCTCGTTTAGAAAAAAAGACATTAGCTTTGAGCCCCTAGAAAGCATTAGCGATCGAAAGTCCCACACATTATTCAATAATACACAACTTCAAAGTCGTTAAAAGTCGAAAAACTCTTCAAAGATAAGATTACTTGAAAGCCATCATCATTTTTGTTTGTGACTTCCGTTTGAGTTATTCTTCTTGTGAATGATATATTTCATTAAATAGAGTAGGGGTTCTGCCTGTAAGACGACGTGGCTTTCTGCTTAGGAGTTTTACGGTTTTGCGTTATTTATTTTTTTAATCTAACGCGTGGCAAAACAATAATGTAAATAATGAACCATGAGATTTACCTACGTTCATTTATTAGTCTTCTTGTTCTACGGCTAGTGCTTATTGTAATATAAATGAAGGTGAATGGTTAGAAGTGGTGATGTAGATAAAATGTTCCCAAAGTGGTCATTTTAGCGAGAAAAAAAATTTGAGGTCCATGAAATTTAAATGTGGGTACACACAAGCGGACCCCTATTAAAATCAAGTCGTCATCAACATTCAGGCGTTCCGTAAATAACACATAAAACAGTTTACATAATATTTTTAATATATATATATTACTTATTTGACTAAACTTGTTTATTGATGAATATAAATAGTCTACGTTCCTTTTCTTGTCGGAAATAATAAATTGTCGTTGACAAACGTCCAGGATAATGACTTTTTGGTCTACGTTCAACATTTACATGTACTTCACACAGACTTCAATATTATGTTTGTGGACGTATACACTACAGAAATGGGACGTTGAAGAATCGGGTATCATAACTGATTGGAACTTAAGGGGAATTTTGAGTATCAGAAAGAAACACCTGTTGCTTATCCTGCTTTATGGACTTAGTTTTTTTTTTGCGTAACACCTCTCATGGACGCCCTTGTCTGCACAGTTAAAAGACAAGGGAAATATATCGCCACCGGTTGTTGGGCAGGCAAGGGAAGAGAATCTTTATACGAAAATAAATAAATGAAAATCACATTTGACGTTAATATATTCTAGAAAAAATTATTTTCGGAAGGCATGAGGGTTCTACAGAAAAAAATCAGCAAGTGGTCTACAGGGCATAAAGGTGTAACAGTATATTTAATGCTACTGTTACTGTTAATGTTATGAATATGTATTTGACACAATGTTACGATACTTACTTAGCCCATAGATGTGTTAATAGGCTGTTATTGTGTGTGGTTTTTCTAAGTACATTATTGACTGTTAATATGATTGAATAGTGGGTGGCCAAGTTTGACTTTGTTGGTCTTTGAAGGCCAACGCGCCAGAGTCCCTTCCAGTGGTTGAACTGGAAAAGAGCTCGCCAAACCGACCTACCGACGGTAGAACATAATTCTCCATTCAGGGCGGGGAAAAATATATCCCATCTACATGATGTTTGAAAGGAAGTTGCAAGGTTGTAGAATGAAAGTAATCTGGATAAACTTTGGACTGGCCGTAACAAATTATATTTGATAAATTTCACAGAGAAATACAAAAAAGGTGAAAACTTACCCCCATCGACCAGAACGTAGAATCTATCTACCCTGTCTAAAATAATAAGAACGTATTTAGTTATGAGGAACGAACACTGAGTGCCGCGAATGGCGGAGTAGATGAATCAGCCATGTAGCTAGAGGACGGCAGCATCAGGATGTGGCTGGCCGACGGCCCAGTGTGGTCCAGCCAGTAGGAGTAGACGGCATCAGAATGTGGCTGGCCTACGGCCCAGTGTGGTCCAGCCAAGAGTAGACGGCATCAGAATGTGGCTGGCCTACGGCCCAGTGTGGTCCAGCCAAGAGGAGTAGACGGCATCAGAATGTGGCTGGCCTACGGCCCAGTGTGGTCCAGCCCTGAGTAGACGGTTAATCCGTAAGTTGCCCTTCCACGAGGCAAGGTGGAACTTAATAATGCTCTGAATCAAAATGCACACGTCGAAAACAGTTTATCGGCAGAAATAATCACCGATCGCTTGGATAAACTATGATTACCCCCACGGCCACACATGGTAAAAACGTTTTCATTATTCACGCCACCCGGGGCGAATTCCACTCGCGGGAAATATTATTAGACTTCTAAACTTGAATCACAAACTGAACATTTCGGTATTAATCACGAATCCATGAAATATCTTTCGAACAGATCCTCAGAGCCCCAGAAATAATAATTGACCCCCCGACCGGACAGCCTGTCTCTCCTGTCCCCGGCCGGGAAGTGCCACCATCTTGAATTTTTTCTCACTTCCTGTTAAAGTTCTAAGTTGCCAGAGCATAAACAATAGACAAGATAAATCACAGATTTGACAGGTTCTTACTTAGAGTGAAAATCGTATGTTATTTTCATAACATTACCCCGGTCGCCCCCAACGTGTTTGCCCTCAAACACAAGGAGAACAAAATAAAAGCCTGAGCTAAGAGATACCCTAACTTGGTCTGATGGGTTCCTAAAACATACATGATATAATAACATAAAAAAACGAGTTATATAGCAGAAATGTACTAAAAGTAATAGTATGCTTGCAAAAGGGTGTGTCACAAAATCAGTCGCGCCCATCATGCGTAAGACATGATGGATGAGTCTGCGGCGCATCCAATTGAAGTTCAGAGTATTAGATATAACAAAATCAGAACTTAGAAATAAAGACCTTAAATTGTACACAATTAGCAGTAAGAAGATACGTGGACGGGGCCCGTAATCACCCGCAGCATGTACGACGCTGGGTGATGTATTCTGACTCTCGTCTGGGACTACCGTAGACGTAGCATCTATAACAGAATAGAACTTAAAATTAGTATACAAATATTATCACTAAAGCATGACATCAATATACATCAAAACATTAAATATGCACAAAGCATCACTGTTCAGATTCACTTTTTTAAATAAGCCAAAGTAGGCTACACTCGTAGATGGTGTACCATCTGCACTTTATCACTGATTCTAAATCCATTTTGGAAAAGAAGAGTTCCTCTATAGAAGAGTATTCCTATCTAACTCCCTAAACTGGTCTCGTGGGTTTAGTTTTTCTGACAGTTATACAATAGAAAACAACATATAAGTTTATTTTACCATTGGTATATGAAATACAGGATATAACCAACCATTGTAAATGAATGGTGTTATGAATAGTCTTACAATCATCGCAAAAATGATGCCACATTATTTAGTAAACAACCATCGTTAAAAATGGTGCCAATAGAATTGTTAGCGACCATCGTAAATAAATGGTGCTATAAATAGTCTACAACCATCGTTAAAAATGGTGCCAATCAATTAAGTATTCGTCTTTTGTCCCCGAGGGTTCAATTTGTAAATTGTAGTATTAGTGTAACTAATTACCGAGGTTCTCACAGGAACCAATCAATCACTAATTTATTTTTAGGATTGATTTACATTTTTCAAATGATGAAGTTTTAATATTATATAAATTTATTAATCTTAGTTCAGTAGTAACTTGTTTATAGAAACTTAACAAGAATTTTTTGTAATAGTAAAGATACTTACATAGACAAATGGGCAATGAGACCTATGTAAGCACAATATATTTAAACTCGGAACATCTTGAAATACTGGGCGAATAACTCCATATGTTCTTACTTAAAGTAATACAATATAAAGGTATATGAACACAGTTCATATGATATTAAGCTTAGAATACAAGAGGATATGCGGGTTCATATCGTCGTATAATCCAAGTTGACATAAAAATAAACTTAAAAATAAATATGAGCTAAGTTGAACTGATCGTGACCAGAAATATGTATGTATTTGTGTTTCGAAGCATCTCACATTTGTATATATATTTTATAATCTACCAAATTTTAACTTATTATTTTAATGAGAAATTATACTCGAGTAATCAACTGGAGTAAAATTAATTTTCCGTAAAGGACGAACTTAAAAATATATATATTTTATAATCTACAAAATTTTAACTTATTATTCTAATGAGAAATTATACTCGAGTATCAACTAGAGTAAAATTAAATTTTCCGTTTTTCTTCGGCGGCGGTACCTCCACCTCAGAACTCGAGCCCGAAAGAACCCGTCTAACCAAGCGGAGCCAACTCTGCACTCGCACTTCCTCTGCGCAAAGGAAGGCGCGTGAACAGAGCGACTCACATTTAGTTTTTTCCTTTTTTTTTTTTTTTTTGAATCTCCATATTTTAAAGAAGCAACCCTAGGTTTAGAGTTGTTGTGACTCTTCTTCCTACATTCCGATATTAGATGCCCCCTTAATTTACAAAAAGAACAATAAATATTGTTCCCTGAGGAATTTGATTCAGTATGACACATCTCCTTTTCTCATTGTTGTTGTCTATTATTGTCGACATTTTGAAGTTTACTTATGAAACCGCAAGTATTGAATACAAAATGATTATAAATTAGCTAATGACGATAGCTATGAATATATTGTACTCCCGCGAGGCAAATATATAATTAAATGCACAAAAGAAAAAGAATGCACTTATAAGCACTGTATAGTATTGGTTGCATAACATAATTATCGAAACTTTCAAAGTGTATTATTATTTTGACAGTTGTTGTCAAAATCGCGATGTTTGTTTACGCTTGACATTCCTAGCTGTCAAGTTGACACATAGTATTGTGTTGCCCGTAAAATAAAATAATATTGCCGTAAAATAAAAATAAATTATAATAATGCGTACAAATCGTTATTTATGTTGGTTGCACTGATGGCACTTTGATAAGCTCGCACTGTTAACATTTAGGCACCTAATGACATTTATAGGTTATGTTTTATGTGAGACGTCGAAACAACAAAAACAAATACAAATGATTACTGAAACGCTTGCAACTTCGATTCAAAACCAAATAATAAGAATAAATACGAACCAACCACGTTGATGCGCCATGTTATGTTTTAATTTACATACAGGGCGGGAGAATTATATAATAGATGCATGATGTTAAAAAGGATGTACCTAATAACATTTAAAGGTTATGTTTTATGTGAGACACGTCGAAACAAAACAAATACACATGATTACTAAAATGCTTGCAACTTCGATTCAAAATCAAATAATAAGAACAAATACGAACCAACCACGTTGATGCGCCATGTTATGAATAAAAAATTCGGGGCGGGGAGAAATTATATAATAGATGCATGATGTTTGAAAGGAAGTTGCAAGGTTGTAGAATGAAAGTAATCTGGATAAACTTTGGACTGGCCGTAACAAATTATATTTGATAAATTTCACAGAGAAATACAAAAAAGGTGAAAACTTACCCCCATCGACCAGAACGTAGAATCTATCTACCCTGTCTAAAATAATAAGAACGTATTTAGTTATGAGGAACGAACACTGAGTGCCGCGAATGGCGGAGTAGATGAATCAGCCATGTAGCTAGAGGACGGCAGCATCAGGATGTGGCTGGCCGACGGCCCAGTGTGGTCCAGCCAGTAGGAGTAGACGGCATCAGAATGTGGCTGGCCTACGGCCCAGTGTGGTCCAGCCAAGAGTAGACGGCATCAGAATGTGGCTGGCCTACGGCCCAGTGTGGTCCAGCCAAGAGGAGTAGACGGCATCAGAATGTGGCTGGCCTACGGCCCAGTGTGGTCCAGCCCTGAGTAGACGGTTAATCCGTAAGTTGCCCTTCCACGAGGCAAGGTGGAACTTAATAATGCTCTGAATCAAAATGCACACGTCGAAAACAGTTTATCGGCAGAAATAATCACCGATCGCTTGGATAAACTATGATTACCCCCACGGCCACACATGGTAAAAACGTTTTCATTATTCACGCCACCCGGGGCGAATTCCACTCGCGGGAAATATTATTAGACTTCTAAACTTGAATCACAAACTGAACATTTCGGTATTAATCACGAATCCATGAAATATCTTTCGAACAGATCCTCAGAGCCCCAGAAATAATAATTGACCCCCCGACCGGACAGCCTGTCTCTCCTGTCCCCGGCCGGGAAGTGCCACCATCTTGAATTTTTTCTCACTTCCTGTTAAAGTTCTAAGTTGCCAGAGCATAAACAATAGACAAGATAAATCACAGATTTGACAGGTTCTTACTTAGAGTGAAAATCGTATGTTATTTTCATAACAAAGTGTAAAGAATAAGGATTTAAATCTTGAATAAAAGATCCTTATAAAATAAGAGTATAATTTATTGTATAATTATTATCATAAGCATGATACTATAAATTAATACCTAGAAATAATCCCAGATCGTGATTTAGCTACCTTTAAAAAAAATTAGTGGGTTGATATAATTTTTATATTAAAAGTAACCAAACAGGGTGATTTAATGATACGTAAAAATATGTGGGTAATCAAACAATGATTCATAATTGCATATCATTACGAGATTATTAATTATCATATAATAAGGATGTAACAAAATTTATTAATTATAGTAAACCGATATTTAAAATAAATCTAAAGGAATCAATGCATGATGGAAAAATTTCACGAATGCGTGTCGAACGCCAACCCTCGGAGTTCTATTTCCCGTACTTTTGACTGCAAACACCGCCACCAGAATACTCGTCCCTCCAGTCCAATCCAATTCAACTCCGGACAGCTGTTCAACAGTGTCGCCAAATGTAAGGCGTCCACACTGAAATAACGGCGTACTTGATTTATCCCGTTACAAAGTAGATTAATGAAATTGTCTTCTTTCGTTGTGTAACCGTTAAGACTGTTCAAATAATAACTTGAAGTTTTGTTAACAACAAAAGGATTAAATAAATCAAAACCAAAATTTCTTCCTTACCTCCGGTAATGTGGACAAACTCCTTAATTATTTTTTTCATATTTTACAGGAAGGAAGTTAGGAAGGTACGTGCGAACCTGTTGTAAAAATGCGAATACGATAGTCCAAATAACAGGACCATTTCTCATTTGATAAAATATTCTTTACTCAACCATTAAAACTACCACCATCTTGAACCGGAAACGGAATTTACACACCAATTTACAGACAGACAACATGCGAAACGTTCGAGTTAAAACTGGACATTGTTTAAAATTATACTGTGTTAGATTCGCGGAATATTAATCATTCAAAATCTTTACACGTTATTGACTTCATTAAAAACTTTTTCGCAGAAGAACCGTGAAAGCCTTTGTATTATAATAAAAATTAAATAATGGTCTTTGCCATCTGCTACAGCCTTCTGGATGCACATGATTTAACAGGGCTGATAACGCTCCCAAAATCCAACCGTGAATCGAGACTCGTAGCTTTGTTCTTCGTCCATTTATCTAGAGTTAATTATTTCATTCGTTCCTCCCATAGACTAATATTAGACACATCAATGGTTCCTCCAGTATAAACAATACATAGGTTTAGACAGAGTGTTGTAAATATATGTTATATACTATAATACTTACCGGAATTTGATTATTGTTCTCACAGTAAATATAATTCATAATATTAGATGAAAATTTTAATTTTGCAGTCCATCCACTAAAACACCCACAATAATATGTGCATAATCTGTTTTAAATCACCTTTTATACCTACAATGAACACAATCGATACAAATATATTTTTAAGTCTTCGAACCCATTTAAAACAGATTCTTAATTTTGTTCACAAACTGTTAATCCATATACTTTTATAATTTTTTTGTTTGTCAATTTCAAAGTTTATACTTTAGTGTTACGAGTGTTAAGCGAGGAAGACTTAACTCATTGTTTATGCAATGTAATGAGATACGAAGTCGATATAAATAAGTTTTTTGGGAGGGAAAATGTGGATTTCATGAAACTTCAACAGAATAATGATAAAAAAATCAGGGACCTCTGAGGCAGACGTAAATCAAATAATTGTTTGCGGTAAAACGAGGTGTACGTGATGAACAAAGAAAAATGTCTAAGGAGAATGTATGATGTAGAAGCGAATGGTCGAAGAAGTTACGGACGCTTCAAAAAAAAATAGCACGACCAAGATAATCAAACACTAAATGATAAATGTTTAATTTAGGTTTTTATGAACAAAGAAAGGGATATAAGAAGAATCTATGTAGTCATGACACGATCAAGAGAAACAAGTACTTAAACTTTTTAAAATTTTCAAAAAAATATTTTATCCACCTTTAGATGAACTAGAATTCACAAACTTAAAACTATACTCCAAACCATTCATAACCCCGAACAACGCCGGGTACACATCAGCCTGAATGAAAAATAAATCAGTTAAAAATAACTTACTAAGCATTCATATTTATTATTCACAGCAACACAAATTAAAATTTGAATTAAAGAAAATAAACTAATAATGCTTGTTTTTTTTTTTAAATTTTTGAAGACAATATTAGCGATTTTTAAACGGAAATCTGAAACAGAAAAATCAGAAAAGGATACGGTCACATCTAGGGCTCGAACCCAGGACGCTTGCCTATACATAAAGATAGTTGCCAATAAATAATGTGCGGTGAAAAAATTAAGACATTGTTGGTAGTTCTTATTCGAAATATGATACAGTTAAATATGACCGAAGGAGATAGGGTCCCATTAGCTCAGTGGTAGAGCTGTGCTCCGGCAAGGCAAGGGTCCTAGGTTCGAGTCCTAGATGTGACCGTATCCTTTTCTGATTTTACTGATTCAGATTTTCGTTTAGAAATCTATAATATTGTCTTCAATAACTAAATAATGTTTGGTTTGCAATTTTCTTAGTTCATTTTAAAATTCTATGAAAGTTTATTTTCAAGTTCTGTGAAAGTCCTATTCAAGCTCATTTGTTATATCATTATTGTCCAGTTAATCATCGAACTGTAACAATAACAGAACTTGAATAGGACTTTAACAGAACTTGAAAGTTGTCTTTGAAATGCGATGAATTGTTTAAATTCTGTGAAAAAATCCATCCTTAGTAATAAGAATGCAATTAACACGATCAAAGACAATCCAATCAAAGGCATATTAACATCGCCGCTTACGCGAAATTTACCGTGAAGATTTATATATATAAAATGCAAGGAATTTATTTAACACATTAACAAAATATTGATACATTAAATGACCTTGATAAACGACTGCCTGTTTCATGGTAAACAATAAGATGTTTAGTTTTATAGTGATATTTTTTTGGTGTATTATACCGTGTTGTGCTTCCCCCTTCTTGTAGTGTAGATGTGTAATCAGATAACATATCTGCCCTCATGATGGGCACTGCAATGCTGACTGAAACGTTGGCTTAAGAAGGAGATAGCGCAACACGGCATGATACCCCAAAAACAAATCATTATAATACTGTTGGTCATGAAAATCTCAAATCATAGAAGATATATAGCTATTTTTAATAAAGTATATGCATATTGGTTGATCTAATCAAATTGTGAATATGTTAAAAGAAAAAAAAATGACAAAGAGAATAAAACATAATATAAAAAGACATGCATGAGAATTGTCTTATAAAAATAAGATGTTTTCAATATTAACAAATAATTTGAATGCAAAGAGATACTTCATCTTAAACTGGTACATAACCTCATAATTTGTTAGCAATGTAGTTAATCAAACCACGCATCCTAATTTTTTTACCGATTTATAACATACTTTCCTGGGACATTTTCTTACACGTGTTTTAAGCTCTTAAAAATTTATATGTTATATTTAAGATAATGACTATGCATTGGCCGGGCTGAAAAATTAAATAAATGTAATTCCCTAAAAAAAAACTTCGTAAAAAAAAATGGTAAGAAAATTATTAAAAAACACATCTAGTACTGCTATTTGTATGAAAAAAATCACAGTGTTTCTGTAAATTCTTCATAAAACATTTATCAAGAGATTTTGGCCCCATTTTAAACAAGTAGGTAATGGTTTATTCCTTTCTTTATATATCTCCTTTTAACACAATCTTCTTGGCTTACTACGAAGTCTTGAATTAATATTGTCGAGATAAAAGAATAATGCAATCCAACTGTTGTTCACAAACATTGTCAGTACAAGACATAATATATAATAAAAAGAAGTGCAACGAATATATACGATAAAATATAAGTTTATGAATATACGTAAGAAATTCTACAAACATTTCGTTTAAAATGGTTTTAATCCCGTCGCTGAAGGCGTATAAGTTCAGTTGAAGTGATGATGGAGAATGCATTAAGTACAACTTCAGAGTACACTTATTGCCGCCTCTATGCTCTTCGTGAACAAGGGATACAACTCGACTTAGCGCTGTAGAATTGATATTGTATTTTCGGTTCCATAATAACTCAACACAGTGAAAATTCAACAAACTTTTAAAAGTGATATAAAGTCATTAGAAACGATGAAAATATTTTTTTGTAACCAAACCTAACCTAACCTACTTAACCAAGTTAATAAAGTTTTTGATCATCACTTTTCATGACTTTAAATAACTTTTTAAAGATGTGGTGAAATATCATTGTGATGATTTATCCGGTCACCCCTTGGAATATCACTGAAAAAAACATCAACGGACTCTAATTTGGGCATCTCTAATCTCTTGGGATCTCACCATAATTTGAACTTGAAAATGTTTCCAAATAAATGATTCCCGTTAAACGGCGATTCTAATGCTGTGTATACATTCGCGAGCCTCAAGGCGAGCCGATCTTCGATGCTGCGCTCGCGTTGCGGCTCGCAAATGTATTCGCGCCCTAAGATATTTCAGCAATCTTCTATGTCTAAATGTAAAAATTAATGTCCCTTTGTTTGTGCCTTAAAGACCCAAAAGCTACCGGACCGATTTGCTTATGATTTTACTTATTAGTGCCAGAAGTGTTTAGATAGTAATTTGAATGGTAAAATAACTCGAAGACGCCCGAGGAAGAATTAATACATTATATTTGCACTGGAATAAGATACGTAGTCCAATCAAATTCGATATAATTTAGTTTTTTTGGAATGCGTATATTTATTAAGTTACAGGAATCAATCCTTTATAATTTAAATGAATAACTATTTAAATATGGGTACCTTTAGAAAATGTGGAGTTAAACATACCAATTTTTATTGTCGGTGCATGCATGCGTGATTTGAATCATTTTAACCTACTGCATAATTTATTATTATTTAAAAAAATATATATAAAATCATGACAGACAAACGAAAAAGTGGGTACCTAAATAATTATATTTTAATAATAACCAATATCAATAAGTGTATTTCTTCTGTTTATTTTTTTGACAGACGTACATCTTCAACAGTTCTACATCTTAATAGCAATTTTTAAAGTCTGCCAAAGGTGTTTATTTTTAGACAAATATTTCACAAATACTTTAAGCTTCACAAATCCACCAATTATAATATCCCGTGGTTTTTAACGGATCTACGCTCGTATAGTACCCAACACAAATAAAACAGTTAATTTGTGTGAGTAAAAGAGGTATAGGTTAATTAAATTTTCGCACAATTTTAAAATTATAAGGTATTCTTTGGTTGAAGTATTATTTCCATAAAAAAGCATATTTTTCCAAAGAAGCCAAGTATTTCGACTACATAGAAAACTTAGTCATATTAATCGAGTTTAACGTAAGAACATCGTTGAATCTAGTAGGATAGTCCTCGGGGAGGAAGTTTCTATCCTCACTCAAACCATTTCAAGTTCACAGCAGTTAAGAGCCAGTCCTTGAGGGGGGAGGCTCAATCCTCATTAAACCAAAAAAACCAATATTAATAAAAATTAAGATGAATTATGGTAAAATAAATTTGTTTTTTGAGGGTTTTTTTTTTATTTAAATAAAATACAAACATTCTTGGTTTACTAATAATATTTTAAAACTAAGTGGAAATGTTGCTTGAGTCAACTTGGAGAATAAACTTACAGAGGAAACGCTTGAGTGGTAATCTAATGCATTTGTCAACTCAGCCACTAACCGGGCAAATTGTAATGGTTACTGTACGTATTCTTACAAACCTACAAATCGTACGGTCAGTTTTCATAAAACTTTATTTAGTTGCCGTAAGGGAAAATTGGAAAACTCGCGGTTAGCAGTTCGATATTAAACTAGAGCGTAAATTCTTTTACTATTTTCATCTGGACCATTATTTAACAACACCAACCCTTAAATCTGCCCTTAAAAATAATACCACCATGGTTATGATCGAGCACCATAATACTTCAAGTAAGTGGAGGGGTTTTTGTAGGGTGGAATTTATCGTAACGGTAAACGATAACTTACATCATTTTCTTTACGACATTTTCTGTTGTTTAAGAAAACCCTAATCGAGCAAAATAATCATGTCTCCTTATTTTCCTTGTTAATCAAGTTTGGTTTACAGAACATCATTTTAAAATTTAAGTTTTTTAATATTTAAAATTGAATAGTGGTAATGACATTGTAAAATTTAAAAAAAAATCCTAATTGTAAACTTATTATTTTTTAAATTATTAACTAATGTTTACAAGACATGATTTTACAAAGGATAAACAAATATTTCAAGCAAAAAAATAAACACCCGTAAAAATAATATTTATTCACATATAAAATTATATCCAATGTAACAAAAAATTTTGAAATTTTTTCACCATTTAGTGATGAAATCAAATCAAACGCACCTTAATGATAAAATAACCCCTGGAACTCAATAAACATCTGCATATAAATATAAGTATTGAATTATAATTTAGAGAAAAAACTGATTTAAAACTTAGAAATAAAATCTTTTCAGCCACAAATGTTTTGAATGAATCCAGTTCAAACTCAACTGAATGGTATTTAAGTCGCTTAACAGAATTGCTCCAGCTTATTTTTCGGAAATGTGTATTCCTAAAAATGTCAATTATTCATAGTAGTCAACCCTTATGTTAGCAGCGGTTCCATGATAACTCAACACAGTGACAATTCAGTCATTAGAAACGATGAAAAAAAAAAGCCTAACCTAACCTAACCTACTCAACCCAGTTATTAAAGTTTTGGTTTCATCACTTTCCATGACTTTATATAACTTTTGAAAGATGTGATGAATTATCATTGTGATTATTTATCCGGTCACCGTCAGCAGCGTAATCAGCTAATGAAGGTTGAAGGAACCAAAGCGCACACCAGATACTAAGTTTGGTGAACGTGCTTTCGGCGTATCAGTACCTAAACCCAGAAATGGACTGCCACACTTTTTAAGAATGATCAAAGACTCAACAAAATTTAGATCTTACTTATATCTAATCTTTTCAGACAATCATATCCATAAAGTTAGAAAGCTTTCGTCTGCATTGTAAATAAAGTAATGTATAAAAAAATGAAAACGACCATTGATAATTCTGCATTTAAAAATATGTAGAACTTCTATGGCTTTGAAGGTAATTTTATAGAATGTCTATAAACGGTGCTATATAAGATTACCCAATAATCATCATCATACGTAGTGAAGACAGAAAAATGTTAATTTTAAGCACGGAGAATGATGAAATGCCTAGAGCTGTTGACTGACAACCTTGATGCTAAACGCTAGTGTTGCCAAAGTTGAGAGAATACTGTCGTCAGCGAATGAAGTAAATATTTACAGTAGGTACTCGCCGCAACATGATTTAGCCAAAATTTTCAAGACAGCAAAAATATGCCTGTCAAAAGTGTTATAAAAATATAGTATTAAAAAAACAAACATGTCAAATAGCAACAATTGATACCGCATTCTGTAAACAAAGATAAACTTGCGGCAAAGTTAGTGTAATATTACGTTTAAATCACTCAAAATCGAATCGTTGCTTGGATAGCAAAAAACTTTTCAACCCTGAACTTTCTCATTTCCTTTTCCTTGCACTGACTTCAGCCTCTGAACCTTCCCAAAAATGAGAATATCATAATGTTATTCTATCATGTTAAGCATAAAGAGAACAAGTCATAAACGACAACTTTTCAGGAGGGCAATATCCAATTTATAAACTGTGATAACTTGCGTTTTGTGATTAAGTAACGTATGCCTATCTGTAATTGAAATATATATTTTTTTATTTTTTATTGTATATATCTTTAATACACATATAAAACCAATCGGTTTAGGTTTACTCAGAACCAACATCAGGGTTACATAAAAACATATTGTATGTTGACTTTTTTATTTTGATACCACGTGAAGATATAATCTTTGGGCATGCAGTGTGGATGATATTCTTAAGGAAGTGTATGAGGGGTGGGTAAGAATCTTATCCAGGAGTTGCGGACGTTTGAATCCACTCCTCCCATTGCGTTGCAAGGGTTTGGAGAGTCCAGCTGGAGAGGTCAAAGGGTATTCCTCAGCCGTCCGACCTCTCCTGATCCAGCCCTTTTTTTTCAGAAATTTTGCCTCAAACATCTCACAACGAACCTCAACGAACCTGGGCACCCCTGCTGACTCAATAAACTTAGAGTACTACTTGGAGTGACATATGGCGTTCCAAATTGAAAACTCATACAAATTATTCACTGTAGAATTATTTTTAAACATAATTTAAAATAAGTCCTTTGTCTTAAAATAAAAAATTAATAATATAAATTTTATAATTTGAAGATTGCCAAATAATCGTGTTCGGTAACACCGTATGTTATAAAGGTTCTAGTACTAAAGTTAAAATAAAGTACTAGAGAGAAACGACCTTCCAAGGAGCTTTTGATAATGGTCTCTACGCCGTCATAACATTCAGTGTTTACTGCAATGTTTCAAGCCAGCATTTATTTCAAGTAAAATTATGTCGACAAAACTAAATGATTATCCAGGGGTTACACGAATGAGACAGTTCTGAGGTAATTAAATGTCTAAAATAATTATGTTAAAACAACTGAAAAGTGTTTTTGAGCATCGAGAGGGTTGGATAATGAGGCCGCGAGAACAAGAGTGGCATATCTGATATTTTGCCGAAATTGACCCTTAGGTCTAAAAGGGTTCTTTGGCGTATAATCATTGTTGTTACAAATATAAGATTTCTTGTACAAAAAGCAAATAAATTATTATTATTAAAGCAGCAACACCAACCTAATTGAATTAGGTCTTTTTTGCATACTCTAATTTGAAGAATTGGATATTTTGTTTCTAACCACTGAAAAGATCAACCGATAGTAGTGTGTCGTGGGTGCATCCGAATTCCAAAAGTAAGGTTGTTACTTCAATTTTGTTGGCTTATTCGAGGTCTATGAGGCGGAGATCACACATCTTCTCACCAATCATGATTATATATTTACGCCTCTCTATGCCGAATGGAATGTTTCACTAAATGAATTGAATAGGTAACCACTTATGTAATCAAAAATGTGTTTACAGAGTAATTTAGTGGTTAATTTTTAGAAATATTTATTTTTTAATAACGAACCGTATCCAATTACAACAAATTACATATTGTACGAAGTTAATACAAGGAGAAATGTTACAATACAGGATTATTAAACAATTACAGCTATGGAAAAATAGGGCACATAAATAATAAAGATAATGTCAAGTTAAGACAGGAACAAGATTTTGATACAGTTCACAACTTGCCACATCAATACAAAATATTACTTGCGTAATGACTGACAATAATCTGTTACACATTTTGACATGGCACCGATACATACATGTGTATCAATATCTGGTAGTAGTATATATATTATATATTACTATTTGTTACTGTTAAATGTTTTACTAATATTGTTTCATATTCAGTTCATTAGTATAACATTATTACACGCTTTCAAAACTTTGTGTGTTATATTTATTAGCTTTTTATGTATATTTTGTTATTAAAATCCATGTAAAAGCCCGGCTGGGCGTAAAACCAAATAAATAAAAATATATTTTAATATGTTATCGTGTCACACAAACTTTATGATGACGGTGATGTATTACACGGAGAAAAATAAATAAAATAATTAATTATAATCAGTTAATTTTATTAAGAATCTCTTCAAATTATTCGTAAACTGGTTAAAAACAAAATTGCAGGCCTTTAACGAATGAATTAGTAAAATTCGAGTGTATTATCACGATGTCGGAACCGTGTTCATAAAAATCAGAATGTTTTGGTTTTTAGTTATTATTTATTATCAAGGAAATTTATTTGGTACTCGTAGTTAGATATATTTATGCATACTTCCTTTGATACTAATTCCACAACTTCATGTTTATTAATATCACTTAGGTTTAAATTCTTCATCACAAAGTTATTTTGTAAATATTCAGCACACAAACTGAAAGCTCGCATTATTAATCAAATAATAATGAATTGTTAATAATGATCAATTTGAGGGGTTGGTATTTAATTAAAATGTTTGAAATAGGTGTACATGGGGCAAAGCACTTAGTCAGGATAATTTGTTTATTAATTTGTATGTGAAAGTTGGACTGACCACCGGCCGGCGCGGTTTACTTGTACGGTGGAGCTGTAGGGTGGACGGTAGAACCTTTGATGGGAAAACCTAGCAACTCAACTGAACTGGAAAAAAATATACAATTAAGTTAGCCTTAATCAACCAATTCTATTAATTTTACCGGAATTTTTTTAATAAGAATCAGTAGCTCGGGCATTGTGAGATATTTAGAATTATATCAAAAAAATGAAGCTACCACAGTACTTGCTACCTCGTCACCAGTGCCCCATTATCAGTACCTAAGGTTGCCAGATACAGATAGTACGGTTTTTTGAACTGCTGTCCGGTCTAGAAAATTCTGGAAAATCGGACAAAAGAATGTCCTTTTTTTTGAAAATACGTGACATATATACCTCACCAGATAATTTACAGAGCAAAAGCCGTGAGCGATTCTGGCGGGTGGTAGCAAAACTTGCTCAAATCTGTTGAAAATGGCACAATACGTGTTCAGTATTCCAGTCTTGAATGCTTTCGTAGAAAGAGTTTTTAGTGTAAAAGGTAATGTATGGACTGACAAAAGAAATCGACTAGGTGTTAATATTGGAAAAAGGGAATCATGTGTTTTCTTCAATTTAAATGTCAATTGCACTGAATTTAAAGATACAATTTTAGGCAATAAACGATTATTTAAAGCAGTAGCATAAAGTGCCAAATATGTTAAAAAGTGATTTTTTGCAAAGTTTTTGAAAAGTGTTTCAACGTGTTCACCCTCATAAATTTTCGGTAATTTTCTCTGTTTGTTTTGGCCAAAATCAAAAGGGTTTATGATTATCAAAGGACCCTTTGATTTTCGACACAATGTACAAAAAAAATCATAGGGGGAACCCTTTGATAAAAAATGTTTTTTTTTTTATCTGGACCATCTTGCAACCCTACCAGTAACCTTAGTCCTGCAGGGTATATCTCGCGTCCTATAACTAGTTCAAATAACCGTAACGGTAGCGCAGTTTTTCGAAATCAGATGTAGACGGCAATTTTGTCAAGTGTGCAGATTTCACTAAGCAGTATCAACATTTTGCTTTGAGAGTTCGGAAAAGGGGATGGAGTGATTTTTCTATATTTCATGAAGACTTCCTCTTGTTTCGAAGGTCAAGTTTTGCAAAATGTCATCAATCTCGGAATAAAACTGTGGAATCAAATCAAATCCACGCAGCCCGCCACAGAAACTCTTTGTAGCAATTTAAATATATGTACGCTTGTGATGAAAGGCTTTAAATCACAGTGAGAGAAAAACAGATAAACCATAGCTGCAAGAAAATATGCAAATTATTTATGAAAACGGACATGCTAACGACATCTGGCGGAGAAAGAATTGATCCAGCTTGCTTGCGGTAGGCTCCTGTAATAGTTGAAATTATATCGAGGTTCTAAGACGAAAGCAGAGAGGTCGTAAAATCGTCTAGGACTAGACAGGGCTTCCCCTTTTCTAGGCCTAAAAATAAACAATGAAGGTTGTCAACCAATAGATCTAAACAAAGAGCTATAAAAATTTTGAGTAACCAATCAGTGAACGAAGGGGGGTGTGTCTACGAAAGACAAAGGATTGAACCTTGGACCCGACATTAAAAAAGATAATTAATTGCATTTCCGTTCCCACAAAAATTAGAGGTGAACGCACTATGGCATAAACACTGACGTTCAAGGCGACAAACTCTAGGAAATGTTTACAATAACCGAGACATTTAGGTGATGGCGAACCGTTGAAATCGAGTGCTTTGAAGATTTTACAAATTGAAAAACACACGCACGAAAATGCAATGGAAAATTTATAAACATGATAGTATAAAAAAGGGACGGGAAAAGCGAAGGAAAGTTACTGGCGGAATTTCAACTGTAGTGCAATTATTTATGATAGAAGGAGGGTGTCATGTTCGATAAAAATCGTACTAAAGAGAGGAGTGAGTGTTGGAAACAATGGAAATTAATCGTTATCAATTTAAGATGAAACGGACATATTGGTAAATCAATTTTGAATGAAAATCTCGCAAAAAAAATAGACATTTTAGAAAATTGCGGCGACCGAATGGAAGGATAATACAGAGATTTTAGCTGCTACGAAGGTTCTAGGAAAATGAAAATTGAGTATTAGAAGAAGACAGTAAAATTAAACATATATCGATAGATTAGATTCAGGAAAAGTAGACATTTTCATGATTATTAGGTTAGATATATATTAGAGTTACCCAATATTACGGAGGGATCGAACCAAGATAAAAGGTTGGCGGTCTCATGTATATTTTGAAGAATAAACAATCGAAATCCGAACATGATTTTTATTTACGTTAAGGAAATAAACGATTGGAAAAGCGATTAACTTTAACGTTGGTCTTATGAAGTATTTAGATTAGTCAAAAGAGATAAAAATTAATAGGTTTGAAATTAAACTAAATTTACGAGTCTGGTACCAAAATTTTAAACGTAAACAGGTGTCCAGACATATAATTTATGTGAAATCTTGTAAGTGAGGGATGGAGGATGGGGCGGAGATTGGGTCAGGCAATAAAAATGACAGATATCCCAGAGTCTAATTAGGTATATCTCCCATAGAAGTGTGGAAAATTATATATTAATTAATAATAGATGAAGTATGAAATTTTCCTGGAGACCACACACATCGGGAAAAGTGGAGAAAAGATGAAAGAAAGGGTAAAGAACGGAGATAAAGAATAATCCAAGTGGAGAAAAGTGATACAATTCAAATTTATCCGTGAAATAAATAAATACGACTTGGAAAATAACTAGTTAAAGAGTTATGAGAAATGACATAAGAATAAAGAAGAAAATTGTGCAAGAAAACGTCGCGGATAAAAGAAAATCCAAAAGATAAGGAAAAATTCAAATCTGCGGCATTAAGAGAGAAAGTACTGGTGAAAATGGAAAAGCTCATATAGGTGACAATAAAATTGAGTAGAATTTAGATAAATCGAAATTCTAAACTGCATAGTAGGGATTTCAACATGGATTTAGGTATTTTTCACACGAGATGCGTAAAATTGAGATGTATATATATATTATTGAGGACGGACCTATCGCAAATTGAGAAAAAAAAGGAACACAAAATCATGAGAATTTAACTACATTTTGTATGAACACAGGACAAAGGAAGCTTGGGCGATTAACACAGACTTACCCGATTCGGACCCTATCGACTTAGATTTGTGAGATAAAAACTAACTACCGCCCAGAGCCGGAAAGCAGAACATCTTATGGGAGCACATTCGATATTGATGGAAGGGGTGTTTGGATTTACGAGTTGATAGGAGATAGAATTAAGCATCAAGAGACATTCAGATACGTCTTTTGGAACCTGAGAGGGGTATAAAAGATGGAACTCATCAGTCAGGAGGACAGTCGCGCCGAGGGTTTGAAAAGTTGTTACATGGCAGTACTACATCTATTGGTAAAATTCTAGTGAAATAATCTAAGTGTTAAATTCTGAACAAGTACCTGGACTTAGAAAGTTTTGTAAAAAGTCTTAAATTCAGTTCTTAAATTCTGAAAACCCCACCAGTGAAGTTTTGTTAAATCAGTTTAATTTGGTTAAACAGTGAAAATAAATATAATTTAAACTCAGTGCTTAAAAGTGTTAAGTGAAGTGCAAAAAGTGAATTGTGAATTAATTAAAAATTTAAAAATAATTATTTCATTCAAAGTGAAAACATTCAAATTAAATTTAAGAGTTTGTTATCGTTAATCTAAAGTGAACGTGATCGCGTATTGATATTTAAAAATAGATTATAATTTAACGTCAATTTGGTTAAAAAATAATAATAATAGTAATAAATACTTCATCTTAGGTTAAAAGAAACACAAAACAAAAAAAAAGGATTCGATAATAATAAACGTTTAAATCTTTGTTCTAAAGTTAACAGTTAGAAAAAAATTAATTTATTAAGAGTCGAGTTATTTAAAAGTTTGCACAATTCGGAATAAATTTTCTTATCAATTTAGATAAAAAGAAATTTAGAATTAATAAATTGTTCAATTAAAATCCATCGTGCGTATAGCGACAGTGTTAAAAGTGTTTGTCGTTTTAACCGGAATTTTAATCATCAGTCTATCATTTCGAAAAAAGTATTTTAACAGTTATCATTCAAAAGCTTAAACTAGAAAAGTGTTATTAAATCAACGGGTTTTCTGGATTAGGATTTCGTTCGGAAGAAAAATTAAATATCAGCTAATTTATACGATTCAAGCGAGAATAAAATTTTAAATAGGAATAAATAGTCGAAAAGATTTATTTTGAAATTAGTTGAAAAATACAATTAATTAGGTAGGATTTCTTCACCAAGGTTGTTGTGTACACCCGACCGGAAATACCTTGACGTGGGTGAGTTTTCCTTTTATAAATAATTTTCAGGTCCCAGGAGACACAGAAGGGCTGTGAAGTGGAAGTATATCAATTGAATATTAAATTAAAACAACAAAACAAAGAATTACACATTAATATATGTATATTGTATATTTGTATATATATTTATAAATATAAAATAAAATATTGTATATAAAGAATATATATATGAGTAATGTAATTATATATATGTATTTTATTTATTAATCGAAACATCGAAATGGTAGCGATTTTTAATACCTACCCGAGGACATATCTATATTATTGAAAAAGAAAATATGTATTTATTAATATTCAAGACCATGTAGAATCATATACCTTATATTTATTTATTAATATATGTAATCTGATTTAACGTATTTTGACAATCGAGATATGTGTACATATATATATATTTATATTATTTTCACCTAACTTCTAGTAAGTTTACTAAATTCGGAAAATGAAAAATAGTTTAACTTCAATAAAGGATTTAAAAATATTTTAATTAATAGTGCGCAATAAAAGTAAAGAGGCACAAATGACTTCTAAGGAATTTTAAAATAAACAAATCTCACATTTAGGTTAGTGTGTCAGGAGATGTTTATATTATTTGTTTACAAAACAAAGGATCACTGGAGAATTGGGTCAACCGCATAGTTTGAAAACGACCTTGGCCATAATTAGTTAGTCACAAAGGATTTTATTAATTACCCGAAACAGCTGGAAGATGCGTGTTCTCAAATACTTATCAATCACAAACGACAATTGAAAAATCACGGATTAGCCAGATTTATATCAAAAAATTACATGAAACATTTGAATACCATTGATTAGATAATCGCACAGTTTTATTGGTTACCTGAAACAGCTGGAAGCTGCGTGCTTACAAATACTTATCATTCACAATCGACAATTGAAAAATCACGGGTTAGCCAGATTTATATCGAATAATTATACGAAACATTTGAATTTTATTGATTGGGTGCTCATACAAAACCCCATCAGTTGCCTGAGATATTTGAGGGTCGAGTACTCTCTAATGTGGCAATCAACCACTTGAAACAATTGGAAAATCACGGGATAGGATGAACAAAAATTAATGTTGAACCCTGGAGGTAAAATTTAAAACAAATACAGTTCATCAATAGGAGGCAGTGGTCGCTCCTACAACAAGACCATTAACCAAACCAAATAGAGATGACGATTCTTTTAAATAAAAACGTCAAAACCAAACAAACAAAAGCTTGGAGTTCGATAGCTCTCCAAAACAAACTATCAAATATGACCTTATTCTACTAGTATTTATTAGTATCACCTTATTAGTACGTATATATTCGGTTACCAGACCTAGAGCTTCGCAGAGTTCTCGGCGCGAGATCCGAGCTCGGGATGCGAGGTAGATAGCCTCGTATTGCGAGTTATAAACCTTTCCCAAACTGTATGTATACATATATTTATTCGTATGTACTGTTTACTGGAGAATGCGGACCTGCATACAGCTTGCATTTTAGGTCTTATAGGCCACTATCGCATTTTCTCTTAAACGTGGAATGAGGATTCACGACCCGTAAGTCCACACCAACCGTGAGTATATGATTGTATATAGGACGAAACCGGTTCGCCCTAAGTAAATTGTAGTCCAAGGAGGGGTCGGAATTTGGGGGTATCGAGACCCGAGGGGAAACTTGAAGGCTGCACATGATGACGTGGAAGGCTTTTTGGGACGAGATAACTTAGGTATCAATCAAAGAGCCGTGTCAAAGGATTGTGCAAATTTCTTGTTGACTCACGATCATCTCGTTTACTTGCAGGAGGATTTGGAGCCAAATTATGCCAGCAAATGGGCTATTCCGAGTTTGTCAAATATGCAATTAACTAATTACATTAACCTACTAAATCAATCTTTACATGTACCTTATAGCAGCAGAATCATAAAGGAGTGGCGCCCCACAGACACAAGAGTTTACCAAAATCAAATTTACTAACAATTAACCATTTGAGTTATATCAAATTACCTGTCCAAATAAACATGTATAATATCTTTTAGCAGCGTTTAACTACGATTTTGTTAGGGTGCAGGGAATCAGAATAATTACAATAGGAAAGTTAGCTCATTCAGGGAATTCATTTAAGTCTAGGTTTGCAAAGGAAAGACCAATTAAATTGTGAAACTCAACACCTCGATCAGAACCAAGGGGGTTACCACAAAAATGAAAGTAATTAAAATCCTATATCATAAATCAAAAAAATTACACAACGTTTGATGGAATTTAATTACAATATAAATACGGGTATATTTGCGTTCAAGATCGTAAATAACGTATTAATTAGTTAAGTACATATGTCTATAAAGATATATAGTACAAGAGAGCTTTAAGTAGCTTTCTGTAGATATCAAAGAAAAGGGTCCAATTTTCATGGAGGCTTATGTGTTGTAGGGGAGGAATTTTCCATCCCTGCGAACACATATGCAAAGCCTTAGAGAAAAAAATTAAATATCGGTCATAGCCAAGAGAGAAGAAAATTTTATATTGTTTTAAACAAAAAAAAAAAAAAAGAAATATTTAAAATTACTCTCACACCCAAAAAGGTGAAACATTACACGCTAGACCGAGAACAAACATTAAGAAACTTATGAAGAAAAAACAAACAATAAAATATAAGATCCGTCCAATAGTGGCGTAGAGCAATATGTAAAAATAAAACAATGCGTATGTATTTTAACAACAATAAAAAACAGGCGATAATAAACTTTCGGTCAGTTGAAAACAGGAAATTTAGAAAAATTCTTAAGATTATCGCTTTATATGTCCAGAATGCCACTGCAGTGTATGCTATGTTATTATAGTGGACACATTTTCACAAGAGGTTGGGAGAAGATTAAGTTAGTATTTTTAATCAAACTGTACAAGAGTCCCAACTGCTCTCAACCTTGTGAGGCAAGTGAGACAATAGCATCCCCAATTGGGGTATGTTGTGAGGCTAATATAGTGGGGAAGGGAAGGAGATGGGAACGAGAAAGGTGTGAAAGAATCTGGCTAGTCAGATTTAATCACCAGACACGCCTTAAGACATTTCAAGCAGCGTTTCAATTCCGAATTGTAGTCTTAGACATGGGTGATACTGAGATTAGCTTCCGCTCCGGGACGTGCTTCAAATATAACGTTTATTATTTTAAATGAGTAATTTGTGAAATGGCACAAATTTACTAAATAAAATTTACTTGCGCACGCCGGGATATGAATTCGCGACCTCAAGCTTGCAAGTCAAGAGCCTTTCCCATTGACCACGGAGGCCGTCAAAATGTAAAAAAGTATCAGGATCTTAAAGACCGTAATCGGTATTGATTTTGATTGTGGCCAGGAGGAAACATGCTACATGGTTTTTTATAATTTCTAAAAAGAATTTTCAATAATAAAAAAAATTATGATAGGTAGGTGTGTTCAAATCTTAAAAATTCGTGTTCCTATTTATTGTTCCCATTTCTATAAAGTTCACTCTAACAGTATAAAAAGATTTCAGCGCAAATTTCTTAGAATCATATTTTAAGCTCAAAATTCATATTGAATGCATTAATAATGTCAGTTTGATTTATCAATTGCATGTAATAAGGCTATTTTACATGAGAATTATGTCAGACCTGGTTGTGTTACACATAGTCATTAGCAACTTAATTGATAACCCTGCCATCATCGCCACTATTAAATTCCACGTGCGCACTAGGAACACAAGACAAAATCTTATATTATTCTGCAATACATACGCAAACAACTATCAGACACACTTACTAACCAATAGGATGCATGATCTGGGCAACAAGTTTGGGGGTAATATTGATATATCCATTTATTTATTGACTCCATTTATAGAATTAAAATTAATCTATACTAACACTTTGTTGAATCCTACAAATTATTTAATGTTTCAATTAAGTGTAAGGGATGAGTGATGGGTACTTAACTATAAATGGTTTGTATGTTTTAGTTTTTCTTGATCACTTCACTAGGAAAACCTCTTCTGTTCACGTTTCTATGTTAAAGTGTCTCTGCCCTTTGTTTTCATCCCAACGGAAACCATTATTTGTTTTATATGTTGCTGTATTCTCTACGGGTTGTTTCAATTAACATCGTTGTTTAATTGATTAAGAGTGAACAGTAAGAAGAAGTGGTATCTTGAACGGCGGACAAGCTATATGGATAAAACTGAGAAAAAGGAAGCTACAAGCCGAAAATGTGTATATTTTTGGTATACCTTATATTGTAGGTAATAGGCATTAAAATCGCTTAACAAACGAAGTCTAGAAACAAAATGATTTTATAAGAAAGCAAAAAAGTTAATCAAATGAAACTGTCACATATAATCTTAGCTATAGTACTTTATTTTTATTAAGTTGTTTCCTCTGCGCGTTAATTCATTTCTATTGCAAATATATATTTTTTAGTACTTAAAATTTATATTTTTTAATGTGTAATATATTTTTTTATTTGTATTCTACAAAAACGAAACGATAGAAAAAGTTTCAATTTATCTAAAGCATATTTTTTGGTATTTATGATGTACACCAATTTGTTATAAAGATTAATCAAAATAGTGATTTAGCATTGAGCTTCGCCTTAAATGAAAAAAAAATTTTTTTGAGAGTGACTGATCAAAATGACTTCTTGACAGATCTGTCGAGAATACGGATATGTAAGTGAATTATTATTTATTGGAATACTTAGTTGTTTACATCCAGTTACAGCGTTTTGCGGCAGGAGACTATATACGCTGTTGTGTCCCCGCAGGGCACGATCATTTACCCTTTTCAGGATTAAGGAACACGGTCAAAGGGTAAAAGGGATCATTTAACACTCCGCCCGCACGAGTACCAAGTACAGTAGTTGTTAAGTGACTGAATGCTGTAATCAAAGGGGCTGCTTTGTCGACAAGGTACGACAACTCATGAAGCAATCAAAAAGGCTCCTTTGCCACGAGGGTGTGTTATTACTTACTTAATTTATTAATTTTTATATTTATTTTTTTAAGTCTGAAAGATAGCCGCTATTAAGTGAGGGCTGTAATCTAAGGGGCCGCTTAGTCGACATTATCTGACAACTCCGGAACAATCGAATAGGCTTCTTTGCCTCGGGAGAGTAATTTTTATTATGTTTTATTTTATTATTTAATTACGACTTATGTTAATGGCTTAAAAAAGAGAGTAACGAAAAGCTTTGTTAAAAATTCTAAACATTTGAAAATAGATTTTTTTTTTGAAATGTTGATGTTATGCATCTTATAAGAAAGTTCTTTTATAATATGAATAGTTAAAAATAACTTTTTTTATTGGTGCCCTTTTTTACTCATTTAAAGTACGCTCTAGCGTGTTTAAATCGCACTTTATGGAACGCGCGTTTTTTAAAATTACCATGGCAACATCAACAAATCAACAAAATGTGAAGTATGTCAACTTTTAACTATAAATCTGACAGGAATATTTTAAACGTCAAATAAAATAATGTTTGTGTTTTTCATTTCCATGACAACAAGATATTGTGATGTCACATCACGAATTCATTAATAGTTCTTATTTCCAAATTTTAATAATAAGATCAATATTTATGTTTTCAAAGTGTACCAATAAAAAAAATCTGCGCTGCGCCGTCGTGCTCGAAAAAAAGCGCGTGTTTTAAAGACCTGTTTAGCCACTTATACTTTAATATACTATTTTTCCATATTTCAATCAACATTCAGAGATGAAAATGTTTTCACAAACGCTCTGATGAAATACCCTCCGAATCGAAACATGAATAGATTTGTAAATTTGATGTGCATTGTTTATTATTCATTCAGAATTTTACGACAACCACGCTAGGCACATGCACGGATTATGGTGGTTCATTATATAAAAAGTGCATTTAAATAATTGAAAAGAATATATCTAGTACGAAATATAGAAGAATTTAAAAGAAAAATAAACAGTAAATATGAAAGAAAATAAGGAGTAAAGACAATAAAAACACATAAATTTGTTTTTGACTACTATTGTTTTATTTTCACTCTACTGGTTTCGAAAGAACCCTTCTTTCGTCAGGAGAATATTAAAAACTGATCTACTATACAAAATATTGACATATATATACAAAAATGTTAAGTGTTTGAGGGAGGGGTGGACAAAGTGTAAGGGGTAATTACGGGAATTCCAGGAAGAACAGAGCGGTTAACTGGAAATATGTCTAGGATAGGACTATAAGACAGATTAATTTGGTTATTTATTATACTGGAGTTATTATTGAGGGATTTTTTGATTTCAAGTGATTCTAAATTATCTAATTTTTTGCCTTTATTACTACGGTGAAGAATTTTAACCCCTGTATCTTTATTAAAAGTATGATCGGTGGAAATGAGATGATTGGTAAACTCTGAAAAATTATTGTTATTTAAACATCTTAAATGTTCCGTGTTTCTAATATTTATATTTCTAGTTGTCTTACCTATGTAGAACGATGAACAATCATTACAACATAGTTGGTAAATTTGTTATCTTTATCTTTAGTATTTTTAAGTAATTTTCCCAAGTTGTTATCAGTATAGAACGCGGGTTTAATGTGGGTAGGCAAATTTTTTGTAGTAAGTGAAGAAAAATTGGATATGTATAAGATTTTACGCCATTGAACGGGATTTATGATTTTATTATTAGTTTCAGCTGTACCAAATAAAAATGTATTCGTCAAAATGAGTTTAAGTTTCTTATTCAGGTTTTTATTAATTAAGTGTGTCGAGTAACCATTATTTAGAGCAATTTGTTTTATTTTTGACAGTTCAATTTTGAAATTAACAGCTGATTTTGGATGAAATTCTGAATGAATATGAATTCGGAAATCTGGATTTTGGAATTTTTACTAAGCAGTGTACCATTGAATGATAGGCAGAATGTTTGTGTGATATCGGGTGGTTTGACGTGTTATGTATAGTTATATCCGTGAATGTCGGTTTGCGATAGATGTTAAACTCGATGTCTAACTTCTATTATTTATTGAAGTTAGTGATAAATCCAGAAAATTAATCGATGCATTACTGCCTACCTCTACAGTGAATTGAATGTTTTTATGAAATGAATTTATAAGAAGAACGAATTTAGTTAGTTGCCGCTCTGTTCCCCCCAGATACAAAAAATATCGTCTACATATCGTTTCCAAGTGAGAACATTATTTAAAAGTGATGACTTACAATTAAAAATCTTATTTTCTTAGTTATTCATAAAAATATCTGCCAACAGTGGGCTAGTAGGAGCTCCCATGGGTAGCCCTTGGCTCTGTTGGAAGACGCAGTTGTTATACTGGAAAGAATTTTGATTAATGCACATATTGAATAAACGAGACAGGTCATCAATCATATCTTTATCTAAATTAGAGGATTTTAACATATCTACAATTATTTCCAGATTGTCCAGATAAACCAGAACATGCATTTTTTGATCGAGTCAAGAATCTTTCTTCCCACGTGTTCCTCCAGGAAGAGATGAATTTACTATCTAAAGGACTAAAATATAATTTAAATTACAATAAAAATAACATACAAGTGCTTTTGAAAATGTGGCAGTGGACATTGAAACGGCTCTATCGTACCAACCTAGACCGTTTCTGTACAAAAGCTGTCTGAGACAATTAAAAATCTAATAACAAAAGATAAAATTAAAAAGGTCATCCATCCAGAAATTTTATACACCAATAAAATTCGCAAAACGTTGGCTAAAAATTTGTTGGCGTTGTAAAAATGATAAACTGATGATTTTTTTGGATGTGCGAGTTTAGTGGAGTATGTATGTACATTATTCTTTAGCATTTTTTTCGAAAAAATCTTGTTTGAACCCCGCCCATTAATACTGGAGTGAAAAATTACTGTCTCAAAATATTGTTCTCAAGAAATACTGAAGTGACTCTAGTACAACAAACACGTCAGTAGTGTCACAATTTTTAGTAATTAATAAAAAAAAAATCATTCTATTATTATATACATTATTCTTTAGCATTTTTTTCTATAAATTCTTGTTTGAACCCCGCCCAATAATACTGAAGTGAAAAATTACTGTCTCAAAATATTGTTCTCAAGAAATACTGAAGTGAACACTCTAGTACAACAAACACGTCAGTAGTGTCAAACAATTTTTAGTAATTAATATAAAAATTGATCATTCTATTATTATAGATGTTATTTAAATACAAACAAACTATATTTGATGGTACGCATTCAAATGTTCCTAGAAGAATTTTTGTCTATTTTGAGACATCGATTTTCGGACACCGGTTGCAAAGAGACTAATTGTTCTCGATCTTGCATTTTTTTCTTGAAAATTTTCATTTTCCATGCTCTAGGTAGTGTATATATATATAAATTTGTGAAGAGTTTATCAAATCATTTTTCCAGATATGGACGAGAATTACCTTAATTCGGCGGAACGTCTAGGACTGCGATTTTCTTGAAAAGTGGCTTTGATGGATGAGGTGGGGAACATTTGAGATGATCTTTAGCAAAAGTTTTTGAACGGTCACTAGAGGGTAGAGAATGGATCTTCTACAATGTTCAATCTCCCCATCCTATTATGATGCGGTAGATTGTTATAGATTGAGAAAGAGAAAAATAAACACTTGATATGTCAAGGATTGATCAAATAGAAAAGAAAATATAGCTTACGGAGTCTCTTTGTTATGGAGCTCCCAGCATTATTGGTTATCTAAAATGATAACTTTTTTTTTTTTTTTAAAAAGAAAGACAACATTCCCAGGTTACGAATAACCCAACAATGTTTGAAAATCTCCTACTACCACCACAGAAAGCCGAAAATGTTGCTTGTGTTGTGATGGAGGACTTAGCCAGCCGAGGAATCGAACACGCGACGCTCGGGTGAGACCCAAGCGCTATGCCCACTCAACCACTGACCGGTCTTTACTTTATATCTTTTCACTGTTCACAAATTGGGAGTAAACACCTATTATCAAGATGTAGTGGAGGTGAATCTGTGATGTGTTTAGGGAGATTTTTTTGGAGTTCGAATATACTCTTTTTTTAAATGTATGAATTGTGTTTTTTGAACATATAGGGCGAGGAGGTAAGGTTTGTTTTAATTTTGTTCAGTCAACAATTAGCTTTATTTATTGATGTTTTCCATGTTTTAATTGTGAATATGATAACCATGTTGTCCCTTATCTTTTCACTTGCTTTACAGCCACTGAAAAGTCCCAAAACTGATATATCTTAGTCGCACATTAAAGCATACCAACATTATAAAAATTCCTTACAAATAAGACTATATGAGATTATACCTATTATACATAGCATTACCAACTAAACTAAACATAAAAAAAGGAGATATGAGCCATCAAGTAGGACCCTTTTTTGAAAATCCTTGCTGATGGTGTACTGATTTTCAGGCATCGTCTTAAAAAAAAATCTTATATGAAAAGGTAATAACTAAGACGTTGCTTAGGGAATTTGAAAAAAATCTTTATTAGTAGAAATGACATAAAATATTCAGATTTATCGAAATTTTGGGTTTAAAAACTTTATAACTTACGAATGTGAAATCCTACGCAACATCATAGAAAATATTTGAAAAAATAAGTTTTGTAAATTTAAAAAAAATCAGTAAAGCAGATCTTTAGACATCTTGCACACCAGTTTTAAAATTGTGGTTTCGAATAAAACGCAAAAGAACAAACAGTACGGCGTCAGCAAACCAAATATATATATTTTTTTAAATTACCTTCTGCTATTCCTGGACCGTACTTGAGATCTTCCATTGTCATCTTTTTGAGCAATTCTTTTTTAATTTCCTGACCTCTTTAGTCTCCTGCTCGGCCCTGACGTTGGCTATAGATATTCGTCAGATCACTACCTAAGTTTTGAGCCAACTAAAATAATTTAATTTTAAAAATTATTAATCGTTTAAAATATTCCTAAAAACAATAACAATTTATCAAGCCAAAAAAAATAGTTCGATTTTTTTTAAATATCAAGGTAGTGTTACCACACAAGGTGTGCTTTTAATTGAAAAGCTCGGAAACTTTTCATTTTCATTACTACGGGTGAGATTTTTACCTGACCGAGGCAGTCCTCTCATAACTTCATAGAGCTAGTATCTTTACTCAGTAATTAATGACTTTCTAACTTACGCCCATTCCATACAAATCCTGCTTTAGTTTCAAAATGAGGTAAGTAAGGCTGCCAAGATCGTAAAATTCAAAGAATGGTTTCTTATTATTTAAGCTGATAAGCTGAATAAAGTCATTATTAAAACACGTAATTTAAAATGTTCAAGTTTGAAAGCTATTTCGGAATCTTTAATGTAAAAGATTTAATTTCAAGAAATAATTATTATAATTTTGAGAGAGGGTTTTTTGAGGAAGTTCATGGTATCATTTGTACTGGAAATATGTTTATTTAATTTGTCGTAATTTTTCCATGTTTGCACTTCTGAGTTTTGTAAATAAGGCAAAAATAAACATGATGCATATGCAGCTGATGTATTTAACTGCACGGAATGTGGGTTGGTACAAGAAAGCTATAATAATAATTAAATATAAAAAAAATAACGTTAATCCTGTTATTCGAATTTCCTCTAAACAAAATAGCGTGACTCCTTTCAAATACAACAATGATTTCACTTACACTATTTAATCATTATCTTTTTTCTTTTATTTTATTTTCACATTTAGTATTTTAAAGTACCATACACAATTTAAAACTATTCTTTGATCATATAACTTCCAGTAAAAAAATACTTTTAATCAAGTTATGACATATCATACGTCTCGTAAGAGGTTAAAATTACATCGCTCACTTTTTATCTACATAAATCGAACTCGCATTTACTACTTTACCATACCATTATCTGTATGATTGTTATGAAAATGAAATTTAGGTGACATCTTTTTTATTTTTCAGAATATAGTTTTTTTAAGATATTTTCCACTGTACTCCACTGTACACTGTAAAATTGCAGTGTACCTTAATCACAGCAGTTATTTTTTATTGTTCGCCTATTTTTTTAATTCATTTTTTACCAATGTCTTTAAATATCTATTTTTTTCTAAACCCGTATCCATAAAAAAGATGGTAAATGGAATTTAACTTGTTTATCTTATATTCAACTTAAATGAAAAATAATTCACATGTTCAGCTGTCTGTTACCTAAATAAACTAGTATAAAAAAAGGTCATTCATGATTTTTTTATTAAAAATTGGAAAAACCTTTTAAAATTATTTTTGTTAATTCATGACATTCATTGTTAATGTTAATTTTTTATAAAATGAAACAAACACTTAGTTTTAAACCACTTTATTTCGAGTTATATTCGTCGACCGGTTTCGATTGGACTCAATCTTCTTCAGGACAATAAAATATAATACTAAATTATAATACAGAGTAAGGTATAAGTTAAACATAAAAGAAAGAGAAAGTATGTAGTAGAGGGAGAGAACAACAGAGACTGGTTGGTGGAGGGGGAGGGGTAGGGGGAGGGGTTGGGGGAGGACCAAAGGAAGGGTGGGGGTTATGGGTAAGGTTGGAGCAAGGAAACAACTTTAAAATCGGGCTGTTGGTTAGTTCTATCTGTTTATTTAAAATTTGGGAATTATTTTTCGTTGATTTAGAAATTTCCAAAGCTTCTAAGTTATTCAGGCGTATTCCTATTTTATTTTTATGAATTATTTGGACTCCCGTATTTTTATTAAATATGTGGTTAGTGTTGATTAAATGTTCGGCAAATTCTGAGAAGCCTGTGTTTGTTAAGCACCTGATATGTTCTTTAACTCTAATATTTATATTTCGCGCGGTTTTTCCTATATAGGTTGCTGGGCAATCGTTGCAATTTAGTCTATAGATGCCAGAGTGGCTTAATTGATCCTCTTTGTCTTTAGAATTAATTAAAAATTTTGCTAAATTATTGTTAGTATAGAAGGCCGGCCTTATTTCTGAAGGATGTTTAGATATGCAAGGGGAATACAATCTTACAATAGATTTGAACAATGAACTTAATGTTAGAATTTACATATTATATTGTTATTTATTTATATTTTGCACACGCAGATAATATACAGTACCATACTTACCTGGTAGGTCATTTGAGATTAACACTGTTTATTGTTTATTAGAGAAATTAAATACAATTCGCTCGCAGAGGACATAATTGGAACACATGTAATTGGTAATGCCATTATTAATTCCGGTATTTATTATAATAACACACATTTATGTTCTTTAATGAGTGTGTTTAGATGAGAAAAAGCAAATTTTATGTTGGGCGAAACAACATTATCTATAAGGATCTGATAAGAATTTTTCTTCCAAAATGTGATTCGTCCCTCGGTATGAAACAGATTGAGGTGTTTGAATAAGGTAAATCCAATAAAAAGGATGTTATTGGGTTGTATTATAGGTAATATAAGAATTCTACTCTCAGGAAGCAGGTATATTTAATGTAAGGGTATGAGAGCCTAAAAAGGAAAGTTTTTAGTTTAGACCTGAATTCTGTTGAGCTTGTAATGCATCTTAGTTCCGGAGAAAGTTTATTCCAAGCCTTCGGTCCAGATACTCCGAAAGCGGGATCTCTAAACTTAGTATCAGGCTTGCGCTTAGGTTCCATCAGTCTGCCTATAGCTGATGTTGTTGCTGATCTAAGAATTGACTGCTACAGACCCGTGTTTTACAGGATCCATAATTCAGAGCTGTATGATTGGGCCATTTAATTGGCCCAGCACAATTTTCATTTGGGTTCTTTCAGATCCCTTGAGTCAGTAAAGGTTTTGAAAGTGTTCTGGATAGTGCAAATATTTAGAGACCCCGGTAATGAGCCATGTAGCTGCATTAAGTCCGAAGTCTAGCATCAATTCCGTTCCGTTCCAGTAATCGAAACGTGTCACTACATAAGAATTGATTAGTAACTTTTTCGCCTCAGTAGGAAGTTTTCATCGGACAGACTTAAGATATCTTAGGTGAAAAAAACCGGCGCTAACAGTGCTATTTATTTGAATTTTAAACAAAAAGTCCAAATCTAGAACGATACCGAGAAATTTGTCTGTTGTTTTTGTGATGACATTGCTGCCGGAAATAGAAATAGGTGTAACGTTCGTTTGTGGCCGCCCAGAGAAACTCAGTCTTAGGTTGATTCAGCTTCAGCTTGTTTGAAGACATCCAACGAGTTATTGCTTCTATATATAGGTTGGTAATAATATATAAAGACATAATGTAAATAATTAAATTAATAATCATTCTTCAGGGTTGTTGCCGCATTATCTGCATCCAATGCTCATTGAATGGAGAGCTGAGTCATTCGGATGCAGCCACGAAAATGACGTTGGTTGACTTCCGTGTCCTGCCCCAGAATCTGGCTAGTCGGGGACGAGAAAGGAGGAGATTGAGTGGAATCTTTCTTCAGTGAATATCATAGTGGCATAGCAGGTGCAGAACCTTGCAAGTTGCAGAAGTTGCCTGTATGCATTGTTGTAGCATACTCCCAGCTTGCCCTATTGCGTTGAGTATTGTGCTCATATCCCAGATGTGTGCTCAGAGAAGCTCCCTTGCGAGTATTTCTCCATGTACATAAATAAATCTGTTTTTTTTTGTTTGTTTATTAGTCCATAAAAATCTCATGAAATTGAAATCCATCCATCACCTATCTCATTACAGATTTCGCCTATCAAGGTAAGTACTGTAAATCCGACAATAATTACGATGATTGCAATAATAAAAACAATATAATTACCATAATCGAAATAGTAATTACAACAAATGGATCATAACAACTACTATGTGAAACTGTTATTGTTATTTTGATTCAACAATAACATATAGTATTAGTGCTTTCATGATTCTGTTTTTTTTTTTAAATTATGTAAATTGAAAAGATGATAAAAACTATGACGCATCAATTGAAAAACCAGATCACTTGTATCACAAACAATAAAACTGTTTGTCAAACCATAACACTCTCCGCGCACAGATATTCAATCAGTATCGATAACGCGATAAATCTATAATTATTATTGAATCCGTGCACAGAGTGTGCTAGCAATATAGTAAATAGGTAGTCCCTGGGGTGGTTATCGCCATAAAGGAGCCACCCTGTCCCGCAATATGAAACTGCGAATAGCAATAGTAGGTAGCAGCACCACCCGGTATCAGACCATCCCTGGCAACTGTAAATTGTATGGATACTGCACTTTGATTAAAAACTGTCGACGGTAGGACTCCAGTTACGAAATCGATGGAAAACGCTGCAAGTAAATAATATGTAAGTTCACTGAAAAAATATATCATCCAGTTCTTTTTTAAATCTCGAATGCCAGTATTATTTGTATCGTGTTCCTATTTTGTGACATAAAAAAATAATAAATATAATTCTAGGCAGTATCTAAAAATAATGAATCGCAAAATAAGTTAAATGTGGGGCAGAGACAAATTAGGCAGAAAATTATAATATTTTTTTTTTCAATTGAATTGCAAGCATAAAACTAAATATAAATAATAAATATTTTTGGATCTGACGACAAGTAAATATTTTTAGAAATTCCAATGATTATTTTCCCATACAAAAATAATTTTTACACAGAAGAATATTTATTTTCCAATACAATTCACCTTTTTTACCTTAAAATGTTGGAATTTCGAAAAAAGTTTTTTTCTTTTTACTTGTACTATCATGTAGAATCAATCCCAGAAGTTAGCGCACTTTACCTCCAGACCCCCTGTAAAAATTTAATCTGAATTAATTCCTTTTACATTATGATGCAAAAATTTTACTCACTTTTGCTGTTTTTAAAGTTCGAACACATTTTTTTTATTTTTAATATAGTGCCTACCTATATATAAACTGCTTGAATACTGGAACTTTATTTTTAATATAGTGCCTACCTATATATAAACTGCTTGAATACTGGAACTTTATTTTTAATATAGTGCCTACCTATATATAAACTGCTTGAATACTGGAACTTTATTTTTTTAGTTTGTGATTATTTACCAATCTAAAAATTACTATGTATATGTATAATTAAATAATAGATATTTAAGTACATCTTTAAGAATACTGTGTCGAGGGTATTTTTGAAGAAAGTAAGGAGTAAGCAAAGACGGGTTGTTTTGGAGAATTTGAACAATTCATCAAATGTCAACGTTCATTTTTGGGTTGTGTGAAAGTCTTATTCAAGTTCTGTTATAATATAATTATAGGCTAATTGGTTGACAGAACTGAAATAACAAAAACTTGAAAAAATCTTTCACAGAACTTGAAAATTGACTTTTTTTAAATTTAAAAACTTGTTCAAATTCTCCGAAACAATCTGTCCTTAGTCTTGAAGAGATCAATATTTAAGTCAATAATCAATAAGTTAAAACTTGACTCTCAAAAAATGGTTTGTTTTACTTTAACTCATACATTAGACAAAAACGGTATAGTTTGTTAATGATATGATATTAATTAGGTACTGAATGAAACAACGTGCTTGGCTAGGCTGATAAAAATGGAAGAAGTTTTATTTCATTTCAAAAATAAGTTTACACCGTTAGATACAAGTACTGTATAAAGGGATAAAATACTATAATGCGCTGCCGGAAAACCTTAAGTCTGCCCCAATTGGAAAGTTCAAGATGTTGTGTAGGAGCCACATCAAGCAAAAAAAACGTAGTTTATTTATATGTAACAAATTAATAAGTAATTTGTAAACTTTAATGCACAAATTACCAAAATAAAATTAATAAATTGAATTTAAAAAAAAAACCTAAAACATGTATTAGTTTTACCTAACTCTTGATAAACTTTTGTTTGTACCGACTTTAATGCCGACATGAATTCGCCATTTGGACGTGAGCTTAAATCATTCTGCTCCGAATATAACCTACAAATTGCGGATGTTCACATACTCCCGCTCGACTCCTACACATACGTAAGCAATACACATAATACCACGAAGTGGCTCGACCACTGTCTAGTGACTCAGGCAGTACTCAATACAATAGAAAATATGTATATTGACTACAAGTCCGACTGGTCTGATCATAAACCAATGCACACCACTCTAAGAACTAATGGGTTACCCACATATACCGCAAGTCACACAAAAGTAGAGGATCCGTGTCGATGGCGGCCCAAAAGTCATGTAGAAGTGCAGTCCTACTCCAGGTATGCCCAATTTGCAATAGGTCAACTTCAGATAATTTATGGAACCAACACAGAAACTTATGACAGCACCACGATGAACGTAGCCCAAATCGATGACCTATACAGAAACATTGTACAATCATTGAGTAACTCTGCTATATCTGGGTTTAACATAGGGAGAAGGCCAAAAAATGGGAGAAAATGGAAGGCTACAGCGAGTTGGAATGAGCAGGTTTCCTTATATTATGAAGCGTCTAGAAATGCACATATAAATTGACTGCAGAATGGACGACCTACTGAAGGTCCCATCATGGAAGCTAGAAAGAAACCAGATTGCTATTTAAGAAAAAATAATAGAATTGTCAAAGAAACTTTGAGCAGAACAAAATGGACAAAATAGCAAACAGCTTTGAATGCAAGAATTTTTCATCTTTCTGGAATAAAACCAATGCCGTATTGAAAACGAAATACACCGCACCGAGCCAAATTGATGGAAAATCTGTAAATAAAAATATTGCTGAAGTTTTCAGAAATACATTCTGCTCCGCACCAGATCAACCGCAAATAATGGTTAAAGAGATTGAAACAACAACACATCAACCAGAACAACAGCCGTCCATCGTCATTTTACCTGAGATGATCCAGCGAGCAATACGCAACATGGCAGGAGGTAAATCTGCAGGTCACGATGGACTAGTCATAGAACATGTAAAGCATGCGGGGGAGTATTTAACAATACTGCTTGCCTCTCTCTTCACTGCCATGATCGGCCTCAGACACATTCCCAAAGAGCTGTCCAAAACAATAATAATGCCGATCCCAAAAAGCCGCCAGTTGAACCTGACATCATTTGTTAATTACAGACCTATATCTCTTGCCACAATAATTGCAAGAATCTTCGAAAAAGTCATCTTAAATTTAACGGAAGACAAGTTCAATACAAAGGACTCTCAAATGGGCTTCAAAGCTGGATGCTCTACTGATACGGTCATATATAGCATGAAACAAACAATCGAATACTATAAAGCCAGAAAAACAATTGTGTACGCATGCTCCCTAGACTTAAGCAAAGCCTTTGACAGGGTTTGTCATAATGCGTTGTGGAAAAAACTGACCGAACGACAAGTTCCACCACAAATTGTTAATATATTGAGAACATGGTACAACCAACAGGAAAACTTTGTCAGGTGGAATGAAAGCCTAACAGAAGCATCCAAATTAAAGTGCGGCGTTAGACAAGGAGGCTCAATGTCCCCAGTGCTTTTCAACGTGTGTATGGATGAACTTAGTAAAACGCTAAATACGACAAGAATCGGATGCCATATTGCCGGGGTATGTATGAACAATATTAGTTATGCAGACGACATGGTCATACTAGCTCCATCGATAAGAGCGATGAGAAAATTTCTGGCAATATGCGAAGCTTACGTTGATAGTCATGGGCTGATGTACAATGCTAAAAAGTAATCCCTGCTGATATTTAAAGCAAATACTGGTCCCATTTTCATTCCACCCATACGTCTCGGCGGGGCCAACCTGACAATTTGCAGCGAAATCAAATATTTTGGGCATGTCATCACCGATGACCTAAATGATAAAAAAGACATAGAACGTCAAAGAAGAGTACTGAGTGTGCGAGCTAACATGCTTACCAGGAGATTCAACAAATGCAGTCCTCCGGTGAAGAAGCAACTTTTCCAAACATATTGTATGAGCTTCTAAACTAGCGAGCTATGGACGACATACACACAAGGCGTCATGAACACACTCCGAGTACAGTACAACAACGCATACAGAGCCCTATTTGGCCTCCCCTGGCGATGCATCGCCTCACAGATGTTCACCGAAGGAAGGGTGCATGGGTTCGCTGCTTTGATGCGCCACAGAATAGCCGGGACGAGTCAGCGCTACCGGAGATCGGACAACACTCTTGTACAGTGGCAGGGAGCGCCTCTACACCGGAGATGGAGAATTTCACTCAAGCCACCATAAAGTCCTAATGTGCACATCAATGTACTGATTTTTTATTTATTATTTTCATTTTTATTTATTTCTTTATTCATTTTATTTTTATGTATTAACTTAAATGTAAACTTTTATGGCATGCAGAGCATTGCACACACCGCTCTGTCCAGCTGAAATAAACATTATTATTATTACTATACATATTTATGTCGTTTTATTACGTGCGTTATCCTTTATTTGTTTTAAGACTAATATATATATTTTTCTTCAAATTACTCAAAATGCACTCTAAATTAAAGAAATTTTCTGCATGGAGAGAAATCGATTTTTACTCCGTCGATAAATTAACACGCCTTATTAATAAAAGATCAATTTAAAAATATTTTATCGATTTGCGTTGAAAATATATCATGACGTCGTGATAATATATTCGAAATTTATTAAAAGTTTTCAGATAACGTGTTTATCATTCGTGAGGCCTGCAATCCCACTTATAACAGGAAATACAAATAAGTTAAAGATATTCTTAGTAAATTAGCAATAGTATTTTTCTTCGTGTGGTATTATGTTAACTTACGGAAATTTTAGAGATTAAAGACGCTAGATAACGACATGTGCAATCTTGGATATAGGAAAGTTTTGCCTAGAAACGTTTTACCATTAAATAGCACTTACGATGTTGTGACAGAAAGGTGTCAGAGTAACGTTATATCCGAAAGTAGATGGGCTCAATGTATCAGTATATCCGATACCCACTCAGCCGATAGTCCGCCGTTATACTCGTATGAGTTACTAACTGATGTAACATGGTATCCACGCCAAACAGCCATATACATATTGTGGCAACTGAAGGCTTATCTTATTTTCCTTTACACACGAGTTTTAGACTCTTGTAAAGGTAAACATGTTAATTTTTATTGAAATATGCTCTTACTATGTAAATTTAAACATTATACTGTATTTTATAAAATAAATAAAAAATAAAAAAAAAAAAAAAAATTAATTATCTATCGGATATTCAAAAAAAAAAAAAATAACTGAAATTTTTAATGATGTACTTATTTTTATGAGACCAGGTTTTTTATGCATAGCACAAAGGATAACATACTATTTTTAAGCATTAATTATTATCCTGAGATATCTGTATAAATTGAAAAACCTTCAGGGAAAAAATACATGCCGCCGACGGGAATTGAATTCGCAGCCTTCTCATTGCCGGTCGGGTGCTCTACTTCAGTAGGAGATTAAAAATTATCAATAGCTTAATTATCCTAGAAATATATAGCTTTTGGGACAAGAGATCCTGGGTTCGATTCTTAGTTGTGACTGTTATCTTTTTATTTTTCTGTGTCTTGTTCTGTTTCATATTCCTGCTTCTTGTAGTCAATTAGAGGTGTATACATTGTTAACATTAGTGTGGTAGTGTCGGAAACCTGCTTCTTGTACTCAAATAGAGGTGTATATGTTGTTTACATGTGTGAGGAAGAAGATACACGTATGTAAGTATATGCATGTGTGTGTTGTATGTATATTTATATGCATATATGCACATATATACATACATACTGTATATATGTGCTTGTGTATGTGTGTGTATGTATGTATGTATGTACATATGTGTACTACTTTATATATTTGTGTTTATTTTAAAGAAAACTTTGACAATTTTGTCAGTTATTGAAAACATTTTTTACAAATTTTCATTTTTTTTTATTTTTATAATTCTAACAAAATATGTTTACACTAGACTTAAATTCTAACTAACTATCTTCCATTGGTCACCACAAAACAGGCAGCTGCCTATTGTGGTGCTCTAATGTACTTTTAAATAAAAATAAAAAAATAACTTTTAAAATAAGTTAAAAATAAAAAAGTGATCCACAATAATTATTGTTTATGAGCGTACCTTTGAGAATATAAAAAGAAAACCATCGGCTAACGGACAATATATAATTTTTTCGTTAATATTTTGGATTGTTTTAAGTACGAGAATTTCAGTTTTACAGCGTCCTGTTAAAGATTTAGCTTTGCATAGAAGGTTAACATATCCCAGCCGCAACGTTAATTGGTCCGCTCGGTTCACAAATAATGTGATCAATGAAGTCAGCGTAATAAACCCTGCTCCTACGGAAAACGCGGCCCACGTAACTAACTTAATGAAGGCGTTAGCAGCTGTTCCTTCCCTTTACACGATAGGAACTAGAAACCCACATCGAATATGATTCAAATTGAATATGTGGAAATTTACCCACTCCCAATCAAATGTTTATAATGGTATTGCAAAACACTACGAAGTAATACTTAACAATGTTACGGACCCCTTTCAAACATTTTAAAATTATGCCTTAAAATTGCAAAATAAAATAAATCACCCTCTTTGATGTTTTATTTTCTGTAAATTAAAACCAGCGGCAGGTGTTATGCGAGAATTTAATCCTTATTGCCATCTTCATGAGAAGTGTTATCGTTAACTGCGCGATTCCAAATGTTACACGACGTAATGCATCGCCCTAACCCGTTTTTTATCGAATTTATAATAATCACCGTCGCGGTAGTAACATTTTTGACATTTATTTATTTAACGCCCTGACGGCTTTTACATGTAGGTGGGACAATTTTAATGACAGACAGTTTTGAAACATGAGAAAGAAGTAATAAAAATAAAATAACATTAAAAAATAATATATGCAAAAATAAAATAAAAAAATACAGCGATTTGACTGGTTTACAAAAGTATAACTTTCATTCATTGGAAAAAGGCAATCGTCCACCCAATCCCAAAAAAGGGGGACCGCTCCGACAATGATATATTTACCCCGGGTTTAAAACTTCTATTACATAGACCTAAGAAAATAAATACGTAGTAACAGTGATTTTAAGATATATTTTATAGAGAAACACGGTGGATTTCTAAAGACGGATTTTTTCACTTATGTATCCGCTTATCTAAATCATTCCTCATTATGTTTTTGAGATATTTAATATCATAAATCACAAAGATGCTGCTTTTAAAAGATATGTTTAAACGAATTTATTTTTTACCTGCTGCTCCCTTTGAAATATCTTTTCACCCACCAAGAAAGAGAGTAGATTGGATGGCCTCGGGCCATTATCAAAGTAATTGGCTCAAGAAGAAATATTAGAAGAGGATGTCTTATAGTTAATACAAGGTAGATCGCTATTATCTATTATCCAATGATGCAAGACCTCCTATCAACATAATAGTAGTTATTTTGTATTTTTTTACAGATTTTGCGTTAGTTGTCAAACCGAGACAATATCCTTAAATAAAGCTAGAATCCTAACGACGTAAGTGAAGCAGCCGTGTACAAAAATAGGCGACACGCGGCCCTGGTGTATTTGACAGACCCGCGCTTGGATTTACCCAATCAAATCTCTAAAATAATGTGGAAATCTTAACGACATATGTGATGGAATTGTGTAAAAATAATATTCGGCGCGCGGCCCGGCTTAATGGATGGACCTACGGTCGACTTTGCCCAAGCAGGCCTAGAAAATCGTCTTTCCAAGGGATTTATTTTGTATTATTTCTGAAGAACGTATTACTAAAATCTCAAATGTTTCTAGAGGGATCCCTCGGGAAGTTACTAATTTATCGTCTAGAAAAATAAAATTTGGTGCTTAATGCTAATTTTAGATTTAAAAAAGTTTTATACAATTCTCAAACAGTTTTTTTTTTAAATATTTTAATCATAAGATTCTGTTTTTATTAATCTTAAATATAAATAACTAACATTCCTAAGGATTCTTCTAGAAACATTTGAGATTTTATTAATACGGTTATCACAAATAATTGAAATGTGAGCGTAGAGCAAACCCCCATCATTATAGTCTTAGGTCACCGATGTCATGGTATTATTCGATTACGATTATAGTAGCAGTAATTGAAATTTTCTTGAATAATTCACTATCGGTGACTTAAGTATTGTAGCAATGCGATATGCGAAAACTTCTATTTCAAAATTGTTAAAAATGGTATCGAATGCTGAATTCTCGATATTTAAACACCTTTCGCAAAACGGTATTTTTTTTTACTATGCACATTTTATTTAAGATCTAATTATTTCAGTCACAATTTTCCGGAGTCAGTAAATTCATGGCTCCCTTAATAATAATAGCAGATAACATCTACAGGTTTTCTCAGCATACGTTAAAAATATCTAAGAAACCTCCCTTTTACTTGAGCGGAGCAAGATGCAAGTATAAATAGGAGACCATACAGGAGATATTATATACTAGCTGTGATCTCACAAGGGAGAAGTAAAAGAGTTTCTTTAACTCGACGGTATGAAAATTATTGGTATTTCGAAACGTAAAAATTGCATGGCCTTTTCAGAAATTATTTGGCACTGAAGATCAAAGGTAAGTTTCCCTTTAAAAATAACTTCATGTGTTTTGATGAATTGTACAGTTACATTTGGTAATTATTGATTAAATACTATGTCATAATATTGCTAATACTATGAAATTATAAATATTTATGTGTAATTTAATCTGAAAGATTATAGGAAATAAAAAAAAACATAATCAATCGTCAATCATCTATAAAACCGTGTTTTCTATTTAACAACTTTATTTTCTTGACCTTTTTTATTTTTATTTTTTTGTAGCTATTAATTTAATTTTACAAATAAGTTTTTTTTAAACCACTTGCACCATAAGTTATAGAAATTATCGTTATCTAAAATCCCCGTTGGGCGTAAATAAATATTATCAGTCTCACTGATTAAAAAATACTTCCATACAGAAGTGAAAATTTTCGTAGAGATTCCTTAAATAAAATGAACTTTTTTTCAACCTGTTTTAAGTTTGAAATAAAAATATTTCTTCGATATTTCAAGTATACAACAGATAAACAACCTTTTTAAAAAGCATAAACAATGAATATATACCTATAACTTTCCATTAAATTATTTTTATATATTTTATAGCCGTCAAATGCCAATTCATATAAGTAAGATTGTTTATCAACTGTATAAAATTATTATCATGTTTATTAGTGTGGCCGTATATTACATATACCTGCATAATCATGATGATCGTTGTTTATTTTTGTATTATTTTTATTCACTTATTAATTATTAACATTGATTCGGGCCTTGTCTTATTGAGGTTAACATATTCACTGCCAGGAGTTTTTGTTACCAATAAAATAACATAAGTTAGGACCGCCCATGGGAGTGATTAATTGAGTGATGCACTGGTTAGTGATTAGATTGTAAAATAATGCATTAAAATGTTAAAGAAACATCGGAACAATATTATATCAAGAAGAGTGTCCCGGTGTGAGTTTGTGGGTTTAGTTTTTTTAAACAAATCTATAGTTTTATTCGTATACTTGACCTCCAAAATAGGTATCAGGTCACGGTCATTGGGTTTTGACAAATCACCTCCACTTTTTAAAACAGAATTTTGATACATCTTGATGAAATTTTGCACACTTGACTTTCGCGTGTAGCTTTGCATCGTGTGGGCCATTCCACATCAGTAGAGGCCAGTGTTAAAAATGTGTGGGGGATCACCAGAGTACAATATTAAACCATACAGCAAAGCTTAATATTAGGTAAATGAAACCTATTTATAAAAAAGCTCTATTTTACGTTCCTTTTATTTAGCGAAAATCTCTTTGACCCTCTTGTTGAAATATGGTCACTGAACAAATTGAATAATTATGCTATTGCTCAAAATTAACTAGATACCTTTTTCTAAAAAAACTCCCTTTATCTGTTCAAAATGTAGGGGCTTCTTCCCAGATATAGTATTACTGCGAGGTAATGCTTGACAACAATTACTAATCACTCATCTCATAATAACACGTTGTGTATTTTAAAATAGAGATACAATATCGCGATTGCGTTCCTGTTTAACATCATGCTACTGAACAATCCGTTCCTTCCGATGTGGTGGTAAAAGTTCGATCGCCGTCCGCGATATGTTAATATTGGGAAAGAATTGTATGTACCTGCGCTTTCGACTGTTCGCAGAATATGCCACAAAGTAACAGTTCAATTCTGGTTCTCACTCGAAAACAAACTGCTACTAACATAGGCACAGTCGCTCTGCAAGTTAGTACGCTTGGTAGGTACCTATTGCATGAAATCTTTCCAGTTTCGTTTTGTGATTAGATACGCCGGAAATTTTGTAGGTTGTTAACTCGGGAGCACTGATTAACTGGCCGCTACTTTTCTCTAAAGCGTAATGGATTATGATCTACGCTACTGTTGCCTCGCAAGTGTCTTCGCAACTAAGTTTGCTTGTGTGTGCCTGGCCTAAACTGTTTTCCTCAGAGATACGGCACGGACTATGATTTGGTGATACTCATAATAATTTGGTGATGCTGATAATCATACGAATTTGGTGATGCTGATAATCATACGAATTTGTAAATACTTTTGACAACAAGTAACACAAAAAGTAAATATCTCAGAAAGTTATTCTTTTAAAAATTTATTTATTTTTTCTCATTAACTCCACACAGGAGGCCCTGAAAAGAATATTTTTTCTTAGGGCCTTTGTCATCTTTTCGAGAGGCTTTTTGAGTCGAGAAAGGAGTGAACCATGAACATTGAAGAGACCCATGCTGTAGGAGGGAGGAAACACAGAAGCTGACAATTCAATCAACAACCGGCTATTGAACTCAAGAACGCTCTCATGTGACAAATGTCAACCGTTGGGCGCCCGTTTGGCGTATTTTCCGATTATGCAACGTTGCTAAATAGATCAATGACGCTAATTCCTCGGAGCATCTTCCATTATAATACCAGTAGAACAAGGACAGCATACCTACCTAACGCCTATGTTCTAAAGATTGCAATCAGTTCATTAAGATAGGGAGCCTCCCTGCGTAAGTTGGCCACTTAGAATAACACCAAGCATATCAATGAGACTTGTTGGAAAGATTTTTTCGAATTAGAATAGATTATAATTTAAATAAAAGTTAGATACCACTCAACAGAACTAACGCTAACTAAAGATTCAAGTTACTAATGTGCACTAGAAAAGCAGCTTATTTCTTGTTCACATTTCAATTAATTACACCGTTTGTTTAAATTACTTAAATTAACTTACAATAGAAATACACTTGAAAGCCATCACGATACGCTAATATTACCATCTTCATTACCCACTAAAAACGAATGCTCTACCATTGGAACACGGACCTTAAGCTACGTTTCTGAATAAGAAAGATTTAAATTTGATGTTATGCTTTGTTTATTCATATCAATTGTGTAGAAACAAGAAAACTATAAGAAGAATTGATACGGAGGATCGAAGCTTTCAAATGTGAATACTTACGCGGAGAACTTACTGATGTGAAATACTGTTATTTTATTAAACATCTGGTCAAAGTATTCCTTTTCCTATTACAAATAGGACTGCGGGCCTTTAACGAATGAATTGATAGAATTCGTAACAAAGTATCAGTCAAAAGCAAATATATTTTGGAGGATTGTAATAATCACCAATTTAAATGGGTTGTTGGCTGAATGATTCTGTGGTTCTCCAATCCGCAGAATCCAAGGTGAAGTGATTATTTATTCTCGGTGTGTAAAAATGAGAATTAGAATTTTTAATTCAGTTTTTATTTTAACAAAACTCACGTTACAATAATTTTATGAACAAAACAGATCGCGTACGTTAGAGGAGGTTTAGGGCTTAACCGGCGGCTAGACCACTGGAGAGAGAATGAAATGTTTGCCGCGCGCAGGCTTACAGTGATACCAGTCTCACATGAATGTGGGTAAAAGTAATGTTGCTATTATTTTCGGGAGATGTAAACTCCCTTTAATTTACCATAAAGTTTTATGCGGACGGCAGAACACTTGTTCATACAAATACTGAACTTGAAACTGACATACTTATATTGTAGCATGCCGTCATGATATCTATTCGGAAAAGAACACGTGTTCTCGATATATTCTGAGTTACTAATTTTTTATCAGGAACTTGGCATGTTGTCACTTTTTTGGGATTTAACAGGATTATTTTTCCCCTTGTAAGGGCACTTCTTAAAACTACTAATAAAGATAGAGCTAACCTTTTTATTCAAAAGGTGTAGAAAATATCTTGTACGGATTTGAGCTGTTTTATTTTTGTAAATTATAAAAAAAGGCTTAAGAAAAACTAACTTTTAACGAATTTAGACGTAACTTTGAAAATAATTTATAAGTACGATGGAAAAAAATAAATTAAAAACTATTAATTATCGTTGGAACACAAATTTTGTCGTATGCGAATTAAAATTTCGACTCAAAAACGCTTTTTTTTATTTCATTCTAGCTGTACCCCGACACGCGTTGCTGATGCTCAGTCCTTGTGTAAAGAAAGAGAAAATAATAGCGCCTTTAACGTTAACAGATGACGATGTTAAAAAAAGTTTTTACCTATCACAGGTGACATCTTTATAATATAGTTATATAAAAATACACGAGTATTCGAATGCAACGTTGAGTCAAAATTTAAAAGAAATCGGTGAAAAACTTTTGGAGTTTTAAGATTCTGAACAAATAAAATTTTTTAATTTGTTTAGATTATATTATAATATTATTACAGTAGGTTAGGCAAATATATTTTGTTCATAATAAATTACTTGTTAAAAAGTAACTTAATAGTAATTTTTCTCTGTGAAAATAGAATTCTTTAAAAACTCTAATGAAAATTACTCATATCCGTATTATCCGTGCATAATATTTGTCATATATTAAAAAAAAAAATTTTTGATTCGTTTGGGTATTTTATGGTCAAGCGACGTTTCAGATCTGAAAAGTGGTCTTTCACCAAGGTAATTCTGAGGTTATCTACTATTCCGAAGAGAAATGCATTTGTAAAATATCGATTATTGTCATTGGTACACGGATAAAACTTCGACACTTCTTCTTTTCTGTAGATATTGTAGATATATAGTGATGTACCTGTGACTTGACAACTTGACAAAAGGAGCGAAACACCCGTTAACATATTATTTTTACTTGGAACTGTACGAGAATAAAGTGGTTTTACGACTCAACCTCAATAAGAATGTAAATAATTCAGAACAAAAGCATGAGGTCAATATTGTGCTTTAGCAGATATATTCGGATAAAAACAATGCAACGCCAACTCAATATACAAAGTATATGCCAACGTTTAGTCTGTAATACCCTTGTGTTTATTTAAGTAAAAAAAAAATGTTTTTAAAAAGGGTGATCATTAAAAGTATAATTCTTGAATATTTTATGAGAAGCTAGGATTTTAGGATTCCCATGATGAATTTATCGGCAACACAAAAATGAATTTTTATTACAAAGACTTTTGAAATGTTCAACGAATTTCCTGTAACTGAGAAGGGTTATTTCACAGAATTTGAACGAATCAAAAAATTTGGAAGTTAATTTTCAAGTAATGAGAAAGTTCTGTTAAAATTTCAGTTCTGTGAAACACCTGCTGGCCCAAATGAAATAAATTCAGAACTTTAATGAATTGTTCAAGTATTGTGAAATAACTGGACATCTTCCAGTTTATCGTGGGTTATGTCTCAATATTCTCAAGTCCAAATTTTAGTACGTAGTGGCATGTAATGAAATACTTTTATGGTAGTTTTAGAATATATATATACACTAGACATAAAATGTAAAAAAAAATAGTTAATACACTTTTACTATACATAATATTTACATAAAAAAACAATATACACAATTACCATACATAATATATTTATTATGGCATACGTGTTGAACCTGCTATCATCAACCATATTTTCTACCACATTTCATCGAGACCGGCAACATCACCCAATCAAGTCGCTTTATAATAGTTCCACTGTTTATGTAAAGTTTCTTATGATATATAAAACAGTTAAAAAAGAAACTGCAACGAAAAATGACTGCAGATTGGTCTAAAATATTGGAATATTCAACTAGATGGAGTTTTTAATTGAGAATTGCGGCGCATTGCAGAAAACGGTTTTGCTTCCGAGTAATCGTTGGAACCTTTTTCGGCGCCTGAAACGTTTCTCGTTTTTTCTCTGTTCTTATAGACATTAAGCTAAGCATTGGCATGTAAGCTATCAACTATCCAAATTTGGATCTACTTGCACATACATACTCATAATTATTGCGGATATTGTAAATAAGGCAGACATTCTTTGTTCAATGGTCTATTATAAAACTACTGTCACCTTTGATGGTGCTTTATTTTTGGGGTACTATGCCGTGTTACGCTACGTGCTTCTTTAGCCAACGTTTTAGATAGCATTATAGTATCCATCATTTGGGCAGATGTGTAAACGAAGATTGTGATGAATTGTATGCTAATGTATGTAAATGAAATACCGTGCCACATCTATATAAACGATCTTCGGTTGCACATCTGTTCTAATGATAGACATTGTAATGCAGCATCGCTTTAGCTGATTCAAGAGGTAGCACAGCATGGTATAATACCTGAAAATAAAAATAAAAACTGTAATACTTTTGGCCATGAAAATCTCAAATCATATTGGCTTCGTCTTGTTTTGACTTGCGGTTTTCAACCCTTAGAAGTGAATGTCTGTCGAGCATCACGTATTTTTACAAGTTACAAATAACCTGACATAATTTCGACTCAGCTACCAATTACCAGAAAGTATATTTTATGCACCCCACTATATTTTACAAACTGTCACTGAGCGTTATTTATAATGAAAACTTGTAAGGGTTGCGGTAGTTTCTCTTGACTACGGTAACACTTTGTCTAGCCCGACCGCATTATATAAGACAAGAATAAGATTTAGTCAATTTGGAATAATGACATGTTAAAAACAGCTGTTTTTTCTAGTTTATTGCTATATTCCAAAGGTTTTTGTTGTAAATAAATAAAATGTACCAATGAAACATTACGTCAAAGAAATACAAGCTGAAAACAAACGACTTTACCGCAAACTAATTTAACGTGTGTTGTATAAAATGTGCATTTTGAAAACACATGTTATATATAATAATAATTACTTATAGAATGAGGAACATGATCACCTTCTGCGAGTTTGTCATCTTTTGAAATGCTGTGTGAAAGGGTTTTTTTTAAGGAAAGGAAGGAGAGGAAAATTTGGGACGGAAAAATGAAGGGTGGGTAGGAAGCCGGGGTTTGGTCTTTCCAGGAGTGACTGATGTTTGAATTTATTCCTCCCACTGCGGTATGGGTCGAGCAAGTCCGGCTGGACAGGTAAAAAGATCTCACTCAACCAGCTTCTCCAAATCCGGCCCACCACACAGTCGGTGCGCATACGCTTCCACCGCCAAATCAAGTGCGCTTAAATGTAACAAACATAAAAAAGGTAATTTAGTATAAGTGGTCAAGTTCTTAAAATTATTCCTACAGTGTGTCTTACTCAATAAAGATCTAATATTATAACACTAAATACACTGATTATACAAAGTAATGACAAAACTTAGAATAACAAAAACATCAGAACAGGACAAAACAATAATATTAAAACTAAAAACATAATATAAAACAGGAGGCAGTTTGTGCTCAGAAATGAGAATTGTCTGAGCAGACATTTTAAAAGGTACAAATTGGCAACTGAAACCAAAAAATTACCGAAATTTTAGAATATGGCTTTAATATAAAATATCGAAAAGAATTTAAGAATATTAATCTTATATCGAAAAGAAGATAATTCATAGAATGGTAAGATTTTAAAAATAATTTTGTTTTTATAGCCTGTTTAGATTCAGACAAGTTCCGGAGATTACAAAGAGCTAAGGGAAGTCTATTTCAGATGAAAGGGCCTTGTACGGGACGTGTTTGCCTGCACAAGAAAAGACTGAAAATAATAAGCACCGGCACACATCAGTCCTCAACCTGGGTAGTGATTTAAGTAAAACAACGTGAGGTGTTCTACCCAAACCATCATAAAAGAAAGACGATTCGAATTAAAATTCACATTTTAATTGCAAGTATTGTACAGGTATACAGAACGTACAAAGGGTTGTAGCTTATAGGTACTTCCTATTTTTTACAGCCAACCCAATTCACAAAAAATAGTTATATGTATTTCAATACAACTGGGATTTAAACACAGATAGAAAACTGAGACAATCGGAATTCTTTCAGCGATAATTTAAAATTGGAGCACATTGTGCATCATCGCGCCATACGATACAGCAAATGGCGTAGGCGACTGCTGGAGCAGTGGCCAGTTCAATTGGTAGCCAGCAGGAATTGGCCAGCATCTAGGCTTCAGCATCAATGGCTAATTCAGTCGGTAGCCAGGAAGAGTTGGCCGGCCTCTAGGTTGTCAGCATCAATGGCTAATTCAGTTGGTAGCCAGGAAAAATTGGCCAGCCTCTAGGTTTTCAGCATCAATGGCTAATTCAGTTGGTAGCCAGGGAGAATTGGCAGGTTTCTAGGTTTTCAGCATCAATGGCTAATACAGTCGGTAGCCAGGAAGAATTGGCCGGCTTCCAGGTTTTCAGCATTAATGGTTAATTCAATTGGTAGACAGGAAGAATTGGCCGGCTTCTAGGTTGTCAGCATCAATGCAGCAGGGATTTGTCAGCCTCTAGGTCAGTGTTCCGCAAACTTTTTGTGTTCAAGGTACACCTGTCAAATCAAAAAAAATTAGAGGTACACCAAAGAAAAAAGCAATGTTTATTTAATATTTATTTATTACTAAAATCAATAAACCTAATATGAAAAAATGTAAAGTGAGAACGTGAGCCTGTTAAACTAAGCATAGGCGATCAAATTTTGGAGCAATCGTTGATAAGGCTGCTCTCATCTCTTCATTGATCTTCCTAAGGCGTTCTCTTTTTTCGATTTAATAGTAGTGAGAGTTGAAAATCCCAATTCGCATAAGAAGGTTGTGGCAATTGATAATATATTTTTAACAGCATGCTTTGAAAGCATTGGATACTCATTTTTTAAATGCAGCCAAAAATGTGCTAGCTCTACTTTGAAAAATTTTAGTTTTAATATCCGATCAGTTTTTAACTCTATGAATTCTTCCTGCTCGTTTATCAGTAAGTGTCCAAGGAAAATGATATCCGAGAGTGGATTTCGTGCCCAGTCCATAGATTGTAGGTCACACTTAGGAAAATAACAATTCATTTTTTCTGCTAATAGCTCCAATTTTTTCACTATCAAAGCCTGTACTTTGTTTCTGAATCGGCAGACATGACATTTGGAAACAATTCATTACTACCAGTGAAAGCGTGGCTGATCCATAATTCCAGCTTAGCGTGAAAAATTTCAATTTTGTCCGAGGACGTTAAAATATAAGTTTTCCTGCCATGAATTTTTCTGTTGAGCTCATTTAAATGAACGAATATGTCCGCCAAATCTGCAAGTTTTACTACCCATTCTTCTTTTTTAAACACAGAAACAAAATCTGAACCCTAGGCCACTAAAAACGTCTGGGACTCATTTTTTAGCTCGTAAATCCGAAATAGCACTTTTCCGCGAGAAAACTATCGTACTTCTGTATGAAACAGAAGTGACTGATATTATCTCTCATCTGCTCCTATTTGCTTTTTTGTTATCTTCACAATATCTTGATTTTTTTCCGCGGCACACCAATTGATGACCACGGTACACCAGTGTGCCATGGCACACGCTTTGCGGAACACTGCTCTAGGTGATCAGCGGCAGTGGGCAGTTCAGTCGGTAGCAAGTAGGTATTCGTCAGCCTTTAGGTTGTCAGCATCTGTGGCTGGTTCAGTCGGTAGCCGGGAGGAATTCATCAGATTCTAGGTTGTCAGTATCAATGCAACAGGGATTGGCCAGCCTCTAGGTGATCAGCGGCAGCATGGTCATTTGATTATAAGAGCCGGCACACGGAGACGCCCCATTATTGTAATGATGACAGATGCGCCTGGCTCAGCTGATAGATTGCCGGCCGTAAACAACTCTGGCAAATAGTTGTAATCTTTGAAATGATTGTGCCGTGATGGGGGAACAGAAGCGACTACAGATTTCAGTTGACACTCATGAATTTATAATTATATTTAACAGATCACGTTTTAACTGGAGGTGTTCCGTCCACTCGTGTTAATTTTTGAAATTTGACTGCCAGTATTTTGTTTAAATGGCCTTTTTATAATGTCTCCAATCAGCGTTTGTGTGACGTTGCTTGCAAAAACATGTTTACGTTTTTCAAAAGGCAGGTGTTTTTAGTGCCAATAATAATTTCGCCCAACGACTGCTTTTTCAATATTTTGATTTCGTTTTAGAAAATAGGGGGCTCGAACTGTTTCAGGTTAGATCCAGTCTTTTTGCTGCCTGGTAACAAGATTTTTAGATTTTTCAACTGGTAAATATTATGATTTGGAAAAGGGGTCATCAAACTTGCAGGTGTTCAACTTTAGTCGCAATGAAAATGAAATGCAATAAAATCATGTTTTCATGTTTGATACAGGCCTGTTACACAAAGGAACGATCAAAGTATGCTGCTCGAGTTGACCTAAAAAGATCGATTAGACGATTACTAACATCTAGATTTTCTGACCTTGGAGTAAGCTGTCTATTGCATTTTGTTGGACATATAGTTCCGATATATAGGCTGGCGCTATTCCTTGTAATGCTTTGAAAGTCACTAAGCAGATCTTATACTCTATTTTCTTAGGGCATCGAAGCCAATTAAGGCTATCCTTTTGAAGTAAGGTTATGAGAAAATACTTAAGATTCACCAAAAATGATTCTCGCCGCACAATTAAAAACTGACTGGATTATATTGATTTGTTTCCGAGGAAGACCGGCATATGCACTATTGCAATAGTGCATACGTGAGACGATGAAAAAATTTATGAGTAAATATGCTCCAGCAGAGGGAAGGCGCCTGATTGATTTTATCTGCCTTAAATGGAAGAAAACAGAACTCACAGCTTTTCAAATTTGCGATTCAAGAGAAAGACAATTTTCCATACTGAAACTAATTTTAATTCTCTTTCAAGCCACATTTCGTTTATCGCTCGAGACGATAGTTCTTAAAACGATTCAAAAATTTATATCAGTACGGCGCCTTTTAAAATGGCTTTCAAATTTCGAAATAAAGTCTTACATGATTTTCATAAAAAAATCATGATTTTTCCAAATATGCATTTTTATCAAGATTTTGGAATTGATTTCCCTTAAGACCATAATTCTTATAACAATTCCAAAATTTCATTACGTTTGATGCCAAAGAGCTTGAGAAAATGGCTTTTAAAGTTCGAACCCAAGTCATTTGTGCCAGTGAGAATCGTGATTTTCCACAAGTGGAATTTTATAGAGATTTCGTAATTTATTTCCTTTCAGACCTTTATTCTCATACTCAACTATTATCATAATCAACTATTACAAAATTTTATTCCGTTCGGTGCCGTAGAGCATGAGAAAATGGCTTTCAAAGATTGAACCAACGTCTTGCATTTTGCCGGTGAAAATGATTAATTTTCCACAATTTCAGTTTCATGGAAATTTCGTAATCGATTTCGCTTCACACGATAATTCTCATCACGATTCCAAAAGTTCATTCCGTTTAGCGCCATAGAGCTTGAGAAAATGGCTTTTAAATTTCAAACCCTAGTCTTGCATTTGGGCGAGGGAGAATCGTGATTTTTACACAAATGAGATTTTAAGAATATTTCGTAAATTTTTTCCTTTCAAACCATACTTCTAATAACGATTCCAAAATTTTATTTCGTTTGGCGTCATAGAGAATCAGAAAATGGCTTTCAAAATTTGAACCCAAGTCTTGAATTTTGCCCGTGAGAATGATGATTCTTTCGAAAATGCAATTTCATTTTAATTTTATAATTGATTTCGCTTCAAACAATATTTCTAATAACGATTCCAAAATTTAATTCCTTTTGGCGCCATATAGACTGAGAAAATGGCTTTTGAAGTTCGAACCCAAGTTTTGCATTTGTGCCGGTGAGAATCATGATATTTTCAAATATGCAATTTATTGGAAACTTTTTAATCGATTTCGTTTAAGACCATACTTCTTATAACGATACACAAATATCATCCCGATGAGCACAATAAAGCTTGAGAAAATGTCTTTTAGTTTGAACCCAAGTCTTGCATTTTGCCCGTAGGAATAATGATTTTTCCAGGTATGCAAATTTATATAGATTCCAAGACTGATTTTGGTATGGACCAAGATTCTTATCACGATTCATAAATTTCAGCGCAGAAAGTACCATAAAACAAAAAAAAATGGCTTTTTTAGTCCGAACATAAGACATTCAAGAGTGCGCATAAAATTCATGATCTAGCCCGTTTGGTACTATAGAACCTGAAAAAATGGCATTTAAAGTTCGAACCCAACTCTCAAATTAGCGCCCATAAGAATGATGATTTTTCTAGAAATGAACTTTATATAGATATCGAGAATGGTTTCGGTTTGGATCATGATTCTTATCACTGTAAGAAAAATTTACCGCATTTGGTACCATAGAGCCAGAAAAAATGACTTAAAGTTCGAACACAAGTATGTAATTGGCACAGTAAAGAGTGATGCTTTTTCCAGATATGCAAATTTATATAGATTTCAAGACTGGTATCGGTTTGACCCATGATTCTTATCACGAATCTGCAATTTTAGGGTATTTGGTATCAAAGAGCATGGAAAAGTGGCTTTTTTAGTCCGAACCCAAGTCATTCAAGAGTGCCCGATAAATTGATGATTTTTCTACAAATGCAATTTAATTACAGTTTTCTCTTGGGACTGTGATTCTTACCACGATTCAGTAAGTTTAGTGCATTTGGTACCATAGAGCCTGAAAACATGACTCCTAAAATCCGAACCCAAGTCTCAAAATAGCGCCCATGAAAATGATGATTTGTATCAGACGTAATCGTGTGACACACAAGACTGTAAGGGGCCGGTGATCCCAATCTGTGGAGGCGTGAGATGTCGTCCTTCAGTGGCGTGGAGGGGTAGAACGGGGCCGTCTCTGAAGCCGCTGTAGAGCTGGTCCGACCGCTTGTCGCTTGTTCTTGAGCTGATTCCGAGTCTGGTCCAAAGGGGTAGGCAGTCCGTGGTCCAGGGTGAGGCGGGGGTCAGAGTGGAAGAAGGCGAGCAGAGTCAGAAGTCGGAGCGAGGTAGAGGGCAGAGCAGAGAGAGAGGTGTAGGGCTGGTGGTGGTTTCTGGAGATCTGACGTTTTGAGGGCCTGTTGCCCGTTTTATAGCCACCAGCGGGCGCACGACGCGCACACGGGCTCACTTTCTCTTTGATTCCTGGAATCCGTGAGCCGTGTTTGCGACGCTATCGCGGCGCCCCGCCGCTCGGCCGGTAGTTTCGGGCCTTGGCCACGGCCTTCCTTTGTTTGGGCACGATCCTCAGAACCGTGCCCGTGGGACATAATGACGGCGTACCACCGGTCATTTGTGACGCTATGACGGCGCATGGCGCACGGCACGGCTTCCCACAACGTTTTGGCACGGTTCAAACAATCGTGCCCGAATTAAAATATGATTATGATTTTACCAGCTCTCACACTACTTCTCTGCCCGTATACCTCTAGCCAAGCTCCGACGATTCATTTATTGTATTGACATTACATATACATTTTAACATAATTTTTCATACATTTAAAGGCAGTTCATTCAATTTAAGGAGAGGAAAAGTTAAGGTAAATAGCAGATTTTAATATGGGGCGACGTCGGCTGATATTGGAGCAGTACGTCCGTTACATGATTTTTCCAGAAAATTTTAATAAATTTCAAGACTGAATTCGGTTTGAACCATAATTCTTATCACGATTACAAAATTTAACCGCATAGAGCCTGAAAAAACGGATTTTAAAGCCCGAACCCAAGTCTCAAATTAGCGCCCAAAAAAATGATGATTTATCCAGAAATGCAACTTTTTATAGATTTCAAACTCATTTCGGTTTGAACCATGATTCTTATCACCATTCCAAAATATTACCGAATTTGGTACCAAAGAGCCTGAAAAAAAAATTTAAAGTCCGAACCCAAGTCTCAAATAAGCGCCCATAAGAATGATGATTTATCCAGAAATGAAAATTATTATATAAATTTCAAGAATGATTTCGATTTGAACGACGATTTTTATCTCGAATCCAAAATTTTACGGCATTTGGTACCATAGATACTGAAAAAATGGATTTTTAAGTCCGAACTCAAGTCTCAAATTAGCGCCTATAAGAATGATAATTTTTAGAAAAATGCAACATTTTATAGATTTCAAGAGTGATTTCGAATTGAACCATGATTCTTATCAAGATTCCAAAATTTTACCGTATTTGGTACCAAAGAGCCTGAAAAAATGGATTTAAAAGTCCGAACCCAAGTGTCAAATTAGCGCCCATAAGAATGAAGATTTTTCGAGAAATGCAACTTTTTATTGATTTCAAGACTGATTTCGGTTCGAACCATGATTCTTTTCACGATTCCAAAATTTTACCGAAAAGATCCTGAAAAAATGGATTTTAAAGTCCTAAACCAAGTCTCAAATAAGCGCCCATAAGAATGATGATTTATCCAGAAATGAAAATTATTACATAAATTTCAAGACTGAATTCGGTTTGAACCATGATTCTTATCACGATTCCAAAATTTTACCGAATCTGGTTCCAAAGAGTCTGAAAAAATGGATTTTGAGGTCCGAACCCAAGTGTCAAATTAGCGCCCATAAGAATGAAGATTTTTCGAGAAATGCAACTTTTTAAAGATTTCAAGACTGATTTCGGTTCGGACCATGATTCTTTTCACGATTCCAAAATTTTAAAGCATTCGTTATAAAAGAGCCTAAAAAAATGTCTTTTTTAGTCCGAACCCAAGTCGTTTGTGAGTGCCTGTGAAATTGATGATTTTTCTACAAATGAAATTTTATGCCGATTTTATGACTCTTTTCTCTTTAAACTGTTATTCTTACCACGATTCCGTAATTTCTGTGCATTTGAAACCATAGAGCCTGTAAAAATAGACGTTTAAGTCTAAACCCAAGTCTCAAATAAGCGCCCATAAAAATGATAAATTTTCGAGAAATGCAACTTTTTTAGATTTCAAGACTGATTTCGTTTTATACCATGATTCTTATAACGATTCCAAAATTTGACTGCATTTGTTACCAAAGAACCTGAAAAAATGTATTTTAAAGTCCGAACCCAAGTGACAAATAAGCGCCTATAAGAATGATGATTTTTCCAGAAATGCAACTTTCTATTGATTTCAAGACTGATTTCGGTTCGAACCATGATTCTTTTCACGATTCCAAAATTTAACCGCATTTTTTATAATAGAGCCTAAAAATATGGCTTTTTTAGTCCGAACCCAAGTCATTCATGAGTGCATGTGGAATTGATGATTTTTCTAAATATGAAACCTTATGCAGATTTTATGACTCTTTTCTCTTGAGACTGTTATTCTTACCACGATTCCGTAATTTCAGTGCATTTGAAACCATAGAGCCCGTTAAAATGGACGTTTAAGTCTTAATCCAAGACTCAAATAAGCGCCCGTAAGAATGATAATTTTTCGAGAAATGCAGTTTTTATAGATTTCAAGACTGATTTCGTTTTAAACCATGATTATTATCACGATTCCAAAATTTTACCGTATTTGGTACCATAGAGCGTGAAAATATTGATTCTATAGTCCGAACCCAAGTCTCAAATTAGCGCCCATAAGAATGATAATTTTTCGAGAAATGCAACTAAAAATAGATTTCAAGACTGATTTCGGTTTGAACCATGATTCTTATCATGATTCCAAAATTTTACCGCATTTGGTACCATAGAGCCTAAAAAAATGGATTTTAAAGTCCGAACCCAAGTGTCAAATTAGCGCCCATAAGAATGAAGATTTTTCGAGAAAAACAACTTTTTAAAGATTTCAAGACTGATTTCGGTTGGGACCATGATTCTTTTCACGATGCCAAAATTTTACCGCATTTGTTATAGAAGAGCCTTAAAAGAATGGCTTTTTTAGTCCAAACCCAAGTCATTTATGAGTGCCTGTAAAATTGATGATTTTTCTACAAATTAAATTTTATGCCGATTTTATGACTCTTTTCTCATTAAACTGTTATTCTAACCACCATTCAGTAATTTCTGTGCATTTGAAACCATAGAGCCTGTAAAAATGGACTTTTAAGTCTTAACCCAAGTCTCAAATAAGCGCCCATAAGAATGATAATTTTTCGAGAAATGCAACTAAAAATAGATTTCAAGACTGATTTCGGTTTGAACCATGATTCTTATCACGATTCCAAAATTTTACCGTTTTTGGTAACATAGAGCCGGAAAAAATGGATTTTTAAGTCCGAACCCAATTCTGAAATTAGCGCCTATAAGAATGATAATTTTTCGAGAAATGCAACTTTTTATAGTTTTCAAAAATGATTTCAGTTTGTACCATGATAAGATTCCAAAATTTTACCGTATTTGGTTGCATAGAGCCGGAAAAATGGATTTTTAAGTCCGAACCTAATTCTCAAATCAGCGCCTATAAAAATAATAATTTTTCGAGAAATGCAACTTAAGTAGAAATCAAGACTGATTTCGGTTCGAACCATGAATCTTATCACGATTCCAAAATTTTACCGCATTTGGTACCATAGACCCTGTAAAAATGACTTAAAGTTAGAACACAAGTATATAATTGGCACAGTAAAGAGTGATGCTTTTTCCAGATATGCAAATTTATATAGATTTCAAGACTGTTATCGGTTTGACCCATGATTCTTATCACGAATCTGCAAATTAAGCGCATTTGGTACCAAAGAGCATGGATAAGTAGCTTTTTTAGACCAAACCCAAGTCATTCAAGAATGCCCGTTAAATTGATGATTTTTCTACAAATGCAATTTAATTACAGTGTTCTCTTGGGACTGTGATTCTGACCACGATTCAGTAAATTAGTGCATTTGGTAAAATAGAGCCTGAAAAATTGACTCCTAAAGTCCGAACTCAAGTCTTAAAATAGCGCCCATGAAAATGATGATTTTTCCAGAAAATTTTTAAACATTTCATGACTGAATTCGGTTTGAACCATTATTCTTATCACGATGACAAAATTTAACCGCATAGAGCCTGAAAAAACGGATTTTAATGCCCGAACACAAGTCTCAAATTAGCGCCCAAAAGAATGATGATTTATCCAGAAATTCAAATTTTTATAGATTTCAAGACTCATTTCGGTTTGAACCATGATTCTTATCACCATTCCAAAATATTACCGAATTTGGAACCAAAGAGCCTGAAAAAAAAATTTATAGTCCGAACCCAAGTCTCAAATTAGCGCCCATAAGAATGATGATTTATCCAGAAATTCAACTTCTTATAGATTTCAAGACTGATTTCGGTTTGAACCATGATTCTTATCACGATTCCAAAATTTTACCGAAAAGAGCCTGAAAAATGGATTTTAAAGTCTGAAACCAAGTCTCAAATAAGCGCCCATAAGAATGATGATTTATCCAGAAAGTAAATTTTTTATAAATTTCAAGACTGAATTCGGTTCGAACCATGATTCTTATCACGATTCCAAATTTTACCGAATCTGGTACCAAAGAGCCTGAAGAAATGGATTTTTAAGTCCGAACCCAAGTGTCAAATAAGCGCCCAGAAGATTGATGATTTATCCAGAAATGCAACTTTTTATTGAGTTCAAGACTGATTTCGGTTTGAACCATGATTCTTATCACGATTCCAAAATTTAACCGAAAAGAGCCTGAAAAAATGTAGTTTAAAGTCAGAACCCAAGTCTCAAATAAGCGCCTATAAGGATGATGATTTCTTCAGAAATGCAACTTTTTATAGATTTCAAGATTGATTTCAATTTAAACCATGATTCTTACCATAATTCCAAAAGAAAAAGGAAAATGGTACCATAGAGCTTGAAAAAATGGATTTTTAAGTCCGAACCCAAGCCTCAAATTAGCGCCTGTAAGAATGATAATTTTTCGAGAAATGCAACTTTATATAGATTTCAAGACTGAATTCGGTTTGAACCATGATTCTTATCACGATAAATGATAATGATCACGAAAAAATGGATTTTTAAGTCCGAACTCAAGTCTCAAATTAGCGCCTATAAGAATGATAATTTTTCGAAAAATGCAACTTTTTATAGATTTCAAGAGTGATTTCGAATTGAACCATGATTCTTATCAAGATTCCAAAATTTTACCGTATTTGGTACAAAAGAGCCTGAAAAAATGGATTTAAAAGTCCGAACCCAAGTGTCAAATTAGCGCCCATAAGAATGAAGATTTTTCGAGAAATGCAACTTTTTATTGATTTTAGACTGATTTCGGTTCGAACCATGATTCTTTTCACGATTCCAAAATTTTACCGCATTTGTTATAATAGAGCCTAAAAATATGGCTTTTTTAGTCCGAACCCAAGACATTCATGAGTGCCTGTGAAATTGATGATTTTTCTAAATATGAAACCTTATGCAGATTTTATGACTCTTTTCTCTTGAGACTGAAATTCTTACCACGATTCCGTAATTTCAGTGCATTTGAAACCATAGAGCCCGTTAAAATGGACTTTTAAGTCTATATCCAAGTCTCAAATAAGCGCCCGTAAGAATGATAATTTTTCGAGAAATGCAGTTTTTATAGATTTCAGACTGATTTCGTTTTAAACCGTGATTATTATCACGATTCCAAAATTTTACCGTATTTGGTACCATAGAGCGTGAAAATATTGATTCTATAGTCCGAACCCAAGTCTCAAATTAGCGCCCATAAGAATGATAATTTTTCGAGAAATGCAACTAAAAATAGATTTCAAGACTGATTTCGGTTTGAACCATGATTCTTATCACGATTCCAAAATTTTACCGCATTTTGTACCATAGAGCCTAAAAAAATGGATTTTAAAATCCGAACCCAAGTGTCAAATTAGCGCCCATAAAAATGAAGATTTTTCGAGAAATGCAACTTTTTAAAGATTTCAAAACCGATTTCGGTTGGGACCATGATTCTTTTCACGATGCCAAAATTTTACCGCATTTGTTATAAAAGAGCCTTAAAAAAATGGCATTTTTAGTCCAAACCCAAGTCATTCATGAGTGCCTGTCAAATTGATGATTTTTCTACAAATGAAATTTTATGCAGATTTTATGACTCTTTTCTCTTAAAACTGTAATTCTTACCACGATTCCGAAATTTCAGTGCATTTGAAACCATAGAGCCTGTAAAAATGGACTTTAAAGTCTGAACCCAATTCTCAAATTAGCGCCCATATGAATGATAATTCATCGAGGAATGCAACTTTTTATAGATTTTATAAACTCATTTCGTTTGAAACAATGATTCTTAGCACGATTCCAAAATTTTACCGTATTTGGAACCATAGATAGAGCTTGAAAAAATGGATTTTAAAGTCTTAACCCAAGTCTCAAATAAGCGCCCATAAGAATGATGATTTATCCAGAAATGTAACTTTTTATAGATTTCAAGACTGAATTCGGTTTTAACCATAATTCTTATCACGATTCCAAAAGTTTACCAAATTTGGTACCACAGAGCCTGAAAATACGGATTTTAAAGTCCGAACCCAAGGCTCAAATAAGCGCCCATAAGGATGATGATTTCTCAAGAAATAAAACTTTATATAGATTTAAAGACTGATTTCGTTTTATACCATGATTCTTATACCGATTCCAAAATTTGACTGCATTTGTTACCATAGAACCTGAAAAAATGGATTTTAATGTCCGAACCCAAGTGACAAATAAGCGCCCATAAGAATGAAGATTTTTCGAGAAATGCATCTTTTTAAAGATTTCAAGACGATTTCGGTTGGGACCATGATTCTATTCACGATGCCAAAATTTTACCGAATAGAGCCTGAAAAAATGGAGTTTAAAGTCAGAACCCAAGTCTCAAATAAGCGCCTATAAGGATGATGATTTCTTCAGAAATGCAAAATTTTATAGATTTCAAGATTGATTTCGTCTTAAACCATGATTCAAACCATTATTCCAAAATTTTACCGTAATGGGACCAAAGAGCTTGAAAAAATGGATTTTTAAGTCCGAACGCAAGTCTCAACCTAGCGCCCATTAGAATGATGATATATCCAAAAATGCAACTTTTTATAGATTTCAAGACTGATTTCGGTTTGAACCATGATTCTTATCACGATTCCTAAATTGTAACGAATAGAGCCTTGAAGAAATGGAGTTTTAAGTCAGAACCCAAATCTCAACCTAGCGCCCATAAGAATGATGAAATATCCAGAAATGCACTTTTTTATAGATTTCAAGACTGATTTCGGTTTGAACAAGGATTCTTATCACGATTCCAAAATTTAACCGCAAAGGGCCTGAAAAAATGGATTTTAAAGGCCGAACCCAAGTCTCAAATAAGCGCCCAGAAGATTGATGATTTATCCAGAAATGAAACTTTTTATAGATTTCAAGAGTGATTTCGAATTGAAACATGATTCTAATCACGATTCCAAAATTTTACCGAATCTGGTATAGTAGAGCCTGAAAAAATGGATTTCAAAATCCGAACCCAAGTCTCAAATCAGCGCCCAGAAGATTTATGATTTATCTAGAAATGAAACTTTTTATAGATTTCAAGAGTGAATTCGAATTGAACCATTATTCTTATCACGATTCCAAAATTTTACCGTATTTGGTACTAAAGAGCCTGAACAAATGGATTATAAAACCCGAACCCAAGTCTCAATTAATTGCCTATAAGAATGAAACTTTTTCGAGAAATGCAACTAAAAATAGATTTTAAGACTGATTCCGGTTAGAACGATGATTTTTATCACGAATCCAAATTTTTAACGCAATTGGTACCGTCTATGGTACCAATTGATGTACCAATGATCTTTCCTGAAAAAATGGATTTTAATGTCCGAACCCAAGTCTCAAATTAGCGCCCATAAGAATTATAAGTTTTCGAGAAATGCAACTTTTTTATAGATTTGAAGACGGATTTCGGTTTGAACCATGATTCTTATCACGATTCCAAAATAATACCGCATTTGGTACCATAGAGCCTGAAAAAATGGATTTTAAAGCCCGAACCCAAGTCTCAAATAAGCGCCTATAAGCATGAAAATTTTCGAGAAATGCAATTGAAAATAGATTTTAAAAATGATTTCGATTTGAACGACGATTTTTATCTCGAATCCAAAATTTTACGGCATTTGGTACCATAGATACTGAAAAAATGGATTTTTAAGTCCGAACTCAAGTCTCAAATTAGCGCCTATAAGAATGATAATTTTTCGAAAAATGCAACTTTTTATAGATTTCAAGAGTGATTTCGAATTGAACACTGATTCTTATCAAGATTCCTAAATTGTAACGAATAGAGCCTTGAAGAAATGGAGTTTTAAGTCAGAACCCAAATCTCAACCTAGCGCCCATAAGAATGATGAAATATCCAGAAATGCACTTTTTTATAGATTTCAAGACTGATTTCGGTTTGAACAAGAATTCTTATCACGATTCCAAAATTTAACCGCAAAGGGCCTGAAAAAATGGATTTAAAAGGCCGAACCCAAGTCTCAAATAAGCGCCCAGAAGATTGATGATTTATCCAGAAATGAAACTTTTTATAGATTTCAAGAGTGATTTCGAATTGAAACATGATTCTAATCACGATTCCAAAATTTTACCGAATCTGGTATAGTAGAGCCTGAAAAAATGGATTTCAAAATCCGAACCCAAGTCTCAAATCAGCGCCCAGAAGATTTATGATTTATCTAGAAATGAAACTTTTTATAGATTTCAAGAGTGAATTCGAATTGAACCATTATTCTTATCACGATTCCAAAATTTTACCGTATTTGGTACTAAAGAGCCTGAACAAATGGATTTTAAAGCCCGAACCCAAGTCTCAATTAATTGCCTATAAGAATGAAAATTTTTCGAGAAATGCAACTAAAAATAGATTTTAAGACTGATTCCGGTTTGAACGATGATTTTTATCACGAATCCAAATTTTTAACGCAATTGGTACCGTCTATGGTACCAATTGATGTACCAATGATCTTTCCTGAAAAAATGGATTTTAATGTCCGAACCCAAGTCTCAAATTAGCGCCCATAAGAATTATAAGTTTTCGAGAAATGGAACTTTTTTATAGATTTGAAGACGGATTTCGGTTTGAACCATGATTCTTATCACGATTCCAAAATAATACCGCATTTGGTACCATAGAGCCTGAAAAAATGGATTTTAAAGCCCGAACCCAAGTCTCAAATAAGCGCCTATAAGCATGAAAATTTTCGAGAAATGCAATTGAAAATAGATTTTAAAAATGATTTCGATTTGAACGACGATTTTTATCTCGAATCCAAAATTTTACGGCATTTGGTACCATAGATACTGAAAAAATGGATTTTTAAGTCCGAACTCAAGTCTCAAATTAGCGCCTATAAGAATGATAATTTTTAGAAAAATGCAACTTTTTATAGATTTCAAGAGTGATTTCGAATTGAACCATGATTCTTATCCAGATTCCAAAATTTAACCGTATTTGGTACCAAAGAGCCTGAAAAAATGGATTTAAAAGTCCGAACCCAAGTGTCAAATTAGCGCCCATAAGAATGAAGATTTTTCGAGAAATGCAACTTTTTATTGATTTCAAGACTGATTTCGGTTCAAACCATGATTCTTTTCACGATTCCAAAATTTTACCGCATTTGTTATAATAGAGCCTAAAAATATGGCTTTTTTAGTCCGAACCCAAGACATTCATGAGTGCCTGTGATATTGATGATTTTTCTAAATATGAAACCTTATGCAGATTTTATGACTCTTTTCTCTTGAGACTGTTATTCTTACCATGATTCCGTAATTTCAGTGCATTTGAAACCATAGAGCCCGTTAAAATGGACTTTTAAGTCTTTGTCCAAGTCTCAAATAAGCGCCCGTAAGAATGATAATTTTTCGAGAATGCAGTTTTTATAGATTTCAGACTGATTTCGTTTTAAACCATGATTATTATCACGATTCCAAAATTTTACCGTATTTGGTACCATAGAGCGTGAAAATATTGATTCTATAGTCCGAACCCAAGTCTCAAATTAGCGCCCATAAGAATGATAATTTTTCGAGAAATGCAACTAAAAATAGATTTCAAGACTGATTTCGGTTTGAACCATGATTCTTATCACGATTCCAAAATTTTACCGCATTTGGTACCATAGAGCCTAAAAAAATTGATTTTAAAGTCCGAACCCAAGTGTCAAATTAGCGCCCATAAAAATGAAGATTTTTCGAGAAATGCAACTTTTTAAAGATTTCAAGACTGATTTCAAATTGAACCATGATTCTTATCACGATTCCAAAATTTTTCAGTTTTTGGTACTTTTTTTGGTAAGAGCCTGAAAAAATGGATTTTAAAGCCCGAACCCAAGTCTCAAATAAGCGCCCATAAGAATGATAATTTTTCGAGAAATGCAATTTTTTATAGATTTCAAGACTGAATTCGGTGTGAACCATGATTCTTATCACGATACCAAAATTTTACCGAATCTGGTACCATAGAGCCTGAAAAAATGGATATAAAAGTCCGAACCCAAGCTTCAAATTAGCGCCTATAAGAATGATAATTTTTCGAGAAATGCAATTTTTTATATATTTCAAGACTGATTTCGAATTGAACACTGATTCTTATCAAGATTCCTAAATTGTAACGAATAGAGCCTTGAAGAAATGGAGTTTTAAGTCAGAACCCAAATCTCAACCTAGCGCCCATAAGAATGATGAAATATCCAGAAATGCACTTTTTTATAGATTTCAAGACTGATTTCGGTTTGAACAAGAATTCTTATCACGATTCCAAAATTTAACCGCAAAGGGCCTGAAAAAATGGATTTAAAAGGCCGAACCCAAGTCTCAAATAAGCGCCCAGAAGATTGATGATTTATCCAGAAATGAAACTTTTTATAGATTTCAAGAGTGATTTCGAATTGAAACATGATTCTAATCACGATTCCAAAATTTTACCGAATCTGGTATAGTAGAGCCTGAAAAAATGGATTTCAAAATCCGAACCCAAGTCTCAAATCAGCGCCCAGAAGATTTATGATTTATCTAGAAATGAAACTTTTTATAGATTTCAAGAGTGAATTCGAATTGAACCATTATTCTTATCACGATTCCAAAATTTTACCGTATTTGGTACTAAAGAGCCTGAACAAATGGATTTTAAAGCCCGAACCCAAGTCTCAATTAATTGCCTATAAGAATGAAAATTTTTCGAGAAATGCAACTAAAAATAGATTTTAAGACTGATTCCGGTTTGAACGATGATTTTTATCACGAATCCAAATTTTTAACGCAATTGGTACCGTCTATGGTACCAATTGATGTACCAATGATCTTTCCTGAAAAAATGGATTTTAATGTCCGAACCCAAGTCTCAAATTAGCGCCCATAAGAATTATAAGTTTTCGAGAAATGGAACTTTTTTATAGATTTGAAGACGGATTTCGGTTTGAACCATGATTCTTATCACGATTCCAAAATAATACCGCATTTGGTACCATAGAGCCTGAAAAAATGGATTTTAAAGCCCGAACCCAAGTCTCAAATAAGCGCCTATAAGCATGAAAATTTTCGAGAAATGCAATTGAAAATAGATTTTAAAAATGATTTCGATTTGAACGACGATTTTTATCTCGAATCCAAAATTTTACGGCATTTGGTACCATAGATACTGAAAAAATGGATTTTTAAGTCCGAACTCAAGTCTCAAATTAGCGCCTATAAGAATGATAATTTTTAGAAAAATGCAACTTTTTATAGATTTCAAGAGTGATTTCGAATTGAACCATGATTCTTATCCAGATTCCAAAATTTAACCGTATTTGGTACCAAAGAGCCTGAAAAAATGGATTTAAAAGTCCGAACCCAAGTGTCAAATTAGCGCCCATAAGAATGAAGATTTTTCGAGAAATGCAACTTTTTATTGATTTCAAGACTGATTTCGGTTCAAACCATGATTCTTTTCACGATTCCAAAATTTTACCGCATTTGTTATAATAGAGCCTAAAAATATGGCTTTTTTAGTCCGAACCCAAGACATTCATGAGTGCCTGTGATATTGATGATTTTTCTAAATATGAAACCTTATGCAGATTTTATGACTCTTTTCTCTTGAGACTGTTATTCTTACCATGATTCCGTAATTTCAGTGCATTTGAAACCATAGAGCCCGTTAAAATGGACTTTTAAGTCTTTGTCCAAGTCTCAAATAAGCGCCCGTAAGAATGATAATTTTTCGAGAATGCAGTTTTTATAGATTTCAGACTGATTTCGTTTTAAACCATGATTATTATCACGATTCCAAAATTTTACCGTATTTGGTACCATAGAGCGTGAAAATATTGATTCTATAGTCCGAACCCAAGTCTCAAATTAGCGCCCATAAGAATGATAATTTTTCGAGAAATGCAACTAAAAATAGATTTCAAGACTGATTTCGGTTTGAACCATGATTCTTATCACGATTCCAAAATTTTACCGCATTTGGTACCATAGAGCCTAAAAAAATTGATTTTAAAGTCCGAACCCAAGTGTCAAATTAGCGCCCATAAAAATGAAGATTTTTCGAGAAATGCAACTTTTTAAAGATTTCAAGACTGATTTCAAATTGAACCATGATTCTTATCACGATTCCAAAATTTTTCAGTTTTTGGTACTTTTTTTGGTAAGAGCCTGAAAAAATGGATTTTAAAGCCCGAACCCAAGTCTCAAATAAGCGCCCATAAGAATGATAATTTTTCGAGAAATGCAATTTTTTATAGATTTCAAGACTGAATTCGGTGTGAACCATGATTCTTATCACGATACCAAAATTTTACCGAATCTGGTACCATAGAGCCTGAAAAAATGGATATAAAAGTCCGAACCCAAGCTTCAAATTAGCGCCTATAAGAATGATAATTTTTCGAGAAATGCAATTTTTTATATATTTCAAGACTGATTTCGAATTGAACCATGATTTTTATCACGATCCCAAAATTTTACCGTATTCGGTACTGAAGAGCCTGAAAAAATGGGTTTTAAAGCTTGAACCCAAGTCTCAAATAAGCGCCTATAAGAATGAAAATTTTTTGAGAAATGCAACTAAAAATAGATTTTAAGATGGATTTCGGTTTGAACCATGATTCTTATCACGATTCCAAAATTTTACCGAATTGAGCCTGAAAAAATGGAGTTTAAAGTCAGAACCCAAGTCTCAAATAAGCGCCTATAAGGATGATGATTTCTTCAGAAATTCAAATTTTTATAGATTTCAAGACTGATTTCGGTTTGAAACATGATTCTAATCACGATTCCAAAATTTTACCGAATCTGGTATAGTAGAGCCTGAAAAAATGGATTTCAAAATCCGAACCCAAGTCTCAAATCAGCGCCCAGAAGATTTATGATTTATCTAGAAATGAAACTTTTTATAGATTTCAAGAGTGAATTCGAATTGAACCATTATTCTTATCACGATTCCAAAATTTTACCGTATTTGGTACTAAAGAGCCTGAACAAATGGATTTTAAAGCCCGAACCCAAGTCTCAATTAATTGCCTATAAGAATGAAAATTTTTCGAGAAATGCAACTAAAAATAGATTTTAAGACTGATTCCGGTTTGAACGATGATTTTTATCACGAATCCAAATTTTTAACGCAATTGGTACCGTCTATGGTACCAATTGATGTACCAATGATCTTTCCTGAAAAAATGGATTTTAATGTCCGAACCCAAGTCTCAAATTAGCGCCCATAAGAATTATAAGTTTTCGAGAAATGGAACTTTTTTATAGATTTGAAGACGGATTTCGGTTTGAACCATGATTCTTATCACGATTCCAAAATAATACCGCATTTGGTACCATAGAGCCTGAAAAAATGGATTTTAAAGCCCGAACCCAAGTCTCAAATAAGCGCCTATAAGCATGAAAATTTTCGAGAAATGCAATTGAAAATAGATTTTAAAAATGATTTCGATTTGAACGACGATTTTTATCTCGAATCCAAAATTTTACGGCATTTGGTACCATAGATACTGAAAAAATGGATTTTTAAGTCCGAACTCAAGTCTCAAATTAGCGCCTATAAGAATGATAATTTTTAGAAAAATTCAACTTTTTATAGATTTCAAGAGTGATTTCGAATTGAACCATGATTCTTATCCAGATTCCAAAATTTAACCGTATTTGGTACCAAAGAGCCTGAAAAAATGGATTTAAAAGTCCGAACCCAAGTGTCAAATTAGCGCCCATAAGAATGAAGATTTTTCGAGAAATGCAACTTTTTATTGATTTCAAGACTGATTTCGGTTCAAACCATGATTCTTTTCACGATTCCAAAATTTTACCGCATTTGTTATAATAGAGCCTAAAAATATGGCTTTTTTAGTCCGAACCCAAGACATTCATGAGTGCCTGTGATATTGATGATTTTTCTAAATATGAAACCTTATGCAGATTTTATGACTCTTTTCTCTTGAGACTGTTATTCTTACCATGATTCCGTAATTTCAGTGCATTTGAAACCATAGAGCCCGTTAAAATGGACTTTTAAGTCTTTGTCCAAGTCTCAAATAAGCGCCCGTAAGAATGATAATTTTTCGAGAATGCAGTTTTTATAGATTTCAGACTGATTTCGTTTTAAACCATGATTATTATCACGATTCCAAAATTTTACCGTATTTGGTACCATAGAGCGTGAAAATATTGATTCTATAGTCCGAACCCAAGTCTCAAATTAGCGCCCATAAGAATGATAATTTTTCGAGAAATGCAACTAAAAATAGATTTCAAGACTGATTTCGGTTTGAACCATGATTCTTATCACGATTCCAAAATTTTACCGCATTTGGTACCATAGAGCCTAAAAAAATTGATTTTAAAGTCCGAACCCAAGTGTCAAATTAGCGCCCATAAAAATGAAGATTTTTCGAGAAATGCAACTTTTTAAAGATTTCAAGACTGATTTCAAATTGAACCATGATTCTTATCACGATTCCAAAATTTTTCAGTTTTTGGTACTTTTTTTGGTAAGAGCCTGAAAAAATGGATTTTAAAGCCCGAACCCAAGTCTCAAATAAGCGCCCATAAGAATGATAATTTTTCGAGAAATGCAATTTTTTATAGATTTCAAGACTGAATTCGGTGTGAACCATGATTCTTATCACGATACCAAAATTTTACCGAATCTGGTACCATAGAGCCTGAAAAAATGGATATAAAAGTCCGAACCCAAGCTTCAAATTAGCGCCTATAAGAATGATAATTTTTCGAGAAATGCAATTTTTTATATATTTCAAGACTGATTTCGAATTGAACCATGATTTTTATCACGATCCCAAAATTTTACCGTATTCGGTACTGAAGAGCCTGAAAAAATGGGTTTTAAAGCTTGAACCCAAGTCTCAAATAAGCGCCTATAAGAATGAAAATTTTTTGAGAAATGCAACTAAAAATAGATTTTAAGATAGATTTCAGTTTGAACCATGATTCTTATCACGATTCCAAAATTTTACCGAATAGAGCCTGAAAAAATGGACTTTAAAGTCAGAACCGAAGTCTCAAATAAGCGCGTATAAGGGGATGATGATTTCTTCAGAAATGCAAATTTTTATAGATTTCAAGATTGATTTCGTTTTGAACCAAGATTCAAATCATTATTACAAAATTTTACCGTAATTGGACCAAAGAGCTTGAAAAGATGGATTTTTAAGGCCGAACCCAAGTCTCAACCTAGCGCCCATTAGAATGATGATATATCCAAAAATGCAACTTTTTATAGATTTCAAGACTGAATTCGGTTTGAACCATTATTCTAATCACGATTCCAAAATTTTTCAGTTTTTGGTAATAAAGAGCCTGAAAAAATGGATTTTAAAACCCAAACCCAAGTCTCAAATAAGCGCCCATAAGAATGATAATTTTTCGTGAAATGCAATTTTTTATAGATTTCAAGACTGAATTCGGTTTGAACCATGATTCTTATCACGATTCCAAAATTTTACCGAATAGAGCCTGAAAAAATGGAGTTTAAAGTCAGAACCCAAGTCTCAAATAAGCGCCTATAAGGATGATGATTTCTTCAGAAATGCAAATTTTTATAGATTTCAAGACTGATTTCGGTTTGAACCATGATTCTTATCACGATTCCAAAATTTAACCGCAAAGGGCCTGAAAAAATGGATTTTAAAGCTTGAACCCAAGTCTCAAATAAGCGCCCAGAAGATTGATGATTTATCCAGAAATGCAACTTTTTATAGATTTCAAGAGTGATTTCGAATTGAAACATGATTCTAATCACGATTCCAAAATTTTACCGAATCTGGTATAGTAGAGCCTGAAAAAATGGATTTTAAAATCCGAACCCAAGTCTCAAATAAGCGCCCAGAAGATTTATGATTTATCTAGAAATGAAACTTTTTATAGATTTCAAGAGTGAATTCGAATTGAACCATGATTCTTATCACGATCCCAAAATTTTACCGTATTCGGTACTGAAGAGCCTGAAAAAATGGATTTTAAAGCTTGAACCCAAGTCTCAAATGAGCGCCTATAAGAATGAAAATTTTTTGAGAAATGCAACTAAAAATAGATTTTAAGATAGATTTCGGTTTGAACCATGATTCTTATCACGATTCCAAAATTTTACCGAATAGAGCCTGAAAAAATGGACTTTAAAGTCAGAACCGAAGTCTCAAATAAGCGCGTATAAGGATGATGATTTCTTCAGAAATGCAAATTTTTATAGATTTCAAGATTGATTTCGTTTTAAACCAAGATTCAAATCATTATTACAAAATTTTACCGTAACTGGACCAAAGAGCTTGAAAAAATGGATTTTTAAGTCCGAACCCAAGTCTCAACCTAGCGCCCATTAGAATGATGATATATCCAGAAATGCAACTTTTTATAGATTTCAAGACTGAATTCGGTTTGAACCATTATTCTAATCACGATTCCAAAATTTTTCAGTTTTTGGTACTAAAGAGCCTGAAAAAATGGATTTTAAAACCCGAACCCAAGTCTCAAATAAGCGCCCATAAGAATGATAACTTTTCGAGAAATGCAATTTTTTATAGATTTCAAGACTGAATTCGGTTTGAACCATGATTCTTATCACGATTCCAAAATTTTACCGAATCTGGTACCATAGAACCTGAAAAAATGGATATAAAAATCCGAACCCAAGCTTCAAATTAGCGCCTATAAGAATGATAATTTTTCGAGAAATGCAATTTTTTATATATTTCAAGACTGATTTCGAATTGAACCATGATTCTTATCACGATCCCAAAATTTTACCGTATTTGGTACTGAAGAGCCTGAAAAAATGGATTTTAAAGCTTGAACCCAAGTCTCAAATAAGCGCCTGTAAGAATGAAATTTTTTTGAGAAATGCAACTAAAAATAGATTTTAAGATGGATTTCGGTTTGAACCATGATTCTTATCACGATTCCAAAATTTTACCGAATTGAGCCTGAAAAAATGGAGTTTAAAGTCAGAACCCAAGTCTCAAATAAGCGCCTATAAGGATGATGATTTCTTCAGAAATGCAAAATTTTATAGATTTCAAGATTGATTTCGTCTTAAACCATGATTCAAACCATTATTCCAAAATTTTACCGTAATGGGACCAAAGAGCTTGAAAAAATGGATTTTTAAGTCCGAACGCAAGTCTCAACCTAGCGCCCATTAGAATGATGATATATCCAAAAATGCAACTTTTTATAGATTTCAAGACTGATTTCGGTTTGAACCATGATTCTTATCACGATTCCTAAATTGTAACGAATAGAGCCTTGAAGAAATGGAGTTTTAAGTCAGAACCCAAATCTCAACCTAGCGCCCATAAGAATGATGAAATATCCAGAAATGCACTTTTTTATAGATTTCAAGACTGATTTCGGTTTGAACAAGGATTCTTATCACGATTCCAAAATTTAACCGCAAAGGGCCTGAAAAAATGGATTTTAAAGGCCGAACCCAAGTCTCAAATAAGCGCCCAGAAGATTGATGATTTATCCAGAAATGAAACTTTTTATAGATTTCAAGAGTGATTTCGAATTGAAACATGATTCTAATCACGATTCCAAAATTTTACCGAATCTGGTATAGTAGAGCCTGAAAAAATGGATTTCAAAATCAGAACCCAAGTCTCAAATCAGCGCCCAGAAGATTTATGATTTATCTAGAAATGAAACTTTTTATAGATTTCAAGAGTGAATTCGAATTGAACCATTATTCTTATCACGATTCCAAAATTTTACCGTATTTGGTACTAAAGAGCCTGAACAAATGGATTTTAAAGCCCGAACCCAAGTCTCAATTAATTGCCTATAAGAATGATTATCACGATTCCAAAATTTAACCGAATAGAGCCTGAAAAAATGGACTTTAAAGTCAGAACCGAAGTCTCAAATAAGCGCGTATAAGGATGATGATTTCTTCAGAAATGCAAATTTTTATAGATTTCAAGACTGATTTCGGTTTGAACCATGATTCTTTTCACGATTCCAAAATTTAACCGCAAAGGGCCTGAAAAAATGGATTTTAAAGGCCGAACCCAAGTCTCAAATAAGCGCCTGTAAGAATGAAAATTTTTTGAGAAATGCAACTAAAAATAGATTTTAAGATGGATTTCGGTTTGAACCATGATTCTTATCACGATTCCAAAATTTTACCGAATTGAGCCTGAAAAAATGGAGTTTAAAGTCAGAACCCAAGTCTCAAATAAGCGCCTATAAGGATGATGATTTCTTCAGAAATTCAAATTTTTATAGATTTCAAGACTGATTTCGGTTTGAAACATGATTCTAATCACGATTCCAAAATTTTACCGAATCTGGTATAGTAGAGCCTGAAAAAATGGATTTTAAAATCCGAACCCAAGTCTCAAATAAGCGCCCAGAAGATTTATGATTTATCTAGAAATGAAACTTTTTATAGATTTCAAGAGTGAATTCGAATTGAACCATTATTCTTATCACGATTCCAAAATTTTACCGTATTTGGTATACTAAAGAGCCTGAACAAATGGATTTTAAAGCCCGAACCCAAGTCTCAATTAAGCGCCTATAAGAATGAAAATTTTTCGAGAAATGCAACTAAAAATAGATTTTAAGACTGATTCCGGTTTGAACGATGATTTTTATCACGAATCCAAATTTTTAACGCAATTGGTACCGTCTATGGTACCAATTGATGTACCAATAATCTTTCCTGAAAAAATGGATTTTAATGTCCGAACCCAAGTCTCAAATTAGCGCCCATAAGAATTATAAGTTTTCGAGAAATGCAACTTTTTTATAGATTTGAAGACGGATTTCGGTTTGAACCATGATTCTTATCACGATTCCAAAATAATACCGCATTTGGTACCATAGAGCCTGAAAAAATGGATTTTAAAGCCCGAACCCAAGTCTCAAATAAGCGCCTATAAGCATGAAAATTTTTCGAGAAAAGCATTTGAAAATAGATTTTAAAATTGATTTCGATTTGAACGACGATTTTTATCTCGAATCCAAAATTTTACGGCATTTGGTACCATAGATACTGAAAAAATGGATTTTTAAGTCCGAACTCAAGTCTCAAATTAGCGCCTATAAGAATGATAATTTTTCGAAAAATGCAACTTTTTATAGATTTCTAGAGTGATTTCGAATTGAACCATGATTCTTATCAAGATTCCAAAATTTTACCGTATTTGGTACCAAAGAGCCTGAAAAAATGGATTTAAAAGTCCGAACCCAAGTGTCAAATTAGCACCCATAAGAATGAAGATTTTTCGAGAAATGCAACTTTTTATTGATTTCAAGACTGATTTCGGTTCGAACCATGATTTTTTTCACGCTTCCAAAATTTTCCCGCATTTTTTATAATAGAGCCTTAAAATATGGCTTTTTAAGTCCGAACCCAAGACATTCATGAGTGCCTGTGATATTGATGATTTTTCTAAATATGAAACCTTATGCAGATTTTATGACTCTTTTCTCTTGAGACTGTTATTCTTACCACGATTCCGTAATTTCAGTGCATTTGAAACCATAGAGCCCGTTAAAATGGACGTTTAAGTCTTTATCCAAGTCTCAAATAAGCGCCCGTAAGAATGATAATTTTTCGAGAAATGCAGTTTTTATAGATTTCAGACTGATTTCGTTTTAAACCATGATTATTATCACGATTCCAAAATTTTACCGTATTTGGTACCAAAGAGCGTGAAAATATTGATTCTATAGTCCGAACCCAAGTCTCAAATTAGCGCCCATAAGAATGATAATTTTTCGAGAAATGCAACTTAAAATAGATTTCAAGACTGATTTCGGTTTGAACCATGATTCTTATCACGATTCCAAAATTTTACCGCATTTGGTACCATAGAGCCTAAAAAAATGGATTTTAAAGTCCGAACCCAAGTGTCAAATTAGCGCCCATAAAAATGAAGATTTTTCGAGAAATGCAACTTTTTAAAGATTTCAAGACTGATTTCGGTTCGAATCATGATTCTTATCACGATTCCATAATTTTACCGCATTTGGTACCATAGAGCCCGAAAAAATGAATTTAAAAGTCCGAACCCAAGTCTCAAATAAGCGCCCATAAGAATGATAATTTTTCGAGAAATGCAACTTTTTATAGATTTCTAGACTTATTTCAAATTGAACCATGATTCTTATCACGATTCCAAAATTTTTCAGTTTTTGGTACTTTTTTTGGTAAGAGCCTGAAAAAATGGATTTTAAAGCCCGAACCCAAGTCTCAAATAAGCGCCCATAAGAATGATAATTTTTCGAGAAATGCAATTTTTTATAGATTTCAAGACTGAATTCGGTTTGAACCATGATTCTTATCACGATAACAAAATTTTACCGAATCTGGTACCATAGAGCCTGAAAAAATGGATATAAAAGTCCGAACCCAAGCTTCAAATTAGCGCCTATAAGAATGATAATTTTTCGAGAAATGCAATTTTTGAAGTGAAACTTCTTTACGCGCGTCATGCAATTTCGAGGACCGGAGTAAAACCGACTCATGACCGAAACGAAAATGCGGGTACCCCCAGCACCGATTAAAGTTCATTTGATCTAGTCAAAGTTTTGAAGTAACATATAAATGCTTCTTAGCTCATCCCGACAACTGGCGTTGGTGGTGTAATGGTCAGCATAGTTGCCTTCCAAGCAGTTGATCCGAGTTCGATTCTCGGCCATCGCACATTATTTTTTTGTTTTTAACGCCTTTTTCATTCAATATCTTATTTTTTAGTAGGTCAGAACATTTTTTAAAAGAAAATAATATTGCAAAATAATAAAAACACTTATCTCACTGTGATAAAACATTACTCCGCTAGAGCGCGCTTTGCGTTATTGTGTTGGATTAAAATTATTATCTAATCCGTATATTATGATAATTGTATTACATTTATTTAATTAATTTATTTATTTTGATAATATGTAATAATTTACAGAAAAAAAAATTAAAACTATCTCCCTCTGATAAAATATCCGTTCGCTAGAGCGCACTACGCGATCTTGTGTGGGATTCTATTTCTGTACATTGTACATTATTTTTAAAAATATATTATATTTTGGGTGTGATGTAGGTAACATTATAAAACATAACAAGCTCTCATATTTTCAGAACCTACATAATATAAACAATTTATGCGGCTTTGCTTACAGTTGGTGCTCAGCGTGGTTGGCTTTCAATCAGTTAAGCGAGGTTCGATTCTCGGCTGTGGCATTTTTGAAGTGAAACCTTGTTGAGGTGGGGGAGCCGCTTACGAACGTTCTCTCTCTTCTCTTCTTTCCTCTCTCTCAGACACCAGCGAACTGCGCCACGCCAAGCATCAGCTGAAACTAGAAGTTTCACTTCTGTCTTGCGTAGGCTTGACACACCCACTTTTTTTTATATATTTCAAGACTGATTTCGAATTAAACCATGATTCTTATCACGATCCCAAAATTTTACCGTATAAGGTACTGAAGAGCCTGAAAAAATGGATTTTAAAGCTTGAACCCAAGTCTCAAATGAGCGCCTATAAGAATGAAAATTTTTTTTAGAAATGCAACTTAAAATAGATTTTAAGATAGATTTCGGTTTGATCCATGATTCTTATCACGATTCCAAAATTTTACCGAATAGAGCCTGAAAAAATGGACTTTAAAGTCAGAACCGAAGTCTCAAATAAGCGCGTATAAGGGGATGATGATTTCTTCAGAAATGCAAATTTTTATAGATTTCAAGATTGATTTCGTTTTAAACCAAGATTCAACTCATTATTACAAAATTTTACCGTAATTGGACCAAAGAGCTTGAAAAGATGGATTTTTAAGGCCGAACCCAAGTCTCAACCTAGCGCCCATTAGAATGATGATATATCCAAAAATGCAACTTTTTATAGATTTCAAGACTGAATTCGGTTTGAACCATTATTCTAATCACGATTCCAAAATTTTTCAGTTTTTGGTAATAAAGAGCCTGAAAAAATGGATTTTAAAACCCAAACCCAAGTCTCAAATAAGCGCCCATAAGAATGATAATTTTTCGTGAAATGCAATTTTTTATAGATTTCAAGACTGAATTCGGTTTGAACCATGGTTCTTTTCACGATTCCAAAATTTTACCGAATAGAGCCTGAAAAAATGGAGTTTAAAGTCAGAACCCAAGTCTCAAATAAGCGCCTATAAGGATGATGATTTCTTCAGAAATGCAAATTTTTATAGATTTCAAGACTGATTTTGGTTTGAACCATGATTCTTATCACGATTCCAAAATTTAACCGCAAAGGGCCTGAAAAAATGGATTTTATAGCTTGAACCCAAGTCTCAAATAAGCGCCCAGAAGATTGATGATTTATCCAGAAATGCAACTTTTTATAGATTTCAAGAGTGATTTCGAATTGAAACATGATTCTAATCACGATTCCAAAATTTGACCGAATCTGGTATAGTAGAGCCTGAAAAAATGGATTTTAAAATCCGAACCCAAGTCTCAAATAAGCGCCCAGAAGATTTATGATTTACTAGAAATGAAACTTTTTATAGATTTCAAGAGTGAATTCGAATTGAACAATTATTCTTATCACGATTCCAAAATTTTACCGTATTTGGTACTAAAGACCCTGAACAAATGGATTTTAAAGCTTGAACCCAAGTCTCAAATGAGCGCCTATAAGAATGAAATTTTTTTGAGAAATGCAACTAAAAATAGATTTTAAGATAGATTTCGGTTTGAACCATGATTCTTATCACGATTCCAAAATTTTACCGAATAGAGCCTGAAAAAATGGACTTTAAAGTCAGAACCGAAGTCTCAAATAAGCGCGTATAAGGATGATGATTTCTTCAGAAATGCAAATTTTTATAGATTTCAAGATTGATTTCGTTTTAAACCAAGATTCAAATCATTATTACAAAATTTTACCGTAACTGGACCAAAGAGCTTGAAAAAATGGATTTTTAAGTCCGAACCCAAGTCTCAACCTAGCGCCCATTAGAATGATGATATATCCAGAAATGCAACTTTTTATAGATTTCAAGACTGAATTCGGTTTGAACCATTATTCTAATCACGATTCCAAAATTTTTCAGTTTTTGGTACTAAAGAGCCTGAAAAAATGGATTTTAAAACCCGAACCCAAGTCTCAAATAAGCGCCCATAAGAATGATAATTTTTCGAGAAATGCAATTTTTTATAGATTTCAAGACTGAATTCGGTTTGAACCATGATTCTTATCACGATTCCAAAATTTACCGAATAGAGCCTGAAAAAATGGACTTTAAAGTCAGAACCGAAGTCTCAAATAAGCGCGTATAAGGGGATGATGATTTCTTCAGAAATGCAAATTTTTATAGATTTCAAGATTGATTTCGTTTTAAACCAAGATTCAAATCATTATTACAAAATTTTACCGTAATTGGACCAAAGAGCTTGAAAAGATGGATTTTTAAGGCCGAACCCAAGTCTCAACCTAGCGCCCATTAGAATGATGATATATCCAAAAATGCAACTTTTTATAGATTTCAAGACTGAATTCGGTTTGAACCATTATTCTAATCACGATTCCAAAATTTTTCAGTTTTTGGTAATAAAGAGCCTGAAAAAATGGATTTTAAAACCCAAACCCAAGTCTCAAATAAGCGCCCATAAGAATGATAATTTTTCGTGAAATGCAATTTTTTATAGATTTCAAGACTGAATTCGGTTTGAACCATGATTCTTTTCACGATTCCAAAATTTTACCGAATAGAGCCTGAAAAAATGGAGTTTAAAGTCAGAACCCAAGTCTCAAATAAGCGCCTATAAGGATGATGATTTCTTCAGAAATGCAAATTTTTATAGATTTCAAGACTGATTTCGGTTTGAACCATGATTCTTATCACGATTCCAAAATTTAACCGCAAAGGGCCTGAAAAAATGGATTTTAAAGCTTGAACCCAAGTCTCAAATAAGCGCCCAGAAGATTGATGATTTATCCAGAAATGCAACTTTTTATAGATTTCAAGAGTGATTTCGAATTGAAACATGATTCTAATCACGATTCCAAAATTTTACCGAATCTGGTTTAGTAGAGCCTGAAAAAATGGATTTTAAAATCCGAACCCAAGTCTCAAATAAGCGCCCAGAAGATTTATGATTTATCTAGAAATGAAACTTTTTATAGATTTCAAGAGTGAATTCGAATTGAACCATGATTCTTATCACGATCCCAAAATTTTACCGTATTCGGTACTGAAGAGCCTGAAAAAATGGATTTTAAAGCTTGAACCCAAGTCTCAAATGAGCGCCTATAAGAATGAAAATTTTTTGAGAAATGCAACTAAAAATAGATTTTAAGATAGATTTCGGTTTGAACCATGATTCTTATCACGATTCCAAAATTTTACCGAATAGAGCCTGAAAAAATGGACTTTAAAGTCAGAACCGAAGTCTCAAATAAGCGCGTATAAGGATGATGATTTCTTCAGAAATGCAAATTTTTATAGATTTCAAGATTGATTTCGTTTTAAACCAAGATTCAAATCATTATTACAAAATTTTACCGTAACTGGACCAAAGAGCTTGAAAAAATGGATTTTTAAGTCCGAACCCAAGTCTCAACCTAGCGCCCATTAGAATGATGATATATCCAGAAATGCAACTTTTTATAGATTTCAAGACTGAATTCGGTTTGAACCATTATTCTAATCACGATTCCAAAATTTTTCAGTTTTTGGTACTAAAGAGCCTGAAAAAATGGATTTTAAAACCCGAACCCAAGTCTCAAATAAGCGCCCATAAGAATGATAATTTTTCGAGAAATGCAATTTTTTATAGATTTCAAGACTGAATTCGGTTTGAACCATGATTCTTATCACGATTCCAAAATTTTACCGAATAGAGCCTGAAAAAATGGAGTTAAAAGTCAGAACCCAAGTCTCAAATAAGCGCCTATAAGGATGATGATTTCTTCAGAATTGCAAATTTTTACAGATTTCAAGACTGATTTCGGTTTGAACCATGATTCTTATCACGATTCCAAAATTTAACCGCAAAGGGCCTGAAAAAATGGATTTTAAAGGCCGAACCCAAGTCTCAAATAAGCGCCCAGAAGATTGATGATTTATCCAGAAATGCAACTTTTTATAGATTTCAAGAGTGATTTCGAATTGAAACATGATTCTAATCACGATTCCAAAATTTGACCGAATCTGGTATAGTAGAGCCTGAAAAAATGGATTTTAAAATCCGAACCCAAGTCTCAAATAAGCGCCCAGAAGATTTATGATTTACTAGAAATGAAACTTTTTATAGATTTCAAGAGTGAATTCGAATTGAACAATTATTCTTATCACGATTCCAAAATTTTACCGTATTTGGTACTAAAGACCCTGAACAAATGGATTTTAAAGCCCGAACCCAAGTCTCAATTAATTGCCTATAAGAATGAAACTTTTTCGAGAAATGCAACTAAAAATAGATTTTAAGACTGATTCCGGTTTGAACGATGATTTTTTATCACGAATCCAAATTTTTAACGCAATTGGTACCGTCTATGGTACCAATTGATGTACCAATGATCTTTCCTGAAAAAATGGATTTTAATGACCGAACCCAAGTCTCAAATTAGCGCCCATAAGAATTATAAGTTTTCGAGAAATGCAACTTTTTGATAGATTTGAAGACGGATTTCGGTTTGAACCATGATTCTTATCACGATTCCAAAAAAATACCGCATTTGGTACCATAGAGCCTGAAAAAATGGATTTTAAAGCCCGAACCCAAGTCTCAAATAAGCGCCTATAAGCATGAAAATTTTCGACAAATGCAATTGAAAATAGATTTTAAAAATGATTTCGATTTGAACGACGATTTTTATCTCGAATCCAAAATTTTACGGCATTTGGTACCATAGATACTGAAAAAATGGATTTTTAAGTCCGAACTCAAGTCTCAAATTAGCGCCTATAAGAAAGATAATTTTTCGAAAAATGCAACTTTTTATAGATTTCAAGAGTGATTTCGGTTCGAACCATGATTCTTTTCACGATTCCAAAATTTTACCGAAAAGATCCTGAAAAAATGGATTTTAAAGTCCGAAACCAAGTCTCAAATAAGCGCCCATAAGAATGATGATTTATCCAGAAATGAAAATTTTTATATAAATTTCAAGACTGAATTCGGTTTGAACCATGATTCTTATCACGATTCCAAAATTTTACCGAATCTGGTTCCAAAGAGTCTGAAAAAATGGATTTTGAGGTCCGAACCCAAGTGTCAAATTAGCGCCCATAAGAATGAAGATTTTTCGAGAAATGCAACTTTTTAAAGATTTCAAGACTGAATTCGGTTCGGACCATGATTCTTTTCACGATTCCGAAATTTTAAAGCATTCGTTATAAAAGAGCCTAAAAAAATGGCTTTTGTAGTCCGAACCCAAGTCGTTTGTGAGTGCCTGTGAAATTGATGATTTTTCTACAAATGAAATTTTATGCCGATTTTATGACTCTTTTCTCTTGAGACTGTTATTTTTACCACGATTCCGTAATTTCAGTGCATTTGAAACCATAGAGCCCGTTAAAATGGACTTTTAAGTCTTTATCCAAGTCTCAAATAAGCGCCCGTAAGAATGATAATTTTTCGAGAAATGCAGTTTTTATAGATTTCAGACTGATTTCGTTTTAAACCATGATTATTATCACGATTCCAAAATTTTACCGTATTTGGTACCATAGAGCGTGAAAATATTGATTCTATAGTCCGAACCCAAGTCTCAAATAAGCGCCCATAAGAATGATAATTTTTCGAGAAATGCAACTTTTTATAGATTTCTAGACTGATTTCAAATTGAACCATGATTTTTATCACGATTCCGAAATTTTTCAGTTTTTGGTACTTTTTTTGGTAAGAGCCTGAAAAAATGGATTTTAAAGCCCGAACCCAAGTCTCAAATAAGCGCCCATAAGAATGATAATTTTTCGAGAAATGCAATTTTATATAGATTTCAAGACTGAATTCGGTTTGAACCATGATTCTTATCACGATAACAAAATTTTACCGAATCTGGTACCATAGAGCCTGAAAAAATGGATATTAAAGTCCGAACGCAAGCTTCAAATTAGCGCCTATAAGAATGATAATTTTTCGAGAAATGCAATTTTTTATATATTTCAAGACTGATTTCGAATTAAACCATGATTCTTATCACGATCCCAAAATTTTACCGTATTCGGTACTGAAGAGCCTGAAAAAATGGATTTTAAAGCTTGAACCCAAGTCTCAAATAAGCGCCTATAAGAATGAAAATTTTTTGAGAAATGCAACTAAAAATAGATTTTAAGATAGATTTCGGTTTGAACCATGATTCTCATCACGATTCCAAAATTTTACCGAACAGAGCCTGAAAAAATGGACTTTAAAGTCAGAACCGAAGTCTCAAATAAGCGCGTATAAGGATGATGATTTCTACTGAAATGCAAATTTTTATAGATTTCAAGATTGATTTCGTTTTAAACCAAGATTCAAATCATTATTACAAAATTTTACCGAAATTGGACCAAAGAGCTTGAAAAAATGGATTTTTAAGTCCGAACCCAAGTCTCAACCTAGCGCCCATTAGAATGATGATATATCCAAAAATGCAACTTTTTATAGATTTCAAGACTGAATTCGGTTTGAACCATTATTCTTATCACGATTCAAAAATTTTTCAGTTTTTGGTACTAAAGAGCCTGAAAAATTGGATTTTAAAACCCGAACCCAAGTCTCAAATCAGCGCCCATAAGAATGATAATTTTTCGAGAAATGCAATTTTTTATAGATTTCAAGACTGAATTCGGTTTGAACCATGATTTTTATCACGATTCCAAAATTTTACCGAATCTGGTACCATAGAGCCTGAAAAAATGGATATAAAAGTCCGAACCCAAGCTTCAAATTAGCGCCTATAAGAATGATAATTTTTCGAGAAATGCAATTTTTTATATATTTCAAGACTGATTTCGAATTGAACCATGATTCTTATCACGATCCCAAAATTTTACCGTATTTGGTACTGAAGAGCCTGAAAAAATGGATTTTAAAGCTTGAACCCAAGTCTCAAATAAGCGCCTGTAAGAATGAAAATTTTTTGAGAAATGCAACTAAAAATAGATTTTAAGATGGATTTCGGTTTGAACCATGATTCTTATCACGATTCCAAAATTTTACCGAATAGAGCCTGAAAAAATGGAGTTTAAAGTCAGAACCCAAGTCTCAAATAAGCGCCTATAAGGATGATGATTTCTTCAGAAATGCAAATTTTTATAGATTTCAAGATTGTTTTCGTTTTAAACCTTGATTCAAATCATTATTACAAAATTTTACCGTAATTGGACCAAAGAGCTTGAAAAAATGGATTTTTAAGTCCGAACCCAAGTCTCAACCTAGCGCCCATTAGAATGATGATATATCCAAAAATGCAACGTTTTATAGATTTCAAGACTGAATTCGGTTTGAACTATTATTCTTATCACGATTCCAAAATTTTACCGCATTTGGTACCATAGACCCTGAAAAAATGGATCTTAAAGTCCAAACCCAAGTCGCAAATAAGCACCTATAAGAATGATAATTTTTCGAGAAATACAACTTAAAATAGATTTCAACACTGATTTCGGTTTGAACCATTATTCTTATCACGATTCCAAAATGTTACCGAATAGAGCCTGAAAAAATGGACTTTAAAGTCAGAACTGAAGTCTCAAATAAGCGCGTATAAGGATGATGATTTCTACTGAAATGCAAATTTTTATAGATTTCAAGATTGATTTCGTTTTAAACCAAGATTCAAATCATTATTACAAAATTTTACCGAAATTGGACCAAAGAGCTTGAAAAAATGGATTTTTAAGTCCGAACCCAAGTCTCAACCTAGCGCCCATTAGAATGATGATTTATCCAAAAATGCAACTTTTTATAGATTTCAAGACTGAATTCGGTTTGAACCATTATTCTTATCACGATTCAAAAATTTTTCAGTTTTTGGTACTAAAGAACCTGAAAAATTGGATTTTAAAACCCGAACCCAAGTCTCAAATCAGCGCCCATAAGAATGATAATTTTTCGAGAAATGCAATTTTTTATAGATTTCAAGACTGAATTCGGTTTGAACCATGATTTTTATCACGATTCAAAAATTTTACCGAATCTGGTACCATAGAGCCTGAAAAAATGGATATAAAAGTCCGAACCCAAGCTTCAAATTAGCGCCTATAAGATTGATAATTTTTCGAGAAATGCAATTTTTTATATATTTCAAGACTGATTTCGAATTGAACCATGATTCTTATCACGATCCCAAAATTTTACCGTATTTGGTACTGAAGAGCCTGAAAAAATGGATTTTAAAGCTTGAACCCAAGTCTCAAATAAGCGCCTGTAAGAATGAAAATTTTTTGAGAAATGCAACTAAAAATAGATTTTAAGATGGATTTCGGTTTGAACCATGATTCTTATCACGATTCCAAAATTTTACCGAATAGAGCCTGAAAAAATGGAGTTTAAAGTCAGAACCCAATTCTCAAATAAGCGCCTATAAGGATGATGATTTCTTCAGAAATGCAAATTTTTATAGATTTCAAGATTGTTTTCGTTTTAAACCTTGATTCAAATCATTATTACAAAATTTTACCGTAATTGGACCAAAGAGCTTGAAAAAATGGATTTTTAAGTCCGAACCCAAGTCTCAACCTAGCGCCCATTAGAATGATGATATATCCAAAAATGCAACGTTTTATAGATTTCAAGACTGAATTCGGTTTGAACTATTATTCTTATCACGATTCCAAAATTTTACCGCATTTGGTACCATAGACCCTGAAAAAATGGATCTTAAAGTCCAAACCCAAGTCGCAAATAAGCACCTATAAGAATGATAATTTTTCGAGAAATACAACTTAAAATAGATTTCAACACTGATTTCGGTTTGAACCATTATTCTTATCACGATTCCAAAATTTTACCGAATCTGGTACCATAGAGCCTGAAAAACTGGATTTTAAAGTCCGAACCCAAGTCTCAAATAAGCGCCCAGAAAATTGATGATTTATCCAGAAATGCAACTTTTTATAGATTTCAAGACTGATTTCGGTAAGAACGATGATTTTTATCACGAATCCAAAATTTTACCGCATTTGGTACCATAGATCCTGAAAAAAATGGATTTTAAAGTCCGAACTCAAGTCTCAAATTAGCGCCCATAAGAATGATAATTTTTGAGAAATGCAACTTTTTTTAGATTTCAGGACTGATTTCGGTTTGAACCACGATTCTTATCACGATTCCAACATTTTACCGCATTTGGTACCAAAGAGCCTGAAAAAATCTATTTTAAAGTCCGAAACCAAGTCTCAAATTAGCGCCCATAAGAATGATGATTTTTCCAGATATGCAACTTTTGATTGATTTCAAGAATGATTTCGGTTTCAAGTTTGATTCTTATCACGATTTCAAAATTTTACCGCATTTGTTTTAGTAGAGACTAAAAGAATGGCTTTTTTGTCCGAACCAAAGTCATTCAAGAGTGCCCGTGAAATGATGATTTTTCTTCAAATTAAATTTAATTCATATTTGATTACTGTTTTCTCTTGAGACAAATTTTTATCACGATTCCGTATTTTCTGTGCATTTGGATCCATAGAGCCTGAAAAAATGACTTTTAAAGTCCGAACCCAAGTCCTAAATAAGCGCCCATAAGAATGGTAATTTTTCGAGATATGCAACTTTTATAGATTTCAAAAATGATTTCAGTTTGTACCATGAGTCTTATCACGATTCCAAAATTTTATCGCATTTGGTAACAAAGAGCCTGAAACAATGGATTTTAAAGTTCGAACCCAAGTCTCAAATAAACGCCCATAAAAATGATGATTTATCCAGAAATGCAACTTTTTATAGATTTCAAGACTGATTTCGGTTTGAACCATGATTCCCAACATAATTTTACCGCATTTTACAAAATGAAAAATGCGGTAAAATTTACAAGATGAAATTGATCACGGAAATCCGTGCATAGATACTATAGAGCCTGAAAAAATGATTCTTAAAATTCGAACCCAAGTCTCAAAATAGCGCTCATGAAAATGATGATTTTTACAGAAATGAAAATTTTTCTAGATTTCAAGACTAATTTCGGTTTAGACCATTCTTATCAGGATTCCAAAATTTTACCGAATTCGGTAGAATAGGGCCTGAACTTTTTTTGTCCGAACCCGACTTATTCATGAGTGCCCGTAAAAGTGATTATTTTTAAAAAAATGCAATTAATGCAGATTTTATAGGTGAATTCTCTTGAGACTGTGATTTTTTTCAGGATTCCGTAATTTCAATGCATTCGGTACCATAGAGCCTGAAAAACTGACTTTTTAATTCCTAACCCAAGTCTCAAAATAGCTCCCATGAAAATGATGATTTAGCCAGAAATGCAACTTTTTTATAGATTTCCAGACTGATTTCGGATTGGGCCATGATTCATATCACAACTCAAAAATTGCAACGCATTTGCTACCATAGAACCTGAAAAAATGATTCTTATAGTTCGAACCCAAGTCTCAAAATAGCGTATATGAAAATGATGATTTATCCAGAAATGCACTTTTTTAAAGATTTCAAGACTGATTTCGGTTTGAACCAGGATTCTTATCACGATTCCAAAATTTTACCGTATAGAGCCTGAAAAAATTGATCTTGGAGTCCGAACCCAAGTCTCAAATTAGCGCCCATAAGAATGATGATTTATCCCGAAATGCACCATTTTATAGATTTCAAGACTGATTTCAGTTTGAACCATGATTCTTATCACGATTCCAAAATTTTACCGCATTTGGTACCATAAAGCTTTAAAAATTGGATTTTAAAGTCCGAACCCAAGTCTTAAATTAGCGCCCATAAGAATGATGATTTTTCCAGATATGCAACATTTTATAGATTTCAAGATTGATTTCAGTTCGGACCATGATTCTTATCACGATTTCAAAATTTTACCGCATTTGTTATAATAGAGCCTAAAAGAATGGCTCTTTTAGTCCTTACCAAAGTCATTCAGGAGGGCCCGTGAAATTGATGATTTTTCTACAAATTAAATGTAATTCCGATTCTATTCCTTTTTTCTCTTGAGACTAATTCTCATCACGATTCCGTAATTTCTGTGCATTTGGTTCCATAGAGCCTGAAAAATGACTTTCGAAGTCCGAACCCAAGTCTCAAAATAGCGCCCATGAAAATGATTATGTTTCCAGAACTGCAACTTTGTATAGATTTCAAGAGCTATTTCGGTTTGAACCATGATTCTTATCACGATTTTAAAAGTTTACCGCAGAGAGCCTTTTAAAATGGATTTCTTAGTCCGAACCCAAGACACAAAGTAGCGCCCATAAGAATGATGATTTTTCCAGAAATGCAACTTTTTATAGATTTCAAGACTGATTTCTGTTAGGACCATGATTCTTATTACGATTCCAAAATTTTACCGCATAGAGCCTGAAAAAAATTATTTTTAAGTCCGAACCCAAGTCTCAAATAAGCGCCCATAAGAATGATGATTTATCCCGAGATGCAACTTTTTATAGATTTCAAGACTAATTTTTGTTTGAACCATGATTCTTATTACGATTCCAACATTTTACCGCATTTGGTAACATAGAGCCTGAAAAAATGGATTTTAAAGTCCGAACCCAAGTCAAAAAGTAACGCCCATAAGAATGATGATTTTTTCGAGAAATGCAAAATTTTATAGATTTCAAGACTGATTTCGGTTCGGACCATGATACTTATGACGAATCCAAATTTTTCCGCATTTGGTACCGTAGTGCCTACCCTTAAGTCCGAACCCTAAAACTGTAACTCTGATTTGGATTCCTGGACATGTTGGTATCATGGGTAATGATATTGCGGATGCCTTGGCAAAACAAGGAGCGTCCAACCCTGTTGTTACCCTCGTAAACCACATTCCCCTATCTGACATTTTTTCCATCATCAAAGATAGATCCCGCAATGTTTGGGCAGAGTATTGGCACATTGCTAGTCAATCCAAGGGAGCCTGCTATGCCTCAATACAAAGGACTATTCCATCAAAACCGTGGTTTCAGCAATTCCCTCATTTTTCCAAAAAAGAAATTTCTTCACTCATTCGAATGAGGATCGGACATTGTTCCGTTGCTTCCCATCTTTTTAAAATTCACATCGTTGACTCCCCAGATTGTACATTCTGTGGTCTAGAAGTGGGAACTTTAGATCACATATTTTTTGGTTGTCCCTCTCTAAACAAATATCCTCTCTTCTATCAAGCCTTATCTAAAATTGCCTCCCCTCCATTCAACATCTCATCTCTTCTAAGTCTGAACTCGACTCCAATTTTCATTATAATTTTGAAATTTGCCAATTTAAATAAAATTAATATTTAAATTCACCTTTCATTTCTCAATAATTTTAAATGATGGCCAAGAACACCCTTGAAGGGTGAAAGCCAGAAATAATAAGAAAAAAAAAAAAAAAAAAAAAAAGTCCGAACCCAAGTATCAAATTAGCGCCGATAAGAATGATTATTTTTCGAGAAATTCAACTTTTAATAGATTTCAAGACTGATTTTGATTTGAACCATGATTCTTATCACGATTCCAAAATTTAACCGAAAAGAGCCTGAAAAAATGGATTTTAAAGTCCGAACCCAAGTCTAAAATTAGCGCCCATAAGAATGATGATTTTTCCAGATATGAAACTTTTTATAGATTTCAAGACTGATTTCTGTTCGGACCATGATTCTTATCACGATTCCAAAATTCTACCGCATAGAGCCGGAAAAAATGGATTTTAAAGTCCAAACCCAAGTCTCATATTTGCGCCCATTAGAATGATGATTAATCCCGAAATGCAACTTTTTATAGATTTCAAGAATGATTTCGGTTCGGACCATGATTCTTATCACGATTTCAAAATTTAACTGCATCTGTTATAATAGAGCCTAAAAGAATGGTTGTTTTAGTCCGAGCACAAGTCATTCAAGAGTGCCCGTGAAATTGATGATTTTTTTACAAATTAAATTTAATTCAGATTTTATTACTGTTTTCTCTTGAGACTGTTATTCTTATCACGATTCCGTATTTTCTGTGCATTTGGTTCCATAGAGCCTGAAAAAATTACTTTTAAACTCTGAACCTAAGTCTCAAAATACAGCCAATGAAATTGATTATTTTTCCAGAAATACAACTTTTTAAAAATTTCAAGGCTGATCTCGGTTTGGAACATGATTCTTATCGCGTTTCCAAAATGATACCACATTTGGTACCATAGAGCATAAAAAATGGATTTTAAAGTCCAAACCCAAGTCTAAAATAAGCGCCCATAAGAATGATAATTTTTCGAGAAATGCAACTTTTTATAGTTTTCAAAAATGATTTCAGTTTGTACCATGATTCTTATCACGCTACCAAAATTTTACCGCATTTGGTAACATAGAGCCTGAAAAAATGGATTTTAAAGTCCGAACTTAAGTCTCAAATTAGCGCCCGTAAGAATGATTATTTTTCGAGAAATGCAACTTTTCATAGATTTCAAGACTGATTTCAGTTTGAACCATGAGTCTCATCACCATTCCAAAATTTTACCGCATAGAGCCTGAAAAAATGGATTTTAAAGTCCGAACCCAAGTCTCAAATAAACGGCAAAAGAGTGATGATTAATCCGGAAATGCAACTTTTAAAAGATTTCAAGACTTATTTCGGTTTGAACCGCGATTCTTATCACGATTCAAAATTTTACCGCATTTGGTTCAATAAGGCCTGAAAAAAAGGATTTTTAAGTCCGAACTCAAATCTAAAATTAGCGACAATAAGAATGATGATTTTTCCAGGTATGCAACTTTTTAAAGATTTCAAGACTCATTTTGGTTTGAATCGTAATTCTTATCACGTTTCCAAAATTTTACCGCATAGAGCTTGAAAAAATTGATCTTAAAGTCCGAACCCAAGTCTCAAATTAGCGCCCATAAGAATGATGATTTATCCCGAAATGCAACTTTTTATAGATTTCAAGACTAATTTTTGTTTGAACCATGATTCTTAACACGATTCCAACATTTTTCCGCATTTGGTACCATAGAGCCTGAAAAAATGGATTTTAAAGTCCGAACCCAAGTCTTACATAAGCGCCCATAAGAATCATGATCATTCTAGAAATGACACTTGATATAGATTTTAAGACTGATTTCGGTTTGGATAGTGATTGTTAGTACGATTCCAAAATTTTACCGCATTTGGTAACATTAAGCCTTAAAAAATGTGAATTTTAGTCTGAACCTAAGTCTTTCAAGATTGCCCGTAAAATTGATGCTTTTTCTCGAATGAAACTTTATGCAGATTTTATTTGTGAACTCTCTTGAGAATGTGATTCTTATCACGATTCCGAAATTTCAGCGCATTTGGTAAAATTTAGGAATCGTGATAAGAATGGTCCAAACCGAAATCAGTCTTGAAATCTATAAAAATTTGATTCCTTTATTTGCGTGCATTTGGTACTATAGAGCCTGAAAAAATGATTCTTAAAGTTCGAACCCAAGTCTCAAAATAGCGCCCATGAAAATGATTATTTTTCCAGAACTGCAACTTTTTATAGATTTCAAGACCTATTTCGGTTTGAACCATGATGCTTATCACGATTCCACAATTTTACCACATTTGGTACCATATAGCATAAAAAAATGGATTTTAAAGTCCAAACCCAAGTCTCATATTTGCGCCCATTAGAATGACGATTTATCCCGAAATGCAACTTTTTATAGATTTCAAGAATGATTTCGGTTCGGACCATGATTCTTATCACGATTTCAAAATTTAACTGGATTTGTTATAATAGAGCCTAAAAGAATGGTTTTTTTAGTCCGAACCCAAGTCATTCAAGAGTGCCCGTGAAATTGATGATTTTTCTACAAATTAAATTTAATTCAGATTTTATTACTGTTTTCTCTTGAGACTGTTATTCTAATCACGATTCCGTAATTTCTGTGCATTTGGTTCCATAGAGCCTGAAAAAATGACTTTCAAAGTCTGAACATAATTCTCAAAATAGCGCCCACGAAAATGATTATTTTTCCAGAAATGCAACTTTTTATAAATTTCAAGACTGATTTCGGTTTGAACCATGATTCTTATCGCGTTTCCAAAATGATACCACATTTGGTACCATAGAGCATAAAAAATGGATTTTAAAGTCCGAACCCAAGTCTCAAATAAGCGCCCATAAGACTGATAATTTTTCGAGAAATGCAACTTTTTATAGTTTTCAAAAATGATTTCAGTTTGTACCATGATTCTTATCACGCTTCCAAAATTTAACCGCATTTGGTAACATAGAGCCTGAAAAAATGGATTTTAAAGTCCGAACCCAAGTCTCAAATTAGCGCCCATAAGAATGATGATTTTTCCAGATATGAAACTTTTTATAGATTTCAAGACTGATTTCTGTTCGGACCATGATTCTTATCACGATTCCAAAATTCTACCGCATAGAGCCGGAAAAAATGGATTTTAAAGTCCAAACCCAAGTCTCATATTTGCGCCCATTAGAATGATTATTAATCCCGAAATGCAACTTTTTATAGATTTCAAGAATGATTTCGGTTCGGACCATGATTCTTATCACGATTTCAAAATTTAACTGCATCTGTTATAATAGAGCCTAAAAGAATGGTTGTTTTAGTCCGAGCACAAGTCATTCAAGAGTGCCCGTGAAATTGATGATTTTTTTACAAATTAAATTTAATTCAGATTTTATTACTGTTTTCTCTTGAGACTGTTATTCTTATCACGATTCCGTATTTTCTGTGCATTTGGTTCCATAGAGCCTGAAAAAATTACTTTTAAACTCTGAACCTAAGTCTCAAAATACAGCCAATGAAATTGATTATTTTTCCAGAAATACAACTTTTTAAAAATTTCAAGGCTGATCTCGGTTTGGAACATGATTCTTATCGTGTTTCCAAAATGATACCACATTTGGTACCATAGAGCATAAAAAATGGATTTTAAAGTCCAAACCCAAGTCTCAAATAAGCGCCCATAAGAATGATAATTTTTCGAGAAATGCAACTTTTTATAGTTTTCAAAAATGATTTCAGTTTGTACCATGATTCTTATCACGCTACCAAAATTTTAGCGCATTTGGTAACATAGAGCCTGAAAAAATGGATTTTAAAGTCCGAACTTAAGTCTCAAATTAGCGCCCGTAAGAATGATTATTTTTCGAGAAATGCAACTTTTCATAGATTTCAAGACTGATTTCAGTTTGAACCATGAGTCTCATCAACATTCCAAAATTTTACCGCATAGAGCCTGAAAAAATGGATTTTAAAGTCCGAACCCAAGTCTCAAATAAACGGCAAAAGAGTGATGATTAATCCGGAAATGCAACTTTTAAAAGATTTCAAGACTTATTTCGGTTTGAACCGCGATTCTTATCACGATTCAAAATTTTACCGCATTTGGTTCAATAAGGCCTGAAAAAAAGGATTTTTAAGTCCGAACTCAAATCTAAAATTAGCGACAATAAGAATGATGATTTTTCCAGGTATGCAACTTTTTAAAGATTTCAAGACTCATTTTGGTTTGAATCGTAATTCTTATCACGTTTCCAAAATTTTACCGCATAGAGCTTGAAAAAATTGATCTTAAAGTCCGAACCCAAGTCTCAAATTAGCGCCCATAAGAATGATGATTTATCCCGAAATGCAACTTTTTATAGATTTCAAGACTAATTTTTGTTTGAACCATGATTCTTAACACGATTCCAACATTTTTCCGCATTTGGTACCATAGAGCCTGAAAAAATGGATTTTAAAGTCCGAACCCAAGTCTTACATAAGCGCCCATAAGAATCATGATCATTCTAGAAATGACACTTGATATAGATTTTAAGACTGATTTCGGTTTGGATAGTGATTGTTAGTACGATTCCAAAATTTTACCGCATTTGGTAACATTAAGCCTTAAAAAATGTGAATTTTAGTCTGAACCTAAGTCTTTCAAGATTGCCCGTAAAATTGATGCTTTTTCTCGAATGAAACTTTATGCAGATTTTATTTGTGAACTCTCTTGAGAATGTGATTCTTATCACGATTCCGAAATTTCAGCGCATTTGGTAAAATTTAGGAATCGTGATAAGAATGGTCCAAACCGAAATCAGTCTTGAAATCTATAAAAATTTGATTCCTTTATTTGCGTGCATTTGGTACTATAGAGCCTGAAAAAATGATTCTTAAAGTTCGAACCCAAGTCTCAAAATAGCGCCCATGAAAATGATTATTTTTCCAGAACTGCAACTTTTTATAGATTTCAAGACCTATTTCGGTTTGAACCATGATGCTTATCACGATTCCACAATTTTACCACATTTGGTACCATATAGCATAAAAAAATGGATTTTAAAGTCCAAACCCAAGTCTCATATTTGCGCCCATTAGAATGACGATTTATCCCGAAATGCAACTTTTTATAGATTTCAAGAATGATTTCGGTTCGGACCATGATTCTTATCACGATTTCAAAATTTAACTGGATTTGTTATAATAGAGCCTAAAAGAATGGTTTTTTTAGTCCGAACCCAAGTCATTCAAGAGTGCCCGTGAAATTGATGATTTTTCTACAAATTAAATTTAATTCAGATTTTATTACTGTTTTCTCTTGAGACTGTTATTCTTATCACGATTCCGTAATTTCTGTGCATTTGGTTCCATAGAGCCTGAAAAAATGACTTTCAAAGTCTGAACATAATTCTCAAAATAGCGCCCATGAAAATGATTATTTTTCCAGAAATGCAACTTTTTATAAATTTCAAGACTGATTTCGGTTTGAACCATGATTCTTATCGCGTTTCCAAAATGATACCACATTTGGTACCATAGAGCATAAAAAATGGATTTTAAAGTCCGAACCCAAGTCTCAAATTAGCGCCCATAAGAATGATTATTTTTCGAGAAATGCAACTTTTCATAGATTTCAAGACTGATTGCGGTTTGAACCATGAGTCTCATCACCATTCCAAAATTTTACCGCATAGAGCCTGAAAAAATGGATTTTTAAGTCCGAACCCAAGTCTCAAATAAACGCCCATAAGAATGATGATTTATCCGGAAATGCAACTTTTTAAATATTTCAAGACTGATTTCGGTTTGAACCATGATTCTTATCACGATTCAAAATTTTACCGCACTTGGTACAATAGATTCTGAAAAAAAGGATTTTAAAGTCCGAACTCAAGTCTAAAATTAGCGACAATAAGAATGATGATTTTTCCAGATATGCAACTTTTTAAAGATTTCATGAATGGTTTCTGTTCGGACCATGATTCTTATCACGATTCCAAAATTTTAGCGCATAGAGCCTGAAAGAATGTATTTTAAAGTCCGAACCTTAGTCACAAAGTAGCGCCCATAAGAATGATGATTTATCCAGAAATGTTACTTTTTATAGATTTCAAGACTCATTTTGGTTTGAATCATAATTCTTATCACGTTTCCAAAATTTTACCGCATATAGCTTGAAAAAATTGATCTTAAAGTCCGAACCCAAGTCTCAAATTAGCGCCCACAAGAATGATGATTTATCCCGAAATGCAACTTTTTATAGATTTCAAGACTAATTTTTGTTTGAACCATGATTCTTATCACGAATCCAACATTCTACCGCATTTGGTTATATTTAGCCTTAAAAAAAGTGAATTTTAGTGTGAACCTAAGTCTTTCAAGATCGCCCGTAAAATTGATGCTTTTTCTACAAATGAAACTTTATGCAGATTTTTTTTGTGAACTCTCTTGAGAATGTGATTCTTATCAGGATTCCGAAATTTCAGCGCATTTGGTAAAATTTAGGAATCGTGATAAGAATGGTCCAAACCAAAATCAGTCTTGAAATCTATAAAAATTTGATACCTTTATTTGCGTGCATTTGGTACTATAGAGCCTGAAAAAATGATTCTTAAAGTTCGAACCCAAGTCTAAAAATAGCGCCCATGAAAATGATTATTTTTCCAGAACTGCAACTTTTTATAGATTTCAAGACCTATTTCGGTTTGAACCATGATTCTTATCACGATTCCACAATTTTCCAACATTTGGTACCATATAGCATAAAAAAATGGATTTAAAAGTCCGAACCCAAGTCTCAAATAAACGCCGATAAGAATGATGATTTATCTAGAAATGCAACTTTTTATGAATTTCAAGACTGATTTCAGTTTGAACCATGATTCTTATCATGATTTCAAAATTTTACCGCATAGAGCCTGAAAAAATTAATTTTAAAGTCCAAACCCAAGTTACAAAGAAGCGCCCATAAGAATGATGATTTATCCAGAAATGTTACTTTTTATAGATTTCAAGACTGATTTCGGTTTGAATCATGATTCTTATCACGTTTCCAAAATTTTACCGCATAGAGCCTGAAAAAAATTATTTTTAAGTCCGAACCCAATTCTCAAATAAGCGCCCATGAGAATGATGATTTATCCCGAAATGCAACTTTTTATAGATTTCAAGACTAATTTTTGTTTGAACCATGATTCTTATCACGATTCCAACATTTTAGTGCATTTGGTAACATAGAGCCTGAAAAAATGGATTTTAAAGTCCGAACCCAAGTCAAAATGAAACGCCCATAAGAATGATGATTTTTCGAGAAATGCAAATTTTTATAGATTTCAAGACTGATTTCGGTTCGGACCATGATACTTATCAAGATTGAAAATTTTTCCGCATTTGGTACCGTAGTGCCTAAAAAAATGGATTATAAAGTCCGAACCCAAGTCTCAAATAAACGCCCATAAGAATGATGATTTATCCGGAAATGCAACTTTTTAAAGATTTCAAGACTTATTTCGGTTTGAACCATGATTCTTATCACGATTCAAAATTTTACCGCATTTGGTACAATAGAGCCTGAAAAAAAGGATTTTAAAGTCCGAACTCAAGTCTCAAATTAGCGACAATAAGAATGATGATTTTTCCAGATATGCAACTTTTTAAGGATTTCAAGAATGATTTCTGTTCGGACCATGATTATTATCACGATTCCAAAATTTCAGCGCATAGAGCCTGAAAAAATGGATTTTAAAGTCCGAACCTCAGTCACAAAGTAGCGCCCATAAGAATGATGATTTATCCAGAAATGTTACTTTTTATAGATTTCAAGACTCATTTTGGTTTGAATCATAATTCTTTTCACGTTTCCAAAATTTTACCGCATAGAGCTTGAAGAAATTGATCTTAAAGTCCGAACCCAAGTCTCAAATTAGCGCCCATAAGAATGATGATTTATCCCGAAATGCAACTTTTTATATTTTCATGATTTCAAGACTAATTTTTGTTTGAACCATGATTCTTATCATTATTCCAACATTTTACCGCATTTGGTACCATAGAGCCTGAAAAAATGGATTTTAAAGTCCGAACCCAAGTCTTAAATAAGCGCCCATAAGAATGATGATTTTTCCAGATACGCAACTTTTTATAGATTTTAAGAATGATTTCGGTTTGGATAATGATTCTTATCACGATTCCAAAATTTTACCGCATTTGGTACCATTGCGCTTGAAAAAATGGATTTTAATGTCCGAACCTTAGTCTAAAATTAGCGCCCATAAGAATCATGGTCATTCTAGAAATGACACTTGATATAGATTTTAAGACTGATTTTGGTTTGGATATGATTGATATGATAATGATTGTTAGTACGATTCCAAAATTTTACCGCATTTGGTAACATTTAGCCTTAAAAAATGTGAATTTTAGTCTGAACCTAAGTCTTTCAAGAGAGCCCGTAAAATTGATGATTTTTCTACAAATGAAACTTTATGCAGATTTTATTTGTGAACTCTCTTGAGAATGTGATTCTTATCACGATTCCGAAATTTCAGCGCATTTGGTAAAATTTAGGAATCGTGATAAGAATGGTCCAAACCGAAATCAGTCTTGAAATCTATAAAAATTTGATTCCTTTATTTGCTTGCATTTTGTACTATAGAGCCTAAAAAAATGATTCTTAAAGTTCGAACCCAAGTTTCAAAATAGCGCCCATGACAATGATGATTTTTCCAGAAATGCAAATTTTTATAGATTTTAAGACTGATTTCGGTATGGACCATGATTTTTATCATGACTCAAAAATTTCAACGCATTTTGAAGCATAGATCTTGAAAAAAATGGATTTCAAATTTCCAAACCCAGGTCTCAAAAAAGCGCCCATGACAATGATGATTATTCCAGAAATGCAAGTTTTTTTAGATTTCAAGACTGATTTCGGTTTAGTTTATGATTTTTATCACGACTACAAAATTTCAGCGCATTTGGTACCATAGAACCTGAAAAAATGACTTTTTTAGTCAGAAAGCCACGTTTGATATTAGCGCTAATAAGATTTTTCCAGAAAATACACTTTATATAGATTTCAAGACAGTTTTCGGTAGAGACCATGATTCTTATCTGGATTCCAAAATTTTACCGCATTTGGTACCATAGAACCTGAAAAAATGGCTTTTATGTTTGAATCCAAGTCTCAAAATTTCGCCCATGACAATTTTGATTTTTCCAGAAATGCAACTTTTTTGAATCTCAAGACTGATTTCAGTTTGAACCATGATTATTATCACGATTCTAAAATTTTACTGCATTTGGTACCATAGAACCAGCAAAAATGGCTTTTTTAGTCCGAACCCAAGTCATTCAAGAGTGCCTGTTAAATTGATGATTTTTCTACAAATGCAACTTTATGCAGATTTTATTTACTATTTGTCTTGAGACTGTGATTCTTACCACGATTCCATAATTTCAGTGTATTTGGTACCATAGAGCCTGAAAAATGGCTTGTTAGTTCAAAGCCAAGTCTCTAAATAGCGCCCATGACAATGATGATTTTTCCAGAAATGCATCTTTTTATAGATTTTCAGACTGATTTCGGTTTGAACCATGATTCGTATCATGACTCAAAAATTTCAGTGTTTTTGGTACCATAGAGCCTGAAAAATGGCTTGTAAGTTCGAAACCAAGTCTCAAATTAGCGCCCATAAGAATGAAGATTTTTCTAGAAATGACACTTTATTTGGATTTCAAGACTTATTTCGGTTTACACCATGATTTTATCTCGATTCAAAAAATTTACCGGATTTGGTACCATAGTACCTGAAAAAATGGCTCTTTTAGTCCGAACCCAAGTCATTCAAGAGTTCCCGTAAAATTGATGATTTTTCTACAAATGCAACTCTATGCAGATTTTATTACTGATTCCTCTTGAGAGAGGGATTCTTTTCCACGATTCCGACATTTCATTTCATTTTATCACTGAGTCCTCTTGAGAGTGTGATTCTTAGTACGATTCCGAGATTTCTGCCCGTGTAGTTCCATAGAACATGAATCAATTGCATTTGAAGTTCGAACCCAAGTCTCAAATTTGTGCCCATAACAATGTTGATTTTTCCAGAAATGCAATTATGCAGATTTTTTTATCGATTTCACTTGAAACCTTTATTGTTTTAACGATTAACGAAAAGTAGCATTTTGGAAAAATATTCTTCTCTCTCTTAGGAAGGGAATGAAATCAAGCACAGTTTTTTTTAAATTATGGTTTGAAGTACAATATTACAATATCTTTGTAAAATATCATTTTTGAAAATATTTCAGTCTTACGTTCACAAATGCAAGAACAAGGGTATTCAAATTATGCACACATGCTACAATTTCTGGTCTGAGGTCTTTTCAATTACAATATCTCCTTAATGCAGCATTTTTGAAATTTCTGTTCAATCTTACGGGCTCAACTGCAAACTTTTGTTCGAACTTTGAATGCCGTTTTCTCAGGCAGTATAATGCTGAAGGCAATTAAATTTCGCACACGTACTTTTGTCGAAAAGTTGCATTTTTGAAAAAATCTTTGGTCTTACGGGCACAAATGCAGGACTTGGGTTCAAATTTTTAATGCTGTTTTCTCAGACAGCATACATATCATGATGCTATACAGGTGAAATTTCACTCCTGTACTATGAATTGTTGTCTTAAGTAACTAGTCTCTAGTCTTAACAACATCGATTCATTTTTTAATTTACTCCACTCTACAACACAGAAAACACAGAACACCAAATAATCATTGGAGACTTGAATATTAATACTATTCTTGACAATCATCGCCAATCCGATGATTTTTTATGTTTTCTCACTGAAAACGCTTTTACTCCGATAATTGACACCCCCACTCGAGTACAAGGTACAAGTAAATCATGCTTGGATCACATAACCTTAAGAACATTGATTTTGCAGACTCATTTGTTATACACACAACAATTTCAGATCATTATACCACAGCGCTCGGCCTACGAAATAAACCTTCCTCTCTTCCTAAAAACAAATATTTTTATTTATTTTTTTTTAAAAGGAAAGACAAACATTCCCAGGTTACGAATAACCCGACAATGTTTAAAAATCTCCTACTACCACCACAGAAAGCCGAAAATGTTGCTTGTGTTGTGATGGATGACTTAGTCAGCCGAGGAATCGAACACGTGACGCTCGGGTGAGACCCAAGCGCTATGCCCACTCAACCACTGACCGGTCAATTATATTTCTAAAATAAATTATCACGCATTAATTGAGAAGCTGACAACAGAAAAGTGGCAAAACGTAATAAACCAGACTGACACTGAGCAATCAATGCAGCAATTTATCACTTAATTACAATACTACATATCTAATCACAATACTAACAAAGTTATACCGAACAAACAATTTAAACTCATGCCATGGATCACCCCTGGCCTAGTCAAATCCATCCACAAACGTAATTGTTACAATAATGGCCTCGTTAAATTAATGATACTACGAAATATAATTGATAAGTTTTATTCCTTAGAACACACATCACTGGTAACAAAAAAAAACGACCACCCTCGAATTCCGTAATTATTTCATTGTTGTTATTGATTCGTTATTTAGAGAGAGAAGAGAAAGAAAATGGGCTTGCAAGCCTATTTATAAACTAATTCATTTGAATGTATTGGTACATAATCACAATTATTGCCCTTAGGGGAGACATCTGTCGGATATTTCAATTACTCAATACAGATACAGGTGGCATTTTCGTTGGTTTGATTATTGGCTTAAGTCGGAACATGCTGCCACGGCACGGAAGAATTTTTTTTTTACACATCAACAAAAAAATATTTTTTTTTAGAAATAACCATAATATAAACAAAAATAATTTGAAAAATAAACATAATATAAATAATATGGACAAATTAATTTGAAAAACAATCATGAGATGAATATGAACAAAAAGTTCTAAAATAAGAGAATCATAATATGAACAAGTTAATTCGATGTTCCTAGGTCATCCTTCAGGTAGGTTGCTAATTCTTCTCCTTTTTATGACTGCTAGCAAAAATTTGATGGTCCAAGGTCATCCTTCAGGTGGTTTGTTGATTTTCCTCATGTTTATGACTTCAGGAACTTATTTATACAGTCCGGGGGGTACATCGGGCGTCCCTGTAGCAATGCTTGAATCCCTTTCCATGGGTAATAAACATATTTTGCTGATAGGTCTCTTCAATGTTCCTTGTGCGGTTTTGAGCGTAACCACCCGCACTTTCCCGTCAGCTCCAGGGTGAGTAGCTAGGATCCTGGCTAGTTTCCGCATATTAGGCGGCAGGTTGTCCTCCTTTAGTATGACCATGTCGTCCCTTTCAACAGTCCTGAGGCCCTTGTCTTCCTTCCATTTGGTACGTCTTTGTAATTCTGCAAGATATTCCAGTTTCCACCTGCACCAAAATGTTTGAATCAGTGCATTTAATTTTTGATATTGATTCAATCGATTGTATTGTATCTCCCGAAAATCCTTCTCAGAGATAGAAGCTATCCCTCCGCCAATCAGGAAATGATTTGGAGTCAAAGGATTCAGGTCAGTCGGATCGTTGGACAGAGGAGTGAGCGGACGTGAATTTAAACAGCATTCTACCTGACACAATAAAGTATATAATTGTTCAAAGGTTAAACTTGAATTATCGGTTATTCTTTTTAAATGATATTTGGCGGATTTCACTGCTGCTTCCCAGAGTCCAGCGAAATTCGGTGACCGTGGTGGAATAAATCCCCACAGTATTGACAAATCAGCTAAATATTTTTGAATCTTGTCATCAGATTTCTTTAACTTATCATACAATTCTCTCAGTTGATTATATGCTCCCTTAAAATTGGTCGCATTATCTGAATATATTTTAAAGGGTTTGCCCCTCCGCGCAATGAAACGTTTTAAACAATTTAAAAAGTTGTCAGTGGTGAGGTCCGTTACCAGTTCCAAATGCACAGCTTTCGTTGAGAAACAAACAAAAATGCATAAATAAGATTTCACCAATGGAGCCTTCCTGGTGATACCGCTTTTCATCATGATAGGACCTGCGTAATCAATCCCGGTAACCTCGAACGGCCTGCTAGGTGTTATTCTGTTTTCCGGCAAGTCACCCATGATAACTTGACTGGTTACTGGATTTTTTCTGAAACATACTATACATTTATGTAATATTTGCTTAACAGTGGTTTTTCCGGCAATCGGCCAGAACTGTAATCTCACTAGAGATAACAAAGTTTGTGTCCCTGCATGTAAATGTACATAATGAAGATGTCGAATAATTAATTCTGTTAACTTATTATTTTTTGGTAAAATTATTGGGTGTCGTTGCTGGTATGATAAATGTTTCGCCTTTGTTAGCCTGCCCCCGACACAAATTAATCCATTATTTATAAATGGATTAAGCGACAAAATAACGCTACGTTTATCCAGTGAACATTTATTACTCAAAGCCCTGAACTCATCCTTAAAATGGTAGCGTTGAATTATTGCTATTAGACGATGCAATGTATTGTCCAGCTCCGGCACGCTTAACCTCCCGGTTAATTTACAGTTTTTTGTGTTACAATTATTAAAGAAACGCAATATATATGCAGTTACTCTCTTTAGCTTGTTGAGAGAGGAAAATTTTGAAAAGATGTCCCACTCCGTGACATTAGTAGACACGCATACCGCCTTGGTTTTTATCTCTGGAGGATTTATACAGGAATTTTCTGGCTTCGGCCAGCGATCGGCCTCTCATATTAGCCAATCTGGACCCTTCCACCAAATATCTGCTTGTAATAGTTTGTTTGCTGTAACTCCTCTTGATAAAATATCAGCGGCGTTTTCCTGCGATGAAACATGTCGCCAAGGGGCGGGATCGCCGGCCTCTTGTATCTCGGCAACCCTGTTGGCCACAAAGGTATTCCATCTAGCTGGCTGTTCTCTTATCCAGCATAGTGCGATGGTAGTCACACCAGTAGTATGTATCCACCTCAACCATGTTGAGCGCTTCTTTGATGTTTTTTGATAATTTCGTTAACAGCACCGCACCACAAAGTTCCAATTTTGGCAGGGATATGCTTTTTAATGGCGCTATCCTGGACATGGAAGATATTAACTGAGAGTGCATCTTACCCTTGGCGTCCCTGGATACTAGATACGCACAGGCTCCGTAGGCCTTTTCCGATGCGTCGCAAAAACCATGGATTTGTAGGCCGTTTTGACCACACAAGATTCTTCTCTTTATTTTCAACAGGTTTATTTGAGATAAATTTTTCATGTAATTTTCCCAATCTTTTAATATTCCCTCGGGTATTTCTTCGTCCCAGGAAGTCTTAGATATCCATAATCTCTGCATAATTAGTTTTGCTATAACCGTTACTGGTCCTAGCAGTCCTAAAGGATCGAACGTTGAGGCGATACTTGACAATATCCGCCGTTTGCTTTGTACGGTACATACTGTTTTTTTCACTACATATGAAAAGTAATCAAACTCACTGTTCCAGATTAATCCTAGTATTTTTTCTTCTTGGGGTTCTTTAGATATCAATCCTTGCATATCTTGACCTGGTTCGGAAGATAATTCTGCTGCGTTCGATCTCCATTTTCTTAGATTCATCCCTGCAGATTTTAGTAAACTGATTACCTGTTGTTTTAGAAGGTGGCACGATTCAACGTCATTTCCTCCCGTTAATAGGTCGTCCATGTAAAAGTCATTTTCAATGACATTGCTTGCTATAAGAAATGAAAGTCTATTTTCAATACCTATTTGCTTCAGGCATCTTGTCGCCAGGAAAGATGACGGTCCTAATCCATAAGTCACTGTCCTTAGCTTGTAATGCTTCAAATCCTCATCCTGTGAAAAGCGCCAAACAATTTTCTGTAGATTGCGGTTGCTTTCCTGCACGTTTATCTGACGGTACATTTTCTCTATGTCCGCAGTTATGACTACAGGATGTTTTCTGAAATGTAAAATTTGAATATTTAAATCCTTTTGTATGTTAGGTCCGACCATCAGAGCATCATTAAGGGAAATACCAGAAGATGTTTTTGCCGATCCATCGAACACCACGCGAACTTTAGTGGTGGTGCTTGACTCCTTCATCATCGCATGATGTGGTAAAAAATATGATCTCGCATCGCATTCGGATTTTCGGCACTCTTCCATATGACCCAATTTTAAATATTCCCTCATAAACATGCTATATTGACATTTCAATTCTTTATTGGTGGAAAATTTTCTTTCCAATGTATGAAACCTTTTTTCAGCCATTGACAAAGAACTCCCTAGTTGGTCTATACAAGGGCGGGTTGGTAAGGCTACCGCAAATCTGCCCTGCGTGTCTCTACTATGACACTCTGTAAAGTTGACTTCGCAAGCCTTTTCTTCAAAATTCTGAGGTTTCATGGCATCCACCTCTTCTAGTTTCTAGAATCTTTCCATCTGGTTACCTATTTTATTAATGGCTAGATTACAATTAATTGATAATGGCCTTGTTTTAGTGATGATGTCGATCGCTCCGGAAACAATCCAACCGAGTTCAGTCCTTTGAATAGTTGGCCCGCCCTCCGTTAAGCGTATTCGATCATTATTCATTATTTCCCAAAAAACTTCCGCACCCAACAGGATGTCAATTGGAGACGTGACATTGAAATCCTTATCCGCTAGTTGCAAGCCAGATGGGATCTTCAACTCTTGTTTCTTGAAGGTCATTTGGGGTAGGTCGGTTGTTATAGCCTGCAATACTAAACAAGAAATTTTCTTATTATAATCACTATTCACTGCTAACATGTCAATTGTAACTCTTCGATTGATATGTGTGATGCGATTTTGTATTCCAGACACCGGCGTATTTATTTTTTCTGTTTTTAATTCTAATTTTTTTGCAAAACTCTCTCTTATAAAATTCGATTGGGCGCCTGAATCCAATAATACCCTCGCTTTGTGTAAACGGTTGTCGCTACCTACGATATTCACAATCGCTGTAGATAATAAAATTATCTTTTCATTTTTATTTAACACCGTATGATTTGCCACTGATGTCGAGCTGTGTGCCTCTTCATTTGTGTTTTCACTATTTAATTCATTAACATGTATCAAAGTATTATGTTGATCACTTGCACGGATTTTACATTTGAATTTATTTTTGCAATCTTGTGTAAAATGTCCTACCCTCAAACATTTGGAACAGGCTCGGGCCTTTCTTAAAAATTCTAATCTTCCCTGGATATTTAATTTGAGAAATTTTTTACAATAATACACTGGATGATTTTCTTTACATAGGATGCATCCGTGTTTGTTTGCTATCAATGAGACAGACAAATCTTTCTTGCGATCATCACGTGTTGTAATATTCTTGTAGGTAGGCCTTTTTTCTTGCAAATTTGCGAACTCCAGTACCTCAACACGTTTGGTTAGACATGTAATAAATTCTTTCAACATTGGGAGTACACCATCTATTGGCTGCTCTTCCCAAAATCTACGAGTTGATCCATCCAATTTATCAGATATTAAATATATCATAATCGCGTCCCAGGAATCAACATGTAATCCTAGATTTTTTAACGCTTCTAAATTTATATTAGCCTGATCAATAATATGCCTTAACGCGACTGGACATTCTTGTTTCATATCTTTTAACTGAAATAAAGATGCAACATGCCTATGAACTATTATTTTTTTATTCGCGTACCGTTCCTGCAGTATCTGCCACGCAGATTCGTAATTGTCGTGCGATATGGTCAAGGAGGCAATCAATTTAGCTGCGTCTTTTTTAAGGCACGATTGTAAATAAAAGAATTTTTGAGAATTTTTTAACGTATAATTATCATGAACTAATGTTTTAAAGGTCTCAGCGAATTTAGCATAGTCAGTAATTTCACCATGAAATTCAATAAGTTTCAAAGTTGGTAATTTAATTTCACATTTTTCATGATTTACTGAATTCAATAAACCTTTTGCTAATGCAAGTACAGAGAAATATTGATTTTCAAAGGATTCGCGTTGACTTACGTTTTCTGTCTCGTCATCCGAAAGTTCTTCGATTTGAGATTGAATTTTTTCAAAGTCATCTAACAATTTTTCGACCTTTTGATAACGTAATTCTAGTTCCGTTTTATCGAGTGTCTTTAAAATTTCATTAAACCTTGTCAATTTCGCTTTCAAAACTCCACGCTTGTTGATTAACGGCTTTAACTTTTCCATCTTTAATGGTAAATAATAAACAATTTAACTTTTAACCTCAAACAACTGACAGTTTACGAATGAAAACACGGCGGTGTTAGTAAAAATGCTTGCCAGTGCCAGGTCTGACAACTTTTTAAATCAGAAATTCGCTGAAATTATTTTGTAGCGAAATTTTACCCGGTAAATTTGAACATTCGCGTGAATTATTTTTAATTAAATAAATCCAATGACAAAACTCTTACAATTGAGATGCTCATTTAACAATAATCGTATCAATTTGCAATGTAGGTAGCTATTAAAATTTTATACAACTGAAAAATCAGAAACAACAATAATTTTTTTTTTCAATCTTTGTTGCATATTTAAATTTTTCATTTGAGATAATTTGAAATAGGAAAGATTCGGGATTTGGTCACAGTTTTGATAGGATGGCATTGGGATACTTATCTGATGATGATCTGCATCTTCTTGGTTTTTTGCTGGTTCATATTTCGGCTCTTTCTGGTGCACGATGCGGCTCGATTGGACCATATGTTACAATAATGGCCTCGTTAAATTAATGATACTACGAAATATGATTGATAAGTTTTATTCCTTAGAACACACATCACTGGTAACAAAAAAAAAAGTGGGTGTGTCAAGCCTACGCAAGACAGAAGTGAAACTTCTAGTATTCCTCTCTCTCTATTTTCATTTCATCATCTCTATTTTCTCTCTTAGGTTAGTTTGAAAATTAGAGGTTAAATAATTCAACGACGAAGCATGGATTTGCTTTTTCTAATATTTTCTTATAGATGAATGACGTTCGATTAATGTATAGTTCCAAAAATTTTCAATTTATTCACAAGTATACAATATTACATAAATAACAATATTACAATTAAAAATTACAAAGAAATTACAATGACAATTTACCAATCATGTGCCATTTTCATTGTCAATTTCATGAATATCATTTCCTAATGTCGTGATAATTGGGTTATGGTAACTAAAGTGCGAGATATATACATGAGCACTTAAATCCTTAATGAATCGTGCAAAAACTGCATCGATTGTTGTCCCGTGTCTAGTCGTGCTAGTGTTCCTATCATTAACAATATCCAAATTGAGGGTGTTTTTGAAAAAGTTCAATAACTCTACAGATTCTTCCCTCGCAAAATTAACATTAAAATCTCCCGAAATGATCATAGGAATTTCGTGATAATTCTTATTCAATAGCCTCGAACCACCCTCTGTGTATGGCAGAAGCACATGGTGGATAAAATCTTTGATATCAGTAATCGATTTACCTGGTGAGATATAAATTGACACCATAATAATTTTTTCCCCATTAGCCAGAGAGCATTCTGCAGCACACAAATCCCCAACGGAGGATGTATGACTAGAAACGAATTCATGGTTACGGGCATGAACGTCATTATGTTTTACCACAACATGTTGGAGTCTATTTACATTTTGATATATACCGACACCACCCGCTCTAACACTGGGTCTCTTGTATTGTACAATGCAATCAAAATTTTCAACATTAACATGCCTGTCATCGTCAAGCCAAGTTTCGGAAAGCATCAATATGTCCGAATTTTTTAGAACATTACCTCGTAAATCTGTTGCATGTTTGTTAATACTTTGACAATTGAATGAGAATATCGTCATATCTCCTTTCTCAATATTTTCTAACAGTACTAGATCGAGAGTTTTTAAACGAACCGTAGAAAGTCTGTCAAATTCTCTTCTCAATTGAGCTACTGATGTGTCTTCGCGTCGTCCGTGATGGAATAAAACCTGATTTTCTGCAGGCACAATATAGAGACCTTGAGGACTTGTAACTCTTGATAAAGCTACATAAACCAAGGATTGCGAATGTTTCTTGCTATACGTATACACAACACTATCGTACGTTCCTCCTTGCGACTTGTGAATAGTCATTGCGCATGCTGGCTTAAGTGGAAAATGGTTTCTCTTTGCTTGGATTTTACTGTGTGATTTAGTTTTGTATAATGGGAAAGTCGCTGACCTACGACTTATCGGAGTTGCGTCATTACTTATTCCTAGTCGAGTAGCATATTGAGCTGTTTTACTACGTGTCCGTCTTCCTACACCTTTTGGAAAAATTAGCCAAACTCTGATAATTTTGTGGCTTTGATCATCTAACTCAACATAGACCAATTTACCGACTGCTCCATTTGCTAATCCATCTGTTACATCGATATTCGTTGTGATTAAATATGGTTTGTTCAAAGCAAAAACGATTTGGTACGGGAGGCCACCAGTATCAATTGATGACAGTTGATGTAGTTTGAGTCTTGCATCTCGTTCTTTTTGAAAATCATTACCCCAACCGATTATTTCGTCGTCAGCGATAGAATCTTTCTTATTCTCACATGAGTTCAATACAGAAAGATTGTAAGTATCGGCAGAATAATTATCATAGTATAATCTAACTCCATTGGGACAAAGATTATGGGCATCCTCATTCGTAACGAACCTTGATTCAATGAGTTCCAGTTGTTGTCTGGTCAAAATTTCCCCGTTACCAATTTTCGTTAAGGCTGATGAGAAACATTCATTTTCTTGTCTCATAACCTCTGTCAGTTCATAAAATTTAATACTCCTCCATAACTGATTACCACCTATTCTTTGTATTTTTTGCTTATAAATAGGAGTTGCTCTCACTGGTGGCAATTGTCTCAAATCTCCGATAAAGATCATATTCATACCACCGAATAAGGAATCATAATGACCTGTTATCTCTCTCAGTCTTAAATCTATTCGTTCTAACATCTCAGCACCAATCATACTCACTTCATCGATAACTATTACTTTCACGTACTTGAAAAGTGTTCGATATAAAAATTTCAGTTCATTTGATAGTGGAATTCGATTCGCCGGTGATATTTTGAAAGCCGTATGAACTGTTGTGCCCCCAATAGCTACTGCTGCCTTTCCTGTTGATGCGCAAGCAATATAAGCGTTTAAATACCCATCAGTATTAGAAAATCGGTTGAAAATCTCCATTAATAATTTGATGGTGAATGTTTTTCCACATCCTGCTGGCCCGGTTAAGAATAAGTGTAAGGGTAATGCGTTTTCTGTTTGATTTAAATGTATACAGTGTTGTAACAATTCGAATTGCTTCTCATTTGTTAATCTCATTAAATCATTAAACTTGTCATTCTCCATAATGTTATCTTTTTTCCTGGCAATTGCACCAAGTTTGTTCAATGATGCTTGCCGCAAATCAAGATTGGCAATTGAATGGGGATCATTCAGGAGTTGTTCATACGGATCAGGCTCTTGATGGACATTCACTTGATTTCGGTCGTCATCATAAAGAAGTTCTTCACGACATAACTGAGCGCATATTTCCATAGTTTTAGCAATGTCTAAATTTGACTCGAATTCTTTTCTACGTTCCATTATTAATGCCTCATTCTGTTCAAATAATTGTAGAAATTGCATGTCTGCTAAAACATCTGTTTCTTCAACTCTAAACTTGAGGTGTAAAGTAACCATCTCCCTCTTATAGTCTGCCAAGTCTTTTCCCATGTCGTAATTTCTATACCTAATTATTCGTGGTATTCTCCTTTCAGAAATTTTTCCTTTGGGACCTACATTATATTTCGAAACAAATTGTGCTAACGTTACGTCTTCGAGTTCTTCCGGCCTCTTCTCATATTTGTCAAACCAATTTTGTTTCCAAATGTCAGTGCAATCGTAACCAAGTTCTTCAAGTTCTTTATTTGTTTTCCTAATTCGTTCACGCTCTTGTGGCCAGAGTGTTGGTATGTAAACGACTGCTACTGACGTTTTAGACATTGGCAACCGCAATAAAAACCAAACGGCCTCTTGACTTGTCATTTCAACACTATTGAGCACGTTAACACTAAGTTTTCTGAGTGCCTCAACGATATCAAAGTCCGGATTTTCGTCAATAACCTCTACAATTTGTCGCTGCAAATTGCTGATGCCTCTATTAGTTTTGTTGACATATTCTACAACGTATTGTGCGCACGAATACTCTTCAATAATATATTGAAAGTCCATGTTAGATCCTAATACATTTAACAAGAAAGGATTGAAGAAATTATACCATTTTTCCGAAGGAAGTCGTTTAACAAATACTCGTGGTCTCATTATGCCGGCTCGTATAATGTTAATGTACTCTTCATCCGAAGTAATTAAGTTGCAGTCATAAAAATGATTAATGCTGTCATAATCAATGTCTTCTAGATTTTTCCTGATTAATTTATAACGATTCTTTAGCTCTCGAATTTGTGGATGATCTATCTCCAATGGTGTGAGAATGACAGTTTTACGCATGGGCATAAAAGGTGCATCAAAGCGGCAAGTGGGAGAGTGATTCGGTTGGTTATTTTTGTAGCACGTAAATGTATGTTTGTGAGTTTGAAGTCTAATATTTTCTGAAGCTTCAGCTGGAGAGACTGAGATTAGAGTATCTATGAGGGATACAGTAGCCTCGTAATCTGCGCCTAGTGGATCGTTCGGAGCATTGTCTAACCATATAAGTGAATGAACATGTGGACTACCTCGGTGCTGAAATTCGATGCGCTTGAAGAAATTGATGACTCTATATTTTCCAAATGGACTACATTTTTTCGATTGTAAAATTGAAAAGATAACGTTAATTAATTTATCGAAATGGAGTGCGCAACTAACTGCATCTTCATTAATCAAAGTTGTTTTATCAAAGTAATTTAAATTTTCTAGTTGCTCTTCTGTCAATTTTACACGTTCTTTCAAGAAATGCAAAGTCTGTAACAATTTTTTCCAACCGATTTCATTTGCACTCATTGTTAAAAACATTGTAGGTCTCCCTAACTGACGCATCATTGCAAATAGATTCCGCTTGCGCTCAGACCAATATGCAGCTGAATTTGGAATCGGTTTTAAAAAAGCTAAGTTCTTATCTAAGCAGTTGTTAATGTAGTCCGGAGACATAATAGTCTCTTTACTTATATTTGTATTTGTCCCAATGTGTTTGAAAGTAATCTTTAGAGACTCGCTGACCCTCAAACGCATAATTTTTGCCGCAACGTAAAGAAGTTTATTAGGCGTAACTCCTCTCCTGTCAGAACGCCGTAATTCACTCGTGGCAATCATGAAAGGCGTAACACTAATCTCTGGGTTGAACTCTCTAAATTGTCCGAGGTAGATCGAAGGGAAAGAAAGTTCTTCTGCGTGTTTATCGAATAACAAACTTTTCGGTACGTTTCTTTCACCCGGTGCGATTTGTAAGAATTTGTCTTCGTTCCAGAGCAAAGTATGCTGCTGCGCGACAAGACTTTCTTCGATTGGGATATGTTCGCTCAATTCCTCAATGTTAACCACTTGAGGAGCATTCCTATGATCAAACATCTGAGGAGAGACATTCTCATCACTGTTAAACGTTGTATTGCTAGATTCTCGTACAGGCGTGTAGTCTATTTGAATATCTTGCTCAATATTCCCGAGAAAAGAGTTATTTATGGATATTTTATAAAATTTATACATTGGTTGATCAACTAGATACCGTAACCAAGCTTTAATTTCACCTTTTTCACCAACCCTTGCAAATAACTCGACTTATGGATTAATTTCTTTTTAATGTGTACGTTGATGCAAAAATCGTCATCCACATGTCTTGGCAAAACGCTCACCATATTATCTACCGAGACAGGAACATTGATGATCTGGCCACTTATGCAGAACTGACCGTTAACGTGTCTTATTCGCCGTATTTGCATGAATGGTAGTCTAGGCGAAATTAATCTTTCAGCAATGAGGTTGAGTTGAGGCAAATAGGCTGGTCTTTCCGGATATTTGAAGCCATTGAAGGTCGCTAGCGTTGGAATTTTCTTATTCTGCATACTCCTTTTGCATGTAGTACATAGTTTTGCATCAGCAATGTTCGCAAGAGCCTGGAAAATATGTTAACCATTAATTTCAAACATTGATAAGAGTTACGACATTAAGAAAATTATGATAATATCCACATTATGCTTTAAACATACCGTTATTTTTTTAAGCATCGTTTCATCAGCGGATGTCGCCTTTTTTAAATCCTTTTCGAACCAAAGCCGATCGCAAACGCTACAAGCATAGCCGAAAGGATTTTCCACAAACATTTTTTGAAATTGTTTATGTGCAAATTTGTGATTCACATAGCCACTATAGGGAGGCACAAAGTCATTATCAAATTCTATCGGTGGCCCAACGAAATGCTCTCCAATATTCATGTCGGAATCAACATCACTCAGTGATTCTCTATTCGGGAGTTCATGGTCATCGTGTACATTCTGTTAACAGAAAATATAATTTACTGGAAAACTCATTCGAAATCAATTTTTTCATCTATAATGCAATTTTTCAGAAATTGATACGTACAATATTGGCATTATTCGCATCATCATCATTCGGTTGTGTAGTTATGGCTTCTTGGACAGGAGCCTCTTGTATCTCATCAAAATCCTGGAAAAATTAATACATATTGAATGTAAATTTCCAAATTTAATTCAATGTTAATTAATAAATAAATTTATTCGAACAATGTAATCATGGCATATCAACTTACAATTTCGGAGGCATTAGTTTTTTTTTGCAAATTTTTATTTTGCTGCTGCCTTATTGAATTCTGGTGAATATTGTCGGGTTTTGGCATGGAATGTTGGTTATGTATTTGTGCTGCATGTAGGACGTATTCTGGACCATCATTGGGACTCAATAAATTCGCAGTACACGTAGAATTTGGAACGATTTTCCGTTTTTTTGATGGAACTGGAGCAGGTGTTATAGCTTCAGCTACCGCAGATTGCCGAAGTTTTTGACGGTCTCTGTATGCTTTACAACGTTCTGCTGCCGTTTTAGCTTGAGGTTTGGGAGGCTTTAATTCTTTTTTCCGCTGTCTGTACCGCCTGTTGGCCATTGCTTTGATTGTAACGACATTCCTACATCATATTTCACTGTTAATATAATCTCGCCAATATATTAAACAATCCTATTCCAACAATACTACTATATTGTGAAATATTTATCAACTCTTATAGGTTATATTTACCTTATGTTAATGTCATCACTGTGTGAATCAGACTCTCCTCTTCTTTGGTGATTCTCAGGGGATATATCCTCTTGTGCCACTGATGTGTTCATCACCTCTATCTCGTCACTACTCATTTTTAACACTGAAATTCTGTACCAAACCGTATGAACCACAATCAATTACGTATTTCACTCGTATTACACTCACGACGCAGTATACTAACCAAGCAGCTGATGCTTGGCGTGGCGCAGTTCGCTGGTTTCTGAGAGAGAGGAAAGAAGAGAAGAGAGAGAACGTTCGTGAGCGGCTCCCCCACCTCAACAAGCGCATATGGTGAGAGAGGGACAGTGAACGGTGAGCGGTGGTGGGGGTACCCGCATTTTCGTGTCGATCCTGACTCGGTTTTACTCCGTCCCCGAATTACGCGCCTAAAGAAGTTTCACTTCAAAAAACGACCACCCTCGAATTCCGTAATTATTTCATTGTTGTTATTGATCCGTTATTTAGAGAGAGAAGAGAAAGAAAATGGGCTCGCAAGCCTATTTATAAACTAATTCATTTGAATGTATTGGTACATAATCACAATTATTGCCCTTAGGGGAGACATCTGTCGGATATTTCAATTACTCAATACAGATACAGGTGGCATTTTCGTTGGTTTGATTCTTGGCTAAAGTCGGAACAGTAATCAAATACATAAAAACGCTAAAAGACAACCAGATTATATTTTAGTTCAAGAACAATATAAGAAATATAGAAACATATGTAAAAAACTAATTATTTCCAAAAAAAAAAATTCTACAAAAAACATATATACGAAAACACCATAACTCCAAAACGTTTCTGGGAAATATTTCGTCAAATTACCAAAACAAAAAACAGCAAATCTTCTTTCATACAATCATTTGATATGAAAAACACAAGGACTACTAACCCCAAATTTATGGCTAATTTTTCTAATCAATATTTCACTTCAGTAGGAGCCTCTCTCGCAAATAAAATCCTTGAAAAATGTAAGAAAACTGAATCTGAACTAGCCAACATACCCTTAACTCATCTTAATCTTAAAACAGACAAGATTCAAACAACGATTAATGAAGTCATGAAAATGATAGATGAGCTGAAGCCATCGAATGCTTGTGGGCCACACAAAATTTCCTCGAATCTGCTGAAAGTATTGAAACCACTTATAGCGAGTCCCATTTCATACATTTGTAATCTTAGTTTCAAGACAGGCACATTCCCAAACCACTTAAAACAATCAGTTGTTATATTGATTCATGAAAATGGAAACAAATCGGATACACATAATTATCGGCCAATATCTCTTCTCAACTCATTCTCAAAAATTATCGAGAAAATCGTAAAAAATCGTCTCACCATCTTGAAAGACATAAAATCTTATCTAATAACCAGTTCGGCTTTTGACCAGGTCTAGGAACAGAAAATGCTATTGCTAAGCTAGCGGATATTATTTCCAATAATATTGACCGGGGTAATAAATCCATCGCTCTCTTTTTAGATCTTGCCAAAGCTTTTGATACCATCTCGCATAAAATACTTCTAAAAAAACTAAAGGCTATATGTAGGTGTTCAGGGACTGCTATACAAATGAATGGATAGTTACTTAACTAACAGACACCAAAAAGTTAAAATTAATGATACTCTTAGCGATCCAGCCCTTGTAGAATTTGGTGTACCCCAAGGGAGTACCTTAGGACCTATTTTGTTCAGTATTTATATCAATGATCTGTGTTACAGCAATTTTTCCAATCATATTATAACATTTGCAGATGATACTGTCTTAATATTTGAAGGTTAAACATGGAATGATGTACACTGCAAAGCAGAAAGTGGAATAAATCAGCTAAAACTTTTATGAGTTTATTTATTACACTGTTATACGTGGTGGAATTATATAGTATTAAAATAGAAAATAAAACATTTTTTAACTTATTTCCACTTGTTTATTTTACCAGTACCGGTTTCGTCCTATTATGGACATCTTTAGGCTGGCCAGCCAGAGCCCAGAGAATCCAAAACTATATCTCAGAACGAGTCTTTTAGGCACAAATGCAAGACTTGGGTTCGAACTTCGATTTCGTTTGATTTCAGTATGATGCCGAACGGAATGATATTGTGCACACGTACTTTGAATTATATTCTGAAGTAGAATAAAAAGATTTTTTTTTTTTTAATTATATTTATTCAATAAAAAATTTACAATGTGTGATATATAAATATATATTTCACTAGAAATAAGATCAAAGATATTATGATATGATTAATATTTATCATTTTTCAAAGTTCTTCCATAATAAGAAATTGCTTGTGTGTATGGGATATATAGGTAAACTAGCTTTTTTTTAAATATTTCAGTCTTACGAGCACGCATTCAAGACTTGGGTTCGAACTTCGAATACCGTTTTCTCCTCTCTATTACAACATGTGTCTCTTCAAGGCCCGTGTTAACTCCTTCCTCTCTTCAAAAAAACCTCCACACACAACATTCACAAATATGACGTAGGCCCTGAAGGAAATTTTTAACTTTTTGACTTCCTAGGTGGAGGTAATGTACAATAAATAAATTCATGAAAGAATCTATAAGTAAAAGTTAATAATAGTCTTCCTCGTTCCGTTCTGTCAGACAACTCCGAACAGCTCTTCAGCAGTGTGGCCAGATGTGAGACGTCTATAATATTTACGGGGTACTTGATTTATTCCGTTACAAGTAATGAACTAATTTAAAACTAACACAGATGAACGACGAACGGAAAACAAGGAGAGTCAAAGAAGAATAGCCACGGGAAAAACATAACAAGCGGTAGAATTTTCTTAATACCGCGTTAAACTGAAATAAATTTAAATAAAAGTCATTAGTTTCAGGGGTGAGTGCAAAGTATACCACGTTCGCGTGTTTCTCTATGTTATTTAGTTTAGACGTCCAATCAGCAATTTCTTTTTCAGTTTTCAAATGAAAAGTCGTAAAGTCCAGGCACTTCAGCTTTATATTTCAAATAACCTTTCAGGGTCAGCAGAGAAATGATTAATGACCTGGCAATTGCGTGGCAAAGGGCAGTTATCCCTCGATAAGAGTGTAGCCTGAAAAAAAAACCTTGATTTTGGAAAAGCATTGATTTTTGATGCTCTAGGCTTGCCCTGCATTAAACTACAGGAAAATTATATATTTTTTAAATTTAATCATTAGAGTATTCAATTGATAAATTGAATTTTGACCTACTGAGGAAATTCGATCCTTCTTTTTAAATCAAAAAATCTGAATTAAATAAATTTTATTCATATTTATATTTTTGTTACTGACAATTCGTGGTGAAATTTCATAATAATGATATATTCAAACATTTTTTATTTTCATTTTGCGACCGTTACCGGTTTAATCTTATTATAGCCATCTTTGAACTGATACAATTTCTCTTTAAACTGTGGTGCATATACACAAAATTTAGGGAACGGGGTGGAAATTTACTGGAATACGATGATTTTACTACAACTATCGGGAATTTTCCACCTTCTTTGTTATGTGGTGTTTTACAGCTAAATTTCAAATTATTTGGTTACTATCAGCAGTCGAAAGTACCTTGCGTTTATAGATTAATTTACTGTTTATTTAGGGAATATCTTAATTAAATGGTTTTTACTCGATTATAATAGCTATTGGGCTTATGTGTGTCTATTGCTATTATTGGTAACATGAAATTTTTGAACCGGAGACTTGGCATAAGCTTCTAATTTTTTGTCCATTACAAAGTTAGGACCTGTTTTTTTAGTTAGGTTATTTATAATTTTTCTAGCTTATCTAGTTTTTTTCTTCCATTTATTGCAGGTATCATTGTAGGCTAGTTGCTTGACAAAACTGAAATAAAAACAGAACTTGAAAAAATCTTTCACAGAACTTGAAAATGAACGTTGAAATTTGATGAATTGTTCAGATTCTCCGAAACAACCCGTCCTAACTGTTCTAATTGCCCGTCATATTGTATAGGACAAACTAATATAGCGTTAAAAACCCGCATAAAAAAACGCTTTATATTTGAATTGGGAGAAAAATAAAAGTAAATTGTCGAATATTGCGCACATCTACTAGGTAATAAATACTCGTTTGATAAAACACAGATGTACACGCTCTCATGTATAAATGGAAGAAAAAAACTAGATAAGCTAGAAAAATTAGAAATAACCTAACTAAAAAAACAGGTCCTAACTTTGTAATGGACAAAATGGTGAACGCCTGAATTACGCAGTTTTTCTGTATCTTTTTTTGATATTAATTAAGCTTTACCTATATAATTCACTCCATAGAATGCTGTCTATTTAAATACATTTATATGTATTTAACTTTTTTTTCTGAGCTTCAAATGAGATTTCAACATTTCTTTTTTTCAAGGACCTGAAAAACCGTCCAAAGTTTTGATCGCCGTCTTGTTCTTTTTAATTTGTGGGATATTTTATAGCTCCATAGCTCACAATAGAAATTAAACTAGCTCGTTTCGCTGTCTTTAATTTTTCGTTTCGTTGTTTTAGTGATTGCGCAGCTTTAGGATTATATACATATATTAATTAGGATTTAAACAATTTGTAAGGTTAGGGTATTTTGTTAAAAAATAAAAAAGGGCAAAACTCGACGTTTATTGAAAATATTTAATGTTGGTCGGAATTCGAAACACCCCAACCATGATTCGTAAATATAATACTATGAGAACGAAGCTACATACACAGCATGAATAAGTTATTCAGATGACAATAATGCAATGAACCATTAACTGGCCATATATTGTTGATGAGCCAATCTAGTATAGCATATTTCACTTACCCACAAGGGTCTACTAGCTAAACCAAACCTTAAACAAGGTAGTACCTACTTGGAATTAATCGCCCAATTATCCCTCGTATGCATATTAATTAATGGCATTGAACATGTTTGATTTGATCAATTTATTTAAAAATGAATTATTCATAAGGGTTGTTGTATTAAGTACAAGATATTTGCTTAAAGAACATGATTTTCTCAAATGATTGTAAGCACTTTCTATTGAGACGTTAATGAATATTTCGGTGAGATTTTAATTTCAATTTTAAAAATACGCCAGTCATTTAATTAAAATTATTTTTCCAAAAAATGAGTTACTTTTTATTATAAATTTATTTCACATTTTGATTATTATTTCTGAAGATGTACAACTCAGGCAAAACCGATCTGGTCAAAATTAAACGAGAGGAAAAAGTTGTCAATTTCCGCCTATTTTGGTCAGTCATTTTTTTTCATTATTTACCAACAAAAAATTTGTTGCATTTGTGTCAATGTGTGCAAAAATTATTAAATTATTGATATTTTTCATGTTTATCACACATGAATTTAGCTGCCAGGAACCACTGGATCTATGAAACACCCTAATTGGAGAGTGTTTCAAGATTGAAGAGATTGATGAGTCGGAATTGGGGAAGACAACAAACTTTACACTTACTTACTGGTTACGAAACATAAGAATAGATATTCTCCACTTTAGAACAAGGTAAAAAAAATACTCTTTAAATCCAACTTATATGCAACCTTATGGGATTTGAAGCCATAGTCGCTGAGCTCAGAGCTCAGAACTCAAACTCTTCGTTCTGCAACGGAGGTCATGCAAGTGATGAACGCAGTGGCGGTTATCTCTAAAGTGAGTTTGTGCAGTGAACATCAATGAAAAATATAAAGGAATAAGAACATCGTGTAATATTATTTTACAAAAAATTAAACAGCGCGCCATTCCGATTCAGCACGGGACCGATCATATTTCTTAGGTTCGTGCAAAATATTGAAGTGGTGCCAGAGGGGTAGACCTACAAACCTTTGGAATATACAAGCAGCCTACAGTGTGTTTTCCTCCCTTTTTAATCTATGATTGAACTTCCAGTTCATGAATCGCCATTTGATACAATGAGGAACCTTTCATACAAATTTTAATGCATCTTGACCCCTCAAAATATATGACTTATTTATAAAAATGCTTTTATTGTAGCTGAATAAACCAGAGCGTAACATAAAAACTCTCTTCCAGACAGTCCTGTCGTCGAGAAAGAAAATTAATGAAGATGACAAGTAGTTAGCTTGATTCCCGTTTCAGCCAATCAGGAGTGGCTAATGAGCAGCCTCTCTGGTGTTTTTCTTTCCCTGTCCCATCCTCATCCAGCACCTTCCCTTCCCCCCAGCCACAGGCTGTATAATTTCAAGAAAACCAATGTATAAGTAAATCGCGTAATCAAAAGTCAAAGAAATTTTTTCTTGGTCCCCGAAAATTATTGTGCGAGGTTTTTTAATGAATTTATTACATTACAGTTCCTAGATATATTTGTATTCTAAAAATAACAAACTCATACTGTCTAGTAACCGGAAATATTTAAAATGTTGACAAGTGCTATTTTGTCTTATCAGATCCATTTTAAATTTATTTAAGCACTCAATCGACTTACATACACAAATACAAATTTTCATACATACCTACATAATAGTAAGAAATTTATGTATTTATTTATTAAAATACAAACCGCACGTGTTCCATTATATTAAATAATATTTTTAGGCAAACACTTTTTTAAGTTAATCTCTGGTACAATACACAATCCGCCTATGTTGCAAGAGGTTAACTTTTATGTCCCTAACAATTATACTCGAGGAAGATCCCATGCACTCTTATATGCTCCAAAAGCGAGGACTTCTGCCTATCAGAACGCGCCAATAAACAGAGCGACTCAACTGCTTAACGATTCTGCATTAACCATCGACATTTTCAATATCACCTACAGACAATTCAGTAACAATCTTATAACACATGTCACATAATAGTAAAACTGCCTGTGTAAACCTTTTAATTTGTAAGCTTCTCCATGATATATTGGCGTATAACCGTTTTATGGAAAACATGAAAAATAAATAAATAAAGTTAGAAAGCATGAAGAATTAATTGTTAAGAATATAAGTGGAAAATAAATTATATACAGGTATATATATTTAAAAAAGGAATAATTAAATTAAAAAAACTGACAATGTTAGGGATTATTGCATACGAGTTACTGCATTAAATGCTTTTTAAAGCAAAAAATTTTCAGTCAAACATGTTGATAGAAGAAGTTTCATTCCCAACACGATGGAATCTCTGAGAACAATAATTGTACATAAAATTAGTGAGAAAAGCAACTAAAATAAATAGACCATGGAGCATATCATAGTCTGTGTTGTATTTATTGTACGCAATAATTAATCATGCTCAGCAGGTCGGGGCTGACAGGTCTGTGAATGATTTTAAATAATAATAAAACATATAAAAAAATTCTTCGCTCTGACAATTTGTGTAGTTTATATAAGTAATTTATGTTCCTTAAAAATTCTACCTGTATTTTTTCAATGAATTTAACGTTATGTAAATGTAGTATGTTGTAAAAAGAAAACAGACATGGAATTATATTCCAGAATGCTTCTGAAAAGCGTAATGTACCTATTACCTAGTCAGCTTGCCTGTTTAAGGGAACAAAATTTTGCTTGTTGATGAAGCCACCGAGGTGGAAATGGGCCTCATCACTCAAGATGATTTTTTGATGGAATTCTAATAATTCATAATAGTGAATTTTAATAATTTCAATGCGTTGTTGAAGCGTTTATTGTTCCATTTTTATTAATGATGTAGTTTTTACTTGTCAAATGTCAAAAAATGACAGCTACAAAAGTAACATCTACCGAAATAGCGGGCTATTCAAAATAACACTCCTTATTGGAAATCCTATATTTCTTCTTTTTGAGGATGTTGTAAAAACCAATAACATTACAAATTAGTTTTTGTTTTCGAAATATACTTCGGTGTTAATTAATTGGGATATCATAATTTCTAACGTGAAACAAGTTGAAAAAAAACACATATTTTTACTCCAATGTGTTAATTTTGAAAACACATTCCTGTTATTAAAGTAATCACAATAATAATTCCCAGATAATGACAAAATATAAATAAAAAATAAAAACAAAATATGAACAAAAAAATTACCTGAACACTTAATTTTCATGTTTTGCGCACGCTGTGATTTGAACCCGCGACCTTCAGCTTGCAAGTAAATAACGTTTTCCTTCCCCCAAGGAGGCCGTCTCAGTTTTACAGTAAAAAGCATATTTAATTTTACACTATTCCCATACTCATAACAATTCAAGGATTAGCTACTATTATTTGTTTTCGTTTCAAAGCAATATGTTATAATCCTTGAAACAGAAAATACCCACTTTATCACTGTGTTTGACAACTCTGTCAAATTTGACAAGAGAAAAGGGTTGGATTCTAATGAAAATCAGGCTTTTGTTGGAGTATTCATTATTGGAGATTTCTATCAAGAACTTAATAATAATATTTTCTTTCCCACAAGCAAGCACTTTTTTTAATTTGAATTAATTATTTCGGTGGGTTTATTACCAAGATAAGAATTCGATTAAAAAATCCAATCAAAAAAGCAATATTATTCCGTAACGAATAAAATGTGAGAGGAAAAATTTTGATGACCACTATTTTATGTGGACGTCAGCCGTTATGCATTTTCTTTTAAAATAAGTTTTATTTTGTAATTTTGATGGCTTTAGTGTTTCAAAAAAAAAAAATTTAAAAAAGCTTTATTATTCCTTGTGAAAACCGCTCAAGAGTCCCAACTGCTCCTGTCCTCCAGTGGGGCTATGGCAAGCATAGTATAAGGAAGTAAGGAAGGAAAGGAAATGAAGCAAAGGAATATTGGTTTAGAAATTTAGATGTAGTCAACAAACATTTTAAACAATTGACTGTGAAAATAGTCAGGGCGAAACTGACAGTACTTAACATCCCGGAACATGCATCATTATTATATTTTAAAAGTAAATTTTGCCATCTAAATTTATTGTTACTATTATTTGCGCATGTCAGTATTCATTGTCGGATTCTTTGTCGAGGATCTTAACCGCTAACCCTTTCTTGTTTTGAAAATAACGTGCAATTTATGAAACAAAATCTTATTAGGCTATATCATTTTACATTACACTGAAACCAATAAAAACGGAAGTATATTTTATTCCAAAACTAGCTTTACCCGTCATTGCTGGGGTTTGTCTTTAAGAGATAGACCTATATCACTCTGAATTTTTCTGTAGACCTCTTTAAGGGGGAGCTAGGGTTTTAATTTTTTTTTTCATTTTTTTTTAAATAAATGCTTAATACGTTAAGAATATTGTGTTCAAATTTCAAGTTGATTGGAGCAAAATTGACGAAGTTACGAGTATTTTTATACCTGTCGGATTTTAATCCCTACCCGACCATACGTATAAGCCGAGCAGAGCAGGAAGCTGAGAAACAAACTAAAGAAGGCAGGATTCATCGTAGACAGGAGCAAAAAGGTGCTTTAGACATTATGGATGATAGCAACATCCTTTATGGACCTGGCATTGATGATTCAGTGTGAGGTAAGCCGATAAAATTTGCTTATAAACATTTAATACCAGATTTTTTAGTGTTAAAAACTTTATAGCGTTTTTCCCACAACTCACGTTTTCAAAGTCGGTGACCGTCATAACTTCAAAACTACTACACCGATCCTTTTAAAAATTTTTAAAACTATTTTTGTACATAATTTACGAGGTAACGCTGGGGAGTTTTTTTCAAATTTGTTAATAATTATTATTTTACAATAACAAATTAGCCGATTTTTTTCATTAAAAATAGCGTTTTTCCCTTCAAAGTGTTCCAAAAAATTGAAAAATTAAAATTTCGAAAAACCCTCCCAGCGTTACCTGGGAAAAACTATTATCTAACGAATGAATGATTTTTTGATTTCAGATGACCCAACACCGAGTTATGAGGGTCACCGCCATTCTACTTTTTTTTGAGACACGTCCGAATAATTGCTGCCATTGAACGAATTAACCCTAGCCCCCCCTTAAGATATACAATTGCGTAATACATTATTTTAAGGCAGGGGTGTCAAACTGGATATTCTTAAGGGCCGTTTATAACATTTGGCGTGTGTAAGCGGGCCGGACTCAATATTAAAAAATAAAACCCATACTTAATTGTTAAAATCTTTATTTAGTTAGATACCTATTTATTATAAATTCAGTAAGTTAAAAAGAAGGGTAACAAGGTAAATTATCTTGAGCCGGACACCTGACTTCTCTTGTTTTTGACAAGTTCATTGATTGGGTCGGGTGTCATATTCGTCGTAGTTACTTTTAGAATCGATTGGAGATTTTCATCCGTAAGCCGTGAGCGATGTTTGTTTTTATTTAATTTCATAACGGAAAACATCTGCTCGCATAAATACGTGCTACCAAACATACACAGGATACGTTCCGCATGATTTCTTATACTTGGATAGTTATTCAAACTCTTGAAATATTGTGTATAAAATGTAGTAACATTAACTTAACACTAACTGCACCAGACCAGCGCCACCAGCCGGCGTAAGAGAAAAGGTTACGCTCACGCTCGGTGCACGGCGCACCGCGTCCGATGCGCGCGTCTCTTGAAATTATACTGTAAATCAATCGCTTGCAATTTTAAACACGCGTAGGCATCGACTGTCCTCTGAATATCTTAAATCTACAATGAAAGAGTGCGGTTCTGTCCTCCGCGACATAATATTGTCACGTGGTAGCGAGCCGTAATGATGGGACTTGAGTGCCGCATACGGCTCGCGGGCCGTATTGATAGGGTCCGAGGGCCGCATGCGGCCCGCGGGCCGTATCTTTGACACCCCTGTTTTAAGGTATCTAGTAATTTTTAGCCAGCGTTAACAATGTAAGCGTCCGAAAATATGTTTTTTACCACTTGATTACAAAACATCGACTTTTCTCTGTTTTTTATAAATATAATATGCGTGGATTATAAACCTTCCGGAATAAATTTTCTAAGTGATAGTGAAAACTCTATCAAAATCCGTTGTGCGGTTTAGAAGAACTAAGCGTACACACAGACAAACACAGATAGCGACTTTATTTCATACTATTTAATTAATAATTCATTTATTAATTAATAAAGATATTATCAAACCTATGATTCAATATATTAATCTATCACGTTGTTCATTTCACCGTCCTTTCTCCCAATAAGTCTAATTGAAAAATGTGTTCTCTTGGTAAGCAATAATAAAACACCAATATATCCAGACACGTCATATCATGACCCAAGAGACAGATTTATTTTTATTTTATGCATATCTAAAAGGGTCAATTTTAGTCCAATACTTTATCGTCATTTCAATATCCGTTTGCTCTTATTAAACGTCTCCACGTCTGCAATATTTGGCCACTTTCCAAGAAAGGCGAAAAATCGCTTATCCAAGTATTGCTTACATAAAAATTAAGTTTAGGTCTGCACGTTTAAAAACTTGGTACTTTGAAAGCGTTTTTTTTTAAACGTAAATCATAATTTAAGATTTTCACGGCCAAAAGTTTTTTTGTTATTTGTTTTTGGGGTATTATGCCGTGTTGCGCTAACTCCTTCTTTAGCCAACGTTTCAAAATAACACATCTGCCCTGATGAAGGACACTGCAATGCTGTCCGAAACGTTGGCTAAAGAAGGAGTTAGCGCAACACGGCATAATACCCCAAAAACAAATAACAAAAAAAAAGTAAATCATAATTGTCTATCTGTCTGGAGCCAGTAGGTCAATGACGTTCATACATAAATAAGGTTTTATTTTTGTGGAGAGGGAAAAGGATGTACCTGGCTATTCATATCTGAGCACCAAACATTGCTGATGCCTTTATAAGCAACGCTTCATTAAGATTTGATTTAATGGTCGTCTTACACTACTTGCTTATTATTTGAGATAATTGGGTGATATTTTTGCACGTAAGCAAAGAAAGCTTAAATACTAGTTTTGAAGAAAATTTCCCTTCTTGACATACTGTGATAACCCAAAAGGCTGAATTCAAAACCACCTCCAAATAGAAAACAATGCACCACTATGGCCACTGTTATGATATTTTTTAAATAGTTTGACAGTTCATTGCGGCCTGTTATATTTAGCACTGAAAAATTATATATTTCTTGTGTTATGTACAATAATAATGTTGTATTTTACCTAGTCATAAAAAATAAAACACTTTCGCAAGTTTTGTCCGATGTAATATTGAATTCCAATGTTGCCCGAAATGACTGTATGAAGATTGAAGATTAAGAACCATACTGACGGGAAAGCATGAGATCTAATAAACCTGTGTATACGGTCTTTAATATTCTTATTATGACTAATTTTTTTGTGTTTTTCTTACATTAGCTTCGCACAGGATGTGTTATATTTGGGGATGCTGTGTGGAGGGTTATTTTTGGGAAAAGAAGGAGAGAAAAAGTTCAAGGAAGGAAAAATGTATGAGGGGTGGGTAGGAATCTGGGGGGTCAATGTGTTCAGGAGTGACGGACGTATGGATCCATCCCTCTTACTGCGGTGCAAGGCGATGGGTCGAGAGAGTTCGGCCGCAGAGATCAAAATGTTTTCCTCAACCAGTCTCTCCCGATCCGGCCCGACACGCAACAGGTGGTCAAATGCATCCGCCGACCTAGACAAACATCACCCCATGAACCTCTTCACCCCTGCCAAGTCACCAAACGTAGCGAACCACTTGAGGTGACCTATGGCGGAGATGTCGATTATATAATAAATGGTTCCCGTAGCGGCGGTACCCATACCCGCCCCCTAAATTGTTTAAAATTGTCAGAAAAAACTCATCAGAGTGTATAAATAAATACCTAAGTTTCATTGCAAGTAATTAGTTTAATAATTCCACCTAATCTTGTTGCCTACGTATTTTAAACGTTGATTATAAATAATGTACCCATCCCTTTAGGTCTAATCGTTTCACTTTGTTCACCTAAAGAAGGTTTAGCAGTCGAGACAGCCCATTCATAAACTGTAGCAGTAAACTCCTTATAACTGCTAGTATCTCAGCCGCTGTACTCGTATTAGTAACCTTGCAGCTGTAGGCAAAGGTTGCTGTTGGACGCTAGCTACGAGTATATTATCAACCTAGCTTCTGTTATCTACTATACTCATAAAATAAGGTATACTAGTAGTTCTGTAAACCTTAGACTTCGCTGTTGATTACTCTGACTTGCCAACTCGCAAAAGTAGCAACGCTCATGCGCTCTGTGCGGAATAAAAATGTACTATTAAATACGGCTACCATCTTGACAGGATTAACCAGTCACAAAACGCACAAATAAATTTACAGATAGGCGCAAAGTCGACGAGTCAAAACAGGACTTCGCTTCCCTCAGTTAGTTAATAGTCTAGGACCCCTTGCGCAGACAACGATAGAGGTTTTATCAGCAACTTTAATAAACACAAAACAGTTCGTGTTGATTAATTATGATTTTCATATTGTAAACACCACATAAGATTCTCAACTGCTCCCAACCATCTGGAGCCAGTATCCGCAATCAGGAATGTTGTGAGGCTAAAGAGAATAGAGAATGAAAGGAGTGTGTAGAAGGAAGGTTGCGTAGTATCTGGCTGTTTATATTTCGTCAAGGCGAACACTATTAACGTATTCCAAGCAAGCTTTCGATTTTAAACAGTGGTCGTTCAACATGGCTATATTGTATCGTTTACTCCGAAAATTGATAAACTGTCATCCACACAGTCGACAGTTTAGTTAGTCACCATTCTAACGGAATACGATGCAGTTGATCGAAATGAGTGTTCAACTAACTTATAGGTCTTTAACTAACAATGGCAGTAGTAGATAGTGAAATCAATAATATGTATTTTTTTGGAAGTTAAACATTTCATACACATGATTGCCATCAACGTTTCCTAAATTCTTTAATAACTCTTTTACTTCATTTATTTGTTTTATTCACAATCTAAACGTTACTTGACCATGTCTGGACAGCCAGACACGTATTCACCTTCCGTTTTTCCATCTCCTTTCCCTTGCCATAACTTTCAACCTCAAAACATACCCCAATAATTGGACATGCCATAATCTCACTGGCTCTGGTAAACAGGGAACAGTTGAGACTCTTGTGCGATATTCATATAAAAAAATTTACTTCAAATCAGCCTTAAATTTTGGCTGTTTCTATTTAATTTTTTTGTAACAATTCTCGTACATAATATAACATAATTTTGTTCGACAGCATCGAAACGAGCTGCCAGCTTCAAAGAAAAGTTTTACAAAGTAAACTTCAATATGCACGGAACTAATAAGTTAATTTATAAATTTTTATATACAACTCAGAGAGCGCATCAAAATATAGTTTGACAAAGCGGAACGGTTAGGCTATTTTGACATGAATCTGAAGAGATATATTTAAAAAATATATATATTAATCTACAATAAGAGATATAAATTGGTTTTAGACCACTTTCATTTTAATTGTACTCTACCGGTTTCGGAAGCACCCTTCCTTTGTCAGGAGAATATTAAAACGTTTAACGTTTAACAGTTTTAATATTCTCCTGACAATCGAAGGGTGCTTCTGAAACCGGTAGAGTACAATTAAAATTAAAGTGGTCTAAAACAAATTTATATCTTTTATTGTAAATTATGACGAACCACAAAGTAAATGCTTATTACAAATATATATATTTATCGCTTTTAAGTTTAATTTGAAGAACTCGTTTTTAATTTTAATTTTTTATTTATATATACAATAATATTATTCAATTTTCTAAAAAACATATTAAAAAATAAGTTCTGCCTTGTAATAATTATGACGCACGACAACTGTTTCTGATTTCTGAGGGCATTATCAAATTTTTTTAGAATATCAAAGAAAATTTACATTGGATTCATTTTTAGTGTTATTTCAACCGCAATGCTAGGGATGCCCCTGTGTCGTGGTGGGTGAAGTTAACTATATTTGATGAGTTCGATAATGCGCTCAAAAATCAGAAGGCGAAACAGCTGTCATGTCTAGTATTTTTTTACATATGCTCCACATATTGAATTATAAATAAGGTGCTTTGACAGGGATCCATGATTATTTTTATGTTTTTGTATGTTGTCTTTATATTTAAGCATATTGCTCTGTAAAATCACAATTTTTTCGCTACTAATTAAAAATAAATTGTTGAGTCCTTAAAAAAATATGCAATTAGAAAAAAAACTGAAAATAAAAAACAACTCCTTGAGGCCTCAAAAATAATAAAAATCAAATTAGATTTTTTTTCAATTAGTAAGTAAAAAAAAATACTACAAAAATGTTCAAATAATGTTTATTTGTAAGTCAACCATAAAATATGGTCTATATGTGGAAATAAAAGTGCGAGGTTGAAAGGGTTATTTAACTTATTATTATGCACCAGAACAACTTACCTCTAATAATGCCTTCGAGGCGTGAGAAAATAAATAATTCATGAACAAATCGATGAGGAACCAACGTTTATTTTTAAAACAAAATGGTTGGGTTGAGTTGCTTTTTCTTCTATAGATGAACACATTAATTGAGCAAATGGTTAAGCAAGATTTACAAGCCTGTTTTACAAAGCTATTATGTTCGGTTTTCGTATACTTACTTAGAGAGGGAACCAATAATTTCAGAAACCGCTTTTATGAGCATGTACAAGGTTTGGTTAAACATGTTAATGGATATTAAAATAGACATATTGATGTTTCAACAAGTAAACATTGTGGAAGGAACACATCTTAATATTATTATACTTAGAATTTAATACAGAATTGTTGACAATGAAACAACATTGTTAACAGACCTCACAACAAATATTGAATGCATTTGTATATGGGAGGAATTAAGCCATAGAAGTGTAACGGAAAGCTACTGGGATAATTCGTAGTGGAACCTAGAACGTTCGCAATCATCTGTATGTGTAACCCGCATCGATACTGGCACCTTCCAGAATAATGACGAATGCGCACCCAGGCTTTACAAGGCGCGCATGTTCCTATATAAACACCGCGCTAGAATCGCAGCAATCAGTCAGTTAGCTATCCTAGGTAAATTACCCCCTAACTGCAGCCATGTTTTCACAAAAAACTAAATGTTGTTTTCCAACAATCATTTTAAACTCATAATGAAAGAGAAAGGGGCCTTTTTGGCCTAGAGCTCTGTTTGCCACTATATCAAAAAGTAAGTTATCATGAGCTCTCATTGACAACTGCAAGGGGCGACCATTTCGTCGCGCCGCACTTTTGTCTTTGAAGTCAATCTAAAACAACCCACAGATGATAAAAAGGGAGAAATGGCATGGAAGCGCGCAGACTGTGACCGCACTATGACCAAACTGCAAGGAACTATCAAAGCAGCAGAGTCGTTGAAACTTGTGTTTTCTGTGTAAGTAGAAACAAACTAGGAGGTCACTTTTTATATATACGATTTGCAGTAAAATGGTTCATGACAGATTCTCCTTGCTTTACAAATACAAATACTTGAATTTCACTATTGTTTTTGGTAATTAATAATTGCAAATCTTGGAAGTGGAAATTGACCCACTTCCCGACGAGGTAAAACTCGATAGAATAGAATCGTTTTTTATGACAATGAATTTTCTCAGGATTTGATGGCAATCATGCGTACACACGCGGACATGTACGCATTTCTCTGAAATCGGACGATGGGATGGCAGTTTATATACGAAACAAATGTCAGTTTTACACGATCTACACCTAGCAAGGTCGGTAAAACGTTTAACCCTTTCAGTCCCAGTGTTAATTCAAATAAACATGAACTTTGTGATTTTTTTTACCGTAACAGTAGCGATTTAGAAAAGCCATGTTCTAGTTTTCTTATAGCTTGTATTCGTTTCTGTGTCGTCTATTTTTTCCGCTTGGTTGAAATCCTTATTCCCGCCACAAAAACCATAAATATTTTGACATCTGCTGATTGTGAGTTTCATCGAATTTCTTCCGTCATTGATTACTTAATTTAAGGTGAGATATCAATATTTTATACTCGAATTACAAATATTTTAACGCATTAAGATGTGCTCTACAATAATAACATCAGTTCAATTCACTGATCACAGTAATTTCTCAGAATATTGTAAATGAATTTCAATGTTCATTCGAATTAACACTGGTAGTGACGGACATGTTTTCGACTAGTATGGCGAATTTTTAAAGATTTATTATCCTTGATTATTTCTGAATGAATTTTAGTTTTAATGTTATTTGTTTGTACCTTAGAGATTATCACTTCATTGTAAATGTGCATTTTTGATATGAAACAGTTATTTGTATTACTTTTGTGTTATGTTTATTTTACCTTTCTATTTCAAAAATACCCTCTGACACCAAATGTTAATCCAAATTAACATATAAAAAATTCTAAAAAAAAAATGAAATATGAAAAATTTTCAAATAATTTTCTGAGGTATTATATCAAGCATTACATATTTTATATATGTGGAAACAATAATGCGGGTGTGAAAGGGTTAATTCCAATCCAATCCTCAGCCAAATTTTTTTTTTAAAGTTTTAACTCATTTTAAAATAGATATATAACAATAAAATAAAATATTTTTAACTAGGTTGATTTTTTTACTATCCATGGAGGAAATGGTTTATACTTATTTGGAATTGTAATTAAATTGATTATTGAAATAATTTCAATATACACGGTGCACACATACTACGCAGATAAACTCATAATCGATATAAGCAAGAATATTAAGCATATTAATTCAGTTATTTACCAATGTTTACACCCGAATGGCGGTTAAACTACAATTTTTTCAAATGGACTGTAAATTGTAATTGATTCTTGAAGTTTATTCGAACGCGTTAAAACGAGATTCAGAGAGAATAGAAAGAATAAAGCCTCACATTTAATTGCTCTTAGTTGTAATTGGTTGCTATCTTTATTTATGATCAAAAAATTCAACTCGAACAAAATGCAATCCAAACAGTGTCTTGGATAAAAATATCTTATTGTAATTTTAATGTGTAACATCTATTGTCTTTTTATTGACACGACACAATTATTTATAATTTTACCTCACAGCGATATTCAATTTAGGAATGCATAATTCAACACATTCATTTGCCAATTTTAAAGAATAATGATCCGATTGTAGGTAATAAGAAAATATAAATCACCATTGACAACGACAATGTAGAAAACTTGTCATCTCGCTTGCCGAGTGGGAAGTATGTTTTATGGATTTTTCTTTTTTTTCTTTTTTTTAGTAGCTAAGACTTTGCAGGAGAGTGAAGAACAAAGGAGATGAAATTATTATAGACAATACCTCGTGATGTGGAATAAGTGCAACGTTGTGTAAATATTCAAAAAGTGTGTTATTTCACAAAAACCTCAACATTAATAACGGGGACCTGTGATGAAAGGCTTAAATCACAGTGAAAAAAACAGATAAACCATAGCTGCAAAAAAATATGCAAATTATTTATGAAAACCGTCATTCTAGCGACATCTGTTGATTTAAAAAGTAATTCAGTTTGCTTGCAATAGGCACCTGTAATAGTTGGAATTAAATCAAGGTTCCGGGACGAAAGCAGAGAGGTCGTAAAATCGTCTAAGACGAGAAAGGAACCCCCTATCTAGGCCTGAAAATAAATATTGAAGGGTGTCAGCCAATTAGATCTAAACGAAAGCTATAAAATTTTGAGTAACCAATCAGTGAACGGGAAGGCGTGTGTCTACGGAAGACAAAAGAAATGAACTTTGGACCCGGGGATAAAAAAGATAAGTAATGGCTTCTTCTTTCCCACAAAAATTAGAGGTAAATGCACTATAGAGTAAACATCGACGTTCAAGGGAACAAGCCCTGGGAATGTTTACAATAACTGAGACATTTATGAGGTATCGAACCATTGAAATCGAGGGCTTTGGAAGTTTTACAAGTTGTAAAGCACTCACACAAAAATGCAATGAAAAAATTATAAACGTGATAGTATAAGAGAGGGCGGAAAAACTTAGGGAAATTACTGGCAGAATTTTCAACTGTAGTACAATTATTTATGATAGAAGGAGGGTGTCAAGTTCGATAAAAATCGTGCTAAAGAGAGGTGAGAGTTTTGGAAACAATGGAAACTAATCGTTATCAATTTAAGATGAAGCGGACATATTGGTAAATCAATTTTGAATGAAAATCTCGCAAAAAAATAGACATTTTAGAAAAGTGCGGCGACCGAATGGAAGGATAATACAGAGATTTTGAGCTGCTACAAAGGTCCTAGGGACATGAAAATTGAGTATCAGAGGAAGGCAGTAAAGTTAAACATATAGCGATAGATTAAATTCAGGAAACGTAGGCATTTTACATGATCATCAGGATAGATAGATATTAGAGTTACACAACACTGCAGAAAAAGTGACATGAGATAAAAGGTTGACAGTCTAATGTGTATTTCAGAGGATAAACAATCGAAATTCGAACATGATTCTTATTTACGTTAAGGTGATAAGCCATTAGAAAAGCGATTAACTTTAACGTTGGGCTTATGAGATATTTAGATAAGGCAAAAGAGATTAAAACTAATGGCTCTAAAATTAAATTAAATTTACGACCGTAGTACATAAATTCAAGACGTAAACAGGTGTCCAGACATATAATTTATGTGAAATCTTGCATGACAAAGATAGAGGATGGGGCGGAGATTGGGTCAGGCAATAAAAGTGACAGATATCCCAGAATCAAATTAGGCATATCTCCCATAGAAGTGTGGAAAACTATATATTAATAAATAATAAATGAAGTATGAAATTTTCCAGGAGACCACACACATCGGGAAAAGTGAAGAAAAGATAAAAGAAAGGGTAAAGAACGGAGATAGGAAATGATCCATGTGGAGAAAAGCGATACAATTCGAATTTATCCGTGAAATTAATAAATACGACCTGGAAAATGAGTAATTATAGAGTTATGAGAAATAAAATAAGAATAAAGAAGAAATTGTGCAAGAAAACGTCGCGGATAAAAGAAAATCCAGAAAGATAAGGAAAAACTCAAGTCTGCGACATAAAGAGAGAAAGTACTGGTGAAGATGGAAAAGCTCATATAGGTAACAATGAAATTAAGTAGAATTTAGATAAATTGAAATTCGAAACTGCATAGTAAAGATTTCGACATGGATTTAAGCATTTTTCACACGAGGTGCATAAAATTGAGATCTATATATATGTTATTGAGGACGGACCTATCGCAAATTGAGAAAAAAAAAGAACACAAAACCATGATATTTTAACTACATATTGTATGGACCGTAGCACAAAGGGGAACTGGGCATTTAACGCAGGCTCACCCGATTCGGACCCAATTAAGTTAGCGACGTGAGATAAAAATTAACCACCGCCCAGAGCCGGAAAACAGAAGATCGTATGTAGAGACAATTGAAATTAGGGGAAGGTATGTTCGGATTTGCGAGTTGTTAAAAGATAGAATTGATTATCAAATGAAATTCAGATACGTCTTTTGGAACCTGAGAGGGGTATAAAATAAAGGTACACACCAGTTTTGAGACAGTCAGTCGAGGTTTTTGAAAACGGAGTTTACGTCGCAGTACTACGTCTATTGGTAAAATTCTAGTGAAATAATCTAAGTGTTAAATTTTGAACAAGTCTAAGTTTTAAATTTTGAACAAGTCCCTGGACTTTAAATTCAGTTTAAATTCCTTTGAAAATCCCATCAGTGAAGTTTTGTTGAGTCAGTTTAATTTGGTTAAACAGTGAAAATAAATATAATTTAAACTCAGTGTTTAAAAGTGTTAAGTGAAGTGGAAAAAGTGATTACTGAATTAAAAAATTAAATCAAAATTTAAAAATAATTATTTCATTCAAAGTGAAATTTAAAATTCGATTGAGAGTTTTGTCGTTCATCTAGAGTGGATGTGCTCGTGAATTGATATTTAAAAATAGGTTATAATTTAACATCAATTTGGATAAAAAAAAAAAACATTTACATCTTAGTACTAACACAATTTAAACAGTTCGAAAAAGAAATAACAACAAATGCTCAAACCTTTGTTCTAAAAGTAACAGTTCAAAAAAATTTAATTTATTGAATCGAGTTAATTAAAAGGTTGCGCAATTTGGAAAAATTTTCTTATAAATTTATATAAAAAGAAATTTAGAATCAATAAATTGATCGATTAAAACTCATCGTGCGCATAGCGACCGTGTTAAAAGTGTTTGTCGTTCTAATCGGAATTTTAAACATCAAGCCACTATTTCGAAAAAGAATTTGAGATAGCTATCACTCAAAGCCTAAACTAGAAAGGTGTTATTAAATCAACGGGTTTTCTGGATTAGGATTTCTTTCGGAAGAAAAATTAATTATCAGCTAATTTATATGATTCAAGCAAGAATAAAATATTACATAGGAATAAATAGTCAAAGGATTTATTTGAAATTAGTCGGAAAATACAGTTAATTAGGTAGTTTTTCTTCATCAAGGTTGTTGTGTACCACCCAACCGGAAATACCTTGATTGGGGTAAGTTTTCCTTTTATAAATAATTTTCAGGTCCCAGGAGACACAGAAGGGCTGTGAAGTGGAAGTATATCAATTGAATATTAAAGTAAAACAACAAAAAGGAATTACACACTAATAGATGTAATATTTGTATTTATCTATATAAAAAAATAAAGTAATATATTGTATATAAAGAATATATATATGAGTAATGTATGTGCCTACTGGTATATATATATTTATCAGTTAATCAGAATATCGAAATGGTAGCGATCTTAGATACCTACCTGAGGACATATCTATTTTATTGAAAAAGAAAATATGTATTTATTAATATTCAAGACTATGTAGAATCATATATTTTATATTTATTTATTAATATATGTACTCTTATTTAACATATTTTGACAATCGAGATATGTGTACTTAAATATATATTTATATTTATTCTCCATCTAACCTCTAGTAAATTTACTAAATTCGGAAAAAGAAATAATAGTCTAACTTCGAAAAAGGAATTAAAAATATTTTAATTAATAATGCACAATAAAAGTAAAGAGGCACAAGTGACTTCTAAGGAATTTTAAAATAAACAAATCTCACATTTAGGTTAGTGTGTCAGGAGATGTTTACAAATAAAAACGTACGGGGAACTGGGTCAACTGCATAGTTTGAAAACGACCTTGGCCGCAACTAGATAATCATCAGGATGTCATTGTGCAATGTGGAGCGATTTGGGTCATTCACAAATGCCTATTGTTCACAAACGACAATTAAAAAATCACGGGTTAGCAAGATTTATATCGAAAAATTACATGAAACATTTAAATATCATTGATTAGATAGTCGCATAGGATTTTATTAATTACCTGAAACAACTGGAAGCTGCGTGCTCACAAATACCTATCAATCACAAACGACAATTGAAAAATCAGGGGTTAGCAAGATTTATATCGAAATATTACATGAAACATTTGAATACCATTGATTAGATAGTCGCATAGATTTTTATTAGTAACCTGAAACAGCTGGAAGCTGCGTGCTTACAAATACCTATCATTCACAATCGACAATTGAAAAATCACGGGTTAGTAAGATTATATCGAATAATTATACGAAACATTTGAATATTATTGATTGGGTGCTCATACAGGCCCCCATCAGTTGCCTGAGACATTTGAGAGTCGAGTACTCTCTAATGTGGCAATCAACTACTTGAAACAATTGGAAAATCACGGGATAGGATGAACAAAAATTAATGTTGAACCCTGGAGGTAAAATTCAAAACAAATACAGTTCATCCAATAGGAGGCAGTGGTCGCTCCTATAACAAGACTATTAACCAAACCAAATTGAGATGGCGATTCTCTTAAATAAAAACGTCAAAACCAAACAAACAAAAGCCTGGAGTTTGATAGCTCTCCAAAACAAACTATCAATAAGATCTTATTTTACTATTATTTATTAGTATCACCTTATTAGTACGTATTTATTCGGTTACCAAACCTAGGACTTCGCAGAGTTCTTGGCACGAGATCCGAGCTTGGAATGCGAGGTAAATAGCCTTGTATTGCATGTTATAAACCTTTCCCAAAAACGTATGTATACATATATATCTTCTTATGTACTGTTAACTGGAGGATGCGGACCTGCATACAGCTTGCATTTTAGGTCTTCTGGACTATTCTCGCATTTTCTCTTAAACGTGGAATGAGGATTCACGACCCGTAAGTCCACACCAACCGTGAGTATATGATTGTATATAGGACAAAACCGGTTCGCCCTAAGTAAATTGTAGTCCAAGGAGGGGTCGGAATTTGGGGGTATCGGGACCCGAGGGGAAACTTGAAGGCAGTGCATGATTACGTGGAAGGTTCTTTGGGACGCGATAACTTAGGTATCAATCAAAGAACCGTGTCAAAAGATTGTGCGAATTTCTCGTTGACTCACGATTATCTCGTTTACTTGTAGGAGGTTAGGAGCCAAATTATGCCAGCAAATGGGCTATTCCGAGTTCGTCAAATATGCAATTAACTAATTACATTAACCTACTAAATCAATCTTTACATGTACCTTATAGCAGCAGAATCATAAAGGAGTGGCGCCAAACAGACACAAGAGTTTACCAAAATCAAATTTACTAACAATTAACCATTTGAGTTATATTTAATCACCTGTTCAAATAAACATATATAATATCTTTTACCTGCGATTAACTACGACTTTGTTAGGGTGCAGGGAATCAGAATAGTTACAATAGGGAAGCTAGCTCATTCAGAGAAATCATTTAAGTCTAGGTTTGCAATGGAAAGACCAATAAAATTTTGAAACGCAACGCCTTGATCAGAACCAAGAGGGTTACCACAAAATGAAAGTAATTAAAATCCTTTATCATAAATCAAAAAAATTACACAACGTTTGATGGAATTTAATTACAATATAAATACGAAAATATTTGCGTTCAAGTTCGTAAATAACGTATTAATTAGTTAAGTACATATGTCTATAAAGATGTATAGTACAAGAGAGCTTTAAGTAGCTTTCTGTAGATATCAAAGAAATTAAGGGTCCAATTTTCATGGAGGCTTATGTGTTGTAGGGGAGGAATTTTCCATCCCTGCGAACACATATGCAAAGCCTTAGAAAAAAAAAATTATATCGGTCATAGCCAAGAGAGAAGAAAATTTTATATTGTTTTTTAAACAAATAAAAGAATGGCGAAAAGATGGAAAATATCACAGACCTCTTTTACTGTATAACGTGTGGGTCGTTTTATTCCATAAAACCTACATTCCTTATATGTAGGTACTTACTTAACTTGATCCCACAAACATTTATGAGAGAAACAACTTGGTATAATTTGAAACAAAAATTTAATGATACAGCGTTTTATAAAATGAGCTTTTCTTAAGTTAACCGTTGGCCATAGCTTGCAGGCCTTTCTATCTAGAGCAGCAGGATAGCATTGCAAAGGAGAATATGTTACTAACATAATATTATCTTTTATTATTATGCTTTATTTGTGATAAGGGGATGGCGTAATTAAAGTCAAAATTTAGGCGAAAAAAATAATTAAAAAATATAAATTTACTTATTTTATCCATGAATTTTATTTTAGTAATTTCTTTATTAAAGGTTACAAATTACTAATTAATTGTTACGTGCATATATGTTATATTTTCTCCTGCTTGATATGACTCCTACACAACATCTTCAACCTTCCAATTGGTGCAGACTTTAAGTTTTCCGGCAGCGCATTATAGTACCTCTTTCCTTTATATAGTATACTCTTCTGAGTATTTGCCTTGTCCTTTTTGGTAACCTGATTTCATTGCACGTCCTTGCTTTATGTTTGTGTATGTCCTTGTTGTATACAATTTTATTTGAGAAATATACCAGACGAGATACTGGACAAGCTTGTACGTTTTTATAAACCTACATTGTTGTCTCTCTTTCTTGCCGTCTTTTTCATGTAAGATATCAGTTTGTGATATCATTTATTATTGAAATTCATGTTTGAAAAATTCATAATTTTTTCTCCGCAAAAATTCAAATATTTTTGTGTAAACTTGTCCGGAACTAGTGGGACTGTTGGCAAATGGAATAAGGTGAATGCTTTGAATCTGAAAAAAATGTAGAGGAGAAAAAGGTGTAGAAAAAGAGAAAATACCTGGTTATTCAGGTTTCATTTGTACTTTTTTTTATATTATTTATTGTTTCTCATCTAGACGATACTGACAGTACCTTTATTTTGAACTGAAATAATTTACAATTATGATCCACTTTGTTATAATTTGTTGAATTCCATAACATGCTAAAAACTTTATTTTCTTCTTTTTTAACATTAACCCCACACAGGAAAATATTTTTTCCCTCACGGCTTATGTCATCTTTTGGGATGTTGTGAGGTCTTTTTGTGGAAATGAAGGCTGAACTTGAAGGCGGAAATTGAACTGCTAAATGTATTGAATGAGATCGTATGTAAAACCCATATAAAAAATGTGCCTAGCTTTAGTTTTTTTTTTTATAATAATAAATCTTGAAGATCTTGTAGGAGGGAGGAAACACAGAGGCCGGCAAATTATTCCACAGGCAGAAACGATCCGTTTTCAAGTGACAAAACTCAATTGTAGCTTTGATTGAAGAGTTTATTTACATTAACTTGTTTTTAATATTAACTCATGAAATTATTCCAAAAATAAAAATATTTATCCAGGACTTGCAGAAAAAGTCAGTTCAAAGTCAAAGATGTCCCACATTAAAATAAAAATAGGATATATTTATCCAAGATACTGTCTAGTTTGCATTTAGTTTGAGACAAATCTTGCGATCATACATAAATATTGCAGATGATAAAAATGTGCGGTGAGAAAATTAAGATAATGATGATAGTTCATATTCGAAGTATGATATAGTTAAATATGACCGAAGGAAATTGGGTCTAATTAGCTCAGTTGGAGGACCGGTGCCCCGGCAAGGCAAGTGTCTTAGATTCAAGTCCTAGATGTGACCGTGTCTTTTTCTGATTTTTCTGTTTCAAATTTTCGTTTGGGAATCGTTAACATTGTCGTCAATAATAAAATATTTCAATTTGAGATGTTTCTTATTAAGTCATTTCAAAAATAAAAATAATAGTAGGATTTCACCATTTAGCGTAATATAATCGAATTTCAAATACAGTAGACATTCAAAATATTCTCGTTGAGTTTGTCTGCCGGTTCGTGAAAATTCATGTACCCTATGTATGAGTAGATTTTTTGTACCATATGTTGTAAAAAAATGATTATTGCGTCAACTTAAATTCACCACGTTGAACGCCATTGTGATGAATTAAATCTTTACCAAGCAAAAGTAGTAGATAATTATCAAATATGAGATGACAAACATTGAGAGTCACATAGACAGGTAGGCGGTCTAGAGATAGAGTTGTGGATAGAATTACCATAAATGTAGCGGGACGAAATTGAACTGCTTAATGTATTGAATGAGATCGTATGTAAAACCCATATTATAAAAAATGTGCCTAGCTTTAGTTTTTTTTTAATAATAATAAATAATAGGTTTCAATAAAAAAATATCCCTACAAACTATATTAGGTGTGAAAAAGTGGGTATCCGGACAACTCAGGACAGGGAAAATTCAACACACTTTTGAAAAGTGATGTCAAATCATGAAAAGAGATGAGAAAAAAAAAATTGTAGCGTAGTTTTTATCATCACTTTTAAATATTGAAACAGTTTTATAATAATTACACATTTCAGTTTCTACCCAAATTGAATTTCTACCTTGGAAGATTACGAGAAATACAATTTGAAAAAAAGACTAATACAAGTGTTATTTTTTATGTTCGAATATTCATTGTCGTTCAAAAGTGCATATTATTTTTCTCCTCGTCAATTAATCTTGTAAAAACCGTAAAATATTGTGAATTATCATCCCCAAGTTAAATACATTAAATAGTGTTGCTTGGCTAGTGCAAAACAGTTCATGTTATTGAATCAACGGTGCTTATTAGTGTACAATCTACATTTGTAAACTATTTCTAGTTCACACTGAGCCTTCCAGAAAATACCAGAGTTTCAAAAGAACCTAACCCCATTAATAGGTAAAGGTCTCCGTATCCCCATTTCTAATAATCCCCGTGATAAATAAACACCATCCATTGATTCTTTCTTTCTCGTTAAAAATACAGTCCATTCCAAGTACCAACTGTCGGTACGAAAAAAAAAATTTAAATGACTTTTTAAATGTGTTGATTTATCACGATCCTGAGTTGTCACGAAACCATACAGATTAGATATTGTCATATTAGGTTAAAAGAGTGGTCGAATTTTTATCATCGTCATTCTGCATCTTTTTTAATTTACATCATCCAAAACTGGTAACTCGATTAAAACATGTTGACGGCAAATTTTTCAACTTTACAAATTAAGTCGCGTGATATAAAAATTGCATTTTTCACAGAACTCCCCTTAAACCGCCAAACCCTCCTGCCCACTTCTCTTCATAACTACCTCCCCATTTCAACCACCCCACCCCCTGGCTCTATTGCAACATGAAAGCTCATCTCTGGGAGACACTTTTAAAATCGCATTCTTTTTAAAATGAGATTTTTGTAAAGGCATGGTTCTAGATTGTTAATCATAAACTACTCTGGTAAGGATACCAATGTTTCTTGTGTATTGAAAGCAGTCGAGAAATCTGATCTAATAATGTACTTCTAATGTGAAACCCCACAAGAGTCCCAATAATAATAATAACATGGCATTTATATAGCGCAGTCTAGTGTTATTTCACTTATAGTGCGCTTAACTATAACAATGTTCTTAAAATTATTCCTACAGTGTGCCTTACCCAATACAGATCTAATATTATAATACAAAATATACTGTTTATAAAAAGTGATAAAACTTAGAATAACAATAATAGCAGAGTAGAACAAAACAATAATACTAAAACTAAAGACATAATATAAAAGAGGAAGCAGTTTGTGCTAAGAAATGCGAATCTTATAAGAAGACATTTTAAAAGGTACAAGGAGGCAACCGAAAGGAAACAATTACCGGAACTGCTCCCAAACCATATTTGGGAGTTTGGTTCCGTTCCAAGCGGTTCGCTACGTTTGGTGACTAAGCAGGGGTGCGTCTGCCCACCTGTTGCGTGACGGGCCGGATCGAAAGACTGGTTGAAGGAGGTCTTTTGACCTCTCCAGCAGGACTTTTTCGACTCATTGCATTGCAACGCAGTTGTAGTGATGGATTAGCTTCAGGTTACACCTCGCAAAAGATTAAAGAAAGATTTTGTTTTCTTAAAGGGATTTGATGATCTTGAGGTAGTATTCATGGTAGTACCCTACTCTGAACCATAACTCAACACTGGCCTGATGAGTACATTAGAGAAATCTCCATTTGAAATTCCTCTGGACACCGGAGCAACATCTGTTGGCCAGGCTGTCACTTAAAATTATTTAAAACCATTGCTATGTTCCTATATATTTTCCTTTGACTGCCATAATATAAAGCAACAAACACTCCAGCTTCTAGGCAGTCTTAGCGCCTACTCCCTGTGCTATCCAAAGCACTCTAAAATTGTAATTTTTGTTAACTCAAACCAAAATTTAATGAAAGTATGCCAGGAGGTTTGAATGCAGCTTTACACCGATTGCATTTGTGTTTGGGTTTCATTTAATTTAAATTTGAGAAATGAGGGACTATAATCATAATTATTGCTAAAATAATACAGATTTTATTTTGGAACGCAGGGAGGTTGTGCAATCCCACAAATCCCATAAAATATATACAATAATAATTTTCAATAATAATAACAACAAAAAACGTTAAGCATTAGATTGACAGGGCCAACAACTTTTTGCAGTGTGCTGCGATGATTGAGTCTGGACTCTGGGGGGATTCATGATAGGACGTTTTTCAATCGTGCGTCCTCTCCCTTAAACCTGTTACCCGGACTCTCATGAAGGCTACAAAATTTGGTACTCGCCCTTTTGTGAGCATGTTGGAAGCACTGCAGTATATGGGAAGGCAAAAAATCATGCGGTAAGCGTTGTTACACTGCGCACGTAGCCTTTTCATGCTGCTCTTTTTAAAGTTGGCCCAAAGCTCACACATATACAAGAATAATTTACAAAACGTAATGATAAACACCCTTTTTACACGTCGTCGTCGCTATATCATAGCTTACTGTTTGTGTGCCCTAGATACTTTGTTTCTTATACTATTGTCAGAAGCTCGCCGTTCAGGAAAGCTGGTGGAATGCTTTTCGGACGCTGTCCGTATCTGATGATCTTTTGCGTTCTTCAGTGCTGATTTTTTGGGTTTGTACACAATTGAAAACTTCTTTAATCCATCCTAACCTCTGTTTCGTTTAGTATTTATAAGGATGATTTTTGGTAAACACTGATAACTTTTTAAATGTGAGTTTATAATCAAGATGACATTAGACTTGTTTCTTGGACATATCACAGATGATAATTTGCTACCCACTACCTACAGTAGTGATGTGACATACTTGACAATAGTGACGTGACACACTTGACAATAGTGATGTGACAACCTCATGTTATCCAGTAATCCAAATATTAATATTATATTATATTAATTAATTTAATAGTTTACCATTTTACAGTGTTTCGTAAAATTTCGATAGAAGAACAAGTGCTGAAGTGTTTACGTGTTGTAGTTCAAGAGGTATACCGTGTGTAGGTTTTGCTGAGAATTAGTGATTGTATTGTGATAAAAAATATGAACAATGGTGAAGTAATTAACCTACATTTTAACTACAGCAATTATAATGTTTATTTTGCTTTATGAATTTCTACCAATCAGAAGCGCCACTAAATAGAGCGACAAAACTGCCTAATGGTGCTGCATTGACCGTTGACATTTTCAACGTTACGTACAGAGAGTTGATCGATAACTTAGACAGTTTGACACATGTCACAAAATAATAAAACTGCCCCATGATTTTTTTAAATTCTATTTTGCTGCATTTTACTATCAACATTTTCACGTATCACAATAATGTCACCTCTTGGAAGTTGGATTGACGTAGATTATTTGTTTATTAAACGCCCGTTTGGTTTTTTACACATATAATATAAGTGGAACTTTTACATAATGTAGCAATATAATTTTAATACATAAAAATCACGTGTCAGTGTACACGCTAATCTCTGAAACCGCCCAACCGATTTCAATGAAATTTTGTGAAAGTGTAGTTGATTCCAGCTAAATGAATAGAAAAAATTCTAAATTTTCGAAAAGATTTCTCCTCCAAAAATATATACAATCACCAATTTTAACTTTCCTACATAGAAGGCGGTCTGTGGCAGGACAACGTCTTATATTATATATTGGATTAAAAATGTTTTAGTTAAATTCTAACTAGTTTCTAATCTTAACATATAAAAATTCAGTGTGAATATGTTCGCAACACTCAAAAAGTAGTCGACCGATATCGCTGAGAAATACAAAGTTTGTTATTATTAGTGCCAGGGGTGTTTAGAGATATATAAATGGAAGAAGAAGTCGGGGACGCCCGAGGAAAACTTAACGCTATATCTTTGCACCGTTATGAGATACGGAATTGAATTGAAGTCGATGTAATTCAGTTTTTAACAGCTAAATTGTGGTATACAGTAGTGAATGGAGGAAGAAGTTGGAGGAAGACATTTGCAATAACAAAGCATTGCGGGGGATCTACAAGTATTATCTATAACTAACTAGCTGTACCCCGCCACATGTTGCTGGGGCTCACCCTGTCGGTGCAGATAGAGAAACAATAGCGCGTATTGCTTTAGGTCCAACAGATTTATCAAGGTTGTTTTTACCTGTCACAGCTTTATTCTATAAAATATAAGAATATAAAAATACACATGTATTCGAATGCATCGTTGTCTCAAAATTTTAAAGCAATCAGTATTGAAACTTTAAGAGATTTAAGATTTTAAACAAACGGACAGTTACATTTTTATTTTTATATAGATAATTAATTTAAATTTTTGGTACAAAAATTATTTTCACGTTACTTTAAAGTTAAATTAATTATCCCGTTATGTAGACTTTTATGTATATATTGACAATTTTATACAAACATAATCGAGAAATAAATAAAGGTTTTTTCAATTTTATAAGACCAACCAACTTTATTATGCTCATTCAGTTTCTCAAAAAAACCTCTTTTTCTCAAAGATAAAATTTGCCTGTTAAAATTAATCAAACCATAATATTAGCGAAGAATGCAAAACTTATATTTTTATATTTTCACTTTTTCTCACTCACCTATACAACCCAGCTTAACACTTTGTTTTAAAGTGGTTTAAAACACAGTTAAAAAAAATCATGAAATAAAATATTTTGAAAAGTTTTTGGTAAGTACAGTAACAAAAAAAAAGCGTTAGTCGTATTTGGCTTTTGAATGATTCAAAATATCAGTTAATCGTAAACAATTTCTGAAGCAGAAAATTTATGAATTTATTTTGGTTCATTTCTATCCATGACTGTATAAAAATGTTTATAAATTTCTTTTTCCATTTTTATCCATGACTGTTTAAAAAAATTATAGATTTATTTTTTGCATTTCTATCCATAACTGTAAAAAAATTATAGATTTCTTTTTTTTTTATTTCTATCCATGACTCTATAAAATTTTTTATAAATTTCTTTTTTTTTATTTCTATCCATTGCTGTATAAAAAATGTATATATTTCTTTTTTCATTTCTATCCATGACTGTATAAACAAAATTATAGATTTCTTTTTTTCATTTCTATCCACGACTGTATAAAAAAATTAAAGATTTTTTTTTTCATTTCTATCCATGACTGTATAAAAAAATTCCACTTCGTATGATAAATTTTATATGATATGCCTACAAGTATGATCATGAAAATATTTTCAAATAGATTCAATATTTTTACGTCACAAATGTTTCAAATATGCATAACACTACGAAAGTCGCTTGTCAAACCGTTTTACTCGTTTTACAAATTCTCTTTGTAAAACATGACGCAAAATGGTGCTTCAACGCTGATAATTCGTTGCAACAAAGGCCAGATATTCCGCCTTCTGGAATGTGAAATCCATTCTGAAACAATTTCTAAATACTGCTGCTGCGGCGGCCAAAACTGACAAGTCTCGTGGGAATACACTGTGCCGTATATATTACTAGAACTAGAACTCGCTGCCAGAAATAGAGGGGTTTTGCTTTGAGAGCATTAACATAATATTTATGGCGCTGTCTAAATCTGCATGAATTATAATAAAAACAACCTCAAAACTTCAAAACTCTCAGATCGAAGGACCATACTAAACATAATATTTATTGTCAAAATTGTAAATGGTAATGTAGACAACCTTGATTACATTAACCTCTTAATAAAATTTATTGCAAGACAACTACCAAAAAGCAAACACGAATTTTATTTCCTTTTCTTTGCATGTACAAACTAATCCCACTTTTTTGTTACTGTACAACATCTAAGTTGTACAGTATAAATACAAAAATAAATAAATTAATACATGAAAATAAATTAGAAACCGATAAAATAACTGGATTATTTACTCTTGAGATCTAAATAAGACCAATAAAAATCAATTTTTCTATCATTACAATATTTGACAGTTCAGATAATTTGCTACGTATTTGTGAAAATTACATACAAAATCGCCAACTTATTTAATAAAACTGTATTATACAGTGTAGAACTATGTAAAGTAATATAGTATAGACCTATGTTATATAATATAGTATCGATCTATTTTAGTTAATTTACTATAGAACTATGTTATGTAAAACAGTACAGACAAAAATTATATAATATAATATAGTACTATGTTGTATAATATAGTATAGATTTATGTTATATAATAATAATAATATAGAATTTTTTTATATAATGTAGTATAGACCTGTTTTATTAATACCTTTAAATTCGTATTTTTTTATTTGCAAAACATTTTCTTCACTGACTTTTGAAATAATATTAAAAATAAATAACTACAAAAATCTGGGAAAAAATGTTTGTTCGATAATATTGTTAATTCTGAATTTGAAATATGAGATCGATAAAAATGACGTATAGTAATTACGTCCCAATGGTCGATTGGTCAAATACATTGAACGAAGAATGCCAGCTCTCACTGTACAAAGGTTCATATTTATATAATTTTGTGATATCTACTATTACTATCAGAATCGGAAGGTATGCTACAACTCCTTACTATTTATGCTAGCCACTCTTCTCTAGAATCATCTGTATATTAGTTTACTTTCATTTACTGTATTTTTTAAAAACAGGTTTGTTTCTTCGATTTAAGTGTAGTTTTAAAAAAGCAATAAGGATTACCTATATTGGGTTACATTTAGGTACATTTAAGCATATTTTTGATTCAAAATTCCGGTGGCATAAACTAACCAATAACCTATAAAGATACATACAAAACAATAATAACAAAGCACTTCAATCCACATCATACTAAAACTTTTCTGCAAAACTTCTAATGATCAAGCACAAGTCTTTATGTCCTTTCCGGCAATTAAGTTCTTAGATAAGTTGCTTAGATTAGGTGCTCAGATTAGTTGCTTAGATTAATTTTTTAAATTAGGTAAAAAAAATTCATTGCATCGGACTTTTTAAGGTTCGAGTATTCCAATAAAACCTTCCTCACGTTGGTACTTTATAGCTGATTGAATAGTATTATTTTAGTGTGTTTGCCTGAAGTATAATAATTTGGGCTGAACTTTTCGACTAATATTAATATGTTTTATCATACAAACAAAATAACAGCACAGAGTGAAGATGTCAATATCACCATTATATCAAACGTCCTATAGTCTAGATCGTAGAAAGTTAACGGACTATAACTCATTTGGCTTTGAAATATTACAATTTATGTGCGTTCCCAATCCTATTTCGTAATTTGTGCATAATTTTAAGATAATGTATTAAATATTGTAAGACTCAACACTAAAAAAACTTAAGAGTTATACTAACAGATACCCAAACATGTTTTTTTTTGTTTAATTTCTAATCTATGTCTGGAAAAAAACCTATAGTGAAAATTGAAATCTGGAATCGAATCTGCAACTTCAGGGCTCCAAGAATTTTCAACTCTACCATAAAGATTGTCGCAATTGTTGACACATTAATTCCAGCACCCTTTCAGTAAAAGCAATAATACGGATGAAATATTTCATCTTTGAGTGAAATTTACTTGCAAACTTGAAAATGAACATCAATTAAGCGCCTTTTATGAAACATCTACATACCATCTGAATAAAAACATGAGTTCAAGAACAACTTCTCAGAAAGTATTATCTAATAATCAAGGAACGTCTTCCAAATGAAATTGTCTGTTCGTTAATAGTTAATTGCTGGAATACGGCACAGATGTTGCCAGATACAATACAACTACAGGGTGATGTAACATCTCAACTTAAGACGGCGTTAATTCAATATTGAATTGTGACAATAGTCTATGCGCAATCATCAAGCTTTTTCTGGTAAATAAATTTGTTTTAGAAGTTTGGATAAATTTTAGGAAAATTGTTGTGAACGTTGAATTAAGGAGGAGAAAAGAATAGAGAGTTCCGTAGGGTAACCGTACGCAATATTTAAAATTATAATTAAAGTTTTTGTATAAAAAAGCTTTTGATAATTTATTCCAATTTAATGTTTACTAATATGATTGATTATAAGGGTATCTCAAATAAACACAAAAACGTCACGATGTTCATAAGTCAAAAGAGTCGCGTGACAAATGCGTAAACTTGATCTGTAGGAGCACCGCAGTGGGTGGGATATATTCATTCGTCCGTCACTCCTGGACACACTGAACCCTGGATTGCCTCCCACCCCGAATACCTTATTTTCTTCCAAGAACTTCCTCTCCTCCATTTCTTTTATAAGACCCTCCACACAGCAGCCCCAAAAATGATCTAGGCTGTGAAAGAAATCATTTTCCTCAGGGCATCTTGTGTGGGGTTAATGTATAAAAAACATGAGATGACATATGTACATGGTTAAAATCATTTTTATGTATAGGGGTAAGTGTACGCACCCACAAAACTGCGTACGCCTACCCCGAAAATTTACCCCGTCACACAAAAAAAAAATAGCTTAAAACAGATAAGAATCGCCTCTTTGCACCCGTGGAGCACTATTTTACTAACAATGGTAAGCAAAATAAGGCGAAACAAATCAGAAAACCATGAAAAAAAATTATCTGTCAATTATTATTGTAAGGAACAAAAAATAACAATTTATTCACGTGATATATTCTTTTTGGCCACTGGCAATATTTGGAAGTTTGCAACACTGCCTCGTGCCGACGATCTTCGTGATCTCGCTTACTTCGTTGACAGTTAGTTATTTTTTCTTCCTTCTGATAAACTTACGATTGTTTCGTGTATAAATTTAAATGAACAATAAAGTTTAATTTATTTCAATCAGTATTTTAATTTATAAATTAGATAATCTATGTACACCTCTATCGCTAAAGGTAAGCCAACGATCCATTACTTGAACACCATATTATTTTCTTTGTAGGGCACACTATCTGTACACAAGCACGAATTCAAGGCTACTTTTGCGCTAGAGAATTGAGGAATAAGTGCAGGTGAAGCATGCACGAATTTGTTATTATATCATGTATTTTTTATGTTATTTTGATACCTACTAGAAACTTTCAGTAGTTACCCACCTCAGAAACCAGTTTAGTGAAGTTGAGACTCTTAATGCTTAGACGTTATGATTTGAGAAAATTCTCTCACTTCTATTTATTAGAATTTCGGTTCCAGTTCAAAAAATTCATCTCTTTCGGATTGCGAGATATTTCTGCTGTTCATTTAAATTCATGTCGTGTTCCACACCCCTGTTTGCGTTTCCGACTGAACTATTGAAAAAGTATCAAAGCCCGTATTTCACTGTGTCTTGGTACAAAACATTTCACTCACAATTATTCACAATACACCCGTGGAGGTTTATGTTACCCTGATCCTACCCGCATTATTTCGTATGTGAATATAAATGCTAGATGTATGAAAAGAATTTCATTTTGTGTAAATAACGCGCATTTTTAAAACAGTACAACAGAACGGCACAAAATTTTAAAAAAATTCAGAAAGGTCGGTTAACTGAGTTTCGTATTGAATTTGTAATATATTTTTTATTTATTTCACCTCATATCCTGTATAGGTAGTAGGTAGGTACATAATAATAATGAATACATTTGTGGTTTTTGTTGAATTTTTGCATGTAAAATATTATTTGCAGCTTAAAGAATTTTAAATTTACAAATGTGGGTCTGTAACAACCTACTAAAAGAATTTTACTCTTTCATTTTTTTTACCGAGCTGAGCGAAGTCCTGTTTTAATAAAAATAATTAGTTTTTCGAGAACTGTTTTGTCTAGACCACTTTAAATTTCCTCTGTAATTTTAATTGTGTGTTTCGTGTCTGGTCAATATCTGAGGAGATGGTAGATGTATTTGATAGTACATTTTTATTCCGCCAGAGCACATGAGCGCTGCAACTATCTAAGTCCACTTCTCATAGAACTACTAGTTATTATTGTACGACAAATTAATCAGAAATTATTTGTGATTTTAACAACCAAAAATTTTATAGTGATTTATTTTTGAGGTATTATGCCGTATTGCGCTTCCTCCTTCTTTAGCCAACGTTTTGGACAACGTCACACTGTCCATCATCAGGGCAAATGTGTGTCACACTATTTATGATAAGTTAATAACTATGAAAAATTAATCATCCATGTATAAAATTTCTGATGTTAACATTCTGTAAAGTATACACACGCGTATCTTCTGTTTTAGAAATTTCATTCAATATTCCTCTTGTAATATTAAGTTGTGGTAGAACATCTGTTTTACCATGTGGTACCGTGAACAAGACGTGGCAACGCGCTCACAACGGATTTACGTACTTTAATTATGGAGGTCCGATGCTCTGCAGGAAACTCGCTTGCACAGCGCGGGTGTAAACTGTGCGCCTCTAGTTGAGTTTAGACTTATGGAGTATTCTTCGTATAGTGAATAATGAATAATGAATTACAGTTTAAAATCGGACCGGTCACCCAGGCATCATGGGTTCAAACCTCTGCTAGCTAAGTTGTACATCATTGCGCACGAAAATATGTCTGCTTTTAATGATGGCAGTACGAGTAATTTTAACAAGTTATTAAAAGATATGTAATAAAAATTTATGTTTATATTTGCTTATAACTATTTAACTTTTTACCACTACCTATTTCTTCTTCTAATGATTTCTCCTATGTTTGGCTATATTCTAAAGACTGCAGCCTGGAAAAACTCAGCAAAACTGGACTCGTACCAATCACGGATTTTTCGTAAGTCGTAATGGAAGTCGTAAAATGTATGATTTTCTCGTATCCGCATTTCAGAAATCTTCCTCTGGATTTATATTGGTGGAATGTTGTTTTTATCGTTCATCGCGCTGTGACCACAATAAAAGAGTTTTTACTTTATTTGTTTTTTTTTGATATCCGTTCAATATCGAGAAGACAAGAACGGTTAGTTCCGAAAAAATATGACTATTGCATTAGTTGTTGACTAGAAGGGACACGTCTTCCATAAAAAAATCAGGACATTGATTACACTTAGTTGGACGAATCTCACTAGACAACAAAGTTCTGGGACTAACTGAGGCATGGAATTGTCAGAGAATGGATGACAGTGAGCTGAAACCAATAGAAATGAGAATAAATATGTCGTTTTTGTGATACATATGTTATATGCAAGCATTTTAAAAACGATGATATTGTTTTTATAAGTAGTATAGTTAACAAATTATTATAAGCAATAATTAATCTCCTTAAATATATATATAAATTGAAAATTTAGCACTAACTACGCCTTTCCTACAAAAATACAGTTTGTTGTGTTTACAAGTGAAAAAATATAATTAGCAGTAATTGTTGATTGAAGTACCTACTAGTACATATTGAAGTACCTACTAGTACATATTGTTGATTGAAGTACCTACTAGTACATATTGAAGTACCTACTAGTACATATTGAAGTACCTACTAGTACATATTGAAGTACCTACTAGTACATATTGAAGTACCTACTAGTACATATTGTTGATTGAAGTACCTACTAGTACATATTGTTGATTGAAGTACCTACTAGTACATATTGAAGTACCTACTAGTACATATTGAAATACCTACTAGTACATATTGTAGATTGAAGTACCTACTAGTACATATTGAAATACCTACTAGTACATATTGAATTATTTGGCGTGTTGGAAATTCAAATTCAATTCCTATCGGCGGCATTTATTTTTACTCGGGAGATATTTTCAATTTTTATGAATATTTCAGGAGACTAATTATTGCTTATAATTATTGTTACACTTTGTGCCTATGCATAAACTTACTCTACCTGTTAAATTTTACATTGCAAAATAAAAATAATAATTTTTAAAAAGTAGTGTAGTTGGTAAACAATGGCAGGAATTTAAGGAGGATATATCTACATATATAATACGACAATGTATAGAAGAAGTTGTAAATATTACAGGGAAACAAAACACGATCTTGTGAGTCAAATCATTTCAGGAGAAGGCATGACAGAAGAGTGTGCACCAGACGATGTAAGAATTTGAAAGAAGCTTGACAATATCACGATCAACTCGGTTTCTTAGAAGGTACTTAAATAATACTAAATCTGTATTATTTAAAGTCCTTGTTTACAAACATACCTACTGAACATTCCCTGAAATACCAACATGAAGTCATATTCCGCTCATAAAACAAACAATTTAACCAAGAAAATAATCTTTCGTAGGCACTTGCATTTCGTTTACTTAAAGAATTCCCAAGGAATTTATTGAAAATGGAATCAAAACACTAAAAACTCAATAAATATCTCTTCTACCTCAGGTTTCTTCCTTTGATAATTTTTTTTGTTCAGTCTCCAGTCCCTCCTATTCGCCCAATTCTTTCTTCCGGAGTGCACTTGAGAACATGCAAAAGCTTTTGCCCTTATTCCAATAGTGTTTACGCTTACCTTCAGTTTGAGAACATTTGCACAGTGGATGTTGTGCTTTTAGTAGGGGTGTGCTAATCATCTTGCTTTTCCATGTAATATATTCTTAAGTTACTGTAGTTGTTACAATACTGATACGCATGTTGGTAAAGCATAATAATTTTTTTAATATTAAACACCCAAAAACGGTTCATCATTTTATTCCAGGAGCGTAGCGTATTCCACAATAGCAAGATATAACTAAAAACATTATTTTTTTTATTCATTCAACAGCCTGCCAGAAAACATAAAAAAATAATAAGTACTTTATTTTATGGGATGTTGGGGCAATCCCACACGCCCAGTATTAATTTACAGGTAAGATCAAAACAACAACAAAAAATAACGTAATATGGTAAACAAACAAATTGTGTGAGCTCGGGCCCAGCACTCACTCAGGAGTGGCGCTTGGTGCTTGGAGGCCGCGCTCACCACCGTGTTGTCGGGGGCCATTAGCCACATCTTGGCTCATGTGACCCGGTGTCTCATCAGGTCGGCAAATCCAATAATTCAAGTCCTTATCATACTGGGTGTCCGGGGGTAAGGTGCGCTAACATAGGGAGGGAGGTGATTCTACATGATAGTACAAGTACAAAGAAACATGACTTTTTCGAAATTCTTACGTTTTAAGGTAGTTTTTATGTAAAAAAGATGGATTTTTTGTGTGGGAAAATAAATATTCTTCTATGGAAAAATATTTTTGTATTAGAAAATAAACATTGGAATTTCCAAAAAAGTTATTTATTTTTTTACATCCATCACGTAAAATCACCTCCTGAAATTTACGTTTAAGCACTTTACCCGCGTTTACTTGTATTGTATTGGTAGTAGTTTCATCGAACCGTTTCTGTAATGATACCAAGTACATTCTCTCACAGGTGTGCAGGTTTACACAGAGTGCGTTTAACAATAGTTTTAACATTGTGGCTGTATTATTCGTAGAATCTGTGAGAAATCATATCGGAGATACTCTCGTCTTAAACAACTTAAAGCTTTACCTGTCTTCTCTTCGTTTTCTCTTTTGTGGTCAAGGTCTATTTGTATTGCCTTGCTTCTAATTTGTGTTCCATACCAAACTTTATTTCAGTGTTTATAATACATTTTCTTACGTGCATACATGCAAATCAAAAACAAACATTTAATGTTACATCAGAGATACATATTTGTAATGTGACTGCTGTATCGTTTTCTGAAAGCATAACATATATTTATTTATATCAAAATTCTCTTACTCACTTAGTTCTGTACATCTTCCGTGTAGATTATTAATAAGGTAGGGGAGTATTCAATAAACAAAACCCTTTTTATAGGATTTATTTTGTTCGCGTACATCGATTCTCGAAATCGTTGACGAGGTCTATGACTCCAAAGTTTAATCTTCGTTTATACTATATCTAGACATCACGATTAAAATGATTTTGCAATTTGGCAATCGTGTCCAAATGTAATGGGTTTTATGTATTTAAAATGCAAATGTTTGAATATTTACTGTCTAAATCAAAAATATCTTCAAAATAATTTACTTTAAAATAAAAAAGCTCAAACCAAAATGAAAAATCACATTTCCTTGCTATTGTTAGAAAATGGTGTTAAAAACTCTTCAAATACATAAAAGTCAAATCACACCTGGAAAGGTGTGTTTTATCGTGGCCGGTAATAACGTTCGCATTAAAAACGTCCCATGTTAAAATTTTCCCGGTCAAAACCTTAACATTAATAATATCCCCAGTTAAAATGTTTCTGACCCAAAGGTAAGGACTAACCTAATATTTTAATAAATTTATTCATTGTTATTGTGATATCTTTCTGGTAATTGTGTTTCCAGGTCAAAATGTTTCCAGTAAAAATGTTGCCAGTTAATATAATGATTTGTACCAAAATGACCCTGGTAAAAACGTTCCCGGCCAAAGGGTTCCTAGTTTAGTCGCGCACTGGAAAGAACTCAAACAGAACACAGTGACAATAAATACATTTATTAAAATGTATTTACTGTCATTATACATATATTTTATTATATTACATTATATTTTGTAAAGAAACATTATTAGTGGGAATATTTTGACTGGGAACATTATTAAGTTGAACTGCTAAAGTTAATAATTATATAGGTACGTCAGAACAGGAAACATTCAGAGATTAACAAAAGTAAATAATATAATTTTTTTTCATATGAAGCAGATACTTTGTGATGTGAATTAAAAATTAATCAATAACTAAGAAACCACCACTTATATAAAAGTGGTGTTTATTAAGTTATTGTTTTATTAAAAAATATATATTTATAACATCACAACTCCCATCCTATAAATAATTCAACACTCCTCACACACAAACACTAAACCAGTATTTAATTCAAACATACACCAGCACAAAACAGGATCACAAAATCAAATACACTTATCTTCATCTATGTACTTACAATAATAAATGTGGAATTAACTCCTTACAATACATTGCACAGAAGCAGTACAAAGCATTACCTAGTAATCTAAAACTTCCGGCAACGAACAAAAAAAAAAGATTGACAAAAGTTCTTAAAAGCTATTTCCTCAGCAGTTTTATTAATGACTGACACATTCTTTCTTCGGAACTCCAAAATAACTTTTGCGTTTATTTATTTTAATGTATTTATGTTGTTTTGTCTTTAATCTAATGTTGTCTTTTTTCACTGGGAATTTGTTATCATTTTGTAATGTATTATCGTGTAAAAAATAAATAAATAAATACACATATTACTAAATAGATTCTTTTTATTTTTTGATTGATTCGGCTAAATTGTTTATCAATGAATTCGTACCACAAAAAATAATGTGCTACTTTGAATATGAATGGTGTTTGGATTTCGACGAATGTTCTCATTCGAGTATTCTATGAGTATGTACCTGTAAGCTAATAAATAATTAGCTATTGTCTTCAAAAACAACTGTATTTTGTTTTAGTAACTTGCAAATTTAAAATGTTCCAGAGAAATATGTTATTAATCAGTAGAAATTCAGAATGCGGTGCCAAGAAGTTGTTGTGTTGTGTGCTGTTGTTGTGCTGTTTTAAGAAGTTTGTTGTTTATTCCTTTCCTCGATAAAACCAATATGTATAATAATAATAATAATAACATGGAATTTATATAGCGCAGTTTAGTGTCATTTCACTTCAAGTGCGCTTAACTACTCGTATAACAAACTTTAAAAAAATGGTAATTCAGTGTTAATAGTTCTTAAAATTATTCCTACAGTGTGCCTTACCCAATACAGATCTAATATTATAACACTAAATACACTGTTTATACAAAGTGATGACAAAACTTAGAATAACAATAACAGTAGGACAGGACAAAACACGAATATTAAAACTAAAACATAACATAAAACAGGAGGCAGTTTTTGCTCAGAAATGAGAATTTTCTGAGCAGACACTAAAAAGGTACAATAAGGAGACAACCGAAACCAAACAATTACCGGAAGTTTTAGAATATGGCTTATTATAAATATTGAAAAGAAGTTAAAATTTATAAATGGTAAGATTTTTCAAATAATTTTGTTTTTAAAGCTCGTTTAAATTCAGCCAAATTCTGGAGATTAGTAAGAGCTGAGGGAAGTCTATTCCAGATGAGAGGGCCTGTTACACTAAAAGAACGATCATAGTAACCAGCTCGATTTGACCTAGAAAGTTCGATTAGACGATTACTAATATCTAGATCTGCTGACCTTAGAGTAAGCTGTCTATTGCTTAAGTTTTGTCGGATACATAGTTCCGATATATATGCTGGCGCCATTCCTTGCAATGCTTTGAAGGTCATTAAGCAGATCTTAAACTCTATTCTTTCAGGGCATCGAAGCCAGTGAAGGCGATCCCTTAGAAGTGGGGTTATACGGCAATACTTAGATTCACCAAAAATCATTCTTGCCGCAGCATTAAAAACTGACTGGATTCTATTGATTTGTTTCTGAGGTAGGCCGGCATATGCACTATTGCAATAGTCCATACGTGAGACGACGAACGAATTTATGAGTGACTTTGCTCCATCAGAGGGAAGGCATCTCCTGATTGATTTTATCTGCCTTAAATGGAAAAAACCAGAACTCACAGCTTTTGAAATTTGCGATTCAAGAGAAAGAATATTGTCCATAGTGAAACCTAGAAATTTTATTTCTGCAGAAGGGATTATATCCGTATCCTGAATACGGATTGGACTGAAGTCAAGGAGAGCTTGCCTTCCAGGGGAAGCTATCCACATAAATTCTGTCTTTGTGGGATTTAGTTTAAGTTTATTGACAGACATCCAACTTGAGATTGTGTTAATGAGGCTAACCACCTGGTTTTTAAGGACGTCTTTTTCGTCCGGAGAACAAAACTTGAAAATCAAACGATCATCTGCGTAGCCTTGTGATTCAAAGCCAGCTGAGTGAATTAGTCGTTCAAGACGATTCGTATAGAGAATGAAGAGAATGGGGCCTAGGACAGAACCCTGGGGAACTCCAAATTCTATGGGAGTTTCAGGTGATGTACATTTATTGAAAGTGACTGAGGCTACTCGTCCAGACAGGTACGATGTCATCCATTGGAGTGCATCACCTCGAACGCCAAATTCGGTTTCAAGCACATTTAGTAAAATACTATGATCTACTGTGTCAAATGCCGCACTCATGTCAAGAACAGATATCAAACCCAACTTACCTGCTTCCATCCCGATGATCAAGTCTGAAACAACCCGCAAAAGAACAGTTTCCGTTGAATGAAACCGTCGATAAGCGGATTGATTTTTGGCAAACAGACCAGCGGAGTTCAAGTACCCCACTAATTGTTTGGCAACGATTTTCTCAAGCAGTTTTGATAGGAATGGTAGGTTGGATATTGGCCTGTAATTATCTGTATTATCAGTATTAAGATTTTGTTTTTTTAGTATTGGAGTTATAATTGATTTTTTAAGTGATCCCGGTACAAGTGAATTTACAAGAGACTTCCGGATAATTTCGGTAATTACAGGTGCTATATCCGGGAGACATTTCTTTAAGAGCCAGGTCGGTATGGGGTCTTGAGCGCATTGCTTGTTTGGGCAAGACTTTACAGCACGTACGACATCTTCTTCAGTTACTGCTGCAAAAATAGTGAAGTTACCAGTGAGCGGAGTTGTTGCTGCGACAGAAGGCAATCCTACCCCACCGAGAGCCCGAATTTTTTCGACTTTACTCCTAAAATATGTCGCAAGACTATCCGCTTCAAGAGAGGAATCAATCTTGATGTTGCTCTCTCCACATAAAGTTTTTATATTTTGCCACAGTTTTCGAGGGTCCTTTTCTGCCTCAATTTGTTCACACCAAATGTATGCAACATTAAGACAAAATGCTTTTTCTCATTGGCGTTTAACTTGTATTTTTTCCTATGTAACTATTGGAACCATTATAATATATTCTCCGGGAGAAGTAGGATCGGAAAGTAAATAGCTTATAGCTATAAATGTAAGATATTAAAAATGAAGGCTTTTTCTATTTTGTTTTGTTTTAGTTCGTCACGAAGGCAATCTATTGTATGAATTTCTCATCCCTGCCGATAACATTGAGACATTGCTATAAAAGCGTTTGATCTGTATTTTCTTACTGAATTATTCATAATAGATAAAGTGTATCTAGTCTGTTTTGTGTTGAGGAAAATGTAATCGGTTTTAGTACTGTGCAGTAGAATGTAATACATATTTAAATTTTTCGTGATTCTCCCGAGATTTGCGAAAAAGCTTTTAGTTTTTTTTTTTTAATTCGCGCCGAAGAGAATAATATCCGTTTTGGTGTCAGGTAAAAAAATAAAAACATTTCGAATAATTTTTCGAGATGTTAATTAATGTTTTTCAGATTTTTTTGAATTGCTCAAAGTCTTACCCACCTCTACGGAAAGGAAAGACTGAGAGCATTTGGCATAAATAATAAAAAATACAATATGGAACCCGCTACGAGTGTTACAGTGAAAACCTAATTTCTCCAGATTTCAGTTCTGGTTGGTCCCGATTAATACGCCACTTAAATATGTTTTCTACGAAAATTTGAATTTTTGTCTTTAAGGCGAAGCACTATATACGTAGTAAAATCATGTGTTTTTGGTTTGAATTATTGATAGCGTATAAAAGATATTGGCCGGAGGACTAAGCATTTTTTAAAAAGTCTTATTGCCAAATTCTGCTACGTAAGAACCCATTTTTGATTATGGTTTTACAGTATAATGTGTTTTACAGTATAATCTTTAAGGCGAAGCACTATATACGTAGTAAAATCATGTGTTTTTGGTTTGAATTATTGATAGCGTATAAAAGATATTGGCCGGAGGACTAAGCATTTTTTAAAAAGTCTTATTACCAAATTCTGCTACGTAAGAACCCATTTTTGATTATGGTTTTACAGTATAATGTGATAAATTAAATTCTTCAGAATATGGTCGTGAAATTTTTAAATATTTGTGCCTGAACTTCGTAAAATAAAATTTAAGCACAGTTTTTGACGATGTTTTTTTCTTGCATAAATGAACAGGCTGGTTTTTTTTTTGTTATTTGTTTTTGGGGTGTTAGGCCGTGTATCTGCCCTGATGATGGACACTGCAATGCTGTCCGAAACGTTGGCTAAAGAAGGAGTTAGCGCAACACGGCATAACACCCCCAAAACAAATAACAAAAATACTTTTGGCCGTGAAAATCTTAAATCACATTTTCAACAGGCTGGTGTTGAGCTGAAATTTAAACCTTATTGCCATCTATATAAAGAGTGATATTGTTTGCGGCCTGATTACAAATGTAACACGACGTGGTGCGTAGCAGTGGGAAATTACCTATATCTTCTGCGCGATCGGTGGCTTTCAAAGTAGGGGTCGCGACCCCCCCCGTTGGAAATTTAGGTAGAAAAATGTATTTCATATCATAACATGTATTTTTATATAAGCATATATGGTTGTATTATAATTTTTTTATGTATCTTTCATGTATTTTTTAAAATATCATATATCATAACCATCATAACAATGGCTATATGATGTACATTTTTTTATGTATCTCAAATGTTTTTTTGCATGTTTTATATATCATAACAATGGTAATATTACATATATTTTATTATATTTCGCACAGGCATTTATCTAAATATTATATACCATTACCATCAGAACAATCTGTAAAATCAGAACAATTATCATATTTTGTACATTTTTTATGTATCTCAATTTTTTTCTTTATTTTATATCATACGCATAAAAATATTCTTTACAGAAAAAACAGATCACGAACAGAAATAAAAAGTAAGCCCAAGTAATACAAATCAATGCGACAGGTGTTTGTATTGTTGAACCTTGGCACTGTGTTCGAAAAACAGAGTAGATAGAGGTCATCTTCAAATTTGAGTTTTCTTCGTGTATTTCGATTTTATCGCAAACGTGAAATAAAAGTGCGCTTGTGCAAAAATTGAAATTTATGAGAAGTGCACACCATTTAACGCGTAAAAAGGCTGTGGAGGTCACGTGCAGTGAATTTTTTTTTCTGAAAGGTTTTACACCTGTAAAAAGTTTGAAAACCTCTGCGATAGTAAATTAGTGCGACCTTTTTAGTATTTGGAGGTTGAATACCACTTTCTCACAGCGTTCTTAGGAAACAGATGGTTTTCTCATTCGCCGTACACGACAAGACTATATTTTTTATTTATAAATGAAGCTACATTTTATAAAAATGACTCTTGACCCCCAATGTCCAGGCACACAGTGTTTGCAAAACGATGGTTTGGGTCGTTAGTAATATAACTGGATTACATCTCATTTCCGCCAATTGGTGTTGCTTGAAAACATATTATTAAGATAAAGAGAAAAAAAAGTTACAAGAATTATAAGAGAAATATTAACATATGATTGTGACTTGACCAAAGCAGCTATTCATTCTACTTCCTAACGAGAATGAGCGGAGTGATCGGACCAGCTGCAAGTGAGACTCGACATCCGCACTCCTAACCCAACTTCCAGGTATACCCTCAAAAAATTTATTGGTATTGAGGGGGAAAAAACCCGAAGACCCTAGGGACAAAAGTAAGCATCGGGTCACTAAAGGTAGGGCGGAAGGGCTCCGGTCCCCTGCAGTCAATCTTCAAGACCGCTCATGGCAACGGGAGAGGCACAGGCGGGTTACGCAGCAGTCGTTTTGAGAGTCCTCTCCTCGGTTGGTGCCGGGACTGGGTCTAGTCCACCCCCTTGGTGAGGTGAAGAACAATACTAAATAATAATATTCAGTGTTCAGTGCCAGCTTCTTTTTATAAAACAAGTCCAAGCACAGAAAAAGTGAATTGCTGTTTTTGTTAAGGAGAAAAAGAAAAATGGCAAGTACCTACAGTTTGGCTATGCTACCTGGTAGGAGCCCTGGCAATTAAGTGATACCATTAAAAAAAATTCAGATTCAAATAGTGAATACGGGGCCATGACGCTGTAATATTAAATTTTTGATAGCAGTTTCTATTTTTTTACGTTGTCAACATTAGTCCCGCGCAAATTTTTTGTGTTTTCAATGGTTTCATAAACTGTGGTCATGGTGTTTTTGGATCTAAAATCATGTAAGTACTGTAATTAATACTATTATATCTCATATCGAACTATCTACCTATGCACGCTTCCTAAAGAAAACCAATATATTATGCTAGAATTGTAGAATGCTATGTTAGTATATTCAGTAGTTTAAGAATATACAAGTGAAGATGGATTTAGATGGATAATTTGTATGGCATTGCTTATCTTATTTCATGATATAAATATATGTACGAACTGCATTTTAACCAAATATATTTTTTCTTTCAGGGATGTGAGAGATATCAATACATTACCACAAATATGAAGTATTTGCTTCAAAGATGTTACCATCATTGGCAGCATTGAGAATGGAAATGTTTCCGCCACTTACTCAACTTGTTCAAAGGTTTTAAAAGGAAGCATGGTCGCTACTACAAGTACAATTTGCGCTACAGTGTCGCATCTATTTTTTTAAATGAAGTGGACACCTAAAGAACAGAAGGACAGAGTCCGTTCAGTGTTTTTACTACAAATAAGGAAATTAAAAGAAAGTACCAAAAATGTTATGTAAATTCCACAAAGTGGAACTAATAGTCTTGTATAAGATGAATCTTATTTTTTTCGAAGATAATGAAGATTCATCTGATTCTTCCGCAGCAACAGTAGGAACTCCGGATTTAGAAGCTTTGCAATACCTTCAAGACAAAAGAACCGATTTTGAAATGTTTCATGACTACTCTACTGTTAGGCACATTTACTTGTCTTCCGAGATCAGCACAAGTTAAATGTCTCTTTTCAAATGGAGGTAAAATCATGAGACCTCATAGAAGAAAGATGAGTGATGATGTTTTTGAGAAGCTCGTTATTCTAAAATCTAATAATGGCTAAGGCTACATAATATAGAATATATATTGGTTTTCTCAAAGTTGTATTAAATTATCTATGGGTTTTCTAGTGCGCCTGCTTGGAGTTTTCTGTGACAATCTATGGTCAAATAATGGGTGCGCACTAGAAAACAACATTTTATATTGTCTGATTGTCTCACTGTCCTGTATTTCTTTATTGTTCACTGGTGGATGTCCCCTCACTAGAGAGTTATTACACAAATGATGATGGCCCTAGGAAAAAATCATTAAAAATGACAATATTTAGTTAATAATAGATTCTATTATATTCCACGCAAATTCAATTGTTTTTTACACAATACATATTTTTTTTTTTTTTTATTATTTTAATATACATTATATGGGTTACATTAATACATATATATTTTGCAAGATATAATATTAAGGTTCATAATATTGGTCATGTATACCTTATCAGAAAAGAGGAGCTCATGTGCCTGATAAGGGAGCCACGATTCTTACTTAGATTCATAATTCATAATGAGATATAATAATAATAATATAATAATATATATTATATTATAATATTATAATATATATCAGTATGTATATTTTTTTATTCCACAAATTGTTCTACATTGATGTCCATTATTTAATGACAAAGTTGTTTAAAATTTCAATAATTATTTTAAACCTGAGAAACCATTTTGCATTTTCAATGCATTTTGAAAATAGGTATTTTGCATTTTGCATTTGAAATGCTTTTCTAAAAACCATTTTGCATTTTGCATTTTCAAATGGAAAAGTTTTGACCCATTTCCATTTTGCATTTCAAATGGTTTTGGATACCTATTTTGCACATCTCTGCATACATGTAGTACAAAGTATACATATACAGTAGTCACAAATAAAAATTGTTTTGAAATACTCCAAATGGATATGGTTATTGTAGGTAATCCATGATTTTAGTTTTAAATGAACTTTTTGTTTGCGTGTTTCTAATGTCAGTAGGTAGAGAATTGAATAGCTTAATAGTATTATAGTCAAAACTGCTTTCCCCATAGAAGTTTGACAAACTGGGATGTTAAAATATTTAATATGTGACTCTATTAAGGCTGTAGTGCACATTCGTTCTACAAAATATACATATTTGTATTTTAAATTGATAAAGCAGGATATTTTTAAGTGCAATTTTTTCACACACATTTAGTTTCATAAAAATAAAATCAGTGCTCGTCCTTACATGGGACTTTAAGAATAACCTTCAGAATCAGTTTTTGAATCTTTGCTAAAGACTCCAGGCAAGTAATTGTGGTACAACCCCAACTGATTATTTTACCAATTCGTTACCTAGACGGTACGCCTACATTTACGCTATGTAAAATATCCTTCTTGGCCGTTCGTTACCTAGACTCTATGTCTACATTTATGCTACGTAAACTAATATTTTAAGGGACATTTTAGATTAATGGCCCCACCCTACTATGTTCATGTGGCAGTCGTACCTTTATCAAGTGATGTTGACTTTGCTGGACCATATTTTTGACTTTGAATATTCGTCCCGGCCTAATTAATTAAAGTACACCTATTTCATCTTCCATCAAAGCACATAAAATATTAACATAACGTTCACCGCTTTTGAGGGTTTAAAAAATATTTTAATTTGATGTTCAATTCAGTATATCTTTACAGAGCTTATCCCAGCTTTGAGTCTACGACAAAATAATTAGTGGAGTCGTCAGTGCGTATGATGTAAAATTATTCCGGTTTTCAGCAAAAATGTGGAGCTAATATGTATCAAAACCAAATGACTCAATTTCCTTTGGAAAATTTACCGCATTATCAGAAAAAAATGCTGGGTATTAAATAGAAAAAAAAACGTCCGGAAAAATCACCAAGGTCAGAGACAGGAAAATATTAGTAATATATAGTGGTTTAAGACTATCACAAAAAATTCTTTGTAGGGCTTTCGAGATGCGGCATTTTTACTGGAAGTTTTAATATTATTTACGAAATTGTAACTTTTTTTAGCTATCGAAGAATATACTTAGATGCGCTGCTCTGAATAAGGTTTTTCGGTCCCATTCACTAATCATACATGAGCCGACTTCGTGTTTGAAAAAAACTTAATTATACGAATATTTCATTTCGCTCTATGCTTGTTCTACGAATAAACAATAGCTTGATGTTATTTCGCAAAATTTGAACAGTTGAATTTCAAAGGTAAATTCTGTGAAAGCTCTAGCTGATTTTCAAGAATTTTTTGAACAAATTTCTCCTAGTTTTGGCATTTTGTGGAATTTTGCTTGTAAAATTTTTTTCAATAGTGAAATTCTGGATATTAGTAAGGGCTGGGGGAAATTTATTCTAAATGAGCCGACTAATTACACGAAAAAGCGGTACATCTACCTTATTGCTTTTAATACATTATTATTGCAGGTACTCTGTTTGGTACGATATGGTGCACCCTGTTTTGCTTCTAAAATTGGTTTAATTTTCGTCTGTAAATAATGTATAATGTGCCTCGTGAAATATAACTCGAATAATAAATTATTTATCTCCGCTGGATTATTCAGGTTAATTAGTTGCTCTGTCCCGAGTTGTGGCTAGTAGAATAATTCGCCACGGGAATATGCAAAGGTGAGAGTTAGTCTGGAAATACCTACCAATGGTTAAATTGATTTATTTTTGGGGTGTTATGCCGTGTTGCGCTACCTCCTTCTTTGACCAATGCTTTGGACAGCATTGCACATTCTTCTTCTTTCATACGGTGGGGGATTAGATGCCAATATCTAGGTTGGTGAGCCATTTTAGGACCTCATCATTCCTGCCGGGTAATGAATACAGCGGGAATTTTCGACCACACGTTCGGTGGTGTGCACCGCGTTCACACATCATCGACTCTTTAAGGCCCTACCCTACATGGGCACAGCGGGGAGGACCTTATCCTATTGTTGTCGGTCCAGAGTTTAAGAGGAAGTGAGAATCCAGGCTGTCTCTCAGTGGGATCGTGCACGAGATGTGCATTTATCACGTCAGCCGATTGTCAAACAAGTTTCAACCTATCTTCTAGAGTGGGCGGTATTTGGAGAAGCCTCTCTCATTCAGGGACAACATCATTCTGCAACGGTATTGCGATTTTTTGCAGCATCTTTTTGTATTCCCCGATGTCCCAGTGTTCAGTCGTCAGGGCATTGTGTAAAGATTGATTATTCATTTTCCATGAAATTGTGAACAATTTTAATTTACTGAATTTAAAGCTACTGTTCTTTAGACAAATCGAACGGCGTCTCTTTGCCTGATAATTTTTGTCTCATATGGGTGCTTAAAGTGTTATCTGGCTAGTATAGATTACAGAATATTATCGGCTAGACTTAAGAGGCCTTATTTTTGCTCGGTAGGGAAATTTTTTTTAACGTAAAAACCCTAAAGATTATAATGAAGTGTATGCATATGCATGTAGATGCATGCCAGCTCCAATCCTCTAATACATTATAATTTAAGAGGTTTTTTGCGTTTTGTTTTGGTGTAGTCGTCAACTATCAGATACCAAGAAGTATTGAGCTTAGCCCCATTCTCTTTACATTCTCTATGGGTTATGGGTCTCAGAATTTCACTAAAAAATTCAAATTGGTTCTTGTGATTTGCAGGATAACCGTTCCACTCCTATGAATCGGTTAGTTTTATAACTACCAATTTAAAACAATGATTTAAAATTTTCCAATATTGAAATTAAAACACCAAAATTCCCAAATTGCTAATATTCATTGAAATAATTTTGACGGGAGTTTTATGATTTTTTTTTAAATGATTTGGTAGGTGTTAGAAAATGAGAAATGGAATTATCTTTTTTAATTGTCTTAAGAAAATTAGTTTTGTATTACCCGCAAATGTTTGTATCAGTTGAAAAAATCGTTTTGTAACTAAATGATGTAGTAACAGTAATTATTTTCTCTATATTATTATATCAATATATTATTTTGAAAAAAAAAATGTCACCTGATAAGATTGTAATGTTAGGAACAAAATAAAAAATGTCACCTGATAGGTTTGCAATGTTAGGAACAAAATAAAAAACAACGTTTTTTTGACAAGAATGTAATAAAGTTTTGACGATGTGTACTAGTTATTAAAATAAAACGATTAGTTCTACGTTATTAATTGTCTAAACTCATATTAACTCAGCGAATCTCACGGAAACTGCTTAGAAGTTTAAATTATTAATGTTGTCATGTGGAGGTCGCCAAAATTAATCACAGTGTTGTATTACTAGGCCCCTAATTATAACTTCTCTGTCAGAGGAAATATGAACGTTTACGAAGGAAAATATGATTTATTTATCAAAGTAACTGTTTTAACAAAACTAATTTCAACACGATACGCCATTTTCACCAAGAGTAAGTGGTGAGCTTTAAAATATCCATTATCTTTTGAAAAGTAATTAAAACAAAATATGTCACAAATTTAGCATTTCAAATATTTGGCGAAACCGGTTAACAAAAATAGTTTTATCTTATTAAAATACAACAACACTACCTCACGTGCATCGTGCTCAATGAAATTTTGTACTGTTTATATTAGGAATATCCTAGATGTAATCGAGCAACATTATAGCAAATATTCATATGATGAAATTGAACTAACTCTAAACCTCTTTCCTTTGGAAGTCCGTCGGGAAAGAAATTCGACAAATTATGGATATTATTCACCATTGTCCAGAATGTGAAGACTGGTCATTGGTCAACTCAAGTCAAAACCTTAACTTTTTTGGGATAAGTCTGAATTATTTTTGCCAGTCGCTAAACAAGTGACGGAATATTATAAGTGTCCTGTGGTTCTAACCCACGGCGTATTCTTGACTTGATTCGACTTGTCACTTTATTTTCTTATATTATATCTACCATATGTCTTTGCTTTCATGTACCTTTGTCTACTCCTGTATTTTTCATTTTACTTTATTCGTGTTATTATTTTGTAATTTGGACGATGTCTGTTAATAAATAAATAAATATTTTTGAAAGCTTTCCCTAAATCAACTGTATAAGTAGATACAGAGATGTCAATATTATTAAACCCTAATCCACTTAAATTGAAGAATATGTTCATGGTTTCATTATTATGAATTCGACGAATTTACCAAAACTGTGGATGTTTCAAGATAAATATATAACACTGTTTTGAAAGGTCTTTATAGCAGAGTATTCAATAGGGAATTATTCTGGTGTAAATCTGCCAAAACCGCCCCTAGAATGTGGTTAATGTTTGTTGTCAACATGCCTTCTATCCCTCCACCCATAGTAACAAAGATTTTACTGTGCTAACAGTCGATATTTCACTTCTGCTAACATACCCTCAGTAGTACATTAATAGGTGTACGTACTGAGAATGATGGCAATAATTATAAGTACCAGAAACAAGGAATGGACAGGCTCTGCAGAAAAAAATAATATATCGCACTTATAAAAGAATAGTACTCAAAATTTAAATAATTAACTGGGGCTTTAGTTACATGACCCTTCATGTAAAACAAGCTTTCAAATTAACTTTCGTGTGTTAGACAATCTTCAAAGCGTGAGAGTTATAAAGCTCACTTCACGTAATTTCATCACCAAACTGAATGATGATCTTTTAATTACCTAAAAAAATATTCTTACTAGGTTTAATGGTAGCGATTTTAGAATTCATTAATCCTAAATAAATATTTTCACTTAAAATAAGAATGAAGCAATCTTTAAATATTGTAACATTTAAACATAAACACCTTTGTTAGAATTAACCACTGCTGCCCTTCGTAACTGTAAGTCTTTAGTTTTTATAGGTTTTGAACCTGACTAAATCAGATCATTTTTTATTTGATGATAGTTAAAAGTTCTACCAAAGGCTCACAAGATAAAAAAAAAACATTTTGTCTTTATTTATCAAGTCATTTTTTTGAATAAAATAGATATTTGCTAGAATCTTTTTTCTCCGATTACTAAATAACAAGTTATGCATGGTCCTTTCAACTACTAAATAGGCCTTTTTTAGTGTAGATATTTAAAATTATCATGTCTGTAATATTGTTTCATTGAAAAATAAAAACTGAATTGAATTTCGAACGAGTGTTTTTTATTGAAGAGACCCGTAACTTAACTATAAAATTATGGAAAGAAATTTTAAATTAAAATTGTCACGGCCGAAAATAGAAACCCCGATCAACTGCTTGGATGGTGACTATGCTGACCGTCACACCATCATTTTTTTAAAAAACGCTGTATATTAATAATTACCAATATTTGGAAAAGAATGAATTCTTGGATTGTATATATGCAGTTTGAAGACTATTTGATGTTGCTCTTTCTGAATCGGTTTTGAGTTTAATTTTGCAGGTTAATTCCGTCACTTTAGTGCATAAAGATACAGTATTTTATTTTTTCATTGATTTCCATAGAATACAAAACCTAATTTTTTGCAGATAAATTAAACTCGCTACTATTAATATCCTGTATCGAAGTTAACACTTTCCACATTGAGTGAAGCATTGTCCAGTTGGGTACTTTGAGAATGCATTATAACAATATTAATTTAAAACATAAATAAATAATTTTTTGTAAGAACAAACATAAAAACAACTAGGATGACTAATGGAACTAAAAATTTTATTATTTAAGGATGGACAAGGATGAAAAAAACACACATCTCAACATTCTTTTTAAATTTAACTAAGAAAGTGGAGGACTTAAGGCGAAGCTTAGTGCCAAATCACTTTTATGATTAATCTTTATAACTACTTGGTATGCATTACAAATTCCAAAAAATATTCTTTATATAAATTGAAGGTTTTTCTATAGTTTCGCTTGAAATTATTTTTTTCAATAAAATATATGAATGTATAGAGGAAAAAACTTAAAAAAAAATACATTTTTATAGCTTAGATTATCTGTGACAGTTTCACTTGATTAACTTTTTTGCTTGCTTATAAAATTATTCACAAAATAAATAAAAACCAGTTTTGCGCTTGAAATCGAACGTTTCTAGACTCCGTTTGTCAAGCGATTTTAACGCCTATTACTTAAAATATTAGATATACCAAGAATATACACATATTTGGCTTGTAGCTTCCTCTTAATGTGATCTGGAGTAACATTAAACACAAGTAGAGCCTGATACAAATACTCTCTTTGACCAAAAGATGTTTTATTATGTACGACCACAAAAGATGTTTTATTATGTACGACCACAAATTCATTATAGAGCCAATTCTAAAGGTACGGATTTGTTTTGTTCTATTTACAAATGTAATGTTGATAAAAAATCTACACTGTATTTGAGTGATTATAATGCAATAAGTAACTTTATTACTTATTTTCGGTTGGTTAGTTATAATTTATAAGATAGGTAGGTACTTCATTTTCACAGGTAAGTCATTTGATAAGTTAAGAACTAAAAATATGACAAATACTTTTTTACGGTTATGAAGTAGAAATGGTTGCCTTGACTTGGAAAATATTTTTTCGATCGAGGCATAAGAAAAAAGCTGTGCAAATTAGATGACGCTGCGCCGGAGCTCACAGATTGATGTTTTTTTGTAGAACAAAACAAATGTTCAGAAATTATATTGTTTTCTTATGTTTTTCTTGTATGTAAATTTATTCAATAAATAAATAGTGAAATTGGTACTATTGATTTCCTAAGCGCCCCTGTCTAAATAACTGACTCCGATATTGTAGAATCATAATATTATCTAGTAACGTGGCGTTATTTCCCTGCTGAAGAAAGGTGAAATGTTGCTGATAATGGGATGAGTGTGGGACCATGAAATTTAGGCAAATTCAATTAAAATCTGAGGCTCACTCCGGATTCTATACACTCCCAGCACTTAATGGGACGGTTAAACCATTGACTTATAGTACACCAGGTAAACCTGAATTACAATGTAGTGTAAATAATTAGCTTTTTTATTGGATTTAGTTCGAGAAGGTCCAACACTACAAAAAGTGTCGACGTTGACAAGATAAGCGGTTTTATCAAAATTGTCGGTAATTAATCGCTAATATGTTTACATTGTCGTCTTTTATTGCTATACTTTAAAAAACGCAGTATATTATAACTGTCGGGTGTGTGGAGGTAAATTGTTCGCATCAGGATCATATTGTATTTCATAAACAATTATTTTAAATCACTTCCAACATAAAAATAAAACAAATAATAATTTCATTAATGAAATCATTAATTAATTAAAAATAAAAATACCTAACCTATTTTATCGCGTGTCTGAATTGTTTGCACAATTAGTTTCAATTGTGAAAATAAACACACACATTCAAAGCATATTTGAGTTCATCGAATGTGAAAATATTTACGTAAGATTGTTTGACGCAGAAATTACTAACGCATATTATCACAGAACCGAAATATAAGTAAGCTTATTTATTGTTATTAAGTTTAATTTGTAGAACTCAATTTTTTTATTTTTTAAATATACAATAATATTATTATTGGGTTTATAAAAACAGTTTATATTTAAACAAGTTCTGCTGTGTAATTATTATGACGCGTGACATCTGTTTCGCCCTCTGTAACGTATGTTAACTCTACATACTCAATAATAACAATGCTTGTATTATAATATTTATTTGAACGAAGACTATCACGGTTCTGGACTGAGAGGCTCATTCCCGCTCATACGATCTCTTATATACGTCTCGTACTCGCTGTCTCGCTCTCATGCTGTCCCCCTTACACACATACACCACACCCCCACACTTAAATCATAATTACATCTTTTTATTTTTACAAATTTATATAATCCAAATATATTTAATTATTTCCATTATGTATTTAATTTCCAATTTATATGTAATTATGTATGTTCTTGACTCTTCATTCGGTGTAGCATGGGCGTTGTCCTCGAGGGCGTAACCTCCCCTCCCATGGTGTAGGTGACCTGCAAAAATCAGAGGAATTAGGAAACTTGGTCATGTCCACGTCCGAGAGTGGACCCAGGTCCAGCAAATCATCAGACCTGTCACTCTCCCCCCACCTAACCTTCCTCTCTGAAATTTGATCATGGTGGCGTTTCCACACTTGTCCTGTAGACATAATTTTTACTAAATAAACCCTATTCCCCAATCTTTTATAAATTTCTCCTAAAATCCATTTGTTTTTATCACTTCTCAAATCCCTGGTTAAAACTTTAGATCCAACATCAAAGTACTTTTTAATTTTTTTTCCTCTATAATACTTTTTTTGTTTTTGCTGACTCAATAACATCTTATCTTTAATCGTGTTATCAATCCCTTTAAAACCTTGACCTTCAACATTATCTAATATTGGAATGATTGTATTAAAAATTGATCTAATTTTCCTTCCCAAAATTAATTTACTAGGTTCAATCCCCGTAGACATAGAAGGCGTATTCCTAATATCAACCAAAAATGTTAAAAGTTTATCCTCAAAATCAGCAGGCAATTTATTATTTATCATAATTTTTTTTTAAAAATTCTTTACCGTTCTAACCCCATTTTCGGCAAGTCCGTTAGAAGCTGGATGGTTGACAGGAGACGTCAACGATTTAATATTAAAATTATGACAAAATTCCTTAAAAACTGTTGAAGTGAACGCTGTACCATTGTCACTTACTATCTGCTCCGGAATTCCGAAATTAGAAAATAATCTTTTCAAAACTTCTATTGTACAAAACGAATCTACTTTATTTACGATGTGACAGTCTATCCATTTTGTAGTTGCATCAACGATTATCAAAAAAATTGTAACCACCAAAAGGTCCCATGAAATCAATATGCAATCTATTCCATATTAATCCACTGATTGGCCACGGCTGTAACTCAACTTTACATGGAGTGGGTAAACACTCCAAGCATCGAACGCACTGCTTCACAGTTGCTTCTACCTCTGAGTTCATACCTAACCAAAAAAAATAATTTCGAGCAAGATTTTTAGATTTAACAATACCTAAATGCGATTGATGTATGAAATTCAATATGATTTCCCTTAATTCCCTCGGAACCACAAATTTATTATTATAAAATAAACACGAGTCATAAGTCGATAATTTATTTCTAAAATACCAGAATTTTAACAAGTCATCCTTTAAAAACTTTTTATCCGGCCAACCATTGATTACGAACCCAGTAATGCTTGCTATGTTTACATCTTTAATCGAAAACTGCTTCATCGTTTCTTTTGAAATTGTCGTTTCCGCCTCAATTATATTTAAAAAATCCGATTCAATCTTATCAACGTTCAGACTACCAATATAATTTAAGAAATATTCGCTACCGTCGACCTCGTCGATACAATCACTTAAATTATTATTACTATTAACCGGCAATCTAGATAAGAAATCCGCTTTGTTCTCACCCGACTTGACATATTCTATATTATAGTCAAATGTTTGTAAAATCAACGCATAGCGCTGTAGCCTATTTGCCGCTAGTATTGGCACTTGTTTTTCAGTGTTCAAAATATGTACCAAAGCTTTATTATCACAAGTTAGAACGAATTTATTACCATATAAATATTGAAAGAATTTTTTTAAACCAAATACTATTGCACACGCTTCCTTATCTAGAATGGAATACCTCAATTCCGTTTTTGACAATAAACGGCTAGCGAATGCAATCGGTCTTTCCATGCCATTCTCATATACGTGACATATAATAGCAGATATACCTATATCACTCGCGTCTGTAATTAGCTTGATAGGTAATTGTGGGTCAAAATGCACCAAAATATTGTCTGACGTCAGCAGTTTCTTAACTTGCTCAAACGCAATATTGCATTCCTGAGACCATACAAATTTTATCCCTTTTTTCAACAATTGGTATAAAGGAGACAAAATACCTGACACATTCTGTATAAAAGACCTATAGTAGGAAATAACTCCCAGCAAACTTCTAAGTTCCGAAACATTTTTCGGTACACTCATTTGGGTAATAGCATATATTTTATTTTCTAAAGGCATAACTCCTTTCTGCGAAATTCTATAACCTAAATATTCTATCTCTGTTTCTAGAAAAGAACACTTATTTTCATTAATAGTTAATCCGCAATCACTTAACTTGCTAAGTACTGCTTCACAAATAGAAAATAATTCCTCTTTGGAATTCCCAAATAAAAGTAGATCATCTAAAAATACACGAACGTTCCTAAGTCCACCAACTATCGCCGTAATGACTTGCATAAAGATGGCCGGACTCGTGCTTAAGCCAAAAGGCAATACTTTATATGCAAATAATGTGACATATTCATTGTACCTTGTCGCTTATTTCGTAAGCTCCCGGTTTATAAGATTTATAACAGTGAAATAGTGTGCAAATCGTAGAGATTTTGTTGTTGAAGTGCAGTATTCTTCTTGGGCTATCGCCCGGCGTGTTTGTCTTCCCGGTATCCACCGGGAAATGCACAAAAAGTGATATTTATTAAAAATTTGACATTAAGTGTACCTAGGATATTATAATCTGAATAACTAAATATTATGAAGTTTTTTGTCAATTCGTACAAAAGTAAATTCTAAACAAATTTTAATGTGAATTCTAAATCAGTTTTTTATTTGTGAATTAAGAACAGTATAATTTTATTAATAAAAAATATCTACTACATACAATTGTCATCTACTAGCTACCGCTACTCGTCAATAGATGGCAATAAGTGCTACATTCTAAAACAGAATACTTTCTATAGCTACTAGTCAACAGATGGGAATTAAGTGCATAAATTTAAAATAAAAGTAAAATTTAAATTATTCGAATAAAATGAACCATTAATAAATAATTTTCGTGAGTGTGCAAAAAAAAATATATATTTTTTTTTCTATATTAATGCATCCGACAAAAAAACGCCCGCTGGACACAACGATGTTTCCTAATACTGAGGAACATAGAGGAAAGTGTGTACAAATTGAGGATTTAGAAGAGGACATATTATCCGATACGTCATCCCATTGCTCGGACAGCAATGAAACAAAGTTTCCAAGCGCCTCTGGAGTGGACGTGCTCAACGAAGCCCAAGCTCATCTGACAGCTCTTCAGGAAGTTTTAGCAGAGAAACAGTCGAAGGTCTCGAAAGAACAGCAGTTGAAGATCTCCAGGAATGTCTCCGAAGTTTTCAGAACAATTTCCCAGCTTTTGTTAGAGCGCGAGACGATGCGTGCTGATTTAGCCACAGTGACTACCCAACTAAAAATGGCGGAAATCAAAATTCGCCATGAAAAAGAAGAAAAAATGCACTTGGAACAGAAAATTACCCAGCTGGAGTCTGACCTCGGACCTGTCATGCGAAGAGTGGCTGTAGCAACGGAGGCCAGCCTTTCTTTTGCTGACATTGTCCGAAAGCAATCAAATATTGCCCACCAACCCCCGCCAATCACAAAATCTGGACAGCACGTTGGAGCACCAAGGCCCGCAATCTGCATCTTCCCAAAAGACGCAGATGCCACCAAGGACAGCGAGGAAACAAAGAAAAAAATCCAGAACTTAATTCGGCCATATGAATTAGGAGTACGAATTACAGGGATTAGAAAGATTCGGAATAAAGGTGTCTTGCTTAATACAGAAACATTAGCTGAACAGGATAAATTGCTAAAAGCACCGTGTTTTGACAATTCGGGTTCCCTTAAAGCTCGACTTCCCACAAAACGACTCCCGAGAGTAATTTTCTTTAATGTCCCGCGGGAATTGACGGACGATGAATTCTTGAGGATTGCCCTGACGGGTATTCCTAATGTACAAGACATCGAGGGATCTTTATTGACCTGCAAGCTAAGTCACCTGGCCGGCGCTCGCACTGGAACTACCTGTCATCGTGTTTACGAGATGCCCGCAACATTAAGGAAAATGCTGGTGGAACAAGAGAAAGTCTTCGTAAACTGGACTGTGTGTCGCGTCAGGGATTTTATTGGACTTACTGTCTGTACTAAGTGCCACATGATAGGGCACTCTTACAAATATTGTAAAGATACGAAATCTACATGTGGTCACTGTGCTCAACAAAACCACACCCGTGAGTCTTGCCCAAATGCAACCGCAAAACCAGTTTGCGCGACATGCACTAAATTTGGTAGACCTGCTGATCACTCAACTGGTGACAGGGATAACTGCCCGGCGTACATAGCGGCCCTCAAGAAAGACCTTGCTACAATAAACTATGGGGTGTAATATACATGAACAAATCGAAAATGAAATGCAAAATATTATTGACATAGACACACTTAATTTTCTCGACGCCTCAAAAGTATCCACGCATTTTAAAGGCAATTACTGCTTGAAAATACTAAATCAAAATATCAGAAGTGTTACCAAAAATATTGATAATTTATTAGTTGCCTTAGAACAAATAAAAATAAATTTTGATGTCATCATCCTTACCGAATGCTGGATTAATGACGACTTCATTGCGCCCAACATACAAGGCTACGATGTTTTCTCATCAAAAAACCACAAAAACCGTAGTGATGGAGTGATAGTTTACACAAAATATTCTATTTTTGGCTCAATGATTCCCACTACTATATTAGAAGCAAACAGTGTGTGCATTAGGGTGGATCGATTTTTTGTTTTTATGTTTTTCTTAGGAGCGGGGTGTGGAATGGATGCTCTATGGGGATACTTTTTAAAGTCATTATGACAGCATTAAGATATTTTGAGTGCAAGTACTGCCCCAAGTCAATTCAAATTTTTAAAAAAAGCGTGAAACTAGAAAAAGAAGGGTTTAATCTTTGCTCAATAAAAGTAGTTAAAATATAAAAAAATTAACTTTTCATTTACTAATAATATTATCTACTAATCAAGAAACAATAAAAGTACCATTGCTACACAAAAAAATCACAAACACTGTTAAAAAATATAGTCAAAAATCATAAAAGTTATTGTATTTTATAATCCTTCTTCGAATTCAATACTGGCATTATACGACAAGATTCTAGCTTGTTTTGTATCCACCCTTCACGTCTTTCATGGCCACAAATAGCAGAGCATGATGCCGTTACCACTTTGATGCATCTTTCCGTGGCTTGCATGTGACAGGGCATCAATCGGAACTTGAACAAAATGTTGGATTCGATAATTTCGTGGTCTACAATGGCATCAATTAATGTCTCGCTAGATATCATTTTTGTAAGAGGTGCTTCTCATGGTTTTTCCCAGTAGATTAAGTCAATATCAATAGTCTTCTGCGTTGAAATTTAAAGTAGGTAGCTTAAATACTCTTATTGGAGAGAACCCCAACGTAAGTTCTCGGATACTTAGAATCCGTCTGAGAGCCAACTCTCTAATCTGTCTTCGTTCGTCGTTTAACATACTAATAAGTATATTTTCGCTTGGCCAAAATACCCGATGCGTTGAATTACGGGATCTACCACCTTTTTCAAATGCTCTGGAAGGTAAAGAGACAATTTTATCGTTTTGTGGAGGTATCTCGCCGGTTGAAGTCTGCTCTTGGTTGTCTCGAAGGTTGTGTTTTTATTTTAAACCACATCGGAGCATACACTTTTAGCACAAATTCAGTCAATATCACCTGATTTCTGTCGGATTCTTGGTCGATGTGTAAAGATGGAGAATTCTATTGGCTGTTGTTGACCAACACGAATGACAGATTTTACCCGGGTTTCTTTTCGCTAAGGTTTCATTACATTGTCCTTCGGCGATTGCTCGGCACATTTCCAATAAATAAAACTGGTCTGTGTTAAGGTCGTCATGGGATTTTGTAATTTCATAAGTAAGGTTCATAGGTAAGTTGCATTATATTGTTTGAAATTCTATCACAGGAAGATGTTCACAGTTCTTGAGTAACTTTACTAGTTGGCCGCTAAAGCTTCTAGGACCTGTTGTCAATCCATCAAGGTATTCGAAAAGGTGTCTCAAACTTAACTCTTTAGCATGTAACTGAAAGACCGAGAAATGAAGTGGATGATGGAGCTTTTCTTCAAAAAGTCGAATAATGCCAGACTTAGTTCCAGTATTAACTGCTGTTCCGTCACATCCGATAGCCACGATGCACGATAAATCAATGGATTTTGCCACAATATATGCAAAAAATTTGTGAGCTATTGTTTTAGCATCGCCGAACTTAACGCCCATGTGATCAATGTATTGTGAGCTAGGTTCTTTCAATAGACTAATATGTTCTTTTATCACAACTTTTCTGCGTCCATCCTCCATGATTAATGTTTTATCCTTTGACCATCAGACGATATGCAAATGCACAAATCAAAATGGGGCTGGTTGATGATAGTCAGTGTGGTCCTAGTTTTGGCACGAGCACGTCGAATCTTATTACGATCGATCACGTTTGTTGTTTGTTGTCACTAATCGGATATCTTGCAATGTAGCGCAGACGATGGCAGCACCTGCCTGATCAGAAATACTGTATCGATCCAATGTTCTGGATACAACAGATAGTCCACTGTCTGTTGGATTTATTACATAAGAAGAAGGAGTAGATGAAGCAAAGTAATGTTGGTCAGTTGGAAGATCAAAGTAAGCAAAACTTGAAACTGTACTGCGAGATATGGACGGTTGATCTAAAGATGCGCGGTGCGCGAGCGAGGCGCGAGAAAGTGGACTAGGCAATTTGTCAAATTTTCGCGGGAAAATATATATTATCGAATTTTTTTAATATTATTATTTTAGGCGCGGCAATTTTTATTCATTATGAAATGTAAAAGTAAAAATTAAATTATTAATATTGACACAAAACTGTTTTATAAAGGGACAATTTTTTACCAGATTTAAAAAAATTCAACTGCTTTGGGGCAGTACTTGCTTTCAAAATTTTAAATTGATATTTTGTATGCTTCATTGTATGTACCTAGAGCATCTATTCCGCACCCCGCGAAAACTAATTTATAAAAAATAAAAAATTCCATACAATGGCGATCCACCCTAGTGTGCATACAATGTCTTGATTCTGTTGTCATCATCGCTATCTATCGGTCTCCTTCATATAGTAACATATCAAAATTCCTTATTTCACTGAACGAAAACCTTCAAAAACATAACAAATTCACTAACTGCATCATAGCTGGAGATCTGAACATTAATATAATTGGAGACAGGCACCACCAAGCTGACGACTATGAATGTCTTCTTGCAAGCTACGGTCTTCGTTCTGCTATCAACTTGCCTACCAGAGTCACGCCTATATCGCAAACATGTATAGACCATATTTATGTCAGGACAAAATTTAATATCTTTGCAACTATAATAAATACAACAGTAACTGACCACTTTGCTACAATGATAGCCTTTTCCAAGAAAAATAACGACAAAAACGAAAATCAACAAAAGAAAAGGCAACTGAAATACACAGATTATGACTCTATCAGATCATCTCTTGATTCCATAACCTGGGAAAATATTTTAAATGAAACAGATGTTAATGTAGCAATGAAGATTTTCACCGAACAAATAAATGTGAATGTGATAAAATACACAACCTTCCGAACGCTGGTCCACAAAAATAAAAAAATTAAATATGGAATCAACGACAACCTGGTGAAATGTTTACATAAGCGCGATAAACTACATAAACAGGCATCAAACTCGCCGAATAACATAAGGCTCCAAAATTACTACAAAAAATACAGGAATATCTGCCGATCGATAGTAAAACGAACCAAAGAAGAATATTATAGACGAAAAATTGAAGAAAACAAAGAAGACCCGAAGGTATTATGGAACGCTGTAAAGGAAATTAACAACACAAATAGGAAACCAGCAGAACAAATCAAACAAATAAAAGTTAATAATACAATAATAAATAACCAGACTGATATTGCTAACACATTAAATAATTACTTTGCAGACATTGGTCAAACATTAGCCCGAAAACTATTGAATAAAATGAACACTGATGAACATGCACTTGCTGACAAATACAACACGATTGCCCCAGATATCAATACATTTAGAATTAAAACATTACAAACCAAAGACATAATACATCATATAAACAAACTGAGAAACGATTGTGCGACTGGACTCGACAAACTTGACACGAAACTTATAAAAGAAATAAAATATCAAATTGTTCTTCCCTTCACATACATCTGTAATCTCAGTATCACTAGCGGTATATTCCCCAGCCATTTTAAAAGTGCAAACATAGTGCCTATTTTTAAATCTGGAGACAAAAATAATCCCACAAACTACAGGCCTATCTCACTTTTAAATGTGCTCACTAAAGTACTCGAAAATCTAGTAAAAATCCAACTTGTAGACTACTTAGACAAACATAAAATCTTATCAGAAAACCAGTATGGTTTTCGAAAGAATATGGGAGCACAAGATGCAATATTAAAAGTAACAGAGACCATTCTAAAAAATGTTGACCAAAAAAAAAGTTGCATTGCGGTATTTCTGGATCTGAGCAAAGCTTTTGATACAGTGTCCCACAAAATCCTCCTTAAAAAACTGGAAAACATAGGTATTAAAAATTCAGCTTATAACTGGTTCAAATCATATATAACTGACCGCAGCCACTCACTAAAAGTAGACAATATAACAAGCCAAAATAGATACATAACTTACGGAGTTCCCCAAGGAAGTACATTAGGACCCATCCTGTTCTTACTATATATTAATTCCTTATGTCAGCTTGACATAAGTGGAGATATTATATGCTTTGCGGATGACACTGTTCTTGTTTTTACTTCGGATTCTTGGACAAGTGTATATAAAAATGCAACTGAAGGAATAAACAAGATTAAATATTGGTTGGACAATAATCTGCTGACACTAAATATAGATAAAACAAAGTACATGACATTTAGCATAGATCCCAGACGACAACCAAGACTCGATGAAAACTTAACCATTCATGACTGCACATCTAAAAACAACTGCCTATGCAACCCATTAACACGAACCCAGGTAATTAAATACTTAGGCATTTACATTGACAACTATTTCAGATGGACAGAACAAATAAATAAAACAGCGGGCAAAGTTAGAAAACTGATATATTTCTTTAAGAACATACGAAACATAATGCAAACGAAGACTCTAAAAACAATATATTACGCACTAGCCCAATCAATTATCACTCACGGTATGATTGGTTGGGGTGGTGCTGCTAAAACTAATATGGACCCTCTTGTCAAAGCGCAAAAAGCCTTAATTAAAGTTATCACAAAAAAACCTTACAGATTCTCGACAATACAGTTATTTAAGGACTTCACCGTACTGAACATACAGCAACTATACATAAAAATTATAACTCTATATTACCAAAAAGACAAACTTAACCATCATACTATACAACACAATTACGAAACAAGAAACAGACATCAACACATGACCCCGAAGATAAATACCACCTATGGACAAAGACATTTTCATAATCTGGCCCCAAAATTTTTCAATTTAATGGAAAAAGATATTAAAGACCTGGCAACAAGTGTAAATATAAGACACAAAATCCACACATGGATAGTCAACAAAGGCATTGTATACTGCGGACAGATAACATCTACAATACCATAAATTGTGGCACTCCACGCCTGAATTTTTCTCTTCTGTTCTCACTCATTTATATGTATTTTCATTATTTCTTATGTTTTTCTTTTTCTTTTTAAAATTCTTATCTTTCTAATTATTATATATCTTTTTTTATTTATATTTTATGTATATCTTTTCATCTACATCTTTGATTCTATGTAAATTCGCATTATCTAAAATTAAATCAAACTCCCGCCACCTCAGAACAGGCTCAGCCTAGTGAGGTGGATTATACCAAAAAAATGTATGTTAATTTATTGGTTAATAAATAATAATAAAAAAAAAAAAAATAACCCTATATGCGTACTAATCACACATAATTTTCTAGACTTTTCGTTCAATGAAATTTGTCCAAATGCATTTCGTAAGTCTATCTTAGCAAAATATTTTGCACCATTCAGAGATGAAATTAAATCGTCAATACGAGGTAGTGGGTATTTCAACTTCGCTAACATAGGATTCAATGTTGTTTTGAAATCAGTACAAATCCTAATTGAAGCGTCTTTCTTTTTTACAACAACAATTGGGCTTGCAATATCGCTTATTTCTACCTTTTCAATAATGTCTTCATGCAACATTCTCTGTAACTCTATCTCTACTTTCTCACGTAAACTAAAAGGTAATGGCCTCGGATTTACAAACTTTGGCCTAAAGTCCGAATTAACTTCAATGTTTGCCTCATAATTTTTAAGCCTACCCGATTTTTCTGAAAAAACATGAGCATATTTCTTCTTTAAACTTTCACAAAAAACAAGATGATTATCACAATTAATCTCACTGAATTTTACAGAATTTATTCCACTTAAACCGATACCGAAAACTTGTAAAAAATCTCTACCAACTATTGTAGAATTACCATTTTTAATTATTACGAACTGTATTTTCGCACTTTTACCTAAAAATGACACCTCTAAATTCACTTTACCTAAAACATTTAACTGCGTTCCGTCATACCCTGACAAATGAACATTATACTTTTCTAAATCGTAAGAAACAAAATATCTTAAATACACTTCATATGGTATCGCGTTTATCGCAGCTCCCGTATCTACCAACGCCGGCAATATTATGTTACCAATTAACAAATCTATATATGTGGGTTCCGGCCCCACATTATTATTAACCACGAACACCGAATTCAACCGTTTATTTTTAGTACCTACATAATTTTTATTGTATTTACACAAATTACTAGGATGACCCGATTTGTTACAATGATTACACAAAAATTTTTTCCAGCAATCTCTTTGCAAATGATTTTTTTTTCCACACAAAAAACAAGTTTTTAACGTACCATTAACCGGTGATTTACTCCGCATTGAATTTTTATTCCTGGAAGGACTATCTTTCCTGGATTTATGGAAATACTCGCTTTCCTTATGAACAACATTTAAATTCGGATTTACTTTTTTAAAAGCCACATCATGTTCCCACGTCGCCGCTAGATTAATGCAATCCGTAAAAGAAGTATTGATTGCCTCTACGAATAGCTTGTGTTTCAATTTTTCATTAAAAATCCCAATAACGAACATGTCCTTTAAACATGGTTCCAATCTCAGCTCAAAATTACAAGATAAACTTAACCCTCTCAATCTAGCCGCGTAATCTTTAACGGATTCGCTAGGAAACTGTTTACATTTATAAAATAATTCACGAGACTCAAAAATATTTTTAACTGTTTTGCAATGTGAATCAAATAATTTACATAAATCTTCAAAAGAACAAACAGAAACCTTTTTTGGAAAACATAAATCACATAATAGAGAGAAAGTTTCTTCCGTGAGGCAACTCAGCAAAAATGCTCTTTTGCGTTCTGGTGACAACAACTTATCATCATTTAAAATGAGGGCCTGATCCAATCGTTCCCTGAACAATGACCAGTCTCCCGTTCTGTAACAGAACGTCCCCAAATTCTTACAAATCGCCTCCATTGGGAGAAGAACTGAAACAAGTTGAATAAAATATACGTATCTCAGCCCTTCCAGAGGTTATGCTCCGAGCCCCTGCCCTGAGCCTGTGAATCACCAACGTCTCAGCACCCTTTTCTGGCTCCGTCTCCCTTCAGCTGCGGACACGATCACCTTCCAAGGTCTTCCTTCCCGCTGTAGCGACAGAACCCCGGTCCCGGATTCCGGCCAATTCACCCTTGATGCCGATCTTGATCCTGGATCTTCTGCGTACCCCGTGTAACGGTGTACTCTCGACAAAATGTTGCAATGTCGGCTCCCACACACGTGTAAAATTGCGTTTTTACCGCGCAATTTGCCCGGCCCGATCTGCGTGCTCGCCTGGGCTGCGTGTGAATTCTCCAATTTGATAGCCTTTTATTATTCTTCTTCTTCCTTCAAAATTTAGCGATCCAACGCCCAAAAGCGCCAGACTATACTGTGATCACCAAAAATTCGAATAATCTTCTTGAATCATCTGATTCTCCGTAAACTTTTAATAATTTACGAACTACCGTGCTGCGCCACTGTAACGTATGTTAACTCTACATACTCAATAATAACAATGCTTGTATTATAATATTTATTTGAACGAAGACACTATCACGGTTCTGGACTGAGAGGCTCATTCCCGCTCATACGATCTCTTATATACGTCTCGTACTCGCTGTCTCGCTCTCATGCTGTCCCCCTTACACACATACATCACACCCTCTAAAGGCATTATCAAACTGTTTGATAATGCCTTTAGAGGGCGAAACAGCTGTCACGCGTCATAATAATTACACAGCAGAACATGTTTAAATATAAACTGTTTTTATAAACCCAATAATAATATTATTGTATATATATAAAAAAAAAAAAAAAAAATAAGTAAGCTTGTAATGATCTGCCCTTTCTACTTCTTTCTACGATAATTTTTCATTAAAGTCCCATAGGTAACTTTTCCATAAGGCTTTGGTTATATATATATCCGGGGTAGGAAGGTCCTCCCTGCCGTCTTTTCTTTATTACACACCCCTTCAAGTGTGTACATCCTAGTTTGTCTACGTGACGTACGACCTTGAACGTACTCATTTCACGTGACGGTTCAGTATAAAAAGGCTTCACCGAACGTTGTGTTGGGTTTTTGTTTCTCGGTTTAGAAACCTAGTTATTTATGTTTTGTGTGGTATCCCTTGGTTCTTTTGAGATAGAGTGAGTTGAATCCATTACCGCTGTTTTTCAAAACCATTTCATAAACCTTATCTTCTAAGTCGCCTGCTCACCCCCCCCTAGCTACTCGATTCTACCTATCGTAGGGTAATGTGAATATAATAAAGTGTTAGATGTTATATATGTGATATACATACGATAAATTTATGGTGTTAGTTGTCGGCGCCATCCATGTATATATTTTGTGAGGGAAAGGAGAGGAAAGGAAATGAATTTTTTTCAAGTTAAGATTGGCTCCTCCGCTTACCAAACAAAACTGATGGATGATAATTTGAGCAAGGCGATCGATATCTGCGTGTCTGGATATCACAACCGGCCGGGTCTCCCCTTGTTCCAAATCGGCAACCTTCACGCCAGAATAAAGAAAACCAGGTCTCTTCACCAATTTCAGAATTGCCCCAATCTCAAACACCTCCAGGATAAACTACTTTACTGAGTGTAGAAGGGGAAAACCATAACATCCCTTTATCACGAATCTAGTCGCGAAAATGTGACACGCAAGGTCCTAAGTTACGTGCCACCTCCAGAAAACGTTGTAACTCCCACGCCGTCGGGGATTTACATCCCTTTCTAGGTCAATACACATATAACACACGACGATCTTGTCGACATTCTGCCTGCTTATTAACGATAGGTTGTGTGCCTACCCATTCAGCCAATTATCATGTGAGATATATGTAAGGTCTACTCGATATGCCAAATTTGGGATGAGGACTGTCTGTATTTTAATATTTGGTTCCAGTATTTATTTTATGAGGTTACTAGCATCCTCGTGTATTAGGTATGGGTAACTTCTACTGAATACCTATCCTCTCAGGTAAGGTATAAACGGATAATTGGTTTGATTTTTTGCATTTAATTTAAAGAGGCTGCCTACCTCTCGAAAGATACCTGTTGAGAAAAGTTGTTCGGTTGGTAGTTTTATTTCGGAGATTACCATCTCCCTCTTTCGACTTTAGATTTGTTTTTGTGCATCCCAATTCGTAACTTAGAAAGTCAAACAATAGATGAAAGTATTAAATTTGAAAGTCAAATAACAGAAGAAAAGTTTTCATTTTGTTCCGTCTGGTCGCATCCGATCGCTTTCAATTTGGGACGGCATACGCTAGCAAAACTTCCCCTTTGACTGACTGTACTCCGCGCCTCTCGGCCTATATATGAAAAGGTCGTTGACTCGTCTCTCGCTCACAGCTGATTGACAATGCGTCTAGCGTATCCCTTCTTATGGGAAGATTATTTGGGTTGCAGGCGTTGCAAACTCGGTTCCTGTACCTCGGTTGTATCCTATTATTTAAAAAGGTCCTCTGAAATTTAATAAATAATATAAAAAACTCACCCAGTTAGGCACCTCTCATTCTCAGCGTGAAGCTTACCTGGTTACACTATATAGCTAAATCACTTTAATTTTCGACCTCCTCCCTACGCTTATAAAAGGGTAATTAAATATTCCTGTAAATAAAATTGTACCTCCCTAATCTGTTAGGATTCGAACCCACAGTTAATAATCTATTTGATTCTCTGGTTTTCGGTCTCCGTGGATAGAATGCCATCTCGCCAAATCAATAACTTAGCCCGATTAAACACTTCCTGCCTTTAGGTACATTCACTCTATTTTAAAAACGCAATCATTATTTTTATTATTTTCATGTTTTTAAGACAAGCAATCTAGTTCGAACTGTATACGAAATCACGTTTAAATCAACACAACTTTATAACACAATCGCGATTGCACAACACCTGGCGCCCCTGAGGTGGGTTTTTACAAGACGGCGCTCTACAAATTATCCAATTATTATTATTGTCATTATTATTAATTGTTTTCTCACTGAGTCCAACCACTTTCACTTCGCACAAAACCGGTTCAATAATATTTCACTTTAGTTCAAAATTCCACAATACTATTAACACCATCTGAATCCACTAATTCACTGCAATTTCACACAACACTTCTCATTTGTATAGATTTCATGGAGCTGTCAACGCACTCAAGTTCCAAACCTGACTGTCCTCCGGTCTCTCCTTTCCCGTGGGAATCTGTTTACTCAAGGCCTGTCTGTCAATAAATCTTCCGTCGTTGTTTAAACAAAAAATTTTTAGAGCACGTTATTTTATTATTTATCGTTTATTTTTGTGGATGTCCAAAACATCACAGCTTGATCATTTGTGTCCGCTTTAAGGCCGAGTGTAGTTGTTTATTAATTTAAAATAATGATAATATTACTAAGCAAATCGATAATGATAGTGTTTTCAACAAGTAAAAAAATTTTTATACATTTTTTAAATTAACATAGGCTTAGTAATTATCAAAATCAAATCGAAAATATGACCTTTTTCAGACCGTAATACGTGCGTTTTAAAAAATACTATTAAAGGCTGAATATCGTCAAAAAATACCTGAAGGGGTTTTTTTTAAACGTACGAAAAAAAAACTAAAAAATAAATAAAATAGGTTCGTAGTTTAATTTTTTCATAAACACTAATTGTTCTTGTTTTTAAAATGCAGATTATAAAACTTTGGATACGTTTATTTAACAAAACTAAACGATAAATTATTGGTATTATTTTTTTTCTATTTTTTAAAGTTAATTTAATATTTTTTATACTATAATTTAAGAAAGAATACTTAGATTTTTAAATGACTTTTAAAATAGGCCGTCTGGTGGCGCCTATTTGAAAATTTTAATACGGTAGAACATCGAACTAAAAGCTTCTTTTAAATATCTCAACAGATGGCGCTATCATGGTCGGATTCTTGGTTATTGTTTATTTTTCAAACCGATTATATTATTAAGTTATTATTTATTAAATTATATGATAATTATTAAAATATATATTATAATTAAAATTTAAATATATATTTTAATAATTATCATATAATTTAATAAATAATATATGATAATTATTAAAATATATATTATAATTTTAATTATATTAATATATTATTATTATTAAATTATATGATATTATACCATATTTAAAAAAATTAAATATTAATAATATGACAATATTTTGGAATCAAAGAAAAGACTGCGATTGACTTGTACGAGGAAAGATACAAGGTAAAAGTGTCGCCATGTGGTATTTTTGTGAGAAAGGAATGGCCATACTTGGGGGCAAGTCCAGATGGATTGGTTGGAGAAAATGGTATAGCGGAAGTAAAATGCCTGCCCTCAATCGGAAACAAAACTATTTTTGACGCAGCTCTGGAAGATAATATCTTCGTTGCCGTGCAGAATGGAATACTTGTGTTGAAGAAGTCACATAATTATTCATTTCAAGTTCAAGGACAATTATTCATTACAAGAAAGGACTTCTGTGACATTATAATTTATTCTGAAAGTGGAGTAGAAGTAATAAGAATATATCCTGACAATGAATTTGAGCTAAAAGTGTTACCACGCCTGACAAAGTTTTTCAACGAATCACTTTTGCCAGAGTTAGCGGATAGCCGAATTCAACGCGGTATGAAAATTAGAGAACCTGACCATGTTGTCAATGCTCTACAAGCCATATATGATAATATTTTGTAATCCTACATGTATTTAAAATGACTGACTTTTGCATTTTTATATATAAATTTTTTGATAGATCTAATACGCCTAAATTTTTTATAAGAGAGCTAGGTATAATGCCAGTAGCCGAAATTACAAATGGTAATATTTTTATAGTGAGAATGCCAAATTCTTTTGAACTCATTTCCCAAATCTGTGTATTTTATTATTTTTTCAAAAACAGATCTTTCGTTGAAACGTTGCTTGAAATGGCTTTAGCCGTGTTTGGTGACCAAATCTGAATAGCCAGGTAGATTCACTTATTCAATAAATAATACCCGCTCTGCGGTCTAAATTTAAATAATGATGTTAAAATTGTACTACCTACATGTAAAACCCCTCAGGGCTAAATAAGTAGATTTTTTTTCTAAATATTTATTACGATAACCATGGTTTACCGAGATTAACCAAGGTCAACCATAGGGCAGGACCACAATGATATTTTTTCCGTGGCCCAGGAGACACGCTTGTACACCCACTTCCAGTTATATTATTTTTTTCTTCTACTTTTTACGTCTAGCAGTACATTTTTGAATTGAATACCACACAAGAGTCTCAATCGCTCCCGTCTGGAGTCAGTGAGACTATGGCCTATCCCCAATTGGAGAATGTTGCGAGACTGAAGGTAGGTGAGGGGAATGAGACGAGGAAGAGGAAGGTGGGGAAGTACCAGGATATTCAGTTCTGGTCACCAAACACGGCCAAAGCCATTCCAAGCTAGCTTAATATTCTGAATGGTGGTGTTACACCATGGCGATACTGAGAGTATCTTGCACTATGGAACGTGCCACAAATATTCTATATATTATATTTAATTAAATTGTGAAATAACACCAAATAATCAAATAAAATTTATTTGCACATTCCGGAATTTGAACCCGCGTCCTTCGGATTGCTTGTCGAGAGCCTTACCCCTCGACCACGGAGACCGTCGAAGTAATAATGAAAAAATCTGGTCATGAAAAAAAAACATTCACAGACCTTTTACCGTTATTTGTCCTTGGAGATTTTCTACAAAATTGGCTCGTCTATATTTTCAGGTTCTATAAGTACTCTAGGTAGTACCTAATAGTACTACTAAGATGTTTTGCAAACACGCCATATTTGTATGCCAAAAAATTCTCGAGTGCTTAAAACAAATTTAAAAATTAAATAAACATACCAAGCTCTGCTTATTTAAACAAACATCTGACACCTTGATTAAGAATAGGTAGATAAAACAATTAAAAAAATAGATTTAATAAAAAAAACTCTTCCCTCGTGCCCTTCGGGGGCTTGTAAAACAAAAATCTATCATGAACTGTTTTGTCATCCGCGTAGTAATGAATTGGTGAACATGGTAAAAGATCGATGATTTGCAATAAAACAAAGTAGTAAAGGGATGTTATGCTGTAAAAATGTAATTGTATATTACAAAGAAATTAAAATCAACCAGCTATGATTAAAGGAAGGGGGGGGGGGTAAATTAACGGTACTCATGGTGAGGCACTCTTCACTCGATGATTTTCTAAGTAAATCGGTTTTTAATTTCATCGTCATTTCACTGTTGAAAATATTACTGCGTATCGACAGAAGACAAAGGGCGCGGCTTCAGTTGGATTTCTTACTTCCAAGGGCGTAGGGACGCGGGGGTTGTGCAGCGGGGTTGCAGGAATCGCCAGATGATTCTCTTGTAAGGGCAATGGTCTTTGGCGATTCAGTGACGGAAACACGGACAGGCTATATGGCCCACAGATGTCTATAACGGCGGCGGTGAAGGCGAGAATGGTGGCGGTTTATCTATTGTCTATCTCAAGTAGGGAAAGCAATAAATCTCCAACATTATATGGCTGCTTAAAATAAGATGTGTTGAAGTCCCACCCGCTCCGCTATAGGTGTCACCAAAGATAAAATGTAAAATGTTGTATGAAAAAGTGACAGTATTAATTTATAAACACATTGAAACGAAAGGAAAGAAGCAACCGCAAGCAGCGTTATGCGTTGTTTGCGGTTGCTTCATTCCTTTCTCAAAGACAAATACATAGCACTATCTTTTTTATGTCAATACAAACATGGGTTGCTAGGAAGAGGAATGTAGGTATATTTTTTACAATGCGTAATAATACAAAAAAATAGTGCCATCTGGTAACTGAAATTCATAACTTTTATAACGATGATAACGAAGATTTACATTACCGCCATCTTACTGTTTTCAGGCAAACGTTTTTAAAATAAATTCTAGTTAGAAAAAATATTGTTTTGGAAATGAACAACAGAGTTCTTGTGTGTCGAAAATAGTTGATTTTGACAGGTCTACACTCGGCCTTAACGAAAGCGTGGCTGTTCCAAAACCGGTTTGTACGATAGCTGATTCAATTTTTAAACATTGCTGCTTAGAATGTAATGAAAACAAAAATTCTTCAATATCCTAATTACGCATTGAAATAAAGAGGTAAGTACCCATTTAAAATTCTTTAGCTCGTACCAAGAGATCACCACGTAAAAATTGATCACCAAATTGGTGCATAGTGAAATAACTAAAGGAAACTGCTTTATTATGTGGAGAAGATAGTGTTTGTCATTTGCGTCGCTACTAAAAAAGACTCTTTATTGACCTTCATTTCACACAAACTATAATTAAATAGTTGAAACTAATAAATTACGTTTTATCTGATCAAATGCATCATCTGCGCACATATTATATTTATGTTCGGAGATTATATCTGTTTGAAAGGAAGCCAAGCTATGCAGGCGCATAACGTGTGCGAATCATGAAAATGATTCAGATCATTGGAGTACTACAAAAAGTGCAGTTCCTTCTTTTTTTTGAAGTACGACAAACATTCCCAGGTCACGAATAAAATGACGATATTTGAAAATTTCCTATTATCATCACAAAAATGTACACATCCGGAAAATATTGCTTGTGTCGTGGTGAAAGACTTTGAGCCAGCTGAGGAATTGAAAACACTACGCCTAGGTGGGACGCGATGCCAACTCAGCCACCGACCGGTCTCAACCGGTTCCTTGATTTTAAAGTATCTCTAATTGATATTAACATTGGCATCATTCTCCTTTCAACATCAATATCGATCATTTAACGACAGTGCACTGAAAGCTGTAAGATGAGTTTTTACTTTATTTCTGTCACGCAGTTTCTTTATTTATTTCTTCCTCTTTTTTCTCACTAATTCTATCTCTGTTAAAAATAATTAATACCATATTATTTAATTAATACCATTCCTCAAAATATTATATATTTACATACATATACGTCATGTATAAATATTATCTACTTACCAGATTATTTAATTAATACCATTCATCCAAATATTATATACTTACCTACATATACATCATATATAAAATATTATCTACTTACCATATTATTTAATTAATACCATTCATCCAAATATTATATACTTACCTACATATACATCATATATAAAATATTATCTACTTACCATATTATTTAATTAATACCATTCATCCAAATATTATTTACTTACCTACATATACATCATATATAAAATATTATCCACTTACCATATTATTTAATTAATACCATTCATCAAAATATTATTATTTTTTTTTTTTTTTTTTTTATAAATTTAATTTAGATTAAATTTGATAATATTATTATTAAGTTCTGCAAGTGTTTTAGTTTTTTATTATTGTGACAGCTGTTTCGGCTTACAAGGCCATTTTCAAACTGTGGTTAGTCCACATTGAGACGACGTTTTTATACTATTTCAAATGTAAATTTTGAAGGTGCATACATTGATTTATTACTGGTTACACCGATGACATGATCTATTGTTGGTTAAACCAATCTATGTTTTCCCCTCAGTAAATGGTCGTCTCATGTAAATTTTGAAGGTGCATACATTGATTTATTACTGGTTACACCGATGACATGATCTATTGTTGGTTAAACCAATCTATGTTTTCCCCTCAGTAAAAACGTCGTCTCAATGTGGACTAACCACAGTTTGAAAATGGCCTTGTAAGCCGAAACAGCTGTCACAATAATAAAAAACTAAAACACTTGCAGAACTTAATAATAATATTATCAAATTTAATCTAAATTAAATTTATAAAAAATTAAATGGAGTTCTACGAATTAAACACAAAAACAATAAATAAAATATTATATACTTACCTACACATACATCATATATAAAACATTATCTATATACCATATTATTTAATTAATACCATTCATCAAAATATTATATACTTACCTACATATACGTCATATATAAATATTATCTACTTACCATATTATTTAATTAATACCATTCCTCAAAATATTAGTACGGAAACGTATGAAACTGGATATTGCGGCTTAAAGCCAATGAACGACACTAGATTTCACCGCCTGTCCCATATTTTTAGGTACAACAAATTTGGCAAGCGATCGTTCAAAACGTTTTTGCAAAGTTGGCATAGTGTGCCAAAAATCGCGCCAGTGGTTTTACAGAAACTTGTCACAGTCATTGTGCTAGGCATAACCTTCAATAGATCACTCTGACTAATTATTTACCGACCTGATGGATTATATGTTGCTTAAATGCACTCTTGGTTTGACGTGTGACGTAACATAACTTTTAATCATATTTGCCAACCTTTCCATTTGTAATCCCTTTTAATCTAATTGGCATATCTCGGGCTACCTACGTCAATGGGTCGAACCTCTCTATCTACGGTATCCAGGCACAGGTGGGATAGTATCAATCTTACTCCGAGGGTGATTTACAAAATTAATTAATATGGATAACTATAAATATTCATGAGTCCCGTTACATGAGCCGTGCTTCGGGTTATTATTGAATTAAAATTGTTTCATAACATGTTTAATAACGCGTGAAATTCATATTCTTGGAAATTGATAACTTAGTTTTCAAACGGCGCTGAAATTGGTTATTAAATTAGTGGCAACTCTGAAAATTTTGCGAAACATTTTGTTGAGCTTCACTTTAACCTCTCTTCCAGCTTCATGTACTCTCAAACATGGTTATCTTATAAATATATTTAACTAGTATATAATTACTATCCACGTTTGCCAGAGTTTCAACACCCTTTGGTGAAAATATTTTTTCTGAATTAAGTGTTGAAAACATGGAAAAAACAGTAGGTACGCGTATTGCTTGTTGATGGTAAAGGTTCTTAGAATATTTTTTAGGGAACTTATTTATGCATATTGTCACATTATTCTGAAATAATTTTATTGTCATTTACTACTTATTGCTATTATATTGTTTATTATTCCCCTGACAAAGTGCCCAACAACCGAGACCAGACATCGGTACAATATTGGAAATTTGTAATAATTAGTTTCAGCGATCAAATTGACCGTATTACAAAAGTGGCAAGCTGAAACAGTGAAATTAAATAATGCGCTATTCGCGAATGCACTTTAATTTGATGGTGACTCTTTTTCCATAATTTAGAATGAAGTGCAATTGTAAATAATATGTGTAATTTATATCTCATTAACTCCACCGAAAGAGAAAATTACGTTCCGAGTGATTTCATAAAATATGATAGTTACCGGATTATTGTGATGAAACAAAAACTAGTTTAAATATGTTACGTTTACAGGGTAGTGTTTTTTTGTAAAACTTTTATTGACTTTGCGTAATTTTTTTAAATCTGTGTTGAATTGTCATTGTGTTGAGTAATCATGGAACCAAATATTATAGTGATTTACACAAAAATTTTTCAGTATAATAATATTTGATTGCTCGCCAAAACAAGTCAAAAAAATTTAACAATGACTAATAATATTCAAATATCAAACAAATTTCCCCGGAGTTCAGAAATTGGTATCGGCAATTAGATTCAGCTATTAAATTGCCTTGACACAAGAATAGCAAACTAAATCAGCGACTAATGCACGTCTTGACTCGTGAACATTGTTACGTTACAAACAAAAGATAAAATTTTTAGATTCTCACGGCCAAAAGCATTTTTATTGTTTGTTTTTGGGGTGTTATGCCGTGTTGCGCTAACTCCTTCTTTAGCCGACGTTTCGGACAGCGTTGCAGTGTCCATCATCAGGGCAGATCCGGTAGATCACATCTTCGGATCTACCGGATCTGCCCTGATGATGGACACTGCAACGCTGTCCGAAACGTCGGCTAAAGAAGGAGTTAGCGCAACACGGCATAACACCCCAAAAACAAACAATAAAAAAAAGATAAAATATTCCAATTTGATATTTGATAGTTTATCAAAATAAGTTTAGCAACTGGACAACGAAACAGTAATAATATTAAAAATAGTCATCGGATTTCCCCGGAGTCCATAAGTTGGTATCGGAAATTTTAAACGCGTATCAAATCCACCGTGACACAAGAATATCAAACTGAATCCGTGAAACTAACTAATGCGCTTCTTGGCTCACGAATGTAATTACGTTGGCTGATATTTCCTACTTGACAGCTTTCCAAATCGCTCCCCCACACTAACGATTCTATTCATCCGACCTATGGAGGAACCCTCGCACAGTGGAGCAGAAAATCAATGTAGCAGCCACCAAATAGAGAAAAGAAAACATTCAACATTTTAAATAAGTTTTTTCAAAAGTGCTAATCTTAGCTAAAATATACAGCCCAAAATTTGCTATTTATATCTTTCCCGTGAATAATACTTCCATAAGGATTAACTACGACTCGTTTTGTACTACCACTATTCGTGACTATTAGTGTTAAAAATCTTTCAGTTTGGCAAAAGTTTTTTTCATTCAAAATCCCTGACTAAAATTAGACAGTAAAAAAATTCCGTAGAAAATGTATTACAGCTTCAAAGCGCATTTGATTATGCTAATATTTTATATTTTTACAACTTGATACACTAACATTTGTGGGCAGGTGGAAGAAACTAACTATTTTATTTGATCCCACAGAGTCTACAAAAGGCAGGCCAACGACTACAAGACAAGCATGGACGTTAGAAAGCAAATATAGGGCACGTAAAATAAAGCATATTGATGTATGTATAACAATATTATCTCTATGAAGCGATTGGCACATTTATGTCTACGCTTGTTCGTGTCACAGTTAAAATCCTTAAAAAAAATGCTCATGTTCCTCATAAGAAAGGGAAGATTTTTTTTTCTAGAATTAACCTTAAGAAAGTCAAAATCTAATATGATTTAAGATTTTCACGGCCAAAAGTATTTTTGTTGTTATTTGTTTTTGGGGTATTATGCCGTGTTGCGCTAACTCCTTCTTTAACCAACGTTTCGGACAGCATTGCAGTGTCCATCATCAGGGCAGATGTGTTTTTTGAGGTTGTGTTAAAATGTGAGCTTATGTATGAGGTTGTGTTAATATTAGCTCAGAGGGTTGGAGCTGGCAACACGGTATCACAACCTCATACATAAGCTCACATTTTAACACAACCTCAAAAAACACATCTGCCCTGATGATGGACACTGCAATGCTGTCCGAAACGTTGGTTAAAGAAGGAGTTAGCGCAACACGGCATAATACCCCAAAAACAAATAACAACAAGTCAAAATCTGGTTAAATTAGCTTATTAACATGTTAGTAAATAAATAATGTGTTTTATCTTTGTTTTTAATTTTGCAATAATGGTCCAGTGTGCGTTTTTTCCGTATCTCTGGGGCCTTGCACGCCACTGCAGCGAATGGCGAAGGCTAATTACGCGATACTGTCAGAAGCGATGGTACTTCTGCAAAAATACACTGAAGCAAAGAAACTAAAATCGCTCGAGTTGGACTAATGTTTGTAGTAGGAGGGTATCTAATACTTGAAGGTTATCCCGAAAATATACAACAGGAGCGGGCTGTTGCAGCATTTTAGGTACCTAAACCAAAATGTATTTATCGTCAACCTATTTTGACATAATAGTAAGTATAAATGATTGTTTAATGCATGGTTACAACTTTTGACGTTAAATTTAAATGAATCAAATACTTTAGTCGAGTCAGAATATTAGTTAACAAAATAATTTGATAAGATTTTCAAAATTTGCGGCGTTGGAGTCATTTTTTTAATTTTTTTAAAGAAAAACAAACATTCCCGGGTTACGAAAAACCTGAAAATATGTAGAAATCTCCTACTACCACCACAGTAAGCCGATATGTTGTTTATGTTGTGATCTAGGACTTAGCCAGCCGAGGAAATGAACACACTACTCCTGGGTAGGACCCGAACGCGATGCCAATTCAGCCACTAACCGGTCATAAAATTTAATAAAACGTAACATTAAAAATTTATCAAATTAATATCTCACAATCATCAAAACTAAAACCATACATTAAAAAAATCGGTTTTATTATCTTTGACTCCGCATTTGATATGTAAAATAAATAAATACTCGCGATAAATTTCCCTACAATTTTATTTAAACTACAATATAATTTTCCTAGTGCACTAATTATTTAAATTTCTTCGTTTTTGTATACTATGTCAATTTAGACAAATTTAAAACTGCGTCAACAGTGGAAACCTAACACATACACATTTTAATTAAACAATCATTATTGATTATCACAAAATTGTTTTACATAAATAGTTTTATATAAACAGTTTTATATAAATAGTTTTATATAGATAGTTTTATATAAATAGTTTTATATAAATAGTGTTTTATAAATAGTTTTCAAAAAAAAATCTTATATAAAATAGGTTTTTATAAAATGGTTTTATATAAAGGAGTTTTATATAAAATATAGGTTTGGTAATCAGGCTGACTGATACGTATTTCAACATTTTGAAAATTGAAAGATCATTGAACTTGAATAACGTTAAGCATTCGTTGCAAGATTTCACTTTTTCCATGCACCTACAAACGAAATTATTATGTTTAATAATTAGATTCGGTACGGAGCCAAAACAAATAACATAAATTCAGCTGTCTGGAGTAACAAAAGTCAAATCCACAATTTAGTAGAAGCTGACATAGAAATGTATTATTTAAAATCAATTCTTACCTATAAATGTAACAAACGCCAAACCTCACATGTCAACATTATCACGCAGCGTAGAATTTGTTTTTGTGTTTGCATGTCATTGATATTGCTATACTAGCCCATCGACAATTGAGCTGTGTGTACTATACAAGACATGCTGTAAAACAGCAAAAGTCTAACCGTTTTTTCAATTATATATCTACCTACTAGCTGAAGTTCCCGGCGTTGGAAAAATTTTATTCTGCTTTTAAGAGCTGGAAAGGAGGATGGGGAGGTTTTTCGAAATCCTATGGAGACAGAGACCTTCCTCTTGTTTTGAAGGTTATGTTTGCAAAATTTCATTAATCTCGAAATAAGGTGAAAGATTTGTCTGAAAAACAAAGCAGATAATTTTTTTTTATACATATTTCCACAACATTTAGTAATCACGTTCAGTAATAAATTTTTTATTATCATTTTTACTTTACATTATGAATGTTACCTACTATTTATTCAATTAAGAAATCTTTTAAATTTGAATTATAAAATTTATTTTCAGCTCACCACAACAGTTCCAAGTTCTTGGGATTAGGCTTTTGTCGATCCAAACAGCTCAGTTTAATGATTCATTAAATCTGCCGATATCTAGGTTAATTTCTCTCATAGTATTATCAAATTGGTACAATGCAATATCCAAGGATACCAGCCATCTTAACAACTAGAGATCAAGAAGCCACATCTTATGAATGGGCGATTAACATGTACTTAAGGCAGTATAGTTGTCTATGAATTTGAATATAACTGGAAACGCAGTTGCGCACAAAAACGTATGGACAACAAGAAGTAAGGACTGTAGGGGAAAAACCCGAACATTAATCAATTTCTTGCGAGCGTAAAAATTGTTTGTGGCCATGGGTTGGCTGATAAATCGACAAGTATCGTCATTTTTACAACCGCATCAAATAATATATACAAAACTTCAAACGCAGTTTTCTCATATATTTTGGGTTTCTATATCATCTTTGGGTATGCTGTGTTTAGGGTCTTTTTAAGGATAGGAAGTTCTAGGAAAGAAAATATAGGAGGGTGTGTACAGGAGTGGCAGGAGTGTGGCGTATAAATATGTCCCTCCTGCTGCGGCGCAAGTTTGAACAATTGTAGACGTCAAAGTTTATTTCCTCGAACCAGCTTCTACCTCTGACTCTGGGCAGGAGCTTGCTGAGCACACCTCACCTGATGATTACTTTGACTTTGACTTTCGGAATAGAATTTAATCGAATATTTTTGAAAGTTAAATTAACGCTCAATGGAAATTATAGGAAACTTAATTGACGATTATTGGTTGATAGAGAACGCAATTCATTATTAACATCGTTTGGCAATATTATGTTTAATTGTATTTTGGGGTCCAGCAAAAATGAAATTTTTGTTTTTAATGAAGAGTGATAATGATTGCAAGGGTATGAACTATTATCTACTACTCTCCGCATGCTAAAATATGTACCAAATCATCAATCTGAATTTAAATATTAAAAACATTGTTTAATAGAGTTTGTGAAAGGTATCTTTCTCTGAAGTGGCCTGCCAGGTAAGAATGTTTTCTTTATGTGTTTGTAAATAATAAAATAAGATAGAGCCCACCCAAAAAAATGATTATTGCTTATTTGATAAGGATCCCTTCAAATAATTGGTAGTCCGGTTAAAAATGGGATTGCAGTCCCTTAGCGAATAAATAAATGGGTATATTAATCCCGATAAACTTTTAGTAAATACGAATATATTTATACATTTTTACATATTTATCACTTGTTTATAAAAATCGAAATGGTTTCGCATTTCGTCATTATATACTTCGCCGGTGTATTAACACATTTTTTTTTTATTTTTTTATTTTTTTTTTTTTTTATTTTAATATACATCATATGGTTTACATTAATACATACATATTTTGCAAAATATAATATTAAGGTTCATATATGGTCATGTATACCTTATCAGAAAAGAGGAGCTCTTGTGCCTGATAAGGGAGCCACGATTCTTACTTGGATTCATAATTCATAATGAGATATAATAATAATAATATAATAATATATATTATAATAATAATATATATATATATTTTTATTTTTGTTTAATATAAGTTTTTTTGGAAAAAAAGTTTGATTTTATTTATTTGTTCTTGTTGGTTCGTAATACAGCGCAATTCGGAAGGGAGATTATTGTAGTTTTTTATGGCTTGGTAAATATAATGGTTTTGCATTTGAGTTGTTTTAAAGATTGGCGTAATAAATTGATTTCCATTTCTCATGAGTTTATAAAATTCTTGATATTCTGTGTTATTTTTTTCTTTACACATTTTTATAATGGAAGTTTGCTTAAATATATCATCAATATTTGGTACTGGAAACAATTTAAAAAGCAATTTTGTTGGGAAAGTAGAGTTTTTTTTAAGTATTACTTTTATAATAATTTTTTGCGAGACTTTTACTGAGTTTAGGTTGTTTTTATAAGATCCTCCCCAACCTATGATTCCGTAAATAAGCAGGGAGTGGACAAGAGCATAATATACATTTTTTAGTATTTTCACATTTAAAATATTTCTTAACCTAACAAATATATATATACATTTCCTTATTCTCTTTACTAACTCCCTAATATGGCTTTTCCATTTCAGATTTTCATCGATGATCACACCAAGATATTTGATTTCAGAAGAAGAGTTGATTACAGTACACATAGGATTAAGTAGTTGACAGTTGATATTGTCACAATTAATGTTCCGATATATTAAGAATCTACAAAAAGTTTATCGGGAAACGGCCCGCAACGAATATGTCGAGAGACTATCCTATCTAGATGAGACATGAAAGCGAAAATATTATATATATATATATATATATATATATATAAACGTTCCGATGAGATATAAGTACGCAATAGCGTATCTACGACTATCTCGTGATTTTTCACGGGACTGCGCTAGTTTTAATAATATAATGTATGAAAAATGTCTACAATTTCGACAATAAAAAATTAAACGGGTTGCCTACAAGCCTCCTTTAAAGGGTGACATATAAAAAAGTATTTGACTATTAACGGGTGTAAAATATGCCAACAAAATATCAATCCTGAAACATTCTCATATCATATATTTATTATAAATACACACTAACCACTATGCGAAACAATTAATGAAATATGATCTCAAGATCGCTGAGGCGGCAGCCCATCGGCTTTTGCTGACTTAACACATCAATGATACGATTATCGGCTAATAATTATTGCAAAACCATTTCCATAATCCAAAACAATGTCACAATACACAGTATACACCCAATATTCACTTAATTGTCGTTTCAAATAGGAAGTACCAACATAAAAGTAAGACTGGCAGTCAGCCAACATTACAAAGATATAATCCTCCTGCTGATGGTATCCTGCACTGAAGCACTAAATTAATAGAAGTTTGCGTGTTTGTGTGTCTGAAGTAAGGTCATTTTTTCCTCAATTCTGATTTTTTTTTTATTATTTTTCTAGTCTTTCTTTGTCAGATTTCAAATATCATTGGCCTGCCTTGGGACTAGAAGTCGAATGTATGAATTAATTATTCCTCTTATAGAGTCGGCTTTGTAGCCCTATTTATGGAATATTTTCAACTGATGCCCTTAATTATTTTTCATTTCCATTGAATAGGTAAGCAGATGGAACTGTGTTCTGGGCGTGTTTGTGTCCCATGTAAGCTCAATTTTTCCTTATTCGCTAAAATTACAATTTTAAAATTGCACTACAGTGTTATATTTTGCCTATGTTTGAAATAAACTTGATTATAATTCTCCCGTCTGTAGCCCATATTACGATATGAAATAATAAAATATAAATTTTTACGTTTTCTAAGTTTTTTTGGGTGGTATTCCATCAATTTGATGATCTTCATTCTTTTACATGATGTGAAAATGCTTAAATTATTTTCAGAAGTTTGGATTTTTTAAATCGGAAAAATGCATTTGACAGCCCAGAATTGCTTGCATTGATAAGTTATCGGATCTTACTAAATCAAATAGAAGTCGGAATTTTTAGTGCAGAAATTCCAGAACTAACTGAAATATATTCAAAAGAATCTCTGCCCAGAATAATAATAACTATACCGAGTCGGTAGATATTTTCAAATTATCACTAAACAAATACAAAATGTTGTTACTGAGGCAGTTCAGTTATGTAAAATATTGTTACTGAGGAGATTCAGTTATGTAAAATTTTGTTATTGAGGCAGTTCAGCTACGTAAAATGTTGTTACTTAGGCAGTTCAGTTATGTAAAGTGTTCTTACTGAGGCAGTTCAATTTTGTAAAATTATTAATGTCAAGGTGTGTGGATCCTTCTAATTAATTTATATCAATGGTTTCGGTATGTGGCACCTACAGAATTTACTCATTAACCATTGTGCATTGGTTAGATTGCCAACTCTGGAATTAACGATTTTTTTGACACGTCGGTTGTCACACCTGCGATCGGATCACAAAAGCTGAAGAGTTCAAATCGAAGGGGTATTCATTCCCGCAGCGGTTTATTTATGTATTCCTGGTTCAACAGCCCAAAGCAGTGGGCATACCTTTGGCTGGTGACCGATGGATCAGCTCGAACTCGTCATAATTAATTTAACAAACTGAAACCTTCATTCTTCATCATCTAATCATGTAATTAAAAAGAATCTTCCGAAGATGCACTATGGCGATTCTTGTAATTTCAAGAAGATTATTATATTCAAGCCGTGATAAGCTCAATGTTTGCCACAAGCTGTCTACAGCCATGCTGCAATCGTTTTCACATTCCATTCTTAACCAAGGCCCTTTTTGCCAGAAGGTTTAATTTTGGGATACATTTTTAATTAAATATAATTCTTACATTCATAATTCTTTCTTTCTGATATTCAAAAAAACCCCTAAGAGCATTAGTATGGTATTTTTTCTAATCAATATTATTAATTGTTATTAAAATTAACTACAGGTTTTCCAACAAGATGTGTAATTTTGAATAGCCCGTTATTTCGGTAGATGTTACTTTTGAAGCTGTCATTTTTTAACATTTGACAAGTATAAACTAAGCCAATAATAAAAATAGAACAATACACGCTTCAACAACGCACTAAAATTATTAAAATTCACTTGAGTGAATCAAATGCAAATCATCTTGAGTGATAAGGCCCATTTCCACCTCGGTGGCTTCGTCAACAAGCAAAATTGTCGCATCGGGGGCTCCAAAAACCCAAGATTTATTGTTGAAAAGCCTTTCTATCTTCAACGTGTGACTGTTTGGTGCGGTGTATGGTCCGGCGGAGTCATTGGACCTTACGTTTTAAAAAATGAGGCTGGAGTAACGGTTACGGTGAATGGATTGCGCTATCGAGAGATGATTAATGATTTTTTTATGGCTGGAATTGAATGGTATTGATCTGGACAACGTTTACTTTCAACATGACGGCGGTAAGTGCCACACGAGCAACGAAACCATCGATATTTTACGATTGAATATCAAAATAACACCTCTTATTGGAAAACCCTGTATATTCGGAATTTTTTCTGGAAAAATAAATTATTTCATTGGCTTGCCTGGCGTCCAGAATTTGAACATATTAGTGTTATCTGTCAAATCGGTGTGCGTCAAACTTCTAGAAATTATCTGTTCAGTGGCTCTCCGGTATCAAACTCTTGGCAAAAAGCTCAATGTCTTCTCTATGAATGGACCACTGTGTATTTATCTCACGTTTATCATGTTTCGAATTGGCCATGACCGAAACCTCTGTGCGGTTTAGATATTATCAGTTTATTTAACGCACAAAATTTTTGGCCTAACAGAATAATCTCACACTGTCTATAATATTATAAACAGTTATTTTATGCGTAATTTTAAAAAGCAATCACTTTTTGGCTCATCATAATTTATAATAAAAACACATAAATTTGTTTTTGACCACTATAGTTTTATTTTCACTCTACCGGTTTCGGAAGAATCCTTCCTTCGTCAGGAGAATATTAAAAACTGATGTACTACACAAAATATTTACATATATACACAAAAATTTTAAGTGTTTGAGGAAGGGGTGGACAAAGTGGAAGGGGTAATTACGGGAATTCCAGGAAGAACAGAGCGGTTAACTGGAAATATGTCTAGAATAGGACTGAAAGACAGATTAATTTGGTTATTTATTATACTGCAGTTATTATTGAGGGATTTTCTGATTTCAAGTGCTTCTAAATTATATAATTTTTTGCCTTTATTACTACGGTGAAGAATTTTAACCCTTGTATCTTTACTAAAAGTATGATCGATGGAAATGATATTATTGGCAAACTCTGAAAATATATTGTTATTTAAACATCTTAAATGTTTCGTGATTCTAATATTTATATTTTTAGTTGTCTAAAACGATGGACAATCATTGCAACATAGTTGGCTAAATTTGTGATCTTTATCTTTGTAAATGCCTGACTGGCTAAATTTGTGATCTTTATCTTTAGTATTTTTAAGTGATTTTCCCAAGTTGTTATCAGTATAGAACGCGGGTTTAATGTGGGTAGGCAAATTTTTTTTTGTACAAAGTGAAGAAAAATTGGATATGTATAAGATTTTATGCCATTGAAAGGAATTTATGATTTTATTATTAGTTTCAGGTATACCAAATAAAAATGTATTAGTCGAAATGAGTTTAAGTTTCTTATTCAGGATTTTATCAATTAAGTGTGTCGAGTAATTATTTAAAGCAATTTGTTTTATTTTTGACAGTTCAATTTCGAAATTAACAGCTGAAAGTGGTATTTTTACCAAGCGGTGTACCATTGGATGATAGGCAGAATGTTTATGTGATATCGGGTGGTTTGACGTGTTATGTATACTTAGTTATATCCGTGAATGTCGGTTTACGAATAATATTAAATTCAATTCTATTATTTGTTGAAGTTAGTGTTAAATCCAGAAAATTAATCGATGCATTACTGCCTACCTCTACAGTGAATTGAATGTTTTTATGAAATGAATTTATAAGAAGAAGGAATTTAGTTCGTTGCCGCTCTGTTCCCGTCCAGATACAAAAAATATCGTCTACATATCGTTTCCAAGTGAGAACATTATTTAAAAGTGATGACTTACAATTGAAAATCTTATTTTAAGTTATTTATAAAAATATCTGCCAACAGTGGGCTAGTAGGAGCTCCCATGGGTAGCCCTTGGCTCTGTTGGAAGACGCAGTTGTTATACTGGAAATAATTTTGATTAAGGCACATATTCAATAAACGAGACAGGTCATCAATCATTTCTTTATCTAAATTAGAGGATTTTAACATATCTACAATTATTTCTTTGCAATCAGTAGTTGGAACATTGGGAAATAAGTTAATTACATCAAACGAAATTAGCTTAGCATTATTGGGAATAAACAAGTCCCTAACTGAATTTATTAAATCAAATGAGTTTTTAATGGTATATTTGGGGAAAACACATTAAAATTGTTGAAGACATTAGTGATATGAGAGGCTATTATGAAATTCGGGGAAGCACAGCATGACACGACAGGACGAATATTTTCATTGATGATGGACATGAAATATATATTACAAGATTAACTACATAATACATTCAGTGACAGTAGAAGTTTTTTAATGTTTAAAAAACAGAAAAAACTTTAAAAATGAACATAATTATGGTATATATAATGTGAGGTAAAACCATGTATGATGATGTGATAAATATTGAGATCCGCAAATAATGCAAGGCTGATGTAAGCGTAGTGAGTAAGATTAAGAAAGAACGCTTAGAAGACAGGAGTGTAAGGAGAATATATGACGAAAATGTGAATGGTGGCAGAAATCGGGGACGCCCGAGGAAGACACTGCACGATCAAGTGAATCAGATACATGAGTCAGGCTATGTCAAGAGTCAGAATAATAGAAGAGTATTATGAGACGATGTATGAATGTGAATGTGGCAAGTAGTGTGTGTGCAATGACCGAGTTTTTTGGCGGTCAGCCCTCTCTGCCTACCTCTGCGGTAAACGGTGTGATGGTTAGTTAGTTAGTTATAATTATCCATTTAAATGAACATAATATAAGAAAAGAAAAAAAGGGACAAAATAATAAACCGGTTTTAAAAGTGCAGATGACATAAAAATAATTGTAACCGGATATATCATCAAAATGACAATTCAACACACATATAAAAAGTGTTTTTTGTTGTTTGTTTTTGGGGTGTTATGCCATGTTGCGCTAACTCCTTCTTTAGCTGACGTTTCGGACAGCGTTGCAGTGTCCATCATCAGGGCAGATCGGGTAGATCCGAAGATGTGATCTGCCCTGATAATGGACACTGCAACGCTGTCCGAAACGTCGGCTAATGAAGGAGTTAGCGCAACACGGCATAACACCCCGAAAACAAACAACAAAAATGCTTTTGGCCGTGAAAATCTAAAAACTTACCATATAAAAAGTGTTATAAAGTTATGAAAAGAAATAAAACTAATTTTTTTCACACTTTTAATGACTTTATATCACTTTTTAAAGGTGGGTTGAGCTGTCATTTTGAGTACATATCATGGAACCGTGTGTAGTGGTTAAACGCAGAATTATTGTTGTAAAACAATACATTTTCCTGATTGCTTCGTTTGATACTCTAAAGTCGACGAGATCCAGGAGTTTACAACAGTCTATTATGGAATGAATAATTCTATACAAAATGGTCATTTTTTCTTTCAATTTTCTTGTTATATTTCTATTCTACCAAAATATTATAAATTCCCAACTTCAGTTGTCAAAATTATGGAAAAATATTTTCTCCTCTTACTTACGTCTGGGTACAACAACGTAAAACCTTTTGAATTTTCGAAAACCAAATTTCCAAGTACCACTCACCTTGAAATAATATACTCTGGTGTTCGTTATTTTTAGATAGGGTTAGAAAAAATCTTATGAAAAAACGATTTATTTTGGGACTTGAGCTTCCAAAACGCAACCACCCGAGTGTGAAAGGTACTGTGGAATTTCATGTTTCGATAGCATCAATGAATAAATTTGATAAGCCTATTTAAAAGTGTTGACTGTAAGTAAAGATATTTATACCAACAGAAAAAACTTTTCTCTATTTTTAGTATCATTGGAACAGTTTTTTGTCAAGAGAAAGGAATCACTGATTCCGATTTTTTTAAATTTAAATCACAACGAAAAATACAATATGAATACTTATACAATTCTCAACGGGTGATCTACCCTACTGGGCTAGGTTTTTTATGGAGGTTTTTTATAGGACTTGTGTTTCTATGTGTGGATAAAATATATTTGTTATGTGAAACTGCGCAAGAGTCCCAACTGCTCCCAACCATATGGAACCAGTGATTCTACGACATCCATAATCGGGGAATGTTGTGAGGCTAGATGGGGAAGACGAGGAATTTCCTGGCTCTTTAGATCTGGTCACCAAACATGGCCTAAGCCATTCGAACCAACGTTTCAATTCCGAATGGTGGTCTTACACCAGAGTGATACTGATAGTATATTCCACTCTTTATGTAAGGTCATTCATTAAACCGGTATCATTTAGAATAATAAATAGCGCTAGGAAATCTGATACATTTAGGATGGGTTCTTTCACAGAATTTGAACAATTCATCAAATTTCAATGTTAATTTTCAAGCATTTTGAAAGTATTAATAATGTTCTTTAAGGTTAATAAGGTTAAGGTTATTATTTTACCATGCGCCAATTGCGTTATATAGCTGAAATAATAACAGGACTAGAATAAAACTTTCACAGAACTTGAAAATTCGGATTGAAATATGATGTATTGTTCTAATTTTGTCATACAATCTGTCCTTAGAAAATAATATCGAATCAATGTAAATACTGTAATAATATAGTTAATAACTAGATATAGGAAGACAGAAAAATTATAAATGGATGGAAAGATAGGTGGTAGATTTACGATAATAGAAATATAGGCATATTCTATACTACTACGCATAGATCAATATTACGCAAAATACATGAAAATTATCATGTTTAAACATATTGTAACTTAACCTGATAGTATTTGAAAACGCATACTACTATCATTTTAGTACCGCAAATGGAATATAATTGTTGTGTAATAGTTTGAATTGACCCAAGACGCTAAATAGGAACCCGATGAATTTGTTGACAGCCGTTCAACATCTTATGGAATACGGACGGGTTATTTCAAACAATTAGAAAATTTTCAAAGTTAAAATTCAAATTCTGTTATTATTCTACTCTAGGTTGATTGTTTAACAGTACTTGGATTATAACATAACTTGAATAAGACATTCACAGAACTTGTAAATTAACTAGAAATTTGATAAATTGTTTAAATTCTGCGAAACAACCCGTCCGTTCTTTCAACGAATTTAAATCTTTTTTCATATTTTTTTGTTGTTGTTCATCATGATAAAATGAAAAATATTTTCTTATTGTGATGGCCTGTATTACGTTCATATTGAGGAAATTAATTACAGTACTTCATTATGAAAGAAAAAACCGGTGAATTCATTACATTCGAAGAGAGTAGAAATTTTTTTAAATTCTCATTTACTATTCATAGGATTCAAGAATAATTTCTCGGAACTCGTTGTGTGGCGTGAATTATTCTGGAGGAAGAATTAAAAAAAAAATGTTTTAATTAATTTAAGAATCCAATCAATGGTGATTTTACAAAATCAATGCAAGTTAGTGTTAACTGAATAATGCACACCCTAAATGAACAGAAATAATCTTTTTTTTCATTCTGGTGCCTTCTTTCTTACTGGAGTTTAATCATCATTAGGACAGTCATCACTCTGTTTATCACAGCTCGGAATAGCTGAATGTTACTGCTATGATTTTATTGCACCAAAGCCGTAGATATTATCAGTATCAACCTAGTGTAATACCACCGCAGAAACAATATGTTGCTTGAAATGGCTTTAACCATGTTTAGGGACCAGATTTGAATGACGAGGTACTTGCCGATCTTGGATTTCCCATCATATTCCCCTACTCACTTCCTTTGGCATCACAAAATATCTCTCATTGGCTGCAGGCAGTTGAGGTTCAATAATCTCCTTTACTGACGAGCGAACCGCACCAATTTGTTCATGAACTCACCTGTGGAGAGAGCCACATACTTCCTAAATGTAGTTGATCGATGTCCAACAACGCCCTTACAAGGCTTTTGGCACTTTTAATACATTGTATAAACCGTATAATTATAACGACCTAGAACCCAATATGTAATGTCTTACAAAATTTACAAATTGAATTAAACAAATAAATATTCAAATTTAAAAATTATGTACAAAAAAACTTACGGAACCGGAGTGGATTTTTAAGTCAGAGCACAATGAAAGTAAGTCGCTTAATAGCTTCATCGACTGCGAGCAAATATATTAATTTTGGTTGCAATGTTAACGACGCGCAACGTTTAAAATAGATGCGTTAACATTGAAATTCCTCGAATTAAAAAACTGTGCTGATTTATTGATGCCAAAGTTAACCATTCCAGCCTTTTTGTCCATTTGATACAGACAGATCTTCTACTTTATAGTTCAGATTCCATACTACTGCAAGCATAACATGTAGGTAAATAATTGTCGTCAACATAAAAAAAATATATGATTTATTTGCAGTACGTTCCGAAGTGGAAAATACTGTTCATATCGCTCTTGTGCAAGACCACCATTAAAAATTATTAACGTCGCTTGAAATCGCTTTAGCCATGCCTGGTAATCAGATCAGAATAACCACTACTTCCCCACATTTATCCTCTCCATCTTCTTACTCTATCCACTATCTTCAGCTTCCTAACATACCGCGATTAGGGATGCCATGGTCTCACTGGCTACTGACGGTTGGGAGCTATTGAGAATCTTCTACGGTATTCATTTAAAAAAACATAAAATTCTGCGTTCCTAAAAATATAAAAAAAGGATCGACAGTCCATTTTTTTAATCAATAAAAACATTTAAACTTAAATACCAGGGTATTTTTTGGATGTTGTTTCGACGACTTTTAAAACATTTAAGCTTTAAGTTATGGATATCAAGAGGCATGCTGCATACCTCGTATCATGTTTTGCAAAGCCAATACCTCTCTTCCACATTGTGGTAATCATAGCAGATTATTGTGCCGCCCTTGGTAGTAGTTATTTGGTCGAGACAACTTACAGTATTACAGGAGGTATGGACTATCTATCAAAGCACGAATATTTCTAATATATTATAATAAAACAAATAAAAAACTTTATTCCACTTAATTTTATTTTGAGCGTAACCGGTTTCAGCTCGTCAAAGCCATCTTCAGACTGGCTTTGACGAGCTGAAACCGGTTACGGTCAAAATAAAATTAAGTGGAATAAAGTTTTTTATTTGTTTTATTATAATATATTATAATGGAATTCCACCACGAATTATCGGTCTCAAAAATAGAAATATTACGAATATTTCTGCTGTGAAAATCAATCAATTTTGGATAGTATTAATCTTGTTCTCAAACATTATTTACATATCGAATAAAAATTTCTTAAAATTATTGAGGATGAAGGGCTTGCACTGGAAACTGGAAAATTTCATTTATGTATTCTGCAAGAAAAATCGTATTCTAATTTAAAAATGTGATTTTTCATGAATCTCGTCAATCAAGCAATATTGACAGAAGTCGGAAATGAATATTTGGGATCAGGATAGCAAGAGAAGCAAGGGGGAGTAAAATCTGGAGAAGGGGAGGTGGAATAAAAAGACAGGAAAGGTATCGCTGGGATTTGTAGCGTATAATTAATTTCACATCCGGTAAGGCCGCATAATTGGGGACCGCAGGCTTTTAATAAAAAAGGCAAATTTTAGCTGTGTATTTAAAAAAAAACGGGTTTTATCTTGGAATAAATATTTGAGATTCCCAATTTGTGGCAAGAAAAAATTCTTAAGATTATAAAATTTCTCCTTTGTGCAGAAAAAAAAGCTTTCAAATAATTTATTATTATGAAAATAATAATATTTATGAATCGAACTGGCAGAGAAAGGATAAAAGTAGACTAAATGCTTTATAAATTAGATCCCTGAGGCGTATGTGTGGTAAAACGATGTATGATCGTGTGAGAAATGTGGAGATCTGCAAAGAGTGCAAGGCTGATTTAAGCGTAATGAGTAAAATCAAGAAAGGAACGCTTTGATGGTTTGGGCATGTAGAGCGAATGAGCGAAGAAGTGGTGTAAGGGGAATATACGATGAAAATGTGAATGGTAGCAGAAGTCGGGGACGCCCGAGGAAGACATGGTACAACCAAGTGAATCAGATACTTAAGTCGGACCATGTCAAGAGTCAGAACAATAGAAGAGATTGTATGAGACGATGTATGAATGTAAATGAAGCAAGGAATGCGTGCCAACACTGAGTTTTTTGGCGGTCCGTCCTTTCTGCCTACTCCTTCGGGAAATGCGCGTTATGGTTAATTAGTTTTTTTTTTTCTTTTTTTAAATAAGTACTTAAAAATAAGTTAATACCGCACACATTCCCTGTCTGGAGACTATGGTATTCTTAGCAAATTGTAGTTTGCTGTGAATCTGGGGAGAGTTGGGTTGTTGAAAGAAATGCGAAAGAGGAAGGTTGGGAAATACCTGGCTATTTAGATCTGGTCACCAAACCAGCTGAAGCCATTTCAACAATAGTTTCGTTTCTGAATGATGTTCTTTCACCTGGGCGGTACAAATAGAATCTGCCACTCTGGAACGAGCCGCAAATGAACTAAACAGTACTTTTTTTTGTTGATACTTACATAAACTATTTATATGAAGTTTTAAGGCCCTGAAGAAAATAATTTCCATCATGACCCATATCATCTTTGAGGATGCTGTATAGAGGGTATTTTTAAGTAAATAAAGGGAAATAAGTTCTAGGAAAGAAAACAGGTGTAATGCTGTGTAGGAATCTGGGAGTCAGTGTGTTCGGGAGGGACGGAGATATGAATCAATTTCTCCCAATGCGGTCAGAGCAATGGGTCGATAGAATCCTGTTGGACAGGTTAAAGGGTCTTCCTTAATCAGCCCGCAACGCAGTAAGTGAGCAAACGCATCCGCCGTCGAGACCAAGACAATCCTGACCACATGAACCTGGGAACCCCTGCTAAGTCACCGAACATAGCACACTTGTCTTTGTTATCCAATAAACGGTTCCCGAAGCGCCGGTAATCATACCCATATTGAAATATAGTAATTTTACACAGTATACATCGTACTTAACGCTCTATAACATTACTAGCTATACATAAAAATACCAAAATACAAAATATTAATAAAATTTCAACCAAGAAAAATTTATTCTCCAAGTTGCCATTATGCGGAGTCAGAATTTAGTTGAGTTAAAAAAAAAAACACTAAATTCCGATTCTTTATTATTTGAAGAAGCACAAACCATGGAATATATAAAAGGTTTAAAAAAGCTTTACAAAATATTCGAAATATTAAATAATTAATACGTGTTCATAAACCGAAATTAAATCCCATAAAACCAGATTTACTACAAAACCATAAACACTAACTGTCTAACTAATTACATCTTACACACACGTTCAACGTTGGTGTGATCAATATGGCCTTGAGCCTGATTTAAGACCGTTTTAACCAAACAAAGGCAATGGTATAAGACAAGTTTTTCACTGTTCTGACCTTAGGCGCCGTGCAAAATTCACACCACGTTTTTTAGTAAGGCTGTTACTCAATAATTTTTCTCCCGATTTTGAAAAATTTTCGATAGAGGGTTTTTATCAATAATAAATATAATGTTTGCCGAAAGTTTTGAAAAAAAGAAGGCTGTGTGTTTATGGGCCGTTTTTTTGCGATTTAACGATGTCGTTAAAGAAGGTTGTTTATAGTTTCAAAGTTGCCGAGAGACATTTTTTTTCCTTTTCCGACAAAATCGATAGCAGACATCATTAGAAATATAAAACTTTAGGAAAATCATGACAAAGGAAGATTTCTTTAATCTGGTTGCTTTTAAGCTCGTTGAACTATCGCTATACGGTTAACGGCGTGGTCGAGGGTTAAAGCACTCGATTAGCAAGCATGAGGTCGCGGGTTCGAATCCCGACGTTTATCCCGATTTTGTTGGATTATTATGTGTTTTTTTCACAATCTACTCAATTCAAATTATACACAGTATATTTGCGGCACGTTTGAGAGTAGGAGATTTTCTCAGTATCGCCCTGGTGTAAGACCATTGACAGTAATGAAAGAATTAAAGAGAATTGAAGACGTTGAAACGTTTCTTGAAATGGCTTTGGCAGAGCTTGATGACCCAAATTCCTCTCCCATCTCCTTCTCCTACTTACTACCGTCAGCCTCATAATTTACCCCGGTTGGGGATGCCATAGTATCACAGGCTCCAGGCGGTTGAGAGTGTGTAATCAGACCACAAGATCTAAGAAAAATATATTTCGGACTGTGCAACTCCCTGTTACCATAATAGTCCAGTGCAATTAGCGATTCGCGATCATATTTATTTCGGTAGTTCCAATTTTTTTATATGTTTTATAAACTGGTCCTCCGATGAAAAATCTGAGTTTCCGACCTTGGCGCACCTGTGTTCGCGCCGCCAATTTGAAAAAACCGGCCGAAATTGCGTCAAAATCCAGTTTTTTCCAAATATCTCATTTCTAATGCAAATTTTGGTTAAAATAAATTTACAAATATAATAGAACATAAAATTATCTACAACTTTTGTAAGAAACATTTTTTTTTATCTCCAATAGGTACCGAGGTAGAAAGTCGTAAATGTGGGTATATTTTTGAAAAAACAAGTATTTGCGCGACTAGGTTTGGTTTTTTGTAAATACCTCGTTTCCAGTAAAATTTTGTGAAAAATTTATTGATATTAATTTTCTAGAAAATAAAATTTCATAAAAGAAATAGGTAAGTTTATGATTTATTTTTTATATCTATATTACATACCCATGCTCTAATCCACCAAAACCAGGTCAAACATTGAAACAGAGGTAAAGTGTTTTAAACACGCATTCCTTGATTTTATTTTTCTTTAACAATTATTGTTGGAAGAACATATACGTTGACAACAATCGTAATGCCTATGTCAGACCTATCTATAAATATAGTAGATGGCCTATTTCAGCAGATCGGTCGCCATACATTCCCAATGGAAAGACCACTAAAATAGGCCCAGCCACTACATTTATACTCGCAGCTAGGTCTGACATGCCCATCAACGTAATCACAACATAAATTTAAGATTATTAATATAATTAATATGACAAGTTACATTAAAAGGAGAAAAATTGGTATTTTCGTAAAATTAACATTTATTGACATTCATTTTTTTTTAGTTAAGTTGTCAGCATAACAAAAATTTAAATGAATGGTAGATCAGTTTAGACAGAAGTACGAGCCCTGGACTATAATTTCTTACTCCTGGCCCTGAATAGCTTCTTCAACGGTCTCATCACCCAAATTTGTGACGACTGGGTTATCATATTCCTCGTCATCGTCATCAACGAAAGCTTCTACAGCATTTTCACAATGAATAGGGAGAGTAAGGAGCATTTCAAACCCAACTTTCTGTAGGTGCACTTTCCAACGCAACTTTTTTTGCATTGAAATGATATCATATTGAGTTCAGCAAGGTCTGAGGTGCAGCTTCCTTAAACATTGATACTAGCGTTAGTAACCCAACAGCATCCTTTTTCCACCCCCATTCAGTTGGATCTTTATCGTGACCAAGCCAAGTCTGCACTTGCAAGTGTTCTTGAAGCGTGTTGCTAGACTGCTTCTTTGGTGGGTGGTAAGCCTGGATAAATTGAATTTCTTCTTTTTTACATCTTTGACAAAAATGATGTACCTTACATTTTCCAAATTTGATTTCTCATTGCCGCCATACAAAAGTGCAAATAATTGTTCGGCAGCCAAAGTGATTGTTTCTGGCTTTGCTTTTGGATCTTGAATTACACGAACAAGTTCACTCACTGAGTTTTTCTTGAGAAGAATATAACATAATTTGTGTTTGCCTTGACTGAACGGAGCTCCAGTTGTATCACAACCACTAATGGCATGAAGGAATAAAATGTTTTCAACTATATAAATATACAAAGTCATGGAAAGTGATGAAACAAAAACTTTATCAACTGAGTTTAGTAGGTTAGGTTAGTTTAGGTTTAAGTCATGGAAAGTGATGAAACAAAAACTTTATCAACTGAGTTTAGTAGGTTAGGTTAGTTTAGGTTTAAATGTATTTTTAAACGTTTCTAATGACTTTATATCACTTTTTAAAGGTGTGTTGAATTGTCGATGTGTTGATGTATCATGGAACCGTTAACATTTGTTCGAGTACAACGCGTTAGGTGATTTACCTTTACCAACTTTTTGGTAATATACGTTGTGAGGTGAGAGAGCTCTGAGGAGTACCAATATCCTGACCAAATATTAAAACTTGCATAATGACCCACATCGGTTCATTAGTAACTACATGGTTGATTGGCTTCGGTAGAGGGCAGTCTGAAAAAATCTTACATATTTTCTCCTAAAATTATGTACTTACTTAGTAGATAGTCTTAATAAAAACTTTTTAACTAACATAAAACAGTACATTAGTATTTTTACAACCATTTGGTTCCTTAGAATGGGCAATCTGCCTAGCTAGGAATTAATATCGACCTGACAATAACACCTTTACACATTTAAACGAAATTCAGATGTACTTTGTAGGATATTGATAAATTATAACTATGGATTGAAAAGTTAGAATGATTAAAGCAAAACTACTTTTATATATAAGTTCGCACTCAGCAGGGCTTGAGTGTATTATAACTAGAAAAACTAGTATTTTATCAAAAAAATATTTGGAAACTATAATATAACTGATGTTCTACCAATTTCTTCATTCATTTTCTACTGTTTTTAAGTTAGTACATATTCTTTACATTGTGAAATAATTGGATAATTAAAGTTCAATTAATGTTATAAATAAAATAATACATTTCATCATAATAGGAGTATTAGCAAATTGAGAGAAGGGTAAATGCCATTAATTTAGGACTGAGCGCGATCGGCGCTGACAAAAAAATGTCCAATGAAGCTAAGCTAGCAGTCCATAATGAAGTGCTGGTACCTTCTCTGATGTATGTCCGAAAGCCATGGAACTGGCGTAGGAAGGATGAAAGTCAACCGAATGCTGTATAAATGAGATCCCTTAGGCGTATGTGTGGTAAAACCATGTATGAACGTGTGAGTATATCAAACATCATTATATAAAACAGCATTATTATCATCATTAATATAACAAATCTAGCCAAATGCCGTCATATTTACCGCTTAAAAAATAAGTAAAACCTTCCATAAAAAAAACTAATGTTTAAAAACCCACCCTGCCGCTTAAACACGGGTAAAAAACCAGCCCTACCTATAACGGGATTCCTTATCTTCCGAACCGACTCGACAAAGACGGCTGGTTTTATCTCGCTTTAACAAAAGTGAAAAGAGATCGGCATTCATCTTTTTTTTTTTCATCAAGAATAGAATTTAATATGATACGGTGTATGAATGTGAATAAGGCAAGGTATGTGTACCTAGACTGAGTTGTTTTGCAGACCGTCTTCTTTGACGGGAAAAGCCGGGGAAATAGCTGGCGATTAGTTAATAGCAACTACATACTTTACAATGCTCCCTAAAAAAAGTCGGGAAAAGTTATAATGAAACATTTTGAAAAAGTTGATATAATTTTTGAAATCTATGACTTATAATGTTTATTTAAAAATATACATTAATTTTAAAAGTTCTTATGAAAGTTGTCATTGCTTTAGGGTTGGGAAAAACAGTGGAAATGAAAGGAATAGACTTGTAAGAATTGCATGAATTTCTCCTTGGCTAAAATATTCGCAAAAATAATACAAAGAATTAAAAAATATGTGGGAAACCAAAGCATCAACTTGCAGAAGCAATAGTTTTGATGTCCGAAAGTCGTTCAAAATTTAACATAAAATAAGTCTCATACCTTAGAACATCAAAAATATAAACGTTAGTTTCGATTTTCAACATTTATTCAGCCGTGGACATTTAATAGAATTCAATGTTGATTTATGAGTTGATGATATCTGTGGAGTATCAATATAATTTATTCAAACGTCTCGATAGCTTTGAGTCTCTTGAGACTTTAAAAATAAGACAAAACAGAACCTCGTAAATGACTAAAACTGATGAAATAATCTGAGGAGAAGTTGCTTAAACTCATAAAAAGAAAAACATCACTATTTAAAAAGAATTGCACCCAGGCTGGTTTCCTGAATCAAAATGTCACTCAAAGATTATTTCTAACATACAATTTACCAACCATAACTGAAAACACTTGTTATTGAGAACTGATTACTTGTGATCGACGAATGGAACATCATGGAACTTTTATTTTTCACTTTTTCACTATTTTTTACTATTATAATACAAGTAACATTATGTGTATAAAACCCAAAGATATTAGAAGAACGAGATGTGCTATGCGCAGTTCGTACTGAGTGGAATTGTTTTGCCGAGTGTCACCGGTTTTGTTCACCAATACTACTGCACACCTTCGCTTGCGCTAAGGTATCCGCACTAATACATAGAACAGATTTCTGTGCGTACACGTCTCGATACCGTTCAAAGTACCCTAATTAGGTAGTACTCCGGCTACGGTCCGGCGGCCAACATAGCATATCTCGTTCTTCTAATATCTTTGATAAAACCGAAACTAACTTACATGATAACTTGATGTTGTATTTTTAGTATTTTATTATATTTATTTTAAAAGAAAGACAAACGTTACTGGGTAACGAATAACCTGACGATATTTGAAAATCTCCTACTACCACCATAAGTGAAAAATGTTGCTTGTGTTGTGATGGAGGACTTACCCAGCTGAAGAATTGAACATACTACGCATGGGTGGGACCCAAACGCGATGCCAACTCAGCCACTGACCGGTCTAAAAAGTATGTTTTTATTGTTAATTGAAATTCTGCTTTATTACCCACATATAGGCAGTGCCTTAGTTCCGTTACTAACCTTTTTTTTAATATTTTACTAGCTGATGTTTACCCGGCGTTTCTTAACTTTTCTCTACTTTTTATAAATAAAATATTCATGTAAAATACATATTACGCTTCCGGAAAAAAATTCTGAATGATAGTGAAGTCCTATTTTGATTTTGATGAGTTTGACGGATTTTGATAGGTTGCGAAGTTTAGAAGAACTAAGTGCACAAACAGACAGACGCCTATAGCGACTTTATTTTAGTATAATAGCGATACGTAAGACTTTATTTAACGTATGTACGTATGTTCTAAAAGTATTGGGAAAAAAAGCTAAAAATTAATTGATATAAAGAAAATAACGCGCTATTATCTATTGGCTGTAATTATTTTCGTATCAACGTGGCTATATTATTATTGTTTTTGCAACTCATAATATCACAACTTAATTTAGTGAATTGAGTCAATTTTCAAATAATTTATATCGAAATACTTAATAACTATTTTCGCCTAAAGCTGGCACAGATTAAAAAGACAGTTATGATCTCTAAAGTGGATTGAATGATAGAAAACAAGACAACGGAATTATGGAAAAGTTCGAGTGTCACTGCGGAAGCAAACCACGTTATGCAGACCAAGGAGTACCTACGACAGGTATGGCAGAAGAAGCGGAATGAAAAAGTCTGAGAATTAATGAATTAATTTATTTACTTAATCTCCCATTGGGCTTTTAAAGACATAAGTGCCTTTAAATATATAAAGTATGTAACAAGTAACAATAATCTTATAATCACAATTACACATACGCAGTTGCTGAAGTTTGCGCTTTAAAGGAAGCAATATCGAAATATTATGATGCAATCTCTGTGTACATAAATGAGAGAATCAACTACATGAAATCGAGCATGATGTCATGTGTTGTATTTGTTGGGTGCGCGATAATGAATCATACTCACACCAGGTCAGGATTTTCTAAATGTCCGAAGACGAGACAATAAGTGATGCAGCCGTGAAAAAAAATATTCTACGCGCCCCTGGTGTATTGGACAGACCCGCAGTTGAATTGACCCCATCAAACCTCTGAAGTAAAGTGGGAACCTTAACGACGTAAGTGATGAAGTCATGTAACAACGATATTTGACGCGCGGCTCGGCCTAATGGACTTACCTAAGGTCGTCTTTACCCTAGTAGGATTTGAGAAACATTTGAGATTTTAGTAATACGTTCAACAAAAATAATTAAAATGTGCGCCTCGAGCAAACCCTCATTTTTATTCTTATGTCCCCTTCGATTCTGAATATTATTAAAATTATAAAAAGTGACAAGAAACCAGCAACAGATTCGAGGACTGAAAAGAAAACAACCATTCGTTTTATTAAATAACGTTATTTAGTCCAGTACATCTTTGACATTTAACAAAGTTTAATTTTGGTGGCCTATCAGTACGTTTATACAGTCTTGATTTCAAAACATGCCTCAAAGTCTTCTTTACCCCACGAGAGGCTTCTCAGATCACAAGTAGCAACTAGGGGTAGGTACCGGGGTTGTGAAAAATCCACCCTCCCAGGCGGATTTAAACCGTTTACCACGGTGATCATTACTTCCGCTGTTTTGATTTGACCCGGATTGTTTGTGTCCCTTTCCGCTATATGCGTATTCACACTTTTCTTTATGCTTCTCTCATTCGCCCCTATTTTTGTATAATCCTTTTCTTATATCTCTTTATTCTCCTTAACTTCTCGAATAGTCTTTCAAAATAACAAAAATATTAAAAATAAAATCTTTATTGTATTGCCGAATTCTCCGATATATTGCTCATTGGAATTGTCCGATTAGACACGGTATTATTTGATAGGGCAAATAGTTTTCCGAATATACATAGCAAAAGTTGAACTTCGTTTAAGATTATTCACTTTCTTGATTGTTATTTTTATTATTTACATACTACTAGTTCTTTTCATTCACATATTACTAAAATTTCAAATGTTTCTTTCATATTTTACATAGGAAATGTCCTGTCGCACATTGGAAATGTCTAATCGAACATTGGACATTGTTTGAGATTATTCATCTTCTTTATATTGCATCGGATCTGCAAATTTTCAAATGTCACAACATGCTTCCGACACTTTTGACACATTTCACATTAACAGTGTAGTATCATTTACACGGGATCACAACAGCTACGATTAACGTTCAGAAAATAAGTGGAATGATAAACAATATTAAAAGTTTAACAAAAATGAACAACAAAAAAAGTGAGGTGAAAATATATGACTTCAGATTCTTCCAACAAAAGCACTTTGCCAGACGTTAAATTCTATTTTATTTATTTATGATATTTTCGGCACATCCGTTCTCTCTGAAGTTTTGCAAGATACTGCGGCCAGCAAGTTCATGCGTATCCGCCGAAGACACGCACGCCAAAATACCCTCTGGTGAGTAATTTATCGATGACGTAAAAATGTACCCCTGAAATAACGCTCCCGCCTCTCCCTACTTCCCGGAGCAAGATGGATTATAGAGTTCACAAATTGGAGTAATTGGTACAAAGTAAAACTTAATCCCGTTCATCTACGAGTACCTATGTACAACTTCTAAGTGCCAATACTTGGGTACACCTTGTTCTAGTTCTCTGACGAACGAACTAAACCATTTGAATACCAAGTTTGTCATGAAACAATTTCTGGCTAGATCTGCATATGCCCCAGGTGTACTTCAAATGAAGTTCTCCTCAAATTTACCTGAGTTATAAAGGTACAACTTGCTGGTAGTTAATTGAAGAACCTCTTCAAGGTAAATTAATCCCAGGAAGTCTGCGATGTTAACGGAAGGACAAGATTGTTTTGCATTAGTAACAGTTATATCTTTCCTCACTTAGCGTAATTCCACTGCAGCTACGTTTAAAGTCACTTCTAACCGCAGTCAATTAAATAAAGATGATTAATGAAACGTTTAGGTGTAATTATTTATCATTTAAATGAGGATCACTTTTAATAAAAGAATAATTGATTAGTTTATTAAAAGGTCCACAGCTTGAAAATTTGGTCCTTCGAGCCGTATATTTCGTACGAGTTTCACATTCGGGCTTGGTGTTTACATCGGCCGATGCGTTTTTTTTGTATTTTTAGGTGATTACTGTACGAGTGTCCCGCTGTTCTCAACTGTCCAGAGCACGCGAGAAGTGATGGCCATCCCGTTGAGTATGTTTTGAGGCTGAAGAGAGGGTGGAAGGGGAGAAGTTATGGAGGAGGAAGGTTGAGATTTACCTGGAAGTTTTGATCTGATCACCAAACATGGCGAAAGCCAATTCGAAAAATCAAAGAAAGAAGACGTTAGAGAATCTTCAGATTCAACGTTCAGATAAAAATACGAAATTATTAAAAGTCATTTGAAAGAAACCAATCGATCATATAATTATAGTGAGTGAAGCACTAACATGTGTGGTACTTCAGAAAGATTGGTAATAAAACTGGAGTAATGGGATGTAAAAGACAAATCCATTCTAGTATTATTTCTAGGTAATCGTAATACTCGTATAATGAAATAAATACATTTATATTATTGCTTCAGTACATAACATATTTTTAATCATATTATTAAAACACAATTTTTAGTTTTAATTCAAATTGTTAGTTGCACAAAATACCCACAGAGTTTTAAGTACATCTATTACTCAATAAATGCACAAGTGGTGATTTTTTACAAATATAATTATATATTATCATTCTATTAATTTATCCCTGTCAGTGATCGTAACTTTATCGCCATGCTATGTAAAAATAAATTATTACTAAACCGGAACTGTTTTAATTTTAATGTGCAAGTTTTAATTAAGAACTTGATTTGCTTCAACTTTTAGCCTGTAAAATATTATACCATGATTATTCCTGCGAAGATAATTGAAATAAAATTTGTAAGGTTGGCTTTCGAAGAACAAAGTGCACTTAAATTTTATCTTAAGGATTTTTCACTACCTACTACCTACTACATCGACATTCGATAACGCTATAATATATGCTGCTTGTCATAAAAAAAGTAATATTACCCCATTGTCATTGTATTTATCATTTTTGCTACATAGTGAAATGTTTACATTTTGGGGTTTTAAGCTTTGTTCGCTTCATCCCAATTTAGCCAACGTTTATGCCAGCGTTACAGTATCCATCATCAGCCAATCTAATGTAAAATGGCCAATTTTCATCCTCAGCAGTATCTGTTCTGATCTGATGGTGGATTATGTAACGGTGTAGTAAACGTTGGCTAAGTAAAGAAAAAGCACAACACGGCGTGGTAATTATTTTTAATATTTCAATTCCCGCTGGCGGCATTTATTTTTACTCGGGAGATATTTTCAATTTGTGTTGATATTTCAGGCGACTAATTGCTGCTTATAATTATTTGACGGCGTAATAAACCAAAAATTTATGATACTTATTGAAAATACTTTTGGCAGTTAAATTTCAAGTCATAAATGAAAAAAATATCTAGTTAACACTAACCCAACGAAAGGGTAATCAGAGCTTCGCTTTTAGAAACGAAAAACTGAATCTGAACTGCAGAACTTTCCCAGCTGGGAAGAGTTTTGACATCGTCAAAACTCTTGATGACAATGATTACTGAAATTAAACTTTAAAAAAAATTCACAGCTTTTTGCTTATTAAAATCGTATTTTTTAAATTTTTTATGTGATTTATATGAGTTTGCCGGCGGTAAAAAACCAAATTGGGGTATGTTGTGCTTTTTCTTATGTGTTTACGATGTCAAAGTTATAGTATATTTGAATACTTTTTATGTGATTACTGCACAAGTGTTTGCACAATGCCGGTAGTAGAAAACCAAATCGGTGTATGTTGCGAGGAGGAGGATTTCGGGAACTGGAAGGTTGGAGAATACCTAGCTCTTCAATTCTACACGTCTAAAGCCATTTCAAGCAAACAATTCGATTCTGATTTCTGGTGTCATACATGTATGGATATATTTATATATTTATGGATGTATGCATTGATGGCTCGTCACTTTTGAGTGTACTAGAGAGCTAAAATTACAAAAAAAACAATAGACAACTCCTAGATTTTAGATTTTTTTATCAGGAAAAAACACCGATGTTACTATGATAGTTCGATCCACAAAAAAATAATCTTAACTTCAGTAACAAAAGCACACTCGACTACTTTCCTGAAACTAAAATTGAGCGGCCGCTTAATTTTATTGGCGAAATCATCTATAAATTCTCTTTGCAGATCGTTTCAGAGTTCATAAATTCAAACCATTTTATCAAAAACCACCGCTTGGACAGCTAAACGAAATTGTCATACTTCATCGAGCGGATGAAGACAAATTATTTAACTCCCCGTAAATTTAAACTAAAATTATTATTATCTTTCCAAATTCCTTTGTATTGTCCTTCAGATATTGTTTCGTCGACATTCTAGGGTAAAATTCGCATTTCGAAAAGCCGTGGGCGGAATATAAATTTAATTTTAGGATGGGCAAATGGAATTTGGGCCGACATTTAGCATTACACCCTTTTGTGTTTCGGTATTAACGTCACACTGATCTTATCTGTCAAGTGTATTTCTCATTCTATTCTATGTATTTAGGTGTATGAGTAGGATGGGAGTAAAATAAATATCTTTGTCGTTTGTCACATCAAAATACTCGGCGTATCCAAACTATAACGTTTCACTATTGTTAGCTCATTCCTCTTAGAGTGAAATGGCTTCTTAGTCATTACTAAGATTTGATTAAGATACCCCATAAGGCAGAACAGATGTTCTAGCACAGCATAGAATAACAAGAGGAATGATGCTGTTGAAAGAAATTATAGTAGATTTTTCAATCACAATGCCTTCTCTGGAGGCCTATATTTTAGCAAATGATTAGGTGTTTTTCGAAAAAGCTTTAACATCTTTGTGGACAAAGTTAATTAACTGATTATAATTCTATTTCGCTTGGAGCAGATCTTTGAATAAGCCAAAACTTGTAACAACAATTAAATTTACTTTACCCCTCGCCTTGTTTTACCACAGCCACGAAAAGGGACGTTGAAAACCACTGGATTGATTTCTTATTACGTAAATTTGATTCTTTTTTAAATAATACTTTTGAAAAATCAGTTAAATCAACATGAATTGAATTCAAATTCAAAGACACGAAAGTGCCATGTTATGAAATGTTACGTCATGGGTGTCAGCTACGACTGAAATGCATGATGCGCAAAACCCAAGGGAGCTGTTGAAAGTCCTCAATTGCCCAACTAATCATCCACTACCCACTTCCTTAAGCATTTTAACCAATGAAAATTAATGTCCGGTGTTGCTATTTTTGACCAGCAAATATCAAATACTAATTTCCTCAAGTGTAATTTCTTACGGGGTTGAATGTTAACTTTCAGGAAATTCATTTCGTGACAGCATCCTAGACACGTTAAAACTCATGACTATCCCTTTTCTAATTCCTTGAAGGTCCCTCTATTATCTTCCGGGTCCTGCCTAAAAGCCCTAAGGAAGTATATAGAGAAAAGGTAGGAAGGCAGGATTAGTCACACATGTAAGGAGGTAGAAGATAATACCAATCATCCCTTCGTACCTCAACGGAACTCTATGTAATATTTCCCATTTATTCTATGGACAGACTTTATATTAAAACTTCGCGTATTCTTAGATAGTATATAATATATTAAAGTGGATTAAAAAATTTTAGTGCAATGTTATGAAAATAATTACTTTTGTTTTATTAATAATTATTTTCCTAACTAAAATTAGTAATGTTTCATATTACCCCGGGTAAATTGCAGTCAGTTCATTATAATTGACTGGTTATCAACAGTTCTACCTTTTTTCCGGGAGTTGCTTAAAATTTGAACCACAGAAGGTTATTGGTTACCGATTAGTTACCAAAATGTGGAATATTTATTAATAAAGTGTAACGGATCGGTGTGCTATTTAGCAGTATTATGTGATCGTTAAGTTTATAGCCGGTCGAAGAGCGACCGCGCTGATTTAATTGTCTTATCGGGAAATTCATGTTCGGAATTCCGGTAATAATGGCGGGCGGTGATACCGTCCATGTAACATTCATATCCGCTGGATATTAAAGTCATCCGACTACGTTCGAGCTGCAAAGCGGCTAAATAAATGACACATCGCACTACCGTATCTTCGTGTCCGCTTATTTGTGGAATTTGGGGATTCCACCGACCTCGTGTCGAGGGTAGCCGGGACCAAGGGGTCTACATCCACGCGCACACCAGCCAGAGGGAGGAAAGAGCTACCAAACCAGACGCTGATGCCATGAGTAGAGAGATGGAGGTCTCTTCAGGCCCGTGGAGTCTCCATCCCGTTTCCAGGAACCCGAATCGTTACATCAAGTGTTCTTAGGTTCTAGATAGATAGCTCAGGTGTAGAATTGGTCCACAGGTATGTATTTAAACCCAGGTACATTAATTAATAAATCTTTAATATCAATCTACATCGATTTTATTTATTATGATTCCAAAGCTCTAATTAACGTAAAAAAACCAGTACCCATCCCAGGTGATGATTCTCAGACTCTACCACACAGTTCAGCACACTTTGTCTTCACTGGCATAGTTTGGCGTCCAAGTTTCCGTCACCGGAAATGAAGCTGTTCACTGTGCAAATTGATTCCATCTATGTACCGTATCTTATATTACCTACAGCAGGTATATTACCTACCCCAATTGCGCCCTAACTACCATATCAACCAAAACTCCGTAGCAGCAATTAAATGAAGATATTATTTTCATTTTTTTTTGAGTGGAGAGTTGGAGGTAACTAGTTATTTTGGTTTCTCAAAGGTAAAAATAATTATTAAAAGTGTAATGATTTTTACTAAACTTTTTTTGTTATTTTTAAAATACTACAGAAATTTTATTTTTATAGTTATGGTAAATTTATATTTGACCTGTTTTTATAAGCTATAGACGAGTTATTTATATACAAAGCCGAATCACACATTGTAAATCATTACTTATTGTCATTTGATCCAAAAAATAAAATGAGATTTTTCCCATGTTACACGTGATAAATCATGACATCTTGTTTCAAAGATTTTATACACACAGTGATATCATAAATGATGATTTGTCAAATCACACATGTTTACACTAAATAAACCTCATTTGGGGATAGTTTCCCACACATGAGATGGTTGTGACTCTTATGCAATATTCACAAAAAACAAACCTTAAGACATTTCAGCTTAATCTCTATACTGAATAGTTGTACCTCACCAGATCTTTTCTGAAAGAGTATCCAGCAAGATATGCTTAGAATAAACTTTCTCCGGAACTAAGATCCATAAAAAGTCTAACAGAATTCAGGTCTAAACTAAAAACTTACCCCTTTAAGCTGTATTATATATACTATTCCTGAGATAAAGTCCAATTATATCCAATTTTCTAATTACGTCCAAAATCCTGTCTTTCTAAATTTTTCTAATAAGCAATTAGTAAATTTTAATTAAGTGTTAATCTTAAGTGACCTACCAGGTAAGTATGGTACTGTATATTATCTCCATATATAGTTAATAAAAACATAGATCATTGTAGAAATGTATTATATATTTGAACAGCGCCCTTGAGGTGATTTTGCTATAATGCTAAAAAACCATTCAAATATTATTATTAATCTACTTAAATTAAATATATTATAAAATTTTCTTTTGTATGAATCTAAACCAGCACCCTATAAGTTATTACTATATTACAATTAATAATTATCAGCATTATTATAAATTTAATATTTCTCCGTGCCACAAAGACCGAAATATGATGTAATATTTTAACCGAAGAACAAGTAGTCAAATGATAAATGCAGGAATGTTTCAGATGGAAGACTCCGCTTTTCCACGAGATAACTTCAACTGCGACATGTGTATCTACCGTACTCTCTCACTTCCGCAATAATGCTACGGATGTCACTTCCTGCCTTATATCAAACCTGAAAAGTTTCATGAAATTTTGGTACAGGTGAATAAATGCATAAGAGCAAATACGATTCGCTGTCTCTGAAAATGTACTGCAATAAATATGTGATGACTTATTGGAAACTGTTCAGCAATAACATTTGATTTCTAGTACCACAATCATTTGAATAGAAGTATGTCTTATCCCACCCTATCTTTAAAAATTTGACTCCCAACTAGTTTCCACTCAAGTAAAGCGATGTTCTCAAAGATTTAAAAAAAATAGTTGATTGAAATTTATTTCTGTTATCCCTTAGTGATTAACATTTATTTTGAAGTTCTTATCGTTGAAAATAATAATAATATTATTTACATAAATGTTGTATTGATTTTGGATACTTGGCAACGATTTTAGCGAATTCCTAATCTTAAGGAACACTGGTCAACACATTTTTTGTCCCTTTAACGAAAGTAGCCAAATCTGACAAAAAATTTCACGCTGATTTCAGATATGTGATTAGTTTTTTTATATCACGTCAGGTTTTTATGGGTTTTAAGTTTTATTAAAATGTGTATTACTTCATTTTTATTCGTGAGTTATCATTGATTTTTTGATTTTTGACCATCCATTCCATTTGGTCATGCTGCAAACATAAAAGAAAACTATGACAACATGAAGCTGCTGTTAACAAAAAATATTATTTTTTAAATACGAATGGAAAATATGTGGTGATCTAAAAATAATAGGGCTCCTACTAGGACTGCAAGCGGGATACACAAAGTATTGTTGTTTTCTGTGCAAGTGGGACAGCAGAGACAGGAAAAACTAAGGACTGGCCAACTAGAAAGCACCTTAAACCTGGCACGAAGAATGTTCAACATGCTCCCTTAGTAAAATCTAAAGATATCTTACTTACACCCTTACACGTTAAATTGGGTTTGATGATTTTTTTTCAAAAGGCTTCTCTAAGGATGGAAATGGCATGATTTACTTAAAGCAAAAGTTTCCTAAGGTCAGCGACGCAAAAATTAAAGAAGAAATATTTGTGGGACTACAAATAAGGGAGGTCTTGACTGATCCGAATTTTATAACAGTGTTGAGACCAGTCGAGCTAGCCGCTTGGTCAGCCTTCAAGAATGTTGTCGAGAACTTCATTGGAAGTCATTAAAGTGAAGACTATATCAGCATTGTGTCTGAAATTCTCATAGTCTATAAAAATATGGGATGTAACATGTCACTAAAAATACACTTCCTTTACTCTCATTTGAATTTTTTCCCCGAAAATATGGGAGATGTCAGTGACGAGCACGGCGAACGATTTTACCAGGACATTGCGGATATGGAAAAGTGATACCAAGGAAAGTGGAGTCCATCTATGATAGCAGACTATTGCTGGACCCTGCAGAGAGACTCTAAAAAATACTCACAAGCGCAAATCAGGAGCAAAAAAAATTAAATTGAATTAGTTTTGAAATTTTGTTAAGTAAGTACCCGTCATACTATGGAAGAATTATGTAAAAAAACTTTGTTAAATTATAAAAAAAACTGACCTATTAAAAAAAAAATTGTTTCATTTCGTGTTTATGGATACTAAATACATATAAAAAAATTAGCTATGCTTAAGGGACAGCACTTAAAAAAATAAATGTCGACCAGTGGAATCATCCCACTTAAGACGGTTGAAAAATTAGGAATTTTTGAATGGTTCCTATGAAAGATAGTATTTTTCTTTTTGTGCTTCATAAAATATCACTTGAAATGTTTGAATCTTTTTATAATGATTTATTTTACAGAATCATCTATCCCTGTTAGCAGCATCCGCAAAAAAAGCTATGTCAGCTTCGTTGGTGTTATTTCTGAGTAGAAAAATTTTAAACACAGAAATATTTGAGTTAAGTATAGTTGTGGCTGCTTTTCAAACCAGAATTATAATTTTTTGTATTTAAAAAAATGGCGGCTGTTGAAAAAAAAACCAAAAATAATTTTTAAAATATTTTGAAAGAAATTTTCAAAAGGATTCTCGTTCCAGCATTAGCCATAAATGTGGCAAATGTGTAGTTAAAATTTCGTGATGATCGATTCAGTAGTTCAATAGAAAAAAATCAACGAAGCAAGAAAAAAAGTGGTTTTAGAAAAAAAGTTAGAATATTTTACGGAAAAATCTATCAGCTATTCAGCGATACAGGATACAGGATGCATTCCGCTGGTTCAAATAGTTATTGTTCTTCAAGTCTGGCATCTCTTCGGTTTGTTCAGGCTGTTTGCGTATAAACATTAGAGAATCTTAAGAAGGGGCAGAGCAGCTAGGCAAACGTTTACCTTCTCGCTCAAGTAAAAACATGCTGGAGAGCGCCCTCAAATAAACGTAAAAAAGTAATACTTAAGACGCTTTGATCTTTATTAAATTTATGCACAATATTTTTGAAATCCAATAAAAAAGCCAATTTTTTGAAGTTGGTAAAGTGGGATGATATATGTCTATGGGGATGATACTTTAGGTTTAATAAAACACTATGAATATCCAGCATGTTACCAGAAGTAATGTTTTCATAGCTTCGACATCCATCATTTACAATTATGTTGTGCAAAATGTGAATTATTTTTTTCACCGATATTTTTTCTAAGCAAAATCCGTCTTTAAGTATGAACCTACCTTATGGTAACTAGCATTTTTTTTATATATTTATCGGTTTATTAATTTAAAATGATCCAACGTGTATGTTACTGTGTAACATACATAGTTTTTTGGATAGTGCAAAAAAACTTTAAAATCCTTTTAGAACGTCGATCAGATATCGAAACATTCAGGCTTGTAAACATTAATAAAATAATAAATGCAAAATCCATGTTGATTTTTATATTAGCGTTAACGCGCTACGCCTGAACCTACAGTCATACAACAAACTACTGTGGGTTTACTGTTCATGTTTATTTTTACAATAAAATAAACAAATTTACTACACTTTTCCATTAAATCACTATCGTGTAGTACCTTGAAAACATCCTTTGTAATCTTTGTACATAAATACTCACTCATTGAACTAATTTGTGCAGCTTTTTATGATATTGAAACTACATACTTGTATTGTACCTGCTTAAATCTTTCATACTCAGTTTATTATTTTATGTGCTAAGCGCTTATTATTGTTCTCCTGGTTTTTTTTTTTTTTTTTTTTATTAAGGAGAAAAAACAGATACAGATATCAATTGACAAAAATATATACGAAACATCAACTAGAGAATTCACCTGCATCCAAACTATTTCTCACGAATTAACTTAAACAGCAGAAAACATTTACAAATATTTTCACTTATAAATAGGGGAAAAATATATACATAAGAATATTATTTTACAAATAGAGATATGAAAGAAATGCGCAATATCCTTTTAAGAAATTACAAATTATTTTTGAAAAAATTTAGATGGTAAAACAAAAAAAATATATATATAAATAGATAAACAATGTTAAACAGAAAGTAAAAAATATATAAATATATTTAAACGAAGTATGTCTAAGTTGTTTACTTTGAACTTTGTAGGAAAACAGTCTTCATTTTTCTACTAAAAGTAGTGCGTGTATCAAAAAATAAGTCAAAGTCCTTGAGGTTTTGATTCTGATTAAGTGATTCGCACATTCTTCTGATTGGATCCCTGACACCAGCATTTGTACGCGTCCTGCTAATGTGGAATAAGTTGTTAAGCCTTGTTACTCTGGGTGGTACTTTGAAGTTTATCAATTTCAGTAAGTCGGGACAGTCAATAACGTTGTTACAGATTTTATACAGAGTCATGAGATCAAGGTATGTTCGCCGGTTAGATAGAGTGGAGACGTTATAACTCGAGAGCATATTTATGTACCCACGTTTGGGTGCGCTCATTCTGTAATTGAGGCATCGCAGAAATTTCTTTTGAATATTTTCAATATTTTCTTTATAGATATCGTAAAGTGGATTCCATATGGAGGTGCAGTATTCAAGTTGAGAACGGACCAGAGTGTGGTAAAGAAGAAGATATGTTTCAGGTTTTCGAAATTCACGGCTGTTTCTGATGACAAATCCTAGCATGCTGTAAGCTTTATTCACAATATTATCTATGTGCGCATCGAAGTGGAGTTTGGAATCAAAAAGTACGCCTAGATCTCTTATACAGTAAACGCGCTCGAGTAAATAATTACCAATACAATAATTGTGTTTGATAGCGTTGTGATTTTTAGTAAAACTTATTTGTTTACATTTATTGTAACTTAGGTAAATTTTGTTTTCATTGCAAAACGTTTCGAACCTTACTAAGTCGCTTTGTATGAGAAGACAAGTTTACTGTAAACATGTAAAAGCCTTTTAGGCGTAAATAAATACATAATTTAAATAATCGTGCAGCACTACGCTACGTAAAAAAATACTTTTATGATAATATTGTTTTTTTGGTAACTCTTTACCAGTTTTTTTCAGTTGTTGAACAATGTGAACATAGACTTTAACAAATATATTTTATTAATGAATATATACAGAACTGTTTGGTTTCTCTTCGGCGCCAAAAAACACCCTAATGGCCGTTGTGAGGATCGGGTTACTGATGTTATGTCTCTTAATTAGGCTTCTCCTAAATAAATATAAAGTATCCCATTGGAACATAAAAGTCCTAAGGTGGGAGGCCTATTTTTTTCTCAGCGAACCATGTAAGAGCTTTCATTGACTAAAGGTTTCGACATGAGGTATAAGCGCGCTTGTAGACTGCAAGCAAACGGCCGGTTATTTAATTTGACATATGTGCACTGCCTGCTAGGGATATCATGTTTCCGCGACATTCTCTGGCCTAATATACGAGTCGGTTGTGCGTTCGCGCTCAAGTTTAAGCACATACGATGGAATATTAAATAGACAAGTTACTACTTGCGTGAAAATATCAATCAATCAACACGCGAAACTAGCTACAAATTAATTAAAGTAAGCTTCTGAGGAGATCAAATTAAATTGTCTCCGGATTCACAAAATGGTTTGTGCTTCTAATTATTTTATTCATAAACGATTGTTATATTTTGTATTACAATTTATATTTAACAAGCCGATTGAATAATTTTAAATACTTTTAAGCGATTGTTATCAAATTAATTTCCATTTTATCAGCGCGTGACGGATGATTTTTGAAAGTGACGTGTCTTTTCGGGGGTCTAGCACAGTGAAATCGATAAATTTACAACGTCGGATCGATAATCGTAACTACCGATGCTTGTTTACCGATTTATAAAGCCCTATTTTAATACGATATTGATGAAATACGTCATCTACGGCCAGTTAGCGATGTTCGCGAGCACAGTAAAAATATGTTTCCGGCAATCGGTAGACAAAGGCCGCTGCTTTTAGCGAGGCCTCCAAGGTGTCGGATAAGCTGTCAATATGCATGACTTTTTGGAAAATGTCGTTCTTTATGCAAAATAACTGGCAATTTTTTATATTTTTATGATAATGGTTGGCTACTGAATAGAGGTGAAGTAACTAAGTCCTTAAGTTGAAAGAAATTGTATGCACGATCCATGGACGATCGAAACGCGATCAATTGATTTCGTTTCAACTTGGGGAACAAAAGTTGAAACTAAAGACCTCTTAACTCTGAACTAATTAACTCTCTTCTTAGTGTCAAAAAGTACATACGGACTGATAGTGTATATTAAAGTTATTATTCAAATTTGAAATTGTCAATGTATTTTTTTTTAACTTTTGCGTAGTCAATTTCCCAGCTAACTAGCTTCCTTTAGCTTCCCTATTTTAACGTGAATTCATTTTCCAGCTGCCAGTATTGCCCGCGTATATCGATTTTCATTACGATATTGATTGGCGTATCAATAATTCGACCATGCTAGCTACAAATTCGTTGAAAGTTCGTCTATCGATCCGATATTGTAAAATTATCGATATATCTGATATTGTATAATTATCGATATAATTATCGAGTCTATGGTCTCTTATGAGTTCGTTTGACGTTTTGTCAAATGTTGCGCAAATTTAAAAAAAAAAAACAAGTAAAATTCAAAATTGAACGCATGTACCGGAGTGCTGACGCGACCAAACACAATTTCGCTTAATTTACACAGTGTAAATCGTATACTTTAAATGATATTGTGTCAAAAAGTGATGTTTTTGTTTTTGTGATTTGAGGTTAGGTATCAATTAGGTACCAAGCAAATAGCTGACGCATCTCTTTATAGACTTTTATTTCTTATTGTAATTCGATATTAATAAGCCATGTAAATTCAATAACCACTCGACCGAAAGAGTGAACGGAACTAAATATGGAGGAATTAATAGAAAACATAAGAATCGATATTAATAAAATAACAACTGTAAAAGACTCGAAAATAAAACAAAGTTTGGAAAACAACATTAAAAAGGTAGAAGAAGCAATAAAATGTGAACAATTCAAACTACAAAATAAAATATTTCAATTGCAAGACCAAATAATTATTAATAATGAAAACTACAGTCAAAAATTAGAAAAAATAGTCACAACAAATCAAAACTTAGAAAAATATCAAAATCTCGAAAATAAAACAACTACGAGAAGTTACGCTAACATCACAAGTGGAAAATACACGACACCTAAAATTCCAGTATTCGCCGTTATAATAAAAACTAAAAACGAAAATGAAGACATAAAAGAAACAATCATGAAGAATGTAAAAATATCTAAACTAGGAATCAGAGTAAGTAGCATCAGAAAGACATCAAAAAATGAATTAATAATCAATTTACAAAAAGCAGATGATATGGCCAACATCAAAAATGAAATCACAAAATTAAAACTTGAAGGAATACAAATTGAAAGCATTGATAATAAAAGACCGTGCATGATCTTTAAAGGAATCGACGAAAAATACACACATGAAGAATTTATATCGGATCTAATTCTGCAAAATGAAGATATAAAAATAATATATGAAAAAGATCCAAATAAAATAAAATATAAAGGAACCATACCAATTAAAAAATTTCTACAAAAAAATATCATCCTCGAAACCAGTGGAGATTTGAGAAATCTGCTAATTACGAAAAAAAAAGTTAACCTTGGTTTTTACCAAATAAAAGTTGAAGATTGCAACCCTCTAATGCAGTGTTACCATTGCCAAAAATATGGGCACACAGCAGTGCGTTGTCTTCAACTTCCCAACAAACCAAAATGCCTTCATTGTGCGGGTGAGCACAACATTAAAGACTGCAACAGTAAAAACGAAACACCAAAATGCATAAATTGCACGGAACTTAATTTAAAATTCAAAACCACAAATACAACAGACCACAAATCAAATAGCAAAAAATGTAAACACAGGATGAAAATGCTTGCCTTCGCTCAAGAAAAAATTGATTACAATTAAAAATGGCCGATTTTATAATAAAACAAATTGACGAAAAATACAAAATAACTGAAGAAATATGTCAAAATATTACGGAAGTCAATAAATGGTGTATTACAAACAATAACCCATTCTTAATATTACATATGAAAATCCGAAGCATAGCAAAAAACCTAGATGAATTCTTGATAAATATTAATGATCTGCATACATCACCCACCTGCATAGTGTTAACGGAAACGCACTGTAATGACAATCAATACATAAATGCGCTACCAAACTACAAAGGCATCGCTACAACAAGACCGATTAACAAAAATAGTGGATTAATTATATTTGTTAATGATGAGTGTGAAATTACTGACATTGAAGAAATTTATATACAATATGTAAACTGTCTAAAAATAGATATAAAATTAAAAAATAAATTATACAGAATTTTAACAGTGTACAGAACGCACAAATCAAACATAATCAACTTTACATACGAACTATGTGAATATCTTAGCAAATTACCGAGAATACTTACTTTTGTTTGTGGTGATTTAAATATAAATATTTCTGCAAACCATCACTCAATTGAAAAAAATAATTTCATAAACATGATGACGCACCTCAATTTTAAATCTTTTATTAATAATAACACTAGACAAATTAAAAACCAAACGCCATCATGCATAGATCACATCTGGTGTAATATACATTTGAATGAAATAAAAAATATTAAATCTACTGTGTGGAAAACTAATATAACTGATCACTACGCGTGTCTTATACTACATGATACAAATAGAAAACTAAATACAAAACCCAAATTAAATCTTCTATATTCTCAAATAGACTACAAATTATTAGAAAAATCACTAAAAACTGAAAAATGGGAAGAAATTTTAATAAATAAATGCGCCAACCAAAGTGCATTACTGTTTGAAAACACTTTAAATAAACACGTTTTAGAATCAACAAAAAAAAAAACAAATCGTCCTCAACTCAAAAACAAGAAAAATTAAACCTTGGATTACTCTAGGATAAATAAAAGCCACTAGGAAAAAAAATAAACTTTATAAAATAACACAAAGGCCACTAGTTAACAATAAAATTGTATTATACTATAAAAAGTATAAAAATATACTTACTACATTAATAAGGAAAACAAAAAACGACTACTACTCAAAAATTATAACAGAAGCTAAAGACAATAATAAAAAAATATGGTCAACAATAAATGAAATAATAAATAAAAAGAAAAAATATAAGCACATATCAGAAATCTCAGATGGGAAAATAATATATAACGTACAAAATGACACAAAAAATGTTGTAATATTTTAAATAACTATTTTAATAACGTGGGAAAAAACCTAGCAAAATCCATAAATAAGACCAATATATCTAATCCACAACAAATAACACAATTTCAAATTAATAAATTTCACCCAGTCACAGAAATCGACATTGACAGAACTATTTCGAAACTAAAAGGAGATTCTGCCCCCGGCTTTGATAACATAGATACTAATACAATAAAATCGATGAAAGAATACTTAATTTACCCCATAACACATATAATAAACCTAAGTCTAGCAAATGGCGAATTTCCCAATAACTATAAAAGAGCAATTATAATCCCCATTTATAAAACAGACTGTCGTAAAGATCCACAAAATTATCGCCCGATTTCACTTCTCTCGAATATATCAAAAATATATGAAAAAATTGTAAAAAACAAATTTGGACATTCTTAGAAGAAAATAAAATAATGAATTATAACCAATTCGGATTAAAAAAAAATACAAGTACTCACGACGCGATAGCAAAAATAACCAACTATTTATATACGGCCCTAGATTCCGATAAAAAATGTCTTGGCATATTTATAGACCTCAAAAAAGCTTTCGATAGCATATCACATAAAAAAATAATAAGTAAATTAAAATCAGTAGGGATTAGTGGAAAAGTCTTAGCATGGATAACTAGTTATTTATATAAAATACCTCAACAAGTAAAATTACTCAATCAAGTCAGCGATTCAAAATATAGCGACTTTTCAATACCCCAAGGCACGGTTTTGGGACCATTGTTATTTATTATATATGTCAATGATATATTCAATATTTCCAAATATGGAGACATTGTCTCTTACGCTGACGATACAGTCCTACTACTAAAAGCAAACACCTGGTCAGAACTAAATAACATGGCAAATACAGATATCAATGAACTAAAATTATGGTTTGATGAAAACCTGTTGACTTTAAACTCTAAAAAAACTTATTATTTACCATTTTTCATTAAAAAACAAGAAACACCTAAAGAAATAAACATAATTATCCACTCTGTGAAAAAAACAGAAAACCACAAACGCAATATGTTATACACAAACATAGGAAAGCAAGACCGATATTAAGTACCTAGGCATAACAATAGACCAGCGTTTAAAATGGTCCCCACATATAAATATTCTGAACAACAGAATAAGGAAACTAACATATATATTTAGATGTTTAAGAGATATTTTAAACGAAAAATTACTTAGAACCACATACTTCGCTTTCTGTCAATCAATTATACAATACGGCATTATAGGCTGGGGCGGTACATATAAAAATCAAACTCAAACAATTTACATATCACAAAAACTAATAATAAAAACCATATTAAAAAAACCCTATGCATATTCGTCCGAACTTTTATTCAAACAATTTAAGGTCAGAAAATTAAGTGCATTATACTTCTACCATGCAACATTACAAATTTATAAAAACTATATTCAAAATAAATGCACCCTTTAAAAATAACAGAAATCTTAGACAAACGTCAATACTTCCTACTCCTAAGTGTAAAAAAACAATAGGACAGTTCAACCATGAATATCTCGGAGTTAAATTTTTTAACTCATTACCAGAAAAAATTAGAAACATGAATGCAAATATAAACGAATTCAAAAGCCACCTTAAAAAGTATTCCGAACAGTTGAACTGAATCGTACCAAATATAAACAAATATAACAACACCCCCATACACACAAGCCCTGCTTATTTATGGGGGTACATCGAAGACTTATATTATGTAATTAATAACCTACTATATTGTGTAAGTATATTATGTAATTGTTATATTATGTAATTCGTGTATCTTTTTTTTACTAATAAAAAAAAAAATATATATATATATATATACTGGCAACACTAGAGTAATTTGACATTCCAAATCATCAAACGATCAAAATCATCAAAAAATTTAATTAATGGGAATTTTGAATTGAAATACTATCCTAAATATGCATTGGAAGTCCGTATTTACCTTTTGGCATTAAAAAGACAGTTGATTGGTTAATGAGATCTTTAGTCATAATACGAGATATAAGAAACAAGTGTCTGAATTTCAGCTCTCCAAGTTCGAACGGATCTAATTCATTGCATAAATGACGTTTTTCAATCCTAGGAGCTTCGTTAATCTGCCTCCGTTCATTTATAAACCAGTAATTTTGCATAAAAAACAAAATTAATAAAAAAAGTTGCGTTTATCAGCAGTCACCCAAATTTAACTGACAGCCAAGTACATTTGGCGGGCTTCCTTTGTCGGAATTTCTTATCAATAGTCGACAGTGCTCGGGAATGTTGCTAACTAACTGATCATAAATCGCGAATTTATTCAATTTCGTATTGACATAGTGCTTTATTGATCGTTCGTGCTGGACCTCCTGCGTATTCTGTGTATACTTGCCATACAAATCAGCACCGGCCGAAATAAATTGGCCGGGAACCGGCTGCAGTCTACCAGCCCGCTTACCTGAGTGATGAATTATTGATATTCGTACTTACACTTTTGAAACTATAGGTAGTCATTGGATGGTGCCTTAAAAATAAAATAAAAATAATAAAAAAACTGTCTATACGGTAGAATGGTATAACAAATGTTTTTAATGCAGTTATGTTGCCACCACACTATGAACATTTTATTCGTACATATGTACCATAGTTATAATAATAATAATAATAATAAGCCTTTTATTCTGAACTTCTGTTAGGTACATTAATATTAGAAATATTTTGTTTGTTATAATATATCCCGAAGCTCAGTTTGCCTCTTGGCATAGGCCTCCTCTAACAATTTCCATTGGGACCTGTCACGCGCTACTCTTCTCCATTGATGTCCAGCCGTGAGTTTTAGGTCGTATACCGTACCATAGTTAATCTATATTTATTACGTGATATAATACGAGTTAATTAATATAAACAAAAAATTACAATAAATAATAAATACCCTATAATATTAATTAGTCCTCATCAAAGTTTACATACCTACATAATATTAATGATAATAATTGTAATATTTTTTAATAAAATATTTAGTTTATTTATGTGTGAACCAAAAAACAGCAGTAAGGTAGTATGTAGGTTACCTTTTTTTAATTCTATAATTAACTAACGTAAAATGAAGAATATATTTCTAATGAAATCAAAACCAAGGCGCACAAATCTTGCCGCTAGGTCGCATTGGAGCATGTTGCCACCAGAATGTATGAAAAATTTCTGAAATTGGAGGAAGTATTAATACTACATGGTATTTGCTGAAACTAACTACCATTTTATTTTATACGTTCTCAAAATCACTTCTGTAATCCTTTTTATGTGCCATCTGGAGCCAGTAAGACTACGGCATCCCCAATTGGGGTATTTTGTGAGGCTGAAGGTAGTTAGAGGAGAATGAGATGGGAGAGAGAGGAAGGTGGGGGAGTACCAGGTTATTCAGATCTAGTCACCAAATACGGCTAAAGCCATTTCAGACAGCGTTTCAATTCTGAATGGTGATATTACACCAGAGCGATACTGAGAGTATTTCCACTCTGGAACGTGCCGCAAGTATAATTTATATGATTTTAAATTAATAAATTGTAAAATAAAACAAATTCATCAAATAAAATTTATTGCGCACGTCGGTATTTGAACCCGCGACCTTCGTTTTGCTAGTCTAGAGCCTTAACCCCCGACGACGGAGGCCATCAGAAGTGAGAGTTTTACAAATGGCTTACTTTTCTCGAACTAATGAAAATATATTGAAAAACATACCACATCGTATGAAGACAATACATACGTATTTTTTATCATATTTTTAAGAAATAATATTCTTTTTTTTAAAGAACGGTAAATATTCTCGAGTTACGAATCACCTGACAATAATTTGAAAATTTTCTTCAACCAACAAAGCAAGCGAAAAATTTGGCTTGTTTCGTGATAAAGGACTTTTCCATCCGAGGAACTGAACTCACGACCACTCACTTCAAACGCAATCTCAACTCAGCGACGGATTAACAAATTAACTGTTTAGAAAATGTCTTCTTAGACAGCGTCGAAATTCAATCAATTAACAAACACAGCTAGCTTTAAGAACCAGAAAATTTATAATATTATTTAGATTGTTACCACAGAAAAAATAAAACGTCTTTCATGACCTTAGAACGGGGTATCCTAGTACCGTCACATTCTTAACAACAGTTACTAATTTTAATGGAAACAAATGTTCCATTTAGAGTCTAAATTTTAAACCAACAGCCAAGCGCTTGCTTGACACCGTAGATCTCGGTGAAAGGACGAAAGTAGATTAAATGCTGTAGAAATGAGATCCCTGAGGCGTATATGTGGTAAACACATGTATATTTGCGTAAGAAATTTGGAGAATTGCAAAGAATTTAAGCGTAATGAGTGACATTAAAAAACGGACGCCTAGATTATTTGGGCACGTAGAGCAAATTAACTAAGAGAGGAGTGTAAAGAGAACAAATGACGCGAATGAGAATGGTACCATCAAGTGAACAAGATAATTGAGTCTGGCCATGTCAAGAGTCGGAATAACGTAGTATCTATGAATGTCAATGAGGCAAGGAGTTTGCGCCACAACCAAGTTTCGCGGTCCGTTTACTCTTCCTATGGGGTTAGTTACTTATGTTTTATTAATTTAAAACTTCTGTCTAACAAATTGTAGTTTGTGTTTTTAAATTAATTGAATTTTTATTAATTTTCGCTTATTTAAAAGACAGAAATTTAGAGAACTCTATTATTTATACCTACTTATTATTTGCCTCTAACTTTTCTCACATTCAAAAGTTATGGTTTTTTTAAAGAAATTCGTAGGTAGGTATTGAACAGTCTAAACAAAAAATTACAATTAAACAAAAATAATTTTAATATCCTTACTTTTTTTTCTCAAAAACTCTGCGTTTGATAAACTCTCTAATTATCCATTAAAAACAAAATAAAGAACCGTCGTTTCTTCTTTCATAAAAGCTGGTTCCATTTACAAGTGAATAATACTTTGCGTTTTAATGGTGACCGGAGATTTTCTCTTCGGAAAGATTGGCGGCCTTCAGAGCTTCAGCTTCAGGGCTTTGTATAAGTTGGTTTAATGAGCCGAAAGTTGCTGGAGAAACGGTCTGCAAGGAAGGGCGAGTTGTTCCGACTGCTGTACTCGTAGCTTTGAACAGCAGTGGGAACAACTAATGGCATTATATAGCTGAAATGCTATTATGCCGGTAACTAGAAGGAAATTATGATTGAATAATTATGGAGGAACAGTCAGTGCACAATTTAGTGTAATAAAGAAAAATTATCAGACAAATGATAACGATATACGTAAGTCTGGTTGCTGAGGATTTTATTTAGAGGTTTCCTATTTATGGTTTTTTATTGAAATGTTACATTATTAAATGAATTCCCGTTTAACTGCTAGATAGCAGATATGATTTTAGATTTTCATGGTCAAGAGTATTATAGTTATTAATATTTGGGGTATTATGCCGCGTTGTACTACCTCCTTTTTTAGCCAAAGTTTTGAAAAGAATTACACTCTCCATCATCAAGACAGATGTTTTTAAACACTCCAGGCACGAGTTCTATCTGATTTTAAAAATATATATTACTTGCTGACGTGTACCCGGCGTTACTCGAAAACTTTTCTCTACTTTCCTTAAATATAATGTGCATGTACTATATATATAAGCCTTCCAAAAGATATTCTCCAAGTGATAGTGAAAACTCTATCGTAATCCGTTGCACAGCTTAAAAGAACTAAGCGTACAAACACACAGATGGGCATAGCGACTTTATTTTATACTATTTAGAGAAGAAGATTATTATTTTCAATCATAAATATTAAATAAAAAACAAAATTAAGTAACATTCAATCAAAAAACTACAAAATACAGGGAAAATAAGAGAGAAAAAAGATCAGTTCAAGAAGTCACACAACCATTTTTTCAGCAAATGTATTCGCGTTTTTTTTATCAAATTTGTAACGTGATGTAAATTGTAGGGACATTGTAAGATTCTTTAACCGTATTTTTTATTTTATTTTTATTTTATTTTTTTATTTGTATAAAGATTACATACAATATTATTTATACCCGCTAAGCTACTGCAAGTAGCTTGTCAGCAGGAGATTAGTTGCACCTATAATAATAGTATAGTACATAAAATTAAAATAATCATCAACGCTTTAGCGTAGTAATACATACATTTCTACAAAAAAACCAAAAAAAAATAAATAAAAAAGTGTGTTATACCTTAAATTTGAAAATACAGAAACAGTGTTGTGGGGAAAAAAAAAACAGTCTTAATACATGAGGTTACTCCTTAGTAGCCATGATTTTAATATTAAAGAGAATTTATTAATGGAGCAATTTTCTTTAAATTCATATGGCAATTTGTTAAAAATTAAAGGTATTGTGTATTCAAGAGTTCTTTGACCATATTTGTTTTGAAACACAGGTACTTTCATTCCTTTATTTTGTATGAAACGTGTATTGTGTACATGATCCACCATTGTTTTATACGGACTGTCAGATATATGCTGTAATACAATTTTTTGCCACATCAGGGCACGAATCGGTAATACATTTATTGATTTATACATAATACTAATGTCTCTCCTCTGGTTATAAACGATTTTGCTTACTAACAACTTTACCATGGCATTTTGAATCATTTGTACATGTTTTATGTTGGTTTTGCACGATTGACCCCATGAAGTTATACCATATCTTACGGTAGATTCTGCAAGAGACAGATAAATCAATTTCATAGTTTTTAAAGGCACAAAATATTTTATTTTATCCAGTCTTCCTACAATAGACCGAAGGCGCTTACACAGTTTTGAAATGTGTACATCCCACTTCATGTTACAATCTACTGTAACTCCTAGATAGACATAGTGGTTAACCAGTTCGATATTTGTACACGCACAGGGCTGTGTGATATTGTTGTGAATGCAGTCAAAAGAGTGAGATATGATTAGAGGTGCCTCGCTATACTTGGCATGTGGTGATCTTATATGCATCAGTTTTGTTTTTTTAGAATTAATTAGTAAACCATAATCATGTGACCACCTTAATAAAGAAATAAAGTCTTGCTGCAACAATTTCATTGCAATAGATAAATTTTCATGGGAAAAAAACAAGTGCAGTATCATCAGCGTATACATAATATTTAACAAACGAAAAAATTTTTGTCATAAGAGATACAAAGATAATATAAAATGTTGGTCCCAAAATTGACCCCTGTGGAACTCCAGTTTTGACATTTTTTATTTCACTAAATTTATCTGATATTTTTACCTTGATTTGGCGGTTGGTTAAAAAGTTTTTGAATAGTTTGAGTGTATTTCCTCTTACCCCTATTGCCTCCAAAATATTTAACAATTTCGTCGTATCTATTGTATCAAATGCCTTAGAATTGTCTATGAACAGTACCAAAACATGTCTTTTGTTATTCAATTCATTATTTATAAAATTAGAAAAATCCTGTAGTAACATTACGGTACTTTTTTTTTTTGGAAACCATATTGATTGGGATCTATTATAGAAAAGTAGTCCAAGTATTTAGTTAGTTTTAAAGATAAGTATTTTTCGAGAATCTTTTCTATAGCTGGTAGTATACTAATCGGTCTATAGTTTCCTATATCGGTATGTTTTCCACTTTTATAAATAGGTCTGACAATACTACACTTCAGCTCATCCGGTATTACAGCCTGAGTTAAAATTATGTTAATCAGATGTGTTAATATAGGGCCTAGGATATCTATGTGTCTTTTTATGTCAAACATTCGTATGTTGTCTATGCCAGGAGACTTTGAATTTTTGAGGAGCTTCACTATGCTCACTATGTCTGCGAGTGACGCTCGTGGTATATATAAGCTATGTTGCAATTCTAGCGGGACGATATTTGATGCCCTAAAATCACATTTGTGTACCATTGAAGAAATGCTGTCTGAAAAATAGTTTACAAATTGGTTTGTCACAATTTCCACGGATTGATCTTTTAGCATATATCTAAATATAACATCATCACAGATACTCTTTGTGTTACGTCCTAGAATTTTATTTATTTCATCCCAGGTTTTTTTGCTGTCTGTAAAATGATGCTTAAATCTATCATTATAAAATGCCGTTTTATTTTTGATTATTAATTTGGTGACATAATTACGAAATGATTTATATTGTTTTTCATAAATTGTATTTGTTGGTGAATTTTTCCATCGTTTAAATAAAAAATCTTTTTTTTTAATATGTGATAAAATATCTTCGGTCATCCATTCTTTTATTATCCAAGGTCGAGCTTTAGGTTTGACATCTATAATTAATCTACTATTTTCATACAATTCGTTAAAATTGGATTTTATTTGATTATATAAATTAGTGCAATCGTTTGTCTGTAGTAAAGCACTCCAGTTATAATTTCTAATAGAGCAATCTATACGTTTTTGGGATAAAATTGAGACCTGCCGTACTTCATTTACAATACGTTTATTCATTTTATAATATGGAATGCTCACACCTGTTGTAAAGTGATCAGCAATAATGAAGTCACATACACAAGCACGTAGCATGTCCGTGTCTTTGTGCTTATTAATATACCTAACAAATATATGATCCAGGCACGTACGTGTCACTTTACCTTTAGCTATGGCTTCCCTCGTAACGTCACTGATACATTTAGTAAAATAATTATTTGAAAGAGTGTTTTCATAGTTGATCGTTATAGCGTCAATATAATTTAGCAAATCAATATTTATATCACCAAATATTAGCATATTTTCATTACGGTTCGAATGTTTGGTTAGTAATGAAGAAAGCTCATTTATAAAAGATTGTTTACTAAGATTTGGTGGTCTATAAATAGCAAGAACATTAAGTGTTGTATTATTAGGTAATGTTATTAGGCATGAGATATCTTCGAAAAAAATTGTTTCATATGTATTTTGTGTAAAAATTAAAGTATCCCGGATATATAAGCTTATACCCCCTCCCGATTTGGATGTGCGACAGTAACTGATGCTATTATAACCTGGAATTTCGAAAAGACAAGTTTGTTCACTTTTTATAGATGTTTCACATAACATTAATAAATCTATATTTTTCCAACAATTTTGGAGGTTAGCATGTAAAACATCCCAATAATTAGAGATTGATCGTATATTAACTTGCACACATATAAATCTTCCCACTTCACTGTTTTTTTCTACCATTTCTTCCGTCCATTGGTCTAACCTATTAGTTCTCTTAAAGTCAACATCATAGTCTTCATCTATGTAGTTAGACGCCATAGCTGATCGTGGAGAAATCCCTCGAAAGCGCTGCTAGGTATGCTGGGCAGTTCTCCCTGTCTCCGGTAGGATGAGTGGCGGGCTTTCCAAATCTGATGCAGGTGGCGCAAACTGCCTTCGCAGCAGTATTTGGGCAACTTTCGCGGGCGTGACCATCCTGGCCACAGTGACCACATCTTGTTTGATCTTTACAGAACTTGAAAGAGTGACCGATCATTTGGCACTTGGAACATACTGTGAGGCCAATAAAATCACGTACGCGGCACACTGTCCAGTCCACAAGACCTTTCCCTGTTCCACTAGGATGTGTCGCAGGTTAGCAGGCACCTCGTAGACCCGGTGGCAAGTTGATCCTGTGCGAGCACCAGCTAGGTGACTGAGCCTGCAGCTCGCTATGGTGCTCCCAATGTCAGTTATCCCAGAGATGCCGGTAAGAGCGCTCTGCAGGAAATCATCATCAGTCAGCTCACGGGGAACATTAAAAAATATGACTCTCGGTAGTCTTTTGGTCGGCAGTCGGGCACTCAGGGTTGAAGAATTGACAAGAGCTGGGGCATTTAAAATTTTTTCACAGTCTTCTTTTGTCGCCGTCTGGAGTAACAAACCATTATTTTTTATTTTCCGGATCCCCGTCACGCGTACACCTAAATCTGATGGTCGGAAAGTGTCCTTCATAAGCTGCTTTGTTTGTTCACTATCTTTGGCCTTTAATTTGGGAAAAATGCACACCGAAGGCTTTGGGCTTCCCACTTGAATCCTCGTGCGTGTGATTGGGGGATTGGATGCTTTTTCAGGACGATTCCGAACAACGTCCGCAAAACTATTCCGGGCAATGTCTGCAAATGAAAGGCTGGCTTCCGTTGCCATAGCGACTCTATGCATGACAGGAGCAAGGTCAGACTCCAGCTGAAGGATTTTTTCTTGTAGGTGCTTATTTTCTACTCGCTCGCTCCTTGTTTCTTCTCTCGCGATGTGAAGCTGTGCAGTAACTGTTGCCATATCAGCACGCATAGCCTCGCGCTCCAGAAGCAATTGGGATACGGCTCGGAGAACTTCAGATACGCTTCTTGAAACTCGAAGTTGCTGGTCCTTTGATACCTTTGAGCTTTTTTCTGCCAGGACGTCTTGTAGTGCCATCAGATGAGATTGGGCGTCATGTAGGACTTCTACTCCAGAGGCACTGGGAGACACGTCAGGCTCATCTGAGCATCGGGTTCCCTCATCATCCGAGTCAGAATCTTCATAATGAGGGTCAACTGTGATGATCTCTGGATCTGTTTTTTTGGCATTAGGGGAAAGCGTAATGTCCAGTACTCTTTTTTTCTTACGATGACCGTATTCATTGCGAGAAGGTTTTGTCGCATCAGAGGACATTATAGAAATTATAAATTTATTTTGGGGAAACAAATGCTACAATAATCCGTATTCGCTTTTGTTGTGATAGAAATGTCTTGTGATTGGTTAACTGAAATAACACTAGCCAATGGATGATTTTGGTCTTAAATGATGGCCATCTATGAATTCTTGCAATTTGTGAAAGAATTACCCGTCTATTATGAATATCTATGGAGATATATTAAAGACAAGATCAGTCTGCACAATTTCGCACAATTTCTGCGCAAAGCTCCAAGTTGTCTATGGTCACTGAATTTTGACAGGTAGCATTTTTTATGAGTTTTTTAACATTATTAAGTACACAAGAGATTAAACAATGGTAAGGCATTAAAAAAGGGGGATAAAAACCACCCCTATGAGTGTTATTTCACTAATTGAAAGCACGTAAAATATGAAAATTTCACTTTCCGTAAAATGTTGGTTTGGAATGAACTTAAAAACTAAAATGAGTCTTTTCTCAGTAAAAAGGAGGAATCTCACCTTGCGAATACTTGTACACGTCACGGGGACGGTCCGAAGTAGATTAGCGTGGTTATTTTGTTATTTTAAGTAGTTTTATATTTAATAGGGAGTAAATGATTGCGGAGCAAAATTGATAGATGTTAAGTTGTCCATAGACAAAACTGATATTAGATTAATTTAGATATCTGGAAATAACTAGTCCATCGTTATCAGCTGGTCTTGCATTATGAGCAACGAGGCATGTACCACTTTTTTTAATATTCAGATTGAAATTTGTGCTGATTCAATACAATTTTAAGCCACAATATAGAACGAACAGACAATACATTTATTGAATTGTATAGCAATGATTAGGTACATCATGACTTTGTTTATATTCAGCTTTATTTAAAAGTAATTTGTTTTTGGTATATTATGTGTTTTGAACTAAATTAAAATTTGTGTTGTTGAAAGTCCATAATATGTAGTTACATTGTATCTTTTTAGGGATTTTTCCCACGAAAGAAACATTATTCCCAATGTATTCCGTGGAATAAAGAAATTTAATTTATAAAATCTCCTCACTATTTATAGTCCAAGTCTATGGTTCAATGTATTTTTGGCATAGCTTAGAAATAATTACATATTCGACATGGATTTTAAGTTTGGGACATACACGTTTTGGTATTAGTTTGTAAGTCAATAGTGTGATGTTTTCACCGTCTACCCTACCTATCTTTTATTAACGGATTAATATTTTGCTCGTCTCGGTATGATTTATGCAACTTCTCGCGGTTTATCAACCCTTCAATCTTAACGAATTAATATGTCACGTTGTGTCAATTTTTTGTTTCGACAGGGATTAATTCATTGAAGGATCCTTTTAATTGGTTGTGGTAACTTTGGTTCTTTTTAGATGAGGCGTGTTACATTCTGTATGGTTTGAAAATAAGACAATGACCGACTACCCTGATTTTAACTACCTTTTCCTACCTTGTTTGCTCGCCCAAACGTTTCCGGTTGCTGCAGTTGATAATGTGCTAATATAATGAGACAATTAATTACAAATTAAGTACATGAAATTCACTATAGACAATTCAATTCAAGATGCACAAGATTCTAAGTTAATGATTTGACTATGGATTGTTAGTTTTGTGAGTTATTTCTATGAGTAGGTATTTTCGGGAATAGCTAGAGACAAAACATGTGTTGCTTTCGATTGGTCTCCGTCCAAATCCCATCCATCAACGTGACCAGCTCGAGAGCAGCCAAGTTGATGGTCCAATCCCAACACCTCCAGAAATGAATTGAATATCGCTCAGCGACAGATGAAATAATGACATGTTTTGCCTCCTGCCGGAGGGTGATGAAGGTGGAATGTGGGTCCTTGGTGGTAGCTGTTGATGTTGATGTTGATGATGAATGATGAAGATTCATCTTATACCGTTAGGTACAAGGGGCTGCTCCGGTCCGGTGGCATGATAGCCTGGTGTCAGGAACCATTTGGGTCACGTGGGTAGCGCGAGGTCTAGGTCGCGTCAACCTCCCCCAAATCAATGATGATGAGTTAAGCTTCGCCAGCATGCCGAAAATTAGGAGTCCACTCTACTAACCTCAAACATAAACATATACTGAAGTGGTTTGCATCAGCAACGTCAGGAGTTCGGGAGTCCCGTGAACACCCCTCTGGTTTACGCTCGTAAAAATAATGATGAATTCAGCTTCAGTTTGTTCGACTTTGCCTCTGCAGTCACGCTACTCCAAATAGCTCCTGGTTTAGTCTATACAGCTTCTCGTTCCAGTAGAGGTAATGACACATATTTATCATATGTACAATACAGAACATACTTCAAGTCTTTCGTCCACACTCAAAATAGTCATGTCAATATTTAATTTGGATGAGGGCGTCCATCCGACATAACGAATGTTTCCTAGACGGGAGATTTTACCCCACTTCAAAGTCATGGTCACTCGCTCTATCGTTTGTCACCCTCCGTTCGCTTCAAATATCAAAGAATGGTAGAAAGTGATATCCTCGACTTCCAGCGCTAAGGATCAGGGATACTGGAATCATCAGGTCGTGAATCTGAAATCATCCGATCTCCGTCAGCTCAAACGGTTTCAGTCGGAGTCAATTTCCAACCAAATTCTGGATGACTTCTCCTCCTATAGTGGGGTAAGTACTTATTGAATTTGACAGGAAGGACGTCAGAAATCGCCGAGACAACTTCATATTCGTCACGATCCCTTCGTTCTGTCAGCTAGAAAATCCTCACCATACGCCAGACAAGAATAGCATAGCCCTTATCCGCTTTGTTCCTTCGTCTACCAGCTAACTCAAGTAGGAAAGCCCATTAGCAATTTTCGTTCCCTTCGATCTGAACTCAGTGAAAGCGTCCTCTCACCAGCTGAAAATACTCGAAACAGGGGTCTATTCAAGGTGACTATCTAAGGCTGGTCCGCCAACACCTTCGACAGAAACCGGTGCTTTTACGGGAATAACTCAACCACACCAATAGCAGGGGAAAAAGCCGGCGCTGCTATACTAAAATAGACGTTATCTCGGTATCCAGGGTTATCGACTTTGCTAACACAAAAGTCCCTATTAGGCAAGCCAAATTACAAATTTCGTTCCCTTCGCTTTTGTCGCTTTGGTAAGATAGGACAGCCTACGGAAAATTCGTATACTTCGTCCCCGTCAAACCTATGAAAAATTAAAATCTCGCTTGATAGAATAGGAATGCCAGACAGATGAATTCTCCCGGCGGCTAGCTGTAACCCGCTGCGTTATCCCGATTCAAAATGAATGAAAAGAGTGATGTTTGAATAAGTTATATTTAATTAAATATATTTTATGAATTCCGTATAACCTAATCGTTAAATATTATTACTGGAGAATTATTAAATCATTTTAAATTGCAGAAAAAAATTGTCTAGCTCATAAACAATGTCTATTGTTGGATGATCTAAAGCGGTTTCAGGGTAACCGTTCTTCGTCCCTTTTTTAATGGCCAGGTCTCGTAATTTATGGCCTCCTTCGCTAACGGGTACCTATAGTGCTCAAGTTAAATACCCTTACTTCAAAATACAATTGGATTATTTGGTTTACATTAAGGAAATAAGTGTTAATAATTAGATTATAATAGACTTACCGATACATCTTAGTGTCAACAATCCAAATAATTATAAAAAAACAAACACAGTCACATGCAGAAAAAACTCATGCTGTTAGAAAACCGCACCTTCTACACTAAATGATTTTAGCCGTGTTCGCGTCCCGACGATTAATTCTTGTTGACGCGCTTCCTAGTTTTTACTAACTCGACTATCTTAAAACGCTGACCGATCCTGATTATTCCTGACCGTCTCCCAGACCTTGAAACTCTGACCCCCTTGACTTTATTTCCCGCCTCCCAACGTTTTCAAAACCTGACTCTCTTGAACCGCTTTTTTTCACCCTCGACTATCGACTTTCTTCTTCCGTTCTTCAACGCTAACTGTCTCGACCGTCTCATTAACCACGACTATCGACTTCCTCTTTCCGATCTTCAACGCTAACTGTCTCGACCGTCTCATTAACCACGACTATCGACTTCCTCCTTCCGATCTTCAACGCTAACTGTCTCGACCGTCTCATTAACCACGACTATCGACTTCCTCCTTCCGATCTTCAACGCTAACTGTCTTGAACCGCTTTTTCTAACCACGACTATCGACTTCCTCCTTCCGATCTTCAACGCTAACTGTCCCGACCGTCTCCCCGCGCTTTCAAATCCAGACTCCCCCTTCTCAAACCAACCCCCCCCAAATCACCATATGCGATTTCTAATTTATGTTCTTTTGAATTCTGAATGCTTTTTGTTTTCAAAAGACAGAAATGCACTAAAGGAACACATCAATTATGGCCCTAGAACCTGTCACATTAATTTTAAATCGTTTCAAAACCAATAAATTGTTACTTCTCCAGTAAAATGTCTAATTCTTTGTTCAAAGGATGAAACTTGACTACCCCCAGTCCAGTGGCGTGTTGGCCCACCAGCATTTTAGCTCGGCTTACTATTATCAACCACCATCACGGAGGTCTCTGCCGATACAGTGCATGTTCCTATTTTTTTTTCTCTACCCTAATAAATCTAAACACTTGTTTTAAAATCAGTTGTCCAACATCTGGTAATCTCCTATGTCGTGAGACCAACTGAAAATTTCTTTCCCACTATAATAAATCAACAATAAAAAAAATTTATCCCAGGGCGAGTCCATCACAATAGATTTCTCATCGTGGGTGAAAGAGAGGTTGTAAGAACAGATAAAGATTATATTTAGTTTCTTCGTCTTGAGTTACCTTTTCAAAAATGATTGTAAAAGACGAATAATTTTTTCAGACCTTTCCAAGAGACATGTTTTCCAAAAACGGTTTCGGAGATGTTTAACTATTAATTTTTATCATGTTTAATATGTAGAACTCCATTTTAACATTGAATTTTTCTTTTATCTATGCATATATTTTAATCATTTTGTAAATGAATACCTCTATCGTTGAGAATAACTTATATTTTAGGGAGTTTGTCAAAACATTCACCAGCCGAGAGTATAAATATGTATATTTAATGCATTCAGAAAGAGAAATATATACACATTTATGTAAACCGAGACAAGGCATCTAACCACTCAGCCTCTCGATTAATAAATAGGTCTTAATGATTGAGTCATTTAAGATGCTTGTCCCTGTAAGGCAAGAGATCTTGGGTTCGATTCACAGTTTAAACCTTTTTATATTTATATGTCTTGTTCTATTTCATAATTCGTTTAGATTTATCAATGTTTTTTTCTTCTTCAATAAAATAATATTAATGATTACGTAAAATAAAAACTTTAAATTCCAACTTTTTTTGTGAAAAATGATTACTAAAATGGCGATATTGTGAAATGTCGGTATTTTAGCTTTTAAATCACTATATATCAAATGACTTCATTATTTTAGTGTCCAGTCAAAATTAAACATTCACATGATATCGCCCAAGTTTTTACAAAGCTATTTTTTTAAATTTTATATTATAGAAACAAACAATACATGATTTAGGAGATTAAACAATGTACAGAAATAGGATATTTCATGTTGGGTACCTATGATATGTTTCCTTGTAATGTTTGCTAAGTGGTATGTTTATTCCATAATTACCAGGTGACGTGTGTAGTTTATAGGTGTGTGTGTGACGTGTGTAATGTAAGGGTGAGTGTTTGTGTGTGTGTGTCTGTATGTATGCGCATTGAATATTTTAAATTATTGAATTATTGACATGATGCCATGTTTGAATTTTGGCAGTGAATCCGAAAAAATGTCAAATGTCAATGTCAAAAAAGTCGCTTTTGATCAAATCTCAATTATTATACTGGTATCAAATTTGAAAATTTTCTTTTCCATCTCCTTGAAAGGAGTAAAAGACTGAAGTCTCAAAACCATCCCGATGTCATGTAGATTATAGATACAACTGAGCAAGAAAATACAAACATTAATAAATTGTGCACATACAGTTTGACAATGTATCGTCAGCACTTTATTGAGTTTTTTTTGACCCTGTAAAGATAAATACTGGAGGCCAAGATACAGTGCTGCATCATCTACATTTCTATAACAATTCTTCCAGCAGTAAAAACAGTTGCCTTCCAAGTAAATAATGCTTGCTTAGGATCCGTACCACCACCTGCATCGGGATATCTGCAAGGAATGCACAGTTCCACCTGTCGCTGAATTATGCCGCGGTAAATTGCTCCCATTAGAGAAGTAACAATTTAGAAGGCGTAATTGCGATCTCAGTTTTTACGGTATTGAATGAAATATTTTATTTATCACAAAGCGTTTAATTTTTAAATCAAACATTTTATTATTTTTACTCAATCACTAAGTTTTACTCTCGGAAGATATTTACAAGAAGGATACATATATATATAAATCTACAGGGTGCAGCAAAACAGACAGTGCAGTTTTTAAGGGCCGGTACATCCCATGCGGTGAGTTTAGGAACCTGTGTAGGGTCTCATTGTGTTGTGACGTTTTCAATTTTTACCATAGTTTAGTCCAGACAACGCCAGGGCTTCATCAATTGCACTTTTCTTGAAAATGGCCGTTCTTTCGTCGCAACCCAGAGAGCCTTCCAGCTGCGCAATTTTGCGCGTCGTAATACCGTCCCCCATTTTACGAGAGACACTTCACTCCCCACAAGTGACGGTGTGATGTGCAATTTCCAAATTTGAGGTGATTTGGCCTTATTTTTTTGAGGAGAATTGATAAACCATAACTGTCAACGTTTAAAGTTATGATTTCATGTTAGAAATTATTTTTTAACCTAAATTTGAAGAACTAACGGGGGAAATAGATTTGGAAGACATCTCATTTCAACGGAACTTTGCCCATACTGCTCGAGTTTCAATGACGAATCTGTGATAGATGTGACTTGGTGTGGCCCGCGTGCTCACCTGATTTGATCATTTGCGACTCCTTTCTGTGAGGCTACCTAAATAAATATATTTTTAAACATCGGTCTCATACCATGGAAGAACTCAAGGATCGAATTTGGGAGGAAATCATCGCTACACCCATCGAGATTTATTTATTTATTTATTTATTTACACATATACGGCACAACACGTGCCATTAACATAATTGACATACTTATAATAGTACAACAACATGAAGAATAACAGTATAAATGTTAGTAAAATTTAAGAAAATAGGTAAAAAGTAAGGTAATAAGTAGTGTATAAAAACTATAATCTATAAAAGTAAATTGTAAAGTGAATAGTTTAAAATATAAAGTATTAAAGTACAAACCATAATTTATTAGGAAAAAGTAAAAATTAAAATAAAAATTTAAAGATTGAAATAAAACAATAAAATGTACCAATAAGATACCTATCTCAAGGTACCGACAATGATTTAAATATAAAAAGTAATAGATCCTGGATTATGTTAACCGATATGATAAATTTTACAAGTACTTATGATTTCAAGTGCAATAATAGTTTTAGAAGTACTGGTAGGCATATTATGTTTACATGATGTATTTACGTGGTACTAGCAAACAAATTTAGTTTAACGCATCTTTTGTATGAAGACAGATTACCGGCAGCGTGATCAATATTAGCATATTCATTGCCTAAAATATGCAAGCGATTGATGGTTGAGTTTTGTTCTGCGTTCGTCATAGTATTGTCACAGTGGAAAGGTGTTTTGAGTCGAGTCGGTCTACTAGGTACATGGTAATTTATTAATGAGACCAATTCAGGGGAGTTAAACCAGTTATTGTTTATTTTAAATAAAAAAATAAGATCATTGAGTATTCTTCTATCTTTTAACGATAAGAGTCTCATTTTTTGTAATAAAGATTCATAGTTTATGTCAACCGCGGGAATACCTAATTTGAAATTAATTGATCTGAGAAATTTGCGTTGGATTTTTTCAATGGAGTTTGCATGGCTTTTGTAGAAAGGGTTCCATATGGGGGAATTGTATTCTAAATGACTCCTAACCAGAGTTGTATATAGTATTTTAAATGTTTGGATATTTTTAAAATCTTTACAAATTCTTAAAATGAAGCCCAGAATTTTCATTGCTTTACCCGTTATTATATCAATGTGATTGGTAAATAGTAGTTTAGAGTCGAAGGTTTCCAAGGTCCCTTATTACAGGTACTGACAATAAACTGTGATTGTTAAAAGAGTAACTATATTTGATAGGGTTTTTAATTCTAAAGAAACTCATGATTTGACATTTTTTATGTTAAGTGTAAGTTTGTTAATGGTACACCATTCTACGAATTTTATAAAATTGGATTGGAGGGACAAGCAGTCGTATATATTTTTTATGATTTTATATATTTTCATGTCATCAGCAAATAATAATATGTTGACATCAGTGAATATGGAAGTGACATCGTTTATGAATAGTATAAACAATATTGGACCAAGGTGCGAACCCTGAGGCACACCACTAGTGGCTTCAAATTCGTAAGATAAGTGTTCTTTAATACAGACAGTTAGTACACGTTTTGATAAATAATTCTTAATCCAACATAATAAATTACCACTTATTCCTAATTTAGACAATTTATTTATAAGAATTTTAATGCAAACCTTATAAAGGCTTTACTAAAATCCGTGTAAATTGAATCAACTTGTTCTCTATTAGCAAGAGCACCAGAGATAAAATGTTCATACAGTGTAAGGTTAGTTAAGGTAGATCGTCCAGAGATAAAACCATGTTGAAATGATGAGATATTAAATTTTATGCAAGAATATATTTTTTGGAGAATTAACTTTTCAAAAAATTTTGGTATTGACGATTGTATGCATATTGGTCTGTAATTTTCAACTAAAGACTTGTCTCCGCTTTTAAATATAGGAGTGAGAAAGCTATTTTTCCATATTTGTGGGAACTTGCCTGTTAAAAGTGATTGATTAAATAGTAGGTACAGAGGGTAAGAGACACTACTCCCACAGTTTTTTAGAAATACGGGGGGAATTTTATCTGGCCCTGAGCACGATTTAGGTTCCAGTAGTTTGATACATGCTGCAATTTCTTTAATCTCAATATGTATCTGAGATAGTTGTAAATTTATATCGGACTCAAAGTTTGGAATGTCTTCATCAGGGATATCTGTTTCATATACATCCTTAAAAAAATTTGCAAACAAATTGACAATATCTTTGATTTTACAGGAAGTTTTCAGTTTATAGTGCATAGTTTCAGGTATGCCAAGGTTGTTGTTATTTTGAGCTTTACAATAGTTGAAAAAATGTTTTACATTGTTACCAATCGAAAATTCCACATTCTTAATGTAATTATTATAACAAATGTTTGATAATTTATTACAATCTTTTCGCAGCTTGCTGAAAATTATAAAATCAGAAAGATTTGTTGTTTCTTTGTTAATTTTATGCGCTTTTTTCTTCTCAATTACTATGTTAATGAGGTCCTTGCTAAACCAGCGAGGGAAATTTGAAGATAGTTTATAACTAATTGCGACAAAATTTTCTATGGTTTTATATAGATGATCGTAAAAGGCTTTAATATTCTCATCGAGATTACCTCCTTCTAGTATAGACCAGTCAGTGTTATATAGATAATCGCGTATTGCAACATAATTGGCTTTATTAAAGTAAGGATATTATGTCTGGTTTTTAATTTGGCATTTTATAGGGTTACATAATACAGTAATATCTAAAGGTGGGTGATGAAAATCAGGGGGAAGAACTGAATCGAGTGACTTTTCAACCGCAGTTGACAAGTCGGTACAAAGAACAAGATCTAGTAATCTATTATTGTCATTTTTTACATTGTTTAATTGAACTAGGTTAAGGAAATCACATAATTCAACTATTTCTTTTTCTGTGTCAGTTAAGCTAGAGTTTTGAGATAATGTAGAATTGTCGCGGGTACCCCAGTTGATTTTTGGTAAATTGTAATCACCGATGATAGTGATTTTACTATTTGGAAATTTAAACGACAGTTGTTCAATATCCTCGAAATGACTTTTGTATACACTTATATCTGATGATGGCGGAATATAAACACTGCCTATGATATTTTTTTGATTTTTGCCGTTTAGTAAAATGTAAACTTGCTCCACATTAGAATTTTTGGTTTTCAGAAGTTTTGAAGGATGTATCTTGTTGACAGCTATCATGACGCCACCGCCTCTAGATTTAGCGCTGGTTTGTTGACTTCTGTCAGACCGGTAAATATGATGGTGGGGTAGACCAAGCTCAGCAGAGTTGATGGATGGTTCCAGCCAGGTTTCCGTAAGAATGAGGATGTCATGTGGCAGTGTTGGGGCATGTATTTTAAAGTCCTTAAGTTTAGTTTTCATGCCTCTGACATTTTGGTAATAGCACTTCAGTTTGTTTACATTGTGTCGTTTTTTGGAAGGGTTGTAACAATAGTTGGTTTGGAGTTTATGTACTTTATGTTAAGGTTTGGTTCACCATTCTCTTGACGGAACAATAACTGCTTTCTAAGCTCCACCAATTGATTCCTTTGGAGGATGGTTAAGTCATTACTTGCTTTGATTCCGTCTTTAAATTTGGTGCTATTACGTAGGAGAGTTCTCGGTGCGATATTGTTTGTAAATTCCAATTTAATTGGACGATTTTTGTTGGCAATTTTCTTGGCACCCAGTCGGAATACTTTGACGTTGATTAGATCTAATGACGGGTCGATAGCTTTTATAGCCGAAGAAACTTTGTCTCTATCTTCCGTAATGATGACTGCCTTTTCATCAGACAAGCTCTCGGGAACGTTATATAATATGACGTTGTTAGATCTGATGGCCCTATCTTCCATTTCGCTGACAATATCACCCATATTAATGTCAATCGGGTTGGTCCTGCTGAGTTGCGTATTATTTTTCATTGAATTTAATTCTCCTTGCATTACTCCAAAATCGACTACCAATTCTGCAATCGTAGCCATAAGTTCGGTTGTTTTTGGTATTATTTTTACGATATTTTCCTTAGAGAATTTATTGCTAGGCTCATGAACGATTGAGATCAATCCACTGATTATCGCATTTACTTTGGTAATATACTGCGAAGCTTTATCACTCAGAGCCATTGTTATTTTTTTTATTTTTTTTAAACAGTTGTGAACCCCTGGATTTTTGGTAGGGCGTGTAAGTACTACCGCTGGCGGCGCGGGCGGTGTAGGTGCGGGCGCGGGGGGCTTATAACAACTGTCACTTGATTACACTAATCCTTGTTTTATACACTTTTAATGCACTATATACTTTTCTGACAATAAGTAAACTTTAAGCCAGTGTTAATTTAATATAATTAGGTGAAACACTTTGAATTTAATAATTTTTATGACTGCTTTAGATGATTTTGTTAGGATAAAAATAATGCGTGTGCACTCTCCGTATTGTTGTTGTTTTTTTATGTATTTAGATGTGCCAAAATGCGGCGAAAATCGCTTTCATCAATGTATTGCTGCTGGGGGGCATCATCTTTCTGATGTCATCTTCATTGCGTGGTGCTTAAAACGGGACGATGTACCAAATAAAATAAACTCCATTTTTGTAAGTTTCGCCGTTTTTTTTTTCAAAATTGAATTATTTGTTTGGATGCACCCTGTATTATATTGTGTAGTACAGATAGAATAATTATATTTATAAAAAAAATTATACAAAATACTAATACTATGTTTAATATCAATTCCATATAAAAACACCTGATATCTACATAAATACAAATGTAAATAAACTTTTGTTAAAAATCTTAAATCTCCAAAAGTTTTTCGCTGATTGCTTTGAAATTTTGACACAGCATTGTATTCGAATACGTGTATGTTTTTATACACTTATATTATATAGATGTCATCTGCGACAGGTAAAATATATTTTTTATATAAAACAGGGTCATCTGTTGGACGTAAAAGCAAAACGCGCTCTTGTTTTTCTATCTGCGTAGACAGACTGTCACGTCTGATGAGCATGGACCCTTGTCAATCACCAGAGCTATGATGGAGCTAAGGCAAGGAGACATAATGTGTAAAAGCATTGAAGAACCTTGATAATGTTGTCACGTCTGAAGGTGTTTTGAGAGTCCGCCAGCGGTGAGCAGATTGCGCCGGGTTCGTGATTCGTGGGATGGAGTGCAAAGGAGTACGCGAGGCCGTCCTCAATTAATCAGCATCCATTGAACGTTTAAAGGGACAATGATGCTTCATCTTTGCGTCACCTCGACAGCATGCTTGGTAATCCAGTGTAGTCTCCAAGGAATTACCCTTCAAAACCACTCACAAATAAAACCATTTTTTAATCCAAATAACTGATTGTATATTTTAATCTCTTCAAACGACAACACTCGAACAAAGAACAGGACGATCTCACACAGGAGTCAAAACGTTTGTTTTATGTTTGGTTAGTCTACACCAGAGGTCGGCAAAGTGCGGCTCCGGAGCCGCATGCGGCTCTTTAGCCTCTTAAGTGCGGCTCCCGCGGAAATGTTCACGGAAAGGCGCGCAAGACGCGTCGATGGTATCGGCGGGTGACGACTGTAAGGTGCGCGGTGCGAGGAAGACTCTTCTCGCATATGAATAAGTCTGGTTGGCGTTGGATAGCAGTCACCTCGCCAGTCGCGTTTGTCGCGCACGTGTTACAAGGGTTTTTTTTCCATCCAGCTGCACAATCTACAGGTATTTACATCATAAATTTAATATTTATTTGATATATGATAATCATTTACATTATAATGTTATTTATTTAGTGTTGGTGTCGGAAAAAAATAATATCATAATATGATAGTTATTTAGTATTGGTGACGGAAAAAAAAAATTTCTGGGATTTTTTTATAGGTATTTCACATGGCTACCAAAAAGAAGCAAAGAAAAACGGAAGATGAAAACCGTGAATTTAGAGTTGAGTGGACCGAGACTTTCGCGTTTATTCAAAACTTAGATGGCCTTCCGACATGTCTTATTTGTAAGGAAAAATTGGCGCATAACAAGAAGTGAAATTTGGAGAGACATTTAAAAATAAACACACTTCATTAAGCAATTTATCCTGTCGGTAATGCAAGGAAGAAAGCAGTTGAGGAACTCCAGAAAACTCAAGAGACATTAACTTCTGTATTCAAGAACTGGATGCAATCTTTCAGTAATGTTAATATGGCAAGTTTTGTTGTTAGTCGAGAGATTGCTAAGAGAGGGAAACCGTACACAGACGGCGAATACATTAAAAGTTGTTTTTTAAAGGCATCCGAAGAACTATTTCGGGATTTTAAGAACAAGGCAGACATTTAAAAAAAAAATTAAAGAGTTACCGTTGTCTGCCAAAAAAATGAAAGATAGAACACTTCAAATGTCTTCGAATATAACCATCCAGCAAATCGAAGATCTAAAATTGGTTTAGGCTTTATCAATAGTAGTTGACGAGTCTTGTGACATAAATGATACAGCGCAAGTTTCGCTTTTTGTAAGATTTATTTCTCATACAGGTCCTAAAGAAGAACTTTTAGGATTATTGCCACTCAAAGGTCAGACGCGTGGAGAGGATACCACAAACGCTGTAATTGGATGTATGGATAAACATCAAATTTCTCTCGAAAAAAATGTGTCAATTTCAACAGACGGGGCCAAAAGTACAACCGGCCACAGAAAGGGGTTTGTTGCTCTTTTGAAAGAAAAAAATAATCACGAGATACTTGCTTACCATTGCATCATTCATCAAGAAGCGCTTTGTGCGCAGACATTTCCAAAAGAAATTTGTAAAGTAATAGAATTGGTGATTACGATTGCTATCTCCATTTTAGCTAAAGCTCTTAATCATAGCCAATTCAAAGAATTTTTAGTTGAAATGGAGAGTGAGTACGGTGATCTTCTGATTCATAACAAGGTACGTTGGTTATCAAGAGGGAACGTTTTAAAGCGTTTCGAATTGCTGTTTCCAGAAATCAAAGCATTTATCCTTGAGAAGGGTGTTAACTATCCAGAACTAACAGATGATAAGTGGATTCAAAACTTTTATTTCATGTTAGACGTTACGTCTCATCTAAATAAACTTTATCATAAACTACAAGGAATAGGTTACATCATAATTACGTAATAGTGTAATAATTAATATTAAAATACTTAACTGATTATTATAATGCTTTTATAATTGTCTCTTATTTTTTTTTAAATCGTTGTAATGTACATATTTGGCTCTTTGGCAAATAAGTTTGCCGACCTCTGGTCTACACGGAAAGGCTGTATCCTTCAACATTTCAATCTCACCGAACAACCACACTCGAACTAAGAACCGGCTGATTTCGCGCAGGAGTCAAAACGTTTGTTTTATGATTGGTTAATTTACACGGAAAGACTCCGAAGGATCGGTAAATGGTATCCGCGTGATTTTTTTCATTATTTTCAATATCCATTTTGTCTCGCCAAACGCCACGCGCACCGCGGAATCGTCGTCTCCCATATTGTTTTCGATCAACCTACCCGCGCTATTTTTTGCTCGCCCGTCCAACCGATCGCAGGGCAGCCACCCAAAAAAACTCTCAACAAAACAATAATCGGGCACTACCCTGGCAATCCAAACTTGCACAATTCTTTGACGTTACAATACTGAGCCATAGCAAAGGAGCGTAGCGGAGTACATCTAGTTGTAAATTAAGCCAAGCTTAAAACATAAAAATAAGTATATTTGTACGTACATGAATAAAAATATTCATGTTTGTTGCAAACTAGTAAAACAGAAAACAAAAAGATATTTTACTGTTAAGTTAAATACTAATATTATAAGGAGAAGAATTAAAAAAAAAAGAAAAATAATTTTAGTTGTATCTATAGAAAAAATAATTAAAACCAATACCAGAATTTATATCTGCCCATAATAATAAGTCCTGAAATTTTTGTGAGCCGTGAGCCTTGAGGTTGAGCCTTGAGCCGTGAGCCCTAAGTACCTTAGTTCTCGACTAGCAAGCCGGAGGTCATGGGTTCAAATTCCGGCGTGCGAAAGTAAATCAAGATCGGTAATTAAAAAAAAAACATTATCCGTAATTAATTTTCCTTCTTTCCTTTGTTTTCTTCTATTTCAATGAATATTTCTAAAAAAATGAAATAATTGTAGTTGAGCAAGCATTTTATACATTACATTTATAATTCGTACAAATGAATGATTGAAATCAGTTGCGGCTTTTAACTTTTTGGTGTACTAGAGTGAAAAAAATGGCATTATTAATATTTTTGTAAGCTGAAAAAGAATTTTTTTAATGAAGATTTTAAGGAAATTTCACTTAAGCTGTGCGCCAAAAAAAATAAAAATCGTTTTCATATACAAAAAGATCAGTAATTTCATCATTTGTAATATTAGCACTACAGTACACCCAAATATAGTGATTTTTTAGAAACACTATTCGCTTTAACTCTAAGCCCTAAAAGTTTGTAATTTTATTTTAAAAAAAAAATTCCTCCATGAAGAACAATAAAGATAAAATTGGATTTAACTAAATGCATTAAAAGCACTGAAAGCATTTTTGATAAAATTAAAAAAAGTTACCTGATTAAACCTTACGTTCAAAATAAAAACATTGACGTTTTAAAAAATTGAGTTGATTAGTGGCGGATTGTGTTCGAATTTTATTGATGAAATCGATGAGCTATACGATCAATGAATTCTCACATTGATCGTGTAGCGGGTTTTTAAAAAAACGTTTCTGCGATAAAGTACCTACCAATATTATCTGCATGCATAAAAATGTTTTTTGTTTGTTTGTTGGTTTATAGACTTAAAAAAATCCCGAATGATTTCGCTGAAAATTTCAAAGTTTGTTATTATTATTGCCAGGAGTGTTGAAAGAGAGTTGTTTGAATGGTAGAATAAGTCGAAGACGTCCGGGAATGACTTGGAATGGGAATGAGATACAGTCAAGTAAATGTCGATATAATGGTGGAAGTCGAACACGCACAAGGAAGACGTGGCACGATCAAGTGAAACAAAAAAACTATTAAAATTAATCTTTTCAATTATTTAGAATAATATTATCTGCACATTAAAAATACACCCAGTTTTCATGTATACTAGAATTCACAACCTAAAAACTTTACTCCAAACCATTCATAACCCCTAGCAACGGCGGGTACACGTCTACTAGTAGTATACAGGGTAAAATGCATTAACTTCGAGTGGTGATTCTATATGATGGCACAATTAAAACTGAATAACTTTTTTCGAAATTCCACTGTTCTTATTCGCATACATAAATATTTTTCCTCAGAAGAATATTCATTTTCCCATTCGAATAATGTTTTTATTTTATTTGTACAATCTCGAAGAATTGCCTTACGAAGTTAGCGCACTTTACACCCGGACTCCCTGTATATTATAGCATTTATAAATTCATATTATATAATTGATTAATAAAAATTTTTCATACACTTCTTATTGTAAAGTACTTGTATTCACTTGTAAAATACGCATTATCAACCTGTACTAATATTTTTATGTCATACGTCCTTTTAAAACTAGTTTTTCTCCCATCTTATATTATGTATATGTAAATAAAAAAATATATGTTCCATATATTATGTATGACGTGTAAGCCCAGGGTAACTTATTATCCCGACCGACGCTGTTTATTGTGGACAAAATGCACCACTTCAACAACAAGGATGGATGGTGCTGCCAAGGTATGGTAACTATTAGAGGATATTGTGTCACATACCTATAGATAGATAGACACATACCTGGACGGATGACGAACCTAGTGCTGGCACTGTTGGTGGACGCGGTGGACTCTTTCGCTGCAGTAGCTGGTCCAGTTTCTTTACCACCCAGGATACTTCCTGCAGAGTCTCCATCTTCTATCTTCGTGTCACCCGTTCCTGTAATTCATTTTACTTAACTTAATTTCACTATATTATTTTAATATTTATATTTTTTGTAATACCTGCATCAACTGTAAAGCACCCCTGAGGTGATATCTCACAAAAGCGGCGCTATAGAAATTGTCTAATAAATAAATAAGTAAATAAATATTGTTTTTATTATTTATTTATTTTTGTTTTAAAAATCAAAACTTTCTGTTGTCACTGAATTGTGCAGTAAATTTTGGAAAACATGTAAAAGCCCATCAGGGCGTTTAAATGAATAAATAAATAATATTTTAACCGACAATTATTTTAACTGTCTTTTAAAATTGGGAATGGCGTTTGGTGATGATCTAGCTTGTAAGCAGCAAAGACCATCAGGGAATATTTTAATTACCTATGATAAAAAAGGATTCATTATTGAATTCACCCTGCAGGAGAAGCAACAACTTATAAACCAGCCACAAAAATACATATAAACAGAAAAACTCACCAGAGAATACCACTTGCAATTGAGTTCTTCTCCTAGATCTTCGAATTCGGCGGCAGACGGCAAATCAGCACAATAATATATTTGCATTCGCACTAGGAGATTATAATATGTCAACCAGCTCTCAAGAGAGTAGAATTTTTAATAATGATGAATCAGCACATTGTATTTCAAACGCACTGCCACATTATTGTGACAAAAAATATTTCAATCATTTGAGTCTTCAATAGACTTCTTTTGATAAACGATACAATCTGGATGAATCCATCTGATCAATGCAAAGGTGACTGTACTTTGTTATCACTCACCTGCAGAGCAAAATCTATCCAAAACTGACCAAAAATGTCTTTTTCGTCCATTAATTTCAATTTATAATTTTAAAATTTAATTGAAACCAATTTCAAGTCGATTGCTTATCAAACGTTTCAATAATTCAAACGATCTCCCGTGAAGTTTCTTTAATTCAAATACAGCACAAAATAAATTAAAACCCCTTTACATACACCACGTTGACAGTTCTGTTAAGTAATAAATCCCCACAGCCAGACAAATGCACTATCCCCACGGTGAAATAAAAAGCATCCTTCTGTAATGTGCACAAAAGTTCTAGCGAAACGTATCTCCAAATGGGATGCCGTGAAGGGGATTTGTCTAATGGCCTTTCCATATGGAAAATATAGAAAGCTTACATCTTTTGACTGTTCTCTCTGAAAAGGGGACTCAAGATTCGGGATGCATGAATATAAACTGAAATATTGTTATTATTTACGGAACAGTTTAACGTTTGTTCAGGATTCCACCAAAGCTGCACAATATTTAAGTAAATAAATATCTTTTTTAATTATTATAGATTTTTTTAATAATATTTATTCATTTTTTTCCTAGGAATATGTAGGACTTTTACTTAACTGTAAAAATGCATTACAAAACTTAAATTTCATTATTAAATTACGTATAAATACATGATATAAATTTCTTGCGGTTTTCGAAAAAACTTGTATTTTATTTTTGTTTGTTATTTTACAGAACTTTTCTTCAACTAAAACTTGTTTAAGCTCAAATAATTTGTCATCTCATATCAACCTAACAAGTTCACATTGAAATTCCACTCATAAAAATCTATGCAAATTTCATGTTGCCGGTGCTCTCCGCTGCATTGATGCTAAAAACCTAGAGGCCGGCCAATTCTTCCTGAATACCAATTGAATTAGCCATTGATGCTGAAAACCTAAAGGCTGGCCAATTCTTCCTGGCTACCGGCTGAATTAGCCATTGATGCTGACAACCTAGAGGCCGGCCAATTCTTCCTGGCTACCGACTTAATTAGTCATTGATGCTGAAAACCTAGAGGCTGGCCAATTCTTCCTGGCTACCCACTGAATTAGCCATTTTTCCCTGGCTACCAACTGTATGAGCCATTGATGCTGAAGCCTAGAAGCTGGCTGATTCCTGCTGGCTACCAATTGAACTGGCCACTGCTCCAGCAGTCGCCTACGCCATTTGCTGTATCGTATGGCGCGATGATGCACAATGTGCTCCAATCTGAAATTATCGCTGAAAGTATTCCAATTGTCTCAGTTTTCTATTTGTGTTTTCAAACCCAGTTGTATTGAAATACATATAACTATTTCTTGTGAATTGGGTTGGCTGTAAAAAATAGGAAGTACCTATAAGCTAGACCCATTTGTACGTTCTGTATACAAGTACAATGCTTGTTATTAAAATTTGAATCGTTTTATGATGGTTTGGAGAGAACACCTCAAGGTGTTTTATTTAAATCATTACAATAATTATTTACAGTCTTTCTTGTGCAGGCAAACACGTCCCGTACATAAAACATGTTAATTAATATCTAATAAATGTGCATAAATATAAAATACGTATAAATAAACATGTAATACACATAAATAATAACTCAAAAATAACCCAAATTTACCTACAAAATCAAACTTAATCATTTATTTATAACTTCAACTCTCCCATATAAATAAATTTAAAATACTAATAAAAAAAGCTGCACATATCTGTAATAAATATGTGGTAGATATAGCTTTTGATAAAAAAATAATAATTCAGTTTGGTTTGGTATTTTGGTCTTAAATAAAAATATTTTATTATGAAAAAGGCCGCGCAGCCGTTCCTTTTAATGTTTTCTAAATCAAAGTACCTTATTTTAAAATGATAATATTCTATGAATATGATTTTTTTATGTGAATTTCAAATTAAGAAACTGACTAGAAAAATGTTTAAGGTTTGCTGCCGTAATAATATTATTATTCTGAGATCCGATTTACGACCAGATGAACCCTCGTAAGGCCGAAATGCCATCATTTTATTTTCGTTTCATGGTAAATTGACATGAATTTGAACATTTCAGTTAGTGTAAATTCGAGAAGTCCTTTAGATTAACCATCTAAATTGAGTTAGGTTGTGTTGGATCGTATTGAGTTAGGCCGAATTATAATATTAGAAAAGGTACTGAAGATTTCTCATAGGAATTTGGCGTACTCGAATTAAGATGGAGAATATGTTTTTTGATAGTGCGTGGCGAAATCCATTTTTTTAATCGACCACTTTGCAGTTCGTCTGTCTGTAATTTTGTTTGCGTCTTCCATGGCCGGTCAACCCACTAAAGATGGTAGCCGTGTATGATGTTTTTATTCCGCCATATGAATGAGCGTTGCGAACTGTCAAGGCGGAGTAATCAATCTACTGTTCTCAGAACTTCTAGTTAATAAATTTACACGTTTTAATATCTATTAAGTTTTTTTGTTGTTGTTAATTAGTGCCCAGTACCTCTACAATAATACAAGGTTATAAAATTGATATACCAGTAGTAGATGAAGAAACTATAAGTCCTGGCTTCGAAACAACTCAGACTCGATTTTAAGTGCCGTTGATATGTTCCCATGATCACCCTGATGATAGCTGACTTCCGATGAGAGGTTCAAGCAGAAGAAAATAATAATAATATAATATATATTTATATATTTTTTTACAAAATAAACCCTCTGTGCTTAAACTTAAGCACGCAGTCATTTTGTTTTTTGAAATTAATATTATTTATACGACGCGACGGCCTGCATAGTCCAGTGGTAACGCATTGGACTGCCATTCCGAAGGTCGCGGGTTCGAACCCGGCGTGCGCAAATAAATTTTATTTGATTAATTTGTGTTATTTCACAATTAATTAATTAAAATAATATATAATATATTTGCGGCACGTTCCAGAGTGGAAGATACTACCAGTATCGCCCTGGTGTAAGAACACCATTCAGAATTGAAACGTTGCTCCAAATGGCTTTAGCCGTGTTTAGTGACTAGATCTGAATAGCCAAGTACTTCTCCACCTTCCTCTTTCCCTTCCCCACTTACCTTCAGCCTCACAACATCCCCCAATTGGGGATGCCATAGTCTCACTGGCTCCAGACGGGAGCAGTTGGGACTCTTGTGAAGTATTCACTATAAAAAAAATAAAAAAATTTAATATCAATTTTCACGTGCAAGATTCAAAGAGCAGAAATTTTAAATTCCCATATTTTTAAGTATAGTAAAAATCTACATCACTTTGACTAAGGGATGATAAATCCGTAAAATATTAGGCACTTAGAAGACAATAAAAGAACAAATCACATTGGTTCATATAATATATTTAACATGGGTAATGCTGCATTGGGTTGAACAATGAAAAAGTCATTTTTGTATTTCCAACTTCACTCATAATTTTTTAATCTCAAAATTTTTAAAAGCAGTCATCTTTTACTTTATTTTATTTACCCAATTACAAATAAAAACAAAATTTACTGTCACATTTATCGGCTATGCAGAGAATAAAAATATTTACGATTTTATAACACGGTGGCTCTCCCCCATCCAAAATCAACAGCTTCTTGATCGTTAGCCCTTGTGAAGGATGCGGGAAGGATAAGGATATTTTGAAGAGGAGGGTGGGGAAGTACTTGGCTAATAAGATCTGTTCACCAAACATGGCTAAAGCCATTTTAAGCATTTTTTAAATACTGGTTGTCTTACACTAGGTTGATACTGAGAGTATCTTTTACTCTGGAACGTGCCGCAAATATAGCATTTATTATTTTAAATGAGAATTTTTTGAATAAAACACAACAAAAGTTTCGTGGTTGTTATATGGTTTGTAAAATCAAAACTTTGAACCGTGTTAAAATATACTGATAGCGAACTATGTTTTAAATAACATACGCATATCAAATAAGCAATTAAAACTTACGACATGGATCACCCCTGGCCATGTCAAATCAATTCAAACTAGACGAATCAACTAGACGAAAAGGAGCCCAGAGAATATTATAGTACAAACTCACTATAAAAAGTATAGGAACTAATGCAAAAATTAAAATAAATATACTAATGAAAGCTATTACAAAAATAAATATAAACTTTAAAACGTCTTCGTGAAGCATTTTGTAATACAACCAAAACAGAAATTTATAAATCTTCCGAAAATGAATTATTGTACATTAATTACATGATTAATTCAGCCTCAAAATATGGTGAATTTACAAATAATTATTTCACGTCAGTGTGAGACACATTGGAAAATTTTTGGATAAAAGTAATACAACGGAAAACGATCTCACTTAGCCAACTGTCTCTAATATCGATCATTAAATAGACAATATTCAAACAACTTCAAACGAAGTCATACGAATAATTGACGCCCTTAAGTCATCGAATACGTACGGTCTAGATAAGGTCTCATTAAAGTTTTTAAATCTTCCATAGCATCACCGATAGCGTCCATTTCTTATATAAGCTTTAATTCAGGTAAATTTTCCAATCATTTAAAAGATTCAATTGTTATATTGCTTCACATAAGTGGGGATAAATCGATGATACACAACTACCGGCCTGTTTTTTGATCAATTCTTTATCGAAAATTATTGAGAAAATTGTAAAGAATCGTCTCAGCCTATTTCTCAAAAACAATAGTATCCTTTCCAACAGACAATACGGCTTCCGTCCAGGTTTAGGCACTGAAAATGGTATTGCCAACTTTATAAAATGTATCTCTTATAACATCGATAGAGGAATTAAATACATTGCGCTCTTTTTAAATCTAGCCAAAGGGTTTTTTTTTATTTTTTTTTTTTTTTTTTTTATGTGACACCTCACAAGAGTGTCCCTGCCTGTGCAGTGCACAGACAGGGGAACTATGTCACCACCCGGTTGGGCGGCGTTGTGAGGCGGAGTAAGGTAGGTTAATGCGGGCCTTGAAGAGGCTCGGATTATAGGAGGGAGGAAAAACAGATGCCGGTAGCTCGTTCCACATACGAGCCGACTTACACAAAAACGAGTCGTAAAAACGGCCCGTTCTCATGAAGCCAACGTCAACCGTGAACGGGTGTTCAGTTCGTGTCCGTCGAGTTTCGCGCACGTGCACCGGTGCATCAGGAATCAATGCTGCTAGCTCCTTGGAGCAGGCTCCATTGAAATACCTGTAGAACAGACACAGCATGCCTACATTGCGTCTATGCATCAGAGAAGGCAATCGGTCTGTTAACAACGGATTGTCAATCAGACGGATCGCTCTCCTTTGCACAGATTCAAGCAGGTTTATCAAGTATTTTGGGGCACCAGCCCAAAGGTGGCTCCCAAATTCAAAAGCTGGGCGGACTTGAGACTTGTACAGGGTCAGCAGCTGGTCACTGTTGAAGAATCTCCTAGCCCTGTACAAGACGCCCAACTTTTTGGAGGCCTGATTTACTCGGGCTTCTGTGGATCCCCGATACTTGAGCTGGTCTGATATAGTAACTCCAAGCATTTCAATGGAGTCTTTATTGGGGAGAGTGCTCCCATCAAATTGCACCAGACAGTCATTGATCTCCCTCTTTGCCGAAATCAGACACGCTTGGGTTTTTGAGACGTTGAAACTGACCAAGTTGGCCTTACCCCAGGCACGAACCATCTCTAGGTGGTGGTCAATTTTTCGCTTCAAAACTTCCCGAGCTGTTCGGACATCATAGGTGGAAGGGGGCCTGTCAAAAAGATAACCCTCGTGAACGGTGCTGTCATCAGCGTAGCAGTGAATTGGTGCACATTCAACGAGATCGTTGATGTGCAATAAAAACAGCGTCGGAGACAGCACAGATCCTTGTGGCACCCCCGCATTGATTTGGTGCGGTGAGGAAGAACAGCTGTCAACCACGGTTTGAATTGTTCTTCCCCTCAGAAAGTCTGCAATCCAACTATGCAGGGTTGGGTGGATCCCATACGATGGTAATTTCCCGATAAGCGCCCGGTGCCAGACTCTGTCAAAGGCTTTGGAGATATCCAACCCAACGGTTTGGGTTTCACCAAAACGTTCCATGTACCGCCCCCAAATATACGTTACATATCCGAGTAGATCGCCACACGATCGATTTCGACGAAATCCATATTGCCGATCGCTTAGGATATTGTTATTCTCGAGATATGTGAGCAATTTGTTGTTAACCACAATCTCGCACAAAATTCTGTTGAAACAACTGCAGCGCATTGGTATTCAGGGCCAGCTACTCAAATGTTAGGGTAGTTATTTAGAAAACATGAGCCAAATAGTGATTATTAACGATACTCTAAGCGATCTAACTATTATTAAATTTGGTGTACCTCAAGGAAGTACTCTACGACCACTTTTGTGTAGTATTTACACATTAAAAACATTTATTATAATTTTTTTTATTATTTGAAGTCAAAAGTTGGAATATAGTTCATAGCTTAAACGAACTTGAAGGACACATTTAAACAATGGCCAGACAATAATATCCTCATACTCAACTCCGACTTAATTTATTCATCAGCTTCAGTGCAACTCAAACAGGACATCCAAAAGAAATATACAACATCGTTATACACCATTTCAATGACCTAACTATTTGTAAATTTAATACCTTAGAATGTTTTTGTTGTACGAAATATCTAGGAATTATCGCAGATAGATTTTTGAGATGGGACGAACATATAGACTCAACTTCCACAAAGATCAGAAAACTTACTCATCTATTCATGGATATTAGAGATACCTAGGTACTCTCTGAGTAAAAGAACTGAAACATACCACGTGTAACTTTTTACTCAATTAAGCATCCTTAGGTTGAGGCAGATGTACCAAAACAATACTAGATCCATTAGCAAAAACTAAAAATCACTTCTAAGGGTCACCCTAAAAAAACCCAAAAGCCAAAAATGTTTAACCTCTTACCCGAAACGTGGAAATCGAAAAGTGTACACATTTGTACGGTTAACAATAAGCATCGGGAAATAGGGATAGTTGATAGCGAACATATGCTAACTTACAGATGAACAACAAATGTTTATGACGTTCATATAATTATAATATGTTTGGCCTCTAGACCTAAAATTCCCACCACACTTCACAAACTCAAATAATATGTACTGTAAATAAGTTTTAAATCGGTAAAAATGATCATTCTTACACATATACTATTGCACATCATAGAAATAATGAAAAATAATTAAGATGCGTACCTAACTTAACTCTTATATTGTAAACATGAAAGTAATGTCCACAATGTTATGAATTTAATGTTACGTAAAAAATATATCTCTCATGATATGAATTTATTGTTATTACCTACTTCATATGAACTAAACCTATCAATTTGACTGTCCTGAAACGGGAAACCTCCCCAGTTAAACAGTCAAAGATTCATTATTCCGCAAGTGTATTTTTAGTATCTAATAAATAATAAATAAATAAATATCAAAAACCGTTTATACATTCACTTACAGTTTTATCTCGCGTGGAAAAAGCAAAATTAGTAGGTTAACTATTCAATTTTGATAACAAAAAACGTGTAATTTTTTTCACAGGTGTCGTAAATAAACTGAGTTTTAATCCTACAGTACAGATTATTTTTTACTAGAATTAAATTTAATTTATTTCAGGGTTGCAAAGGCGCACTTGCTTTGAACGACTGTTTGGTTTTTTGAAACGTTCCCAGGTTACAAATAACCCGACAACATTTAAAAATCTCCTACTACCACCACAGTAAGCGGAAAATGTAGCTTGTGTTATAATGGAGGGCTTAGCCAGCCGAGGAATTGAACATACTTTGCCTGAGTGTGACCCAAACGCGATTACAACTCAGCCACCTTAATCCTTATTTACTGATTATTCGTAGTCATAATCCACAATTTTTAATTTTATCCGTAAAAATATTTAAATCATAATTACTTACAAAAATAATTAAAGGTTGAAAAGGCTGGGCTTCATTAAAAATACATGATAATAAGTTCCTACCTAATCCTTATCAAAAGTTTCATCATCCGAAATTTAATTTCCGCAAAATGCCGGCGTTCTATTCTTTGTGCCATTTCTCTGCAATATTTGGGCATTTGTATCAGATCTTGTCTAATTTTGAAATTAATTGCGAGATGAGAGAAGATGGGAGAAAGATGAGAGACGCTGGGGGCTGCATGGAGAGGTAATGAATGAGGGTTGAGGTAGGAAAGGAAAGGGTAAGAGGAAAGGTTGTAATGAACAACATCCGGATTTCGAAAGTTGAGGGTTAATTTTATTTCTCGTTATCCTGCCACTTGATACAATCTACTTTCCGGAAGGCCGCGAGACTTTGAGATATTTAATGCGAAATTATGGCGGTCTGTTTAGCATTGCGAAATTGTTATGATACACCTACATCAGAACAAATTACACCTAGTGAGGTAATGCTAAGCATAAATAACTTATAGAGAAAATTAATTAAGGAACATACTTGAATTGGTGTTGTTTTTGTATGAATATTTAAAAATTACATTTTGATCAACGCCGTAAATTCAATTTAATTTGTACATAAATACCTACCTACAATCAAATTTGAAATAATTTTTTTATTGATTCACGAGAAGTATTTTTTTTTAAATAAAATATTTTTTGCTAATGTGAGCCTCACTGAGTGCTTACAAGTTGCTGAGGCCCCCATTTTACAATCATATGTAACACATTATGATATGCGTCCCGAAAAACACTAATCTGAGGCAGTCAACTCTTAGATCAGCAACATCAGCAGCTGTAGGCAGACTGATGGAACCTAAGCGCAAGCCAAATACTAAGTTTTGTGATCGCGCTTTTGGAGTATCAGGGCCTAAAGATTGGAATAAACTCCCTCCGGATCTCAGATCCATAACAAGTCCAACAGAATTCAGGTTTTAACTAAAAACTTACCTTTTTAAGATGTCAAACCCTTAAATTAAATATAGATACCATTCCTGAGAGAAAGTCCAGTTATATCCAATTTTCCAGTTTTATACAAAATCCTGTATCTAAATTTCGCTATTAAACAATTAGTTAATGTTTATTAAGTGTTTATCTCAAGTGACCTACCAGGTAAGTATTGTGTTACCTCCATATATAGTTCGTTATAACATAGATCATTTTAGAAATGTATTATATATTTGTACAGCGCCACAAATCATCATCTATACAAATCATCCGAATATCATTATTATTATGTTCATAAATAAAATGAAATAAAATAATGGTAAATTAAACGAATTTAAATGAAGTGTCATAGAATTAAATTAAATTAATTTTAATTTAATGTTAAATAACTAAATTAAAATAATTGAGGTTGTTATAAAAATAATCTTTATGTATGTAATTATTAGTCCGGTTGTGTACGAAATATGTACTAAATAGGTTATTTTTTATTCTTTCATGATCTTTAGTCCAATCTTATCTTATCAAACTACGGAAACAGCCCGAGTGGTTATGTTATTTGTTAGTTACAATGTCATAGCCATGTGATGTGTTGGTTTGTTAAAGATTTGTATTTTAATTTAGTTACCTATACTTTAAAAAACTCCCGTGTCTCTGAATCATGCAGTATATATATATATATATACTGAATATATATGTCCCAGGACATGTCGAAGAATTCTTTTTTTACGAATTTAAATATGCATACCCTCTTATTTTATTCCATTTGATCTCAATAACTATAATAAATATTATTTTGATTAAACACCGGCAACCCGTGCCGACTTGATGCCAAATATATGGTAAAAAAAATTGTACAGAGTTAATATGGAATTCTCATTTTTGTCGGATATATAACATTTTAAAAAATCACAAATATTCAATTGTATAGTATTTTATATTCAAAAATGGTTGATTGATTAAATTTTCTCTTCAAAATTTGTTTTTCTACAGTCAGGATAAATCTTCCGGTGTTCCTGAACGCACCGTAACAAAAATTGTTTTTGTTCCTCTTCGACCGTGATTAAGCAATGAAAATCTTGCATTAATTTAACAGTTTTTTTTTTTTTTTTTTTTTTTTTTATTGAAAATTTTTTTGATACATATATATACAGGTACATACATAATAACAAAAAATAAAAGAGAGTAACAAAAAAATCCCACAAAGGCGAGGCCTGTGCGTGGGCATTATTATTTGTATGTGGATATTTAAAACAGTGGTTTAAATAAAAATAAAATATTGTACATGGTGATTGATTTTACCGTAATTTCAGTTACTTTTTAATAAAATTCCAAAAATATTTAAGTGCTCAATGAATATTAATTGGTACAACAAGTATTAATTGATACAACAAACACATAGCAGACTTTATTATATATCTACTCTTAAAGCTAATTAGTTGTAAGTATAATTAATGGCTTTGTTAATAACTTATAAGAAAAAAATATCTATTTTGGCTGTTTTGAGCCAAGTTTTGATAAATTTTTTATATGAATGAAGATTTTGACGAGTGGTCTCTTTAAGGGTTGAACATACTGAATTATAGATTTTTGGAGCAATAAAACTAATGTGTCTCTGGGCCAGTCTAGTTTTACAGTGGGGTACAACATACTCATAGGCGCCACATCTTCGACTGGAACAATTAGAGTTTTTAATAAAATTGTTTGGGTGCTTGTAGATAAATTTAAGACATTGAAAACTATAGGTTTTTCTAAGGTCCAAAATATCGGTTTCCCTAAACAATTGTTTGGAGGGATAAGATTTACTTTTCTGGTACATAATCTTAATTATTGATTTTTGGGCAATTTCTAATGGTTTGAGATGATTATTGTAACTTCCTCCCCACCCAATCATTCCATAGGAAATAGATGAATGAACTAGTGCATCATAAACTAATTTATTGGTTTTTATATTAACTATATTACACATTCTTTTAAAAAGATAATTTAAATATCTCAGTTTGTTAACAGTTTTTTCTATATGGCTGGTCCATTTTAGTTGAGAATCTATGGTTACACCTAAGTACTTAATATTTTTTCCTGATTTCATCTCTTTACAGTTTGAGCATGCGGTAGGGTTACAATTTACATTGTGAAATCTTAAATTAAGATTAGTTTTGGGAGCTGACTTTAGTGTGTTAAAGAAAGGAATACAGAGAGTTTTTTCATAATCTAAAGTAAGAAGGTTTCTATCTAGCCACTCTTTGACAATAGTAATACATTTGTTAGCCTTATTAGTTGTGTCTTCCCATGTATTTCCTTGGACTGTTATTGCAGTATCGTCAGCAAATGAGAAAATATTACCAGGTATAACAATGTTACATTAATCATTTATATAGATTAAAAAGAGTAGCGGCCCTAATACAGTCCCTTGTGGAACACCGTGTTTTACTGTATCAAAATTGCTCAAACACATTCCAATTTTTGTACATTGTTGTCGATTCGAAATGTAATTTTGTAAAAGCATGAGACATTTATTTTTAATTCCAATGTTGGATATTTTATTTAACCCATATTTCGCCGCTATCAGTTCCCGTGGTCAGATTTTGATGAAATTTGGATATGTGGTATATAAACACACAATTAAGAAAATAAAAAATTAAAAAAAATGAAAAAACTTATACTTACAAAAATATGAGGTGGTGCGTTTTCGCACCGTCAGCGAAATAGGGGGGTAAAAAGTAAATGTATGAAACCAAACAAGTTTATTTGAAAGTGGATTTATTTCTCTTCATTTATTAATCATATTACTAATATTAACTAAAATTAAAGATATTGTATATATAGGTAGGAAAGTGCACCTTTCTAAAAGACATAATAAGAAATTAGCATACACAAATATTATAATAAACACTATTTTCCGGTATGGTATAATTCGTTACATTTATGGTGCAATGCCACATTACACTCTGGACACATAAAATATGTGTGTGAATGACATATGCGACATCTTTTTCTATTTTCCCCCTTATTTAAAAAATGACTACTCCCTGTTATACTTGACCTCGATGTTGTCGCAAATTTACTGGGTCTTCCAATAGAAGAAGAATTTACTTTTGACGACTTCATGAGAGCGGTGGCCACACTTCTTCTAAAATTCTCATATTTTCTTCTGGATGAACCATTTGGTATAGTTTCCATGCATTACAAAGTGCCACATCACAGAAGTTGGAGAATATTGCCCACCACCACTTTTTACCACGAACCCTTATTCTATAGTTTGAAACGAAATTATCCGCTAAATCAACACCTCCCATAAAACGATTATACTGGGTAAGAGCGCTGGGTTGAGTGACATTTATATATCTTTTTTTAATATTTGAATACCTCGATACGTTTTTAATGGGCTCTACGTTATCAAAATTAGATGCCACTGTAACTACAGCACTATCTTTCCATCTAACGACCAGTTAGATTCTTCACAACGTTGCCTCCCATACCCAAATTATTAGTATTTGACGACACTTTGTTTTTTCCCGTATATATATCAAATGCATAAATATATCCATCTGCAGAAGCCAATGTCCGCGACTTATATCCAAATTTGATTGGCTTGCCATGAATATACATTTTACACGAATGTTTTCCTCTATAAGGGATCATTTGTTCGTCTATTGACAGCGCATGCCTTACAATTCCGAACTGTTTAAAATTTTTATTCAACTAGGATAAATATGGTCTAACTTTAGAAAGTTTGTCAGTCGTATTGATATTTAAATTGTCAGCCAAATGTAAATTACTCTTGACGTCACGATAGGTTTGTCTGGTCATGCATGACCTTACAAAAGGATTTGTAATGTCCTCATCTAGAGACCAATACATTTCTTCACGAGGTAACCTATGATACCCAGTGTATAATAAAAATCCTATAAATGTTTTTATATTATTGATCGTCAACAATGTGGCTACTTTGTTTTTTAATAGAGCGTAACCATTTGATTTTTCTACAATTAAGTTAATAAGATCATCATTAAAAAATAGTTCAAAGAACTCGGTACAAGATTTACCCACTAATTTTCTTTTCACATCTTCGACGCTTCTATTCTCAACGTTGTTTGGCACTCGCGAATAACTAGGTTTCGATTTCTTCCAACGCATTTCCCTTGGCATTGATGACGAAGATGTTGATGGTTGGGGTTGGGATGGAGTTGTTGAAGGTTCACTCATCAGCCTCTTGGAGTGGACTTCCAAAGTTCCTGCCGTATCTCCGAAAGTATGGCTAAATGCAGCGTCTTCATGTAAATCATTGTCATCAAAATCCTCTTCATCAGTAACTTCAGCGACTTCAGGTGGTAAAACGACCACATCTGGAATATCTTCTTCGCCGTCTTCATCGTTGACATTCCAATTCTCTGTGATAAAGTCAGTAGCCTCTTGTGCGGTAAAAAAGTCATTTGGATTCATCCTATTCAGAAGAAAAAACACAGTATTAGCGATTGATGCCGGTAATTATGAATAAAATAATGCCAAGGTTTTTACCCCCGTATTTCGCTGACGGTGCGTTAATGCACCACTTAAATAAACTATGTAAAATGAGTACTTTTGAAATTTTTATTTTTTTTAAAGTGCTCAAATTATTAAATACGAGTCAATTCTGTATTAAAAAATGCTAGAATATATTAAGAATTTTAGTCATATGTTAAATATAATAATTATTTAAAAATTGCTTACCTGAGTGTCGTATTTTGTCCGACTTTGAGGGCGTCTACAATGCGACTGAAGCAAATATATTTCTACCTGTTTAGTTCTAACGGTAAAGTCAAACCTTTTCTATAAATACCTGAAAGAATAACAGTGAATCCTTATCAAGTTATCAAAATATGACCAAGCAACCAGGATGGTGCGTTTTTGAACCGTCAGCGAAATATGGGTTAAGAGAGTACTATGGTTGACTGTGTCAAAGGCTTTCTTCGAATCTAAAAAAATTGTTAGGGTTTTAATATTTGAGTCTAGGTTAGAATAAATTCTATTGGTTAAATTAAATATAGCATCGTCAGTGCCGAGTTTTGTTCTAAAGCCATACTGGTTAGCTGATAGGAGTGCATGAGATTCCAGAAAATTGATGATTCGTTTTTTTATACATTTTTCTAATATCTTGGACAATTGAGAAGTTAAGGTGATTGGTCTGTAGTTGTCTGTTTAACATCAAGGTCCTGATTTGTGTATTGGAATGATATTCGCAAGTTTAAATAAATCCGGGAAAATACTCTTACTGATACATGCGTTAAATATATGATGTAGTGGTTTGATTATATGTTGTTTTATGGATTTAATTGTAGCATTACTTAAGTTATCAGGACCATTTGCAGACCTAACGCTTATGTTATCAATATGGTTTGAGAATTCAAATTCTGTAATTTCCATGAATTCAGATAGTTCAGAGGTAGAATTTTTAGTCTCTAAATAGTCTGAGAATACATTCTGAGAGTGTAAGTTAAGAGAAGGGTTATTGTCTATTAGGGTAGATGCAATGTTTGTGAAAAAGTGATTGAAATTGTTTGCAATATCTTCAGCATTCTCTAAGATTATATTATGTTCGGTTACAATGTTTTGGGGAATTTTGTGATCCTTTTGTTTCCTGTTTGAGATCTCATTTATGATGTTCCATGTTTTTCGTGAGTCATTTTGTGCTTTTTGTAGTTGTTCAGAATAGTACTGTTGTTTGCATTTTTTTATAAGAGTATTAAGGTAATTTCTATATATAATATAATGGTTCCTTTTGCTGTAATTTTGTGTTTCATTGTTGGTTATGCAATGGTTTTCGTAAGTTTTGTAAGATTTGAACAGTTTATTTCTATGATGTATTGATATTATTAGACCACGTGTGATCCATGGTTTTATGTGTCTATGTTTACTTTTAGGTGGTTTTCTTTGTTCATAACATTTTTCAATGTGGTTTTGAATAATTTCATAAAAGTTATTTAGAGACATATTAGGGTCGTTATTAGAAAGCACCGAATCCCATGTTTCGGTTGTTAGTGATATGTCTAGTGATAGGTAATTAATTTTTGTTTTTATTTCCTGCTGGTTATTGGGATCGATGTTTCTGGGAGAATTTATAACGCAATGACCGTAGAAGGTGGGATAGTGGTCTGTAATGTCAATTTTTAAGGTAGCAGATCTATTTGGGTATTTTTTTTTTGCTTTCAGAAATATGTGATCAAGACATGAATCATTAGGATGATTGGGCCTAGTAGTACTGTTCAGGTAAGATAGGTAACCTTTGGTGTACAGTAAGTTTAAGTATTCGTTTGCAGATGGATTTAGTATTGCGTTTTGTATATTTATATTAATGTCTCCCATTAAAAATGAAAAATCAAATTGATTTGAGCTATGTTCGTCAATAAAAGTTTTAATTTCGTGTATGAACAAATTTGTGGATAATGAGGGAGAGCGGTATGTTGACAAAATAGAATACTTTTTTCCTTGAGAGGTAAAGGTTGCATGGACAGCATTTGAATATTTGAAATTTGGGCTGACAATGTTAATATTAGATATAGAGTGTACATCATAAAATATGGTAATGCCATCATGAAAGGTGTGTCTAGCTGGAATTGAAAAAGAAATATAGTTTGGTAGGCTGAAAGGGATACATTCGCGCATTTGCGTTTCGGTAAGAGATATAAAATCAATTTGGAAAGATAACGAGTTTAAAAGGATACAGAAGTCATCAAAATGTTTCCTAATACTTCTGATGTTCATATTTAGTACATTGAAAGATGTGTCTTCGAAGATTGAGTTTAGGTCTTGATAATTTTCGCATTCATGGTTTTCCGGGATGCTATATACTTCTAAGGAGGCCATTTTTATTGAGTCCGGGAGGTATCCAAAGAAGTTGTAGAAGTGAGGCACGGTTACTGGAGTGGAATGTCGCTCGCATCTTTGACATATATTATTGGTGAATCCTTATTTTTACGGAGAAAGACGTTCCCGTTTTTCGTCCACGCATATTTTCAGCTGTATCATTCACTACCCTCAGCGACGACACCTTCTTTCTGATACAAAGCATTATTTGACCACATTGAAGGCAATCGTTAAGAAAACTGGCATCTTTTTTCAGACGATCAAACAAAGACTTGCTTTTGACTGAAATGAAGTCGTAAATATTTTTCTCTGAAACAAAATTCACTAAATTATGATATGAACAACAACCTCAATACAAAACATAAATGTAACTACTTATTGAACTTACCATCAAGATCTTCCTTTGGTGGGATGTAATGTCATGGGTTGTATGTCATTGGTTGATTAATTATTTTTATTTTAGTTGTTTGATTCACAGCGTCGTCAAACAGCGATAAAATGCTTACTGAACTTCTGTAAAGCTGCCATTGAGATGTTTTAATTAATTTTTTCGTAGGCCTTCATCGATTTCAAAAAGCACAAGTCCTGGTTAGGTGCTTTAACTGCTATAATACATTGTAGCGATGGCTTGACATTGGATGTTACTATCAACACTACGGGTAATTTTAAATTGCGCACAAAGTAACGATATTTTCAACAAATAAAGCGCCCTTGCCATCCATCGAGCACCTGGAGGCCGAATCTTAAATTTTCTCGATGTATCTCCGCCTAAAAATATCACAGAGAGCTCTAACAACTCTCGATAGTCATCTCCAAGTATTTTTGTTGTCAGTGCAGTACGGTAAAAGTCAAGCAAATCATCGATTTGAAGTAATTCTTCTTTTGATTTTTGAGGATCTAAAGCAGGCAACAGTTTTCAGTCCCAGTGAAGGGTCACAACATCTGGTACCTCGTTTTGAAAATGAGCTTTTATGGCCTCCGCGAGTGCCTTTCGTTTTTCCATTCGAATTCTTTAAATTAAAGACTTACTTATTGGAAACTGATCAATATTATCCAAGCGCCTCAATAGTAGCTTCAAGAATGAAAACAGAATGTCTCATACTTAAGCACCTGTCTAGCGCTGCGACTAACTTTGGAGTAACTAAGTCTTTTCGCATCGACGTTCTCCTGGTTTCAGGTTGAGTTTTCTGTAGCGGTTTTGTAAAATCTTCTAAATTTGTGTCTTCGTTAGAATCAGAAGATGAGTCGTTTTTTAACAGTTCGTAAGCCGATGTTGAAGGAGTTGGCGCAGATAAAAATTTAGTACGCCGCTTTTCCTCCTCGATTATTCTAAGGCGCGCTCTCTCCTCTATATATGTCAGTGTTTTTGTCAACCCCCCCCCCCCCCTAAGTAGCCAGGACCACCTAGCTCTTTTTGCCGCTTCAAGAAGATTTTATGTTAATTTATTTTTATTAATTCATAAGCATCGGCGTGTGCAATGTCAAATAAATAATTTAATTTTAAACAAACTCTTAACGACGTTTTTCAAATATGTCGTTTTCTGCGCATTTTTTGCAAGTCTCTCCAAACTTGATATAAGTTTACAAGTTTTTTCACAAAATCGGGTAAAGATTTAGTTGGTATACGCGCCTTTTCCCAATAGATAACCCACTCGCGAATAGTGAGATTAGCACATTGATTGACAGTTAAATTCACTTCCCTGTTATTGAAGAACAAAACTTCAAGAACTTGTCCATTATATGGCAGTTTAGAACCCGATATTTGGTGTTTTACGATTCCGACTTAAAATACATTATTTTTAGAAGTGCGCAAATCTAACGACATCTTGCCTGAATGAGTGATATTCGTTAACTAACAAAAAAGCAAGTTACTACAAGACCATCAACACGTTTGCTCGCGGGCGTCTTAATGTACAAGTACTAACATGTTTCGATGCAAGTCGGCACGGGTTGCAGTAGTCTCAAGTAAACGAAATTTTATTTGTAAGTTTTTTGTTATTATTGAAACAAAATTAGAGGGTATGCGTTGGAAAAAAAACATCTTTAATTTTTTTGGGACGCCCATATATATATATATATATATATAGCAAAACACGGCATAAAAACGGCCGTGAAAATCTCAAATCACATTTGAATCGATGTCAATAAATAGGACGAAAGAAAAGTTTTATGAGACGATGTATTTGTATTTGGTTTTTTTTGGGAATGCTGTTTTGAAGGTTTTTTTAAGAAAAGGAAGAAGTGGAAAAATATATTGACAAATCAAAAAAGTAAGGGGCGATGGTCCAAGAGAGTCCCGCTGATAGGTCAAATGGATAAAGTTTCTAACAAAGTATCAGTTAAAAGCGAATGTTTTATGAGGACGGCGCAACACGGGTTCATGCAAATACATGCAAATACGGGTTCATGCAAATACCGATATTTATTAGGAAAATAACACTGGTTCTTGATATATTCTTAATAACTTATATTTTATAAGGAAATTGGCATGCTTTCACTCATTTACCACGATCATTTTTCTTCGTGTAGGACTCCAAAGGTGATATGATGTGACGTTTAGTTGGTTAGTTATTAAGACAGAAATTCAATATGAATATTACCAATGTTCAACCCATTTTTAAAACTTATTTTGCAAGCAACTTCAAAAATCTATTTGCTTTTTTGTCACTCAAACTTTTTTGGAACAGAATTATTGCCTTTATTATTTTATTCCCTCTAAAAACTACGCTTGCGTAAATTTACAACTTTTACAAAGAACTAAATTTGATCCACGTGCTTTAGACTGCTTTCGATTCCAATGGCGATATTTTTTATCAATCATTCCTCAAATAAATTTTATTCCCCTATTTTACTTGCCAACCAAGTGTCGCAAACTATATAATTTTACTCAATTTATTGTAGTAGATTTTAAAGTTTTATGTGTACTAGGCCCACGTGTGGTTATAATGAAATTTTATGACAAATAAATATACCTACTAAAAAAAGATGAAACCAGTACTTTTTACATCGTTATTTAATTTCATTCTTAACTTAGGATGCGGTTAGGGTTACAACCGCCTTAGGAACCATTGATTGGATAACCAACAGCGGTGTGCCATATGTCACCCCAAGTGGTTCGCTGAATTTGGTGAATTCGCATGGGTGCCCGGGTTTATGGGGTGAGGATTTTCTTGGTCTTACCGTGTATTGGATCAGATTTGGAGAGACTGATTGAGGGAGATCTTGCTACCATTTCAGCAGGACACTCTTGACCCATCGTCTTGCTCTTCAGTGAGAGGGATGAGTTCAAACGTCCGTCACTCCTTGACAAACTGATCCCAAATTCCTACCCACCCTACATACCTTTATCCTTGTCAGATCTTTCTCTCTTTCCTTTCCTTAAAAATACGCTTTACACACCATCCCCAAAAACAACATAGGCCTGAAGGAAAAACTCTTTTCCTGAGTGTCTTGAGGTAAGCTTGGTTTCAGTAATGCCATAATCATTTTTTACTAGTGTCACGAAGCTCTATCTCGTGCATACAGCTGTTTAATAAATATAGTCGGGCGTATCAGTTGGGCATATAATTATTCCAATATTTAATAGCGTTTATCTCAAAATATGTTTTTTTTTACAGATAAGCCCCTGTGATTCTAAATCCCAGAATTGGGATACGGTGTGTGGCTAAATGGAGTAGGGAGGTGAACGAGATAATAATTATTATTATAATTGATTTATTTAAATAGCGCCATTTTGTGAAACACCTGGGGAATACTTATTTTTGTAAAAGGGTTGGGGAAATTCCTGGTTATTTAGTTATAGTTACCAAACATGTCTAAAGCCATTTCCAGCCATTTTAAATTCCAATTGGTGGTCTTCCATCAGGGCGATACTAATAGTATCTACCACTCTGAAAATAATCTTGGAATTATATGCCATACTTCTAAATCGAAACAGTACTTTGATTTACTTAAGCCATGTTTAGTGACTAGATTTGAATTGCCAGATATTTACATCCCAACTTCTCATCTCTCTTTCTCCTCTCCTTCAATTCACTTCTTCCTTTATCTTCATAAAATTCCTTAAACTTTGGATACTCTAGTCTCACTTGCTCTGGATTGTTCAGACAAGTAGGTACTGTAATTTGTTTTATAGAACATTAAAACTGTCCCGTATTCTCCAATAATTAACTTAAACGTGTAATTATGTTATTGATCTGAGTAATACGTTGTCACAGCGATATGATTATTAGAATTCCCTAAAATAATACCAAAGTTTTATTTTACAACTATTTAGAAAAGTTTAAAACTAGGTAAAGCGTAAAATGCTTACCCGGGTTCCACAAGCCTGAATAGCTATTTCTTAGGCATTAGTGCGGAACGCAAGATACAACATTCTCTTAGCGTGAAAAAGATAGAAATATCCAGACATGAAAAACACTTGTGGAAATCCAAACTTTAGAGAGAGAAGCAACATATGCTTGGAAACGTAAAGCTGTGCGAATGAACGAGACAGCAAGCTCAATCGATCCAGCGAAATGTATAGACATCCAATTCATATGACAGTTTCTGCTTAGGTATTTTCAGTAATAATTTGGTGCGGAGGTCTGTCGCCAGATGTCTCCGCTGGTGTTCCAGATTATGATAGTTATATAATTGTTTGTTGCCTTATTATTATTATTATATTGTTATGGTGGGAATTGTCATACTTGGGGAGCTGGGACACAAGTCTCATTACTTGAACTGATATAATCACACTTAAAGTTTGAAAGTCTAGTCCCTTCGCGACAGTCAGGTTGAAATTAGATTGAGGAATCATTGCAGAGTAAAATTATTTTGAATAAGTCGATTTATAGATCAAGACTGTTTTTAGAAATTTGAAAAAAAAGTGTGATGTTGAAACGTCTTTTTTAACTATTTAATTTGTTAAATGTATGTTTCGAAGCATCATAGCTCATGATAAAAAACACGTTTCTTGCTAAAAAAAGTTTATTTTTTATTTATATATAGAAAAGCTGTGCAATTTTGATAACAAATCGATTCATATCAAAGTTAACAAAGCAGAAGAATATGATACAGGCTAAAACTAGAAATGTGTTACAAGGCAAGAAAGATTTGATGGTTAGAAGTTAGTTAATTATTACAACCCGGTTTCGCTATATTAGTATCATTAGTTCTTTTATTATTATCTATATAATTTGAATATAACGAGAAATTATATAACAAGAAATTGAAATAGATCAATAAAAGAACAAATGACCGTAATATAACATTAATGAATAAAGAAAAGAAAATGATTTATTCCCCGCTTCTAAGTATGTTTACAAAACCTTAAAAATTTTACACATTTAAATGAATTAATAACTGCTACATCATTATTAAACAATTTAGATAATATTAATATGGGGAAAACAGACTTCAAAATACCCCCACAGAATATTAAATCTATTGTCACAATTATTTTATCAGTAAATCGGTTTAACCGGTCCGGTAATAAATCATTTTAAATTGGAAGGGGGTAAAATAGAATCATATTAATAAGTCGTCTAAACGTGGCTAAAACCACGGTTGGAAAATGGCCTTGAAACCAAAACAGCTGTAACAATAACAAAAACCAAAAAATACTTGCAGAACTTAATAATTCAATTATTAAATTTGATTTTAATTAAATTAAAAAAAATGGAGTTAACCACAACGTTAAATAAACACAAAAACAATAAATAATGACGCTAATTTCATTACTTCACAGCTTTGTTAGAGTTTTTTCCCGTTACCGTAAAAAATTTTAGCATTGTACGTGTTTAGGAAATAATAAAAACTGCACACTAGAATTTGGTTTGTTTTTTCTAATAAAAAGTTATTTATTTATCAATAAAATATTATGTCAGGCGTAAGAGGGGAGACAATGGGAAATGTAACTATATTTTATAAAAGTTGAAGTCATCTGAAAATTTTTGTTTAGGGAAAAAAATATTTATTACCACCCTTGTATAATATTTTTTCGAATTTAAATTCAAAGTGATTATTTTTGTTGACCCCTAGCATTAGGTACTCTTTGAAATAACATCTGTTCTAATGCGAAAATCGTGAAGCGGATTTTGTCAACACTGATTGCTCGATAATCTACACCGTACCGCATTCACAGTAAGGAACTCCAGTCCATTTGATAAAAAAATATCTAAATTAACTTAATTGGGTACCATTATATATTTAAATATTTATGTTAGTTTCCATTCCTGCCGAAACAGACCATATCTATGGCGTGTCGGTTGTGACGTTATGAAAATCGTCGATTGATATATACTCAGGGTTTTTGAATGGATCGTCGTTTGATAGATATTGGATATGATCGTCCTTTGATTCGCGATATTTTTTATTATTTAATTGAAGCGCTTTATTTAAAAACGCAATGTAAAATGTCAGCATCCCGTCACCCTTATTTGTTCAGGGTACCAAAGTGTAATAATACGACCATTTGGCGATATAGATTAAATCTTTTGGTGTTCTGAATGTCTTAATCCGGATTTTTTTAGGATCATCTCAGACTTCTGTTTTTGATTCCATCAAAAGATTTCCCATAAAAATAAATTAGATTAGGTTTATCCATGATGCTATTTATCTATGTTGTAAAAATATTTGGGTAGATCATATTCGGAATAACTTAGTGAGTAAAAACCACAAAATTGTAATATTTAATTATTGAAGACAGTATTAGCGATTTCCCAACGAAAATTTGAAACAGAAAAATCAGAAAAGGATACGGTCACATTGGCAACTAGATAAAATTTGTCATTAAGAGGAATCCCGGTGATTCAGAAACTTATTTAAAAGGTATTTAGCCCAATTATTGCTATTCCGCTCTGTGCTACGGTCAGTCATCGTGCTGTAGATGTGTGAGTATGCGAAGCTCTTATGCGCGTTTGTGGCGCACTCCGCCGAGAAAGCCCGCCAAATAATTATTCCTTTGCCACTTCGCTTTGTGGTATCATATTACATCGATGTTTGCCGGCCGGCGCGGCTAGTCGCAAGTCACAAGTCGCTACAGGTCTATCTGCATGTGTGCGGAGACAAGAATAACAATCAATTTCTTGTGACGGGACGTTCCATCCTTAGCCACCTAAATAAGCTATTATATACAAATTGTCTTTGCACGCACAAAATATCACGCAAGAAATAAAAGCGGAGATACATGAGCCTCAGATGATATTTTCTAATAATTGTTCCAAATCTATTCTGCCTAATCTAAAAACCAGTTTTAGACTGAAGGAACTAAATAGGTAAATTTTCGTAGGAGGAGCCTAGGAGGCCTAGGTACATTATTTCATAATTTATTGTATTGCTCTTACTTACTTGACCGGTCAGTGGCTGAGTGGGCATCGCGTTTGGGTCCCACCCGGGCGTCCCATGTTCGATTCCTCGGCTGGCTAAGTTTTCCATCACAACACAAGCAATATCTTCCGCTTAGTGTGGTGGTAGTAGGAGTTTTTCAAATGTTAGGTTATTCGTAACCCGGGAATGTTTGTCTTTCTTTTAAAAATTAAAAAAATCTTACTACCCATATAGGTACACCTACTAAAATATGTAGGTGAGTACATTTGAACTGCCTCCGTGGTTGAAGAGTAAGGCTCTTGGCTACGAATCCGCAGGTCGCGGCGTGCGCAAGTAAATTTTATAAAATAAATTTGTGTCGTTTTGCTAAATTAATCAATTAAAAATAATATAAAATACTTGTTTGGACAGATAGTTATCTTTTTTGTTTATCAAAACTTTACTAAACTATTCAAGTTTGAGACAGGGAAAAGTATTAAAATAAAATATTTATTTTTTTATTTTAATAAAATTCCTGAAATCAAAAGGTTTTAATTCCCTTGCGATGTTTATTTGGCCAAAATGATTAATTTTTACCACATTAACATCGCAAGTGACCAATTTTCGATATGATATTGCAATTTTTCGTTCACTATTTTGTTTTACGAATCTTATTATTGTGTTTTGTTAATAGAGCCAACGCCAATGCCATTCGTTGAAATTTTGAAAATGACATGAAAGCCATAACACCCTTGCCAATCACCACACTGCAAATCGGATGGTGTAGAGCAAGGCTGCCCAACCTTTTTAACAGTTGGGCCAAATTGATGATTTTGAATCACTGGCGGGCCACTGAATACCTGACGGTTCCTATTTCCATGGGGGGGGGGGGTTGTTAGAGAATTTCTATAATTTCATAATTCCTCACAAAAAAAAATCAAAATGAGTGCTCTCCACCAAATATAAAATTCCGCGGACCCGAAAACATCATATATGATTCCCCACAATAATTTTTCGAGTTCCATGGGGGGAGGTGGCTACAAGATTCCATTTCGGACGCAAAAAATACTATATCAAAACCGGTGTATTTTTGTTTAAAAGGTAAGTTCAACAGGTTAGATTTTTTCGTCGCTGATTCTCGTTCTCAGTAGCCCAAATAGCAATAAATCGCCTTCGTCGGCAACACTGTTGACCGCGCGCAAGCGGCATTGTTTGTTTTACCGCGGGCCCGCGACACTTGTTCAAATTGGCGGATTGGCGGGTTTTTTGAAAATGGTTCACGCGGGCCACTTATAATTCGTTCGCGGGCCACATTATGGCCCGCGGGCTTGGGGTTGGGCAGCCTTGGTGTAGAGGAAACCTCCATTTTTTTCCACTCTAGTAAGTATTGTGTGAACGCCCGTAAGACTTTTACGGGTATAATACAAGTTGAATTTTATATACTGTAGAAATATAATAATAAATATCAGTAATTTATAAGTAAAATACATGTTATAGTAAATATTATTAAGAACAATAAATATTTTTCATGTTTCTTTGTACTTTAAAATTATACTTATAGTTTTACTCCTTAAATGTAGAAGATTTTTAAATTTATATTTGTATATTGTATACAATGTGTTGTCATTAAATGAATCTCCTGAAAGTTGACATTCAACCCCGTAAGATATTTAACGTCAGGACACCTGACATTATTTTTCATCGGTTAATATTCCTAATCAAGGGGGTAGCTGATGGTCAGAAGGCCGGTTGAAGACTTTTAACAGCTTGGGTTTTAAACTTCGTAATGATCAGTGATCAGTCATAGATACTCTCGTGTCTTTAAAATTTGAAGTAAAATCATACAAAATTAACTGTCTTCTGAAAGTGTATTTTAAAAAATAATCAAAGTTAAATGAGAAGAAATCAATCCAATGGTTTTCGACGTCCCTTATCTTGACTGCTGTAGAATAATGCGAAAGGTAAAGTAAATTTAATTGTTGTTGCAAGTTTTGATTTATTCAAAAATCCACCTTAGCTGAAATAGATTTTAAATCGAGAAATAGAGAAAAAATTACTTTTTTTCTAGAAACACAGTTATTTGTTAAAATACAGATCTCCAAAGTGGGCATTTCTATTGCAAAATAAATCGTTCCATTTACAAATATCTCTGTGTTTTATGTATTACCATTTCCCATATCCTGAGAAGCGGTGATTTTCCAAGTCGAACTTAAAACACGGTAAATAACTCCCGATAAAGCTAGTAATGGGATTGTAAGAATTTTATAAGCAGTTATTTTTTCTTAAATAGTGGATATTCAACTACTAACACTTCTCAGAGACTATTATGTGATCTTCCTATGATCACATTATTCAGAATAAGGTTCTAGTTTTTTTTTTCATTTCATGTAGGTATTCAACTACCTACCACTTTTAGCAGACTACTCTAGATATAAGGGAAATTTGCTCGTTTTACCTAAAATATAAAAATTAAGAAAGTTGAACTACGAAGGACCATTTTCTTCTACAATTTACTTAAGTAACTTGTTATTGGTCATTCTTATTTAGCATCTGTGCAATACACCCCGGTTCGGCAATAAAATCGGACACTTTCTTGTTAAGAACGGAATGCAATAAATTCTGGGAGATTTTAAAAATAACAAAAAATTGCTAACAACAACCAAGAGCTTAGGAAAATAGGTATTTAAGAGTATTTGTCAATGCAAACGAACCAACACTTAGCATTTAAGAGTGAGAAATAATTTTTAATGCAACAATTCGTAACATAGTTGAAGGACATTGTGTTTATAAAATACTAGGCTAATGAACAACATGTCATTGCTTTGAATAATCCGACTTCCGAAAATCTAGTAACCTATATTCTCAAATTTGGTCGACGTCAGTTGGTTCAATTCAATTTGCACGGTGATTGCAAAATACGCGTACAGTCAATATATAAAATATTTTTGAATTCCTTAAATTTTGAAAAAATATTAGTGCATGAAGATATTTATTTGAATTCGGTATTCATGTTTTAAAAGTTAATTTTTAAAAAATTACGAAATAAACTGTTAATAAAAGTATGTACAACCATTATTAGGTAGGTAGTCCAGAGAAAGCTAACCTTCGGTAGAAATGTTTCGTATGTAAATACCTTAGACATACTAATTGATACACATGCTCTATCATGAAAACCGTGTATCCTTTCGAAGAGCTGAACGCATATTGAAATAACCAGACCATGCCCAGAAAAGTTAAGTTTGCTAATGTAAGGCAAAGGTTTGTACCGTAGTCCATTATGGGACTTTTCTGCACAGGATATTAATGTTCGTTTTTATACGAACCGCCTGGCGAAGCAACGCTAGTAAGGTGGATAAATTATAACACATGTGTTAAAGTGTCCAAAAATTGTAACAAAATATTCAATTAAGCGCGCACTTTTGTTTTCCCGATTTAGGATTTGTTGTTAAGTTTTTTACGAAGCCAGCAATTAGAGCTCTAGTGTAAAAAAGATTAGTAATTCGTAAGCAGATTTTTTTCCTACATCAGAATATTGATATTACAACGCGAATTACTTGTAACTGTCAGATTAATTTATTGACACCATCACAGAAATGTAGACGACACGTAGTTTGTTCCCCTTTCCCTGATTGGCTTTTCTATCAAATTGAATGTCTGAGAAAGTAAAAGCTACTTTCTCAGAGCTTATCAAAAAAGCTTTAAAGTTCTGAAATATTAATTACAAAAATAAAATTTACCGTTGCCTAGTTGCTGATATATTTATTATAAATTAGGTTTCAGAAGTAAGTACTTGCAGGTACTCAAGTAGATTTATCTAAATATACGTAGCTTAAATGGAGCTTTAGGTTAATTCGGGTTTATGTAAGTTGGCAAGTAATCCCAAGAAAGCTCCAACCCGGGGTGGAAATTGTTATAGACGAGGCAGTTCACTTATGGCGATGAGTCATGACTAAAATGGACGCATGTGTATCTTATATTGAGCAGGATGGAGGGCTTTGAGTAAGCGTGGGCGTACATTGCAAATTTTGTTAACAAAGACAGTGAACTAAATCAATTTAAAGTTCTGTCATTATATGGTGATGTTTCTTGAGGAATTTCAGAGAATCCAATATAGTTTTCAGAATGTTTCAACAGAGCCTTTTCATCTTAGTCATGTCAACTAACAAATAAAATATGAATTTTTTATTTTTTAAAAGAACAACATTTTCGGAATACTTTGGGGGGACCTCACCACTTTCCCAACAGCAAGTAAGTTCCTTAACACCCTGTACATAAGTGTATAGATTCAGCTGTTTCAAATAAAAAGATATATTTTTCTATTTTTTTAAAATGCGCACATTATTTTTTTTTAAATTTTACTTCCCGTGGTTTTTCCCGGGCCTGCGCTATTATAATATAAAATTATGATTAAAACTATTTCGTTTATTTAATAATTTAAAATTCACTTTACTTCAATTTCAAAGTCATTTTTAGAATACAATTTAAATATATTTCTATATTTTGTCCTTTTAAAGCGTTAATTTTATCATTTTTTTATTTAATTTTGCATGCCAGCGAAGTGTGGGAGAAAATGGCCCTACGTAGGTAACCTTTCTTAATGTTTATTTCATTATTTGCATTTTTTAAGTTAAAATAGCAGATTTCCCTAGTATCTAGAGTAGTCTACTAGAAGTGGTAGGTAGTTGAATACCTGCTGATGAGGAGAAACTAGAATCTTATTCAGAGGCGTCTTTTTAATTTAAATTAAATAAATAACTTTGTAAACACCACTATTTAATCAAAAAGAATCGACAATATCTACATGTATGAAAACCAATGGTTTTTTCGTAAGGATAAACTATTAGCTATTAATAATAATTATAATATTTGGATGGTTTGCATAGCTACCGTTTTGATTAAGTAGTGGTGCTAAAAGAGTTGTTTTTTGTCATAAATAGTACTTTTTTAATATTTTAGTTATGTTTGGTTGTGTAACTGGAATCAAATAAAATTATCTTTAGCCTGTCTTATACCAGAGTATCCGCTAGTACAATTTCGTTAAAAAATCCTTAGAAGATAAATTGGTGTTTTTGACGTTTATCTCCGCAGTTCATTTATCAAATCCCAAATGTCTTCTTCCGCACAAACAACTTCTGTGCTTGTCACAGAGAAGTGATACCCATTTTTCCCCTTTCAATGATGTAAATTATTAACCCGGAAATTCCCTACAAGTTCCCAAAAAAATCTTCAGATTTAGAGAAACACCATGATATCAATGTAATCAAACATTTCATTGATGTTGGTGGGCAGGAGTTTTTAGGTTTAACTAACTCCATTTGTCTATAAAAATATTAAATAGCACCGATAAACGATATAATGAAATAAAAATCTAATAATTTTTAATAGTGATATCTGTTTCAACTTCCATCAGTCAAATTGTGGTAAAATCTGGTTAAATACCTACCGAAAGAAATATTTTAAAATTTTGAAAAATTATTACATTTTTTTTTTTTTTTCCATTATTTCTGGCTTTCACCCTTCAAGGGTGTTCTTGGCCATCATTTAAAATTATTGAGAAAGGTGTATTGAAAGGTGAATTTAAATATTAATTTTATTTAAATAGGCAAATTTCAAAATTATAATGAAAATTGGAGTCGAGTTCAGACTTAAAAGAGATGAAATGTTGAATGGAGGGGAGGCAATTTTAGTTAAGGCTTGATAGAAGAGAGGATATTTGTTTAGAGAGGGACAACCAAAAAATATGTGATCTAAAGTTCCCACTTCTAGACCACAGAATGTACAATCTGGGGAGTCAAGGACGTGAATTTTAAAAAGATGGGAAGGAACGGAACAATGACCTATCCTCATTCGAATGAGTGAAGAAATTTCTTTTTTGGAAAAATGAGGGAAATGCTGAAACCACGGTTTTGATGGTATAGTCCTTTGTATTGAGGCATAGCAGGCTCCCTTGGATTGACTAGCAATGTGCCAATACTCTGACCAAACATTGCGGGATCTTTCTTTGATGATGGAAAAAATGTCAGATAAGGGAATGTGGTTTACGAGGGTAACAACAGGGTTGGACGCTCCTTGTTTTGCCAAGGCATCCGCAATATCATTACCCATGATACCAACATGTCCAGGAATCCAAATCAGAGTTACAGATTTACCAGAGCTTTGAATGGATGCTATCATCACTCGAATAAGGCAGACAAAATGATCATCAGGATGAAGAAGAGGACTGGATTTAAGTTTTTGGAGGGAACTGAGAGAGTCAGAGAGAACGAGGGAATGTTCAAAATTATTTTTGATTATATATTTGAGAGATTCTATTATTGCAATGCACTCAGCTGAAAATATTGAAAATTGATTTGAAATTGAATGAAATATTCTATCATTAGAATTATTGTGGTAAACGTTAATACCTATACCATAGTTAGGAGAGTCGGGAGATTTGGATCCATCAGTAAATAAAAGAGAAAAGTTGGGCCATTTAGATAAAATAATGTCATTGAACATATTATTGACAGTTCGGGCCGGGAGATTGGAATGACTTTTAAAGATTCCGATCCCTTCTAATATTGTTGGGGATAGGGTGACGTGACTATATTTTAGTTTGTATAAGGGAAGTAGATCATTTTGGATGATGTGGAGCTCTGAGAGAGACTTAAAATTTTTACAGATGTCAGGAAGAGGTTTAGTTGAAGCTCTGATTGTAGATGAATGGTTTGAGTCAATGAACAACGAGACGCTGGGGATAACCTGATGACATTTAGAATTTAAACATTTAAGAACAAATTTGTCAGCAAATAGTTGACGCCTTAAATAAAGAGGAGGATCAGAACATTCTACTTGAAGGGAATTGATGGGTGACGATTGAATCGCTCCAGTTATTATTCGCAAAGATTTAGATTGAATTTTGTCTAATTTATTAAGTACATTTTTTGAGGCAGTACTAAAAAGTGGGCAGGCATAGTCGAGATGGCTTCGAATAAGTGCATTGTAAAGCAACTTAATGCAAGTAGGGTGAGCTCCCCACCAAACGCCAGATAATGATCTGATGATATTTAAATTTTTTTCGCATTTAGTAACTAAATTATTAATATGGGAAGACCATTTAAGTTTCCTATCAAATGTTACTCCCAAAAATTTTACTTCAGAAGCGTTGGAGATTGGAGAATTTTTAAATAAAATTTGAACGGGGGGGTTTTTATGGCGGTTTGAGAAGGTGACACACTGAGTCTTTTGGATTGAAAGTTCAAGACCATGTAGCGTGAGCCATGTGCAAAGGGCATTCATGGCTTCGTTAAGATATTTGACGGCAAGAGGGATGATTTTGGATGATAAGAAGAAAGCTATGTCATCTGCGAACTCGATAATTTTTATTTGTGGGGGAATAGTGACATGCATATCATATGTGTATATATTATACAGTAAGGGGGACAATACATCGCCTTGTGGTAAACCCTTCCAAATAGACCTACTTTGAGGAGAAATATCTGGAAGTTCAATGAAAAATTTTCTATCTAGAAATAGATAAATAATTGATTGGACAAACATGGGGGGAAGGCCAAGGCCTAGAAGTTTTTTTTTCAGGATTGGGATGGAAACATTGTCAAAGGCGCCTTCTATATCTATAAAGACGGCAAGACAAACTTCCTGTTTAGAAATTGATAAATTAATATCAGTGCTGATGATGGCAAGGTTATCCTGAGTGGATTTTTTTTTCCTAAATCCAAATTGAGATGGAGAGAGAAGCTGTTTACTCTCGACAAAAAATTCTAATCGGTTTTTAATTAATTTTTCATAAAGTTTACTGAGGGTGGATGAAAGAGCGATTGGCCTGTAGTTGGATCCAAAATTTGGAGATTTGTTTGTTTTTAAAATAGGGATGATTATTTGAGAACTCCAGTCATCAGGCATTATACCAGTCTGGAAGATTTTATTTAAGATGCTTAAGAAGTGGTTTAGAACATTATCATTACTATTTTTGATTATGCTGTAAGGTATACCATCTCTGCCTGGAGATGAGTCCTTGACTGTTGATAAACCATTTTTTAGCTCAATTAAGGTGAATGGAGAGTCTAGCCAATGATTAGACATGGGAGTATTATAGATGGGCGTTATTTCATCTAAGTTAGGAACAGAAGGGGGGGCAATTTTGTCCAAGAATTCATCTATCCATTTAGAATGGGACGCTCGAGGAGATGGTGAACTGAAGGAGGATCGAAATCTTCGGATCATAGACCAAACTTCCGAAATTGGAGTGTTCGGAGATACTGAACTGCAAAAGTTGTACCACCCGGATCTTTTTTTTGCCCTCAATACCCTTTTGGCATTGGATTCAGCGTTTTTGTATATAAGATAGTTCTCCATAGTCATATTGTAACGATAGGAAAGAGATTTAGCTTTCCGAATTCTTACTACTTTGGAACATTCCTCATCCCACCAGGGAGTTGGAGGGAGTTTTTTGAGAGATTTAGTTTTAGGGGGAGGATTTGATTTATTTATTGCAGTTATGAGCATTGATTTGAAGTTATTATAATCATCTTTGACGGAAAATATATCGGTGGCGGGTGAATTTAGTAGGAACTTGTCCATATGAGAGTTAAATTCATCCCATTTGGTGTGTTTCGTTTTAATCTTTGTCGAAATATGAGACTTGTCCGATTGGAAAGAAGTTTGATAAGTAATGATGATCGGGAAATGATCACTGGAGCAAGGGTCGGGGGACACCACCCACGAGGAAAGAGAAGACAGACTAGTAGAACATATCGAGAGATCCACTGCACTGGGGTTTGTGCTGGAGCGTGAGATCCTAGTAGGAGATCCGTCATTCAAAAGGAAAAGGTTGGATTGATCTAGGAAATCCATCACACTTCGACCATCTCGGTCGGAGAAAGCAGAACCCCAGACGGGGGAATGGGCATTAAAATCGCCTAATATAAAGAAAGGAGGGCTTAGTTGACTTACAATTTGCAACCAAGTTTGTTTATTGAAGTGGGCTGTTGGGGGAAGATAGACTGAAATAAAGGATGTGTCCTTTATTTTAGCTGCAACCATTTGGAAGTCAGCATTGGGGGGTTTGATATTATTTATTGGGGAAAATGATATGGATTTTTTAATAAAAAGGGCAGCACCACCGCCCGAACCTTCCGGGCGATCGTCGCGGAGACAGGAATACCCCCCCACATTAAAGTGGGTGGATGGAGTAAACCAAGTCTCCGAGATAGCAGCCAAAGAAATAAAGTTGGAATTTAATAGGTTAAGGAGATCAGATTTGTTAGAAATAGCACTTCGGCTATTCCACTGAAGTATTCTGACATCCTGAAGAGCCATTTTGAATAAATGATTTTAATGTGGAAATAATAGTAGCAGCGTTGGACGGTAGATTAGTTTGAGAAGAAATAAGGTCAATTAGAAGCATAATAAGAGTTTGGATAAATGAAGAATTGTCTTGGGAGAGTTTTTCAGAAAGTTTAAGAGAGTTCATTGAGGACGGATTATAATTATTTGCACACCCATTTGTGGCATTTGAAAGAGGTGAACCATTGGGATTTAAGAGCAGTGAGTTGTGTTGTTGCTGATCGTATCCAGGAGCCGGTTTAGAGATAGCGTTTTTGTATGTGAATTTAGTTGAACGAGAAGAAGTTGTTGTAGTGGAGGGAAGAGGGTTGGATGAGGAGTTGCTGGATAAAGCCTCAGCAAATGATTTTTTGACAGGCGGGAATAATTTAGAAGCCTGCAGAAAAGACAAGTTCTGAGAGGCCATAGAAATTTTAATATTTTTTTGGCGAGATTGTTCTGGGCAAGATGTGTTGATAGCTGTATGTGAGCCTGAGCAGTTAAAACATTTAGGTGAGGAGGAAGAAGGACATTGGTCAGCTGCGTGGTTTTCTCCACATTTAAAACATCTGGGTTGAGATCTGCATGCAGCTTTGGTATGACCAAAACGGCAGCAATTGAAACATTGAGTGGTGGGATATGTATACATTTCAACTGGTAATGAGTTGAAGAATAAATATATATGGGAGGGAAGAGATTGACCTTCAAAGGTGATAACAACAGATTGGGAGGGCTTCCAGGTAATTATACCCTCAGAGGAGTCCTTGTAATTTAGCCTCCTGGCTTTTATGGGATTGCCAATGTGTTGGGGGGTTGAAAGTGAAGACAGAATTTCTTCGATGGACAGATCGGTCGAGATACCTCTGACCAGGCCCATGCGAGTGACATTGAAAGTAGGGATATATGCCTTGAACTTTGAATTAGATGAAATGAAGATATTTTTGATGAAACTGTTGGCAGCTGGCCCTGAGAGGAATTCGACGGAGATTCGGAAGCGACCCTCGGCTTTTACACCTCCAGGTTTGATTGAAAGATTCTTGCTATTTGATAGGAATTTGCCAAATTCAAGAGGGTGGATGGTTTTTCCTTGCTCAGTTTTTTGGGCGTATGCTATGAATGGGCCACGGGAATGAGGAGAATAAAAGTTTGTTGGAGGAAGTTGAGAAAGTGCTGGTGGGGACAGTGATGTCGAAGGCGAGTCAAGTTTTATTGGGGAAGAAGGAGTAAATTTCCTTTTTTTGGTAGAAGTCAAGATGACAGAATCACTGTCAGAAATTTCTACATTTTCCCCGTCTGGGGGGTCTGGAGAGGGATCTGGGGGCTTTGTAGGGGGTCCAGGAGAAAAATCTTCCTCCATTATTCACAACAGTAAACAACTACAATAATAGTATGAAAAATGACAGAAGTAAAAAAGTTTATAAATATCTGGAAATCAGCAGCGAAAAGAAGAAGATCAGGAGGGAAAAGAAACCTCAAGGCACAACACACTACACTTTTTTTTTTGCCAGAAAACAAAAAAGAATGGTAAAAAATTAATTTTAGATAGAGCAAAACAAAACAACTGATGACAGCCAAATGTTATTGTTGCAAACCAAATTATTACATTAAAAAAATTAAAAACATGGAATAAGCAGCAATGCTGTACATAAAATTAAATATATTCTGCTATATGCATGATCATAATTTGATATTAATTTAATTTTTTTGTCAGCGAATATTGGTATTTTTTTCAAGTCTTCTTTCTTTACAATTATGTAATTGGAAAACCATTTTACATTTTTTTATATTATCTGTCAATTTTTATAGCACCGTTTGTTAAAAAGCTCCACACACATTACCTTTTTTGACGGCCGGCATAGTCCAGTGGTAACGCATTGGACTGCCATTCCGAAGGTCGCGGGTTCGAACCCGGCGTGCGCAAATAAATGTTATTTGATTAATTTGTGTTATTTCACAATTAATTAATTAAAATAATATATAGTATATTTGCGGCACGTTCCAGAGTGGAAGATACTACCAGTATCGCCCTGGTGTAAGACCACCATTCAGAATTGAAACGTTGCTCCAAATGGCTTTAGCCGTGTTTAGTGACTAGATCTGAATAGCCAGGTACTTCCCACCTTCCTCTTTCCCTTCCCCACTTACCTTCAGCCTCACAACATTCCTCAATTGGGAATGCCATAGTCTCACTGGCTCCAGACGGGAGCAGTTGGGACTCTTGTGAGGTATTCACTATAAAAATAAAAAAAATAAAAAAAAACCTCCATGACGATGTCTTTAGGCATCAAAAAAATAGATGAAAAGTATTAATTGTTTTCACTGTGAATAAAGCTAAATCCCACCAAGTTGTTATGCAGCATTTAAGTTGTTAGCAGTAGATTAGTATGTTAGCTTTCAATAATTAACATAATTTAATAAATTTTATTAATTATTCAATTTTTAATATTTTTTTTACTAAAGCCCTGAAAATAGACCCATTTTGAAAAAAATAAATAAAATTTAAAACGGAAAAAAATAAAACATGTGTGAATCACATATTGTTATCAAAAGACGAAATAGTCGACAAATACAAATAACATAGTATTATATGCAAAGGATGGCCGCTGGATGTCACTGAAATCAGGTGATGCCTGCGCGCAACCTTTGAAGGTTAGCTGTGACAGTGTTTTCATATGTTTTTGGTTAGCTTGCCTTCAAATAATTTATTTAATATCAACGGTATAAATATACCATAAACAATGATAATATGTCACAGTTAAAGTCGTAGAAATATTTAAAAAAAGAATTACAAATATATGTGGCATTAATAAATAAAAAAAATACGGTTTTGTTGTGTTTTTATGGGTGATTTTTATTGAAAATAATAGTTTGTCTGCAGTTTTCGGATATTTTTAAACAGAGAATGTTGATGAACAGACGGACGAAGAGCTGATTGACGATGATTTGATGGCATATCACGACTTGACTGGAATCAGCCTTCGACATCCTCTGGTGCGAGTCGAATATCTATTTCAAATGCACCACCAGCCAAAAATCAAAACTAAAGTAAACTGTTGCGTTCCTGAACCGCTGAATTCTCATAATGCTTTCCAAGTATTTTCATTATTCTTTGATGGCGAAGTAATTCAGTTTATTCTTGAGAGTATGATCAAATACGCTCGATTTAAAACCAATAACGAATTTCAGTAAGATATATACGAATTGAAGCGTTTTCTTGGTTTCTGTGTTGACCAGCTACAATACATTGCCATCTACCATAGATTATTATTCGTCTGACCCGACCTTGGGTGTAAACGTCATCAAAAAAGGAACCAACGTCCACATTTTGAGCTTATAAAGCGCTAGATACATTTTTGCGATAACAACAATCTAGAAATAACCGACAGAATGGCTAAGGTATAGTAGCCATAACATAAACTTTTTATTTTTAGTATTCTTCGACTAACGTTCCATCTTTATTTGTAGGTTCGTCCATTGTTTAACATGCTAAACGTGAAATATCTTCAATATGGTGTTTTTGCACACAAATTTTCCATCGACGAGCAAATGGTGCCATATTTCGGTCGACATTATTGCAAGATGTACATTAAGAATAAGCCAATCAAAGTTGGCTACGAGATTTGGTTTCTTGCTTCCTCCGAAGGCTACATGTTTCGAAGCAATGCCATATTCCTGAGCATCTGATACATATGACCCCGTATTAGGTCAAAGATTATCCGTCGTACTGTCTATGATGGAATATATAGAGTTCCCCGCACGCCATGAGCTATTTATGGACAATTTCTTCACATCTCACCATTTGATGTGTTTCCTGAAGGATAAGAGAATATGCGCTACTGGCATATGTAAGCCAGTTCGCTTCCCTAACCGTGAAGCTACGGGCAATTTGAAGACAGAAAAGTAATTGCCTTAAAGTAACATTTTCTTCTATATTTCCCTTGCGCATAGCGAACATTTACCTAGCAGGCGAATTTGATGCGGTGGTAGACGTAGAAAGCTAAATCCTCGTATACCGTTGGTTAGGACAACCGTGAAGTAACAGTGGCCACGAACTATGATCGAATGGAGCCAGTAAGTCAAGTGCAGAGTTGGCAGAAATTGAAGAAAGACAAAAAAGGCAAAGTTTTGAAGTAAGCATGCAAAAAAATCGGTTTCCCAGCGTGCCAACACGAAATTATAATTTGGGAATGGGTGGGGTAGACCTTCATGATAATGGCATACAAAATTATCGGGTCATCATTCGGTCAAAGAAGTGGTACTGGCCTTTATTTGCATCTCCTGAGCAGCACTCTTTTAAATGGATGGAAGTTGCTATGCTTCTTTAGGAAGTAAGAGGATGATATGTGAAACTAGATGAATAGGCGACAGAGAAAACCTTCCCAGAAGGTAACCCGTGTGGAAGTTACCTGAACTCTTTTATTGTCTTTTCTAAATCAAGTCAATACCGGATTCGGAGATTCTTGTGTGAAGGAAGAAGGCCATGACGCAGAAGATGGGAATCGTGTGCGTCGAATGCAATAATTTCATTTGACATATCGTGGCGAATCTCGAATTCGTTGTGCTCTATGTAAAAAAAATCCAACAGTCTATCGGTGACGGGCCTGCAACCGCGCCCTTCATTTATCGTATCACTTAGAGAATACCATTTAATTTAATAGAATACAATTTAATTTAATAGAATACCATTTAATTTAACGAATTAAACACCAAAACAATAATTAACTTAGATAATAATTTTCTTACATTTGGTTACTTTTCCTCATTTTACAATGTTTTTTTTTATATTGAATTTTTTGTTATTTTTCGTATTTTCCATTAATATATATTTTTTTCATTAAACTAAAAACAGAGGCAATTATTTATTTTATATTATCAATATAATTCATACAGTTGACTGCATTTTACCCATAGTTGTCATAAATTTTGCTGAGGGGGGTTACCTCCAAGAGTTGCGTTTAGGCATCAATTTTCTAGACGCTCTGGCGAGAGGGCGGGCTGGTGGAAAATTCTAAAACTGATTTTGGGCTCTTCTTTAAGCCTATACTATCGAATTATAATGATGATTCAATTTTATAAAAAAAAAAATCATGGAGGTAATGGGTTTAACGTTTTTATTGTATTGCAAAGAAAACGAGACAAACAGTCGAAAAGTAAAGTTTTGTAAGAATGATGCAACAATTTTCAATTCAATTTCTTCGCAGAATAAACATGCAGTAACATCGCCAAAAATGAGTACGATCTAAAAAGGATATTTATGTTGTTGTTTCTAAGAATTTCATGGATAGCATTTTCAGATATTTTATTACATGATTTTTCCCCATATCCAAGGAAATTTCCCCGGATATTACAACACCGGCTTGTCACCTGGTCATGTTACAAGTTACAAGCAGTTTCTAGGAAACCGAAACGAGTATGAGTACGAGACGAGACGGAAGATAAGGGACTTCCAAACTGAGATACAAAGTCATTTGTCAACTCGGTTGAACAGTTATAAGTAGAGTTAAACGTCACTCAAGTTACTTGCGTGGGTAAAGCATTTATATTATAACGTAATAAACAGTAAGGCATATGAAAGATTCATTTGAAGATAATTGAAATCAGTCAAGGCAATTTGTCAGATGATAGAGATTTTGAAATATTTTTTTCCTGGAAATCTTTGTGGCTTCACGTCATTAAAATTAAATAATTTTTCCTTTTGTTAGAGATGAACATTTTTAATATAATTCGTCTAAGTTGTTAATTTACTTGATATAGTTTACCTAGTAAGGTAGTGTTTGTTTCATAATATTACAAAATATTTTTACTATGACAGCCTCCGCTGTTTCGGGTTCAAATCCCAGCGTACTCAGGTAAATTTTACTTCTAGCTTCTCTCAGTATCGCCTTTTGTGAAAAACCACTATTAAGAATTTAAACGTTGCTCAAAAATGGTACATGGAGAAAAATAACTGATGTGAAGTATTGTCTGGATTGGATCTGAAATGAATCTGGATTGAAAATGGGATGGGAGGCCTATAACTAATGATTTGACAAATGTCCTAACAAACCATTGCTAAAGCACGTATATGTAATATAGAAGTTGGAACACGTGTTCTTAAAAATAATAATATCATCGGATCTCGTCAATTATAATTATTCGGACAAGGTCACCAGCGTGACCAACACTTATACAGATATATTCTGAATGATTAATTTTTTTAATTGAAAATAGTTATTCAGTCACATATCTATTCATTCGCACGGTTTCTTGATTTAAAAAACCGTAATCATTTTTCTCTGTTTATTAGCCGTATTTGGTGATTACATTTGAAAATCCAGGTACTTCTCAACTTTTCTCTTTCCATCTCCTTCCCCTCCTCATTACCTTAATGGAGATGCCATAGTCTTACTAACTCCAAACGGTAGGGAGCACTTTAGACTCTTGTGCAGTATACATACTTTTTTTTTTATGCAACTCAACCTTCCTCTTTATCCGCCATTTACTTTTGCTCCCTACTCCCTTCAGCCACATATCATACCCGATTCGGGGATACCATAATCCCACTAGCTCTGGACGATTGGATTTCTTGACCGGTATTCAGATTAAAAAATATTTATTTGTTCATTTTGGGAAAATCGACAGTAAAAATTTTATCAGTGCGTACATAAATATTTATATAGTTAACTATCAAAAACATAAAAATTCTTTCTTAACACAATTTACCTCTAATAAAACAAGATGACTCATAATTATAACTCAGAACATTTACCTTTCTTGTCTTATTGTCATAATAGTTAGAAAAGATATAATTAGCTTATTTGTATCCAGCGTTGATCGGGGTCACGAATGAGGTTTTGAAGTTATGAATTCTAGTTTATCTGAAAACTGGGTGCATTTTAAAATTGGAAAAAATATTATTGTAAAGACATGAAAAAGGTTTTTTTAAAGTAATTGCATCACTTGATCATGCCATATCTTCCTTGGGTGTCCACAACTTCTTCACCCAATCACTTCCACGCTATGCATTGTCCTGACACCACTTTTTTTGTTTATCACGCACGCCTGATTTTACCAAACATCAGTATTATTATTTCACTTGATCGTGCCATGTCTTTCTCGGGCGTCCCCAACTTCATCTATTACCCTCCCTAATCCCCTTTCTTCGATTTTTTTAGAAGAAATCTAAAAATTCAACCACCATCCTGTTATCCTATATATTTAAAAAAAATAGATAAATCGCCGCTTTTGGCTAGAGCAACGATATTTACTTGACTTTAGCCGTATTTGGTAACCAGATCTAAATAACCAGGTACTTCTCCAACACCGTCTTTTCTTCCCCACACCTCTCAGCCTCAAAACTATACCCCTATTGGGGATACCATAGTCCGACTGGTTCTGGAAGCTTGGGAAAAATTGGGTTTCTTGTGCGGTGTTCACCTTAAAAAAAGAAGTAAATTAAATCATCTAGTTATAAATATAATATGGGTAGATAGAGTTATTTCATGCAATATTTACATGTTAAATGATGTTTGTATTTTCACTACCATCCAAACCGCTAATACTTCTAATTAATTAATAACCATGCCGTATCTTGAATGGCGCCAGTCAAGTATTAGGTTCATTTGATCGTGCCATGTGTAAAAATAAATTCTTACCCAGACCAAAAAGAGCGTGCGAGTCAAATAATAGTAACAAAATTTTTCATATAATATCTTCTTTAAGGTTCAGAATATTAAATTTGATGTTTTTCATCTGATTCTCCCACAGCAACACTGCTTTTTCTTGTCCCCGCTGAAGCTGCTACACTCTTGACAACTCCTGGCAAACAAATCTCTGGTGGCTATATCAAAGAGTTAAGGCCTCGCCAACCTTTCTGTAGGGGTTCTCGGCTCTGTACACACGGGCCCTAGGTGATATTACTACCTCACACCCCTTAACCCATGAGAAGGGGTGAATTTTATGTGCTAAACATCGATGTGCGGTAGGTATCTACCGATGTAATTTTGCCACTGTTTAAGCACACTGGAATTAGATGGGTACCTATTTTTGTTTTATTGAGTTTTATTTTGCAATGTACAATTGTTACTTAAATTTTGTTTACATTGCTACCAGTTTTGACACAACCGTGTCATTAACTAGCAATCTTAAAACTATCTTAAAAATATATATATAAGTACAGAAAGATTTGTTTTTATAAGGTGGGGGTAGTAGGTGGGGTGATTTGGGTGTGGGAGATGGGGGGCGAGAAATGTGGGAGAGGTAAAAAAAAACAGGGAAACATTGTCAATAAAGGTGACTTACATAATAAAACTCAATAAATATATCATACTTAATAAAACTCAATAAATAAAAATGTCTATAAATTTTTACATAGTAAATGCCCAAGAAATACGAAAGTTGTGTACCTACTAATTTATTTTTGATCTCATATTTCAAAAAAATGTATTTCTAACACTTAACAAATAAGAATATCGGCAGCTCGTTTTAATTAATATCAGTTACTTGAAAACATTGCAGCTCTAGAGTTGACATTTTTTTTTTTTTTTTACATTTACTCCACACAGGAGGCCCTGAAGAAAATAATTTCCCTCAGGGCCTATGTCATCTTTGGGGATGCTGTGTGGAGGGTCTTTTTGTGGAGAGGAAGAAGTGAACATGGGTCTTGAAGAGACCCATGTTGTAGGAGGGAGGAATCACAGAGGCCGGCAGTTCGTTCCACAGCCGAGCTGTTGAACTTAAGAACGAATCGTAGAAGCGACCCGTTCTCATGTGACAAATGTCAACCGTGTACAAATGTTGGGCGCGCATTTGGCGTGTATCCCGACTACGCACCGGTGCCGAAGGGATCAATGACGCTAGTTCCTCAGAGCATCTTCCATTGTAATACCGATAGAACAAGGACAGCATACCTACCTGACGCCTGTACTCTAAAGAGTGCAGTCCGTTTGGGGAATCTATCAAACGGACCGCCCGTTTTTGCACAGAGTCAAGGGTTTTTTCAGGTATTTAGGGGCTCCGGACCAGAGATGGCTGCCAAATTCGACAGTAGGGCGCACTTGCGATTTGTACAGGGTCAGCAGTTGTGTACTATTAAAGTATCTGCGGGCCCTGTACAGTACGCCTAGCTTCTGAGAGGCCAGCTTTACTCTGGCTTCGATGGAGCCCCCATACCTGAGCTGGTCACTTATAGTTACACCAAGCATATCAATGGAAGGCCTGTTCGGGAGATTGCTTCCGTTGAAGGAGACTAGGTTATCATTTAGATCCCTTTTAGACGTAATCAGACAGGATTGGGTCTTTGAAACATTAAATTCGACGAGATTATTTTTACCCCAGGAGGAAATACTCTCGAGATAACCGTCCATTCTCTGCTTCAAAGCCCTCCGAGCCGTTGGAGTTTGTGTGCCCTTTGGGGGCTTGTCAAACAAAAAGCTATCATGAACTGTACAGTCATCCGCGTAACAATGAATCGGTGCACATGTCAAAAGGTCATTGATTTGCAACAAAAACAAAGTCGGAGACAGAACCGATCCCTGTGGGACGCCAGCATTTATAGAGTGTGAGGATGAGGTGAAACCGTCAGCAACTGCCTGAATCGACCTATCCCTTAAAAAGTCAGCAATCCACGTACACAGGGATGCGGGAAGTCCGTAAGAAGGCAATTTGTTGACAAGTCCTCGGTGCCAGACCCGGTCAAAGGCCTTGGATATGTCTAGTGCGACCGTTTGGGTCTCACCGTTACGTTCCAGGCACCGCCCCCAAACATGCGACACATACGCGAGAAGATCACCGCACGAACGGTTCCGCCGGAATCCGTATTGACGGTCGTTGATAATTTCGTTCTTTTCGAGGTATGTGAGCAGTTTGTCGTTGATCACACGTTCCATCACTTTGGACAGAACGGATGTGATCGCTATGGGGCGGTAGTTGGCTGGGTTGGAGCGGTCACCTTCCTTGGGAATAGGGTGAATGACCGCTTTTTTCCAACCAGAGGGCACAGTGCCACACTTCAGGGACATTTTGAGCTGACATGGGATATAATGTGATCTAAATTAGTATTGTAAACCTATGTATTATCGTTTTAGTTATGTATCATCATTAGTTCAGTAATATTTGTGTGTATTACAGGAAACTAGGATACACAGAAGGAGTAATCGCTGAATCGAAAAACTAAATACTGTGTCGCATTAAAAACAACAAAAAGTCTCACTGATTATATCAAACTGAAGAACCTGCGTGTTCAGTATCAATACGGCTGAGTCTGGAATCAATTGTATTGCTATCTATCATTTTGGTACGTATAAGAACTGATACAATATTCGAAAAACTTTAGTTATTAAAAATATCTCCAGAACTGTACTTAAGAGGAAGTTACAAGCCAAAAATGTGTATATTTTTGGTATACCGTATATTGTAGGTACAATAAAATTGCTTGAAAAATGGAGTCTAGAAACGTTCGAATTCAAGCACAAAACTTGTTTTTATTTTTATGTAAATAATTTTATAAGAAAGCAAAAAAGTTTATCAATTGAAACTGTCACAGATAATCTTAGCTATAATACTAAGTTTTTTCTTTTATGCGTTCATACATTTCTATTGAAAAAATATTTTTGTTAGTAGTTTACATTTATATTTTTTATTGAGTAACTATTAGTTAATTTATAATTAGTTAGTTATTTTTTATTTGTATTCTACTCAAGCAAAACGATAGGAAAACCTTCAATTTATCTAAAGCAATTTTTTTGGTATTCATAATTTACACAAATTCGTTTTAAAGATTAATCAAAATAGTGATTTGGCACTAAGCTTCGCCTTAAATAGTTCGTATCAAATCCCGCCCACCTCGCATAAACGAATATTCAGCGTTATTTTAGCCTTGCGGCTAACCGCATTTAAGCTAGATTTATTTATTTACCGTCATATTCCCATCTATATCCGAAACGTATATTTTATCTATCCCTAAAATCATTATTTAAATTTGCACTCCACTTCCTGGGATTTATTTTGATACAAAACCATGATCACAAAACCACAATTGCGGGTCAACTCTGTAACGAGATTCCAAGGTATTGCAGAGTAGTTTTCTAGGTACGAATGGATCAATCACTTGTTGCAGTTGAGTGGATTTATATCTATCACCTTCCTGTTACCCCTGTTTCCCAGTATTCTGCAGAGGTTAATTTTGGTCTTTCAAAGTCGGATCGAAACTGTGGTCTGTGTACTAACAATGTAGGTAAGAACTTATTATCTATCAACTTTGGGGATATGTATTGGAGTCTTTTTAATTATAAAAAGAAAGCAACGAGTATGACATGAATGAACAATGGAATAGTATTACTGCTGTCATTTTCTTATCTACAAGAGGTATGAGAAAAGCTGCTTGTTTCCAATTTTTCTTCGTCTTCGTATGGCTGAGGATAACCGGTGAAGGACAAAGGGAGGTGCTGAAGTAATTAAGCCAATCGACAGCATAAATGACTTGATTCGGCACAGACGTATGATACGATTCAGATTTATCTTGGCCATTAGTGAATCAGAACAAATTATTATTCCGTATTATTGACTTATTACAGCATTACGAGTTCATAACATAACAAAGGCAACAAAAATATTCTTAAACAGGTATAAAAAACTACATGAAATATTGAACATAGGAATCAGAATAAAAACATCAAAGTCAACATTTAGATGTTTGTGTGTCATCCCTGCTCTTCGTGGGGCGAGTTATATTTACTGAGCGCGGGATATGCAGATTCAGGGCTAAAATAAATATGACTCTCCCTTCTGGCACACTTCAGCTAAAGGTCCCGCTTTCGAAATGTGGACTTTTCGTTTCATTCAATGATTTTCAACAAGGACACACGTCCTATAGAGCCCATTGAAGGTGCCGCCTAACAAAGATTTCGCTACGTTCGCATGTTCATAATTTTGCCGTTTACAGGTTTATCAGGTATTAGTTGTTACTATCCGGATTCACATGAGATTTCAACACGCTTGTGTTATTAGTGTGAATACAAAAAAAAAACGGTATCCATTTTGTAAAAATTCTTTGAAAATCAAATCTAAAAAAATGGGAACATTTTTGTGTTATTGCAGAATTCATTTTTTTTGTATGCACAATAACAAAAAAAGAGTTTTGAAATTTCACGAGTTCGCATGGTAAAAAATATTTCGTAATAAACCTGCAAACCTGTAACCAAGATGCTATGTTAGCATTGTTTGATGGCATACTGAGAAGCAAGCTGGAGTATGCGAGCGATGTTTGGGCACCGTACCACCAGAAGTACATTGAAATGATAGAGCAAATCCAGAAGAAATTCCTCAGGTATTTCTATATGCGGACGCATGGAACCTATCCCAGGTTCATGCACCATATCGACTTACTTGAGGAAACTAATTCTGTGAGTCTGGAAACTAGGCGGAAAGCAAGCCTAGCCATTATATCTTTCAAAATTTGGAACAATTTTATTGATGGCCCATTCGTCCTGGGATGCTATGATTTATATGTACCAGACCACTACAGCCGAAGTCGATAACATGACTTATTTAGAGTACCAAAATGCAAAACCGACGTCCTGGCAAAGCATAGCATGACGAGGAAAGTGGTGTTGTTGAACGAACTAGCAAAAAATTTGGATTTAAGGGCGCGCAGGAGCGCTAAGAAATTTTAACGATAGGTATTTGTAAAAATTAGTTCTATTTCGTTCATCTCAGCGGGGACAGCAAAAGCGCTATCGGTGTATTGGTGAACCCCAATGCGTGTGTGTGCCTGCTGTTGACTCATCATCTCAGTCACATCGCAACTTGTGCGTAGGTATATACATGTGCCTGCCTGCTCCGAGCTCATTTTCTGCACACGCACAAGTCAATGAGACTTTGAGTAATTCTTATAATCTTTTAATCTTCTTATAATTCTCTAAATTCTTCATTCTCTTCTTGCAACCCTAACTAGCTCTTCACAATTTTTATTATTTTTTTTCATATCATAGTAATTTATAGATTCTATTCAAACTGTAAAATTCACCCGCCATAACACAGGGTCATCCCTAGCATGGAGGGTGAAATATCACAAAAACTATATGTATCCTCTAAGTCTTGTATTAATAAAATAAAAATAAATAAATAAAAACATTGATAATTTTGCCATAACTCTCTTACGTGAGCGACTTACGAGAAAAACCTAAAGATTTATGTTATGAGAGCCGTGTATTATGTAGCATGTATAACGGGAAAATGGGATGGACAAATTTAAATAAATAAATCATTTGCATTTACAGGGATATGGATGTCATCGATACTACTTTTGGAAACTTAACTACATCTTCACTAATGCATGAAACTTCCATGGATGAATCATTTGCTCCAAATATAGACGAAAACGCAATTTCATCATCATCAACAACGCTTGATGATTTGGTGATAGAACCAGACCATATTGATGAAACCCACAATTTCAAAGGTCGCAGAATTGTGGATTTAAAATATTTGTTTTCGGAGATATCAAATATAAAGCACGAACACACCAACTGCACATTTTCCGATTTAAAATTTGTGAAGGAACGACGAAATGGTCTTCTAAGCCAGTATGTTTTCGAGTGCAAAATGTGCAAGAAAATAGAATACGTACACTCCGAAGACCCGAAACGGAAAATGTCTATAAATACTGCTGTCGTCGAAGGAGTGATATGTACAGGAAATGGGTATTCACAATGGAATGAAATTTGTGGGGTTTTAAATATGCCAAATATGGATTGTAAGACTTACACGAACATAGAACAATGTTTAGCGCCAACAATTCAAGAATGTGCCTTAGAAGAAATGATCGCAGCTGGTGAAGAAGAAAAAAGGCTAGCCATTTTAAACGGTGACGTAGACGAGGGTGGCTATCCTTTGGTAACGGTGGTTGCAGATGGCTCCTGGGCAAAGAGGTCGTACAAAAGTGGATTTAGCTCCTCATCTGGCGCAGGGTGCATAGTTGGACTACGAACTAAAAAGGTTTTATTTCTGGGAGTGCAAAACTCATACTGCTGCATATGTGCTAGAGCTACTAAACTACACATAGTTGCTTCTGAGCACAGGTGCTTCATAAACTGGCGTGACAGTGCTAATGCCATGGAAGCCCACATTATAGCAGAAGGGTTCTCGAGAAGCATGGAAATGCATGGATTGAAATTTAACAAACTAGTTGGTGATGGCGACTCCAGCATCATGAAAAAAATAATGCAACAAATGCCATATGGTCCTAACCTTATAGTACAAAAAATAGAGTGCAAAAATCACTTACTCCGCAATTTTTGCAACAAAATGAAAGCACTTGGAAAAAAAACCAACAACGCTAAAGGCTTTGTACCAGTTCATATAAGGAAAAAGGTTGAAGCAAACGTTTTACGCATGAGAAGAGCTGTAGTTGGAGCAGTAAATTACAGGAAAGAGCAAGAAAACACAGTACAAAGTGATAAAAAAAAAATTTTTGAAAATGGACATAAAAAATACCGCAAATCATGTGTTTGGTGATCATAAAAATTGTGCATCGTACTATTGCAAGCCGGAGAAGTATACTGATGATCCAAATTTAGTAAGCGATCTTCGAGATTGTGGAATATGGACTGATATCCAACAATTCTTATTGTCTCTAATAGCAAATGCAGAAAGTTTTATTATTGACGTGACAAATAACACTGTGGAGCAATTCAACAACGTTATCGCCAAATTTATAGGTGGAAAAAGGGTAAATTTTACTACAAGAGGATCTTACCAAGCAAGATGTTTTGGAGCAGTAGCTTCGTGGAATAGTGAATTGGCAACCCATTCAAGAATACAAAAGAAAATCCAAGGCCACAGTCCCGGCAAATACACGAAGCACTTTATAGAGAGAAAACGACGTTCGAAGGAGAATACACAAATGTGTCGAAAAAAAAACTAAAGTATAATGAAAATACGACAGAAAAAAGAAAAAAAGTTACAGGGCCCGATGAAAATTATGGTCAATTGGAATTAGAACCAGATATGCCACCTGAAATATTTGAAACGAAAAAAGAGGAATTTCTCAAAGAATTATCTTCAACGAATAAGGAAGAGCTCGAACGGAATACGGTGGGCCAAAGCAATAACAATCTGTGGGCAATTGAAAGACGTAAGCGGATAACGGCGTCTAACTTTGGAAAAATATATAAGCTTCGGCAAAAAACTTCAGTTACGGGAGTATTAAACTCTTTACTGTACTCACAATTCAAAGGAACTATGGCCACAAATTATGGAAAAGAAAATGAAAGCCTAGCAATAGAGCAATTTAAAAAAAAAACAAGTTTTGCATGTATCCGCTTGTGGGCTATTTATTGATAAAACCAAAAACTTTTTAGCGGCAAGTCCGGATGGTCTTATCGGTGAGGATTCTATAATTGAAATTAAATGCCCTTATAGTATAGCAAATTTGTCACCAGAAGAGGGAATTGCACAAAAGATAATTGATTACTGTAAATCGGAAGACCATTCTGTAACATTAAAACGGAATCATAATTACTTCTACCAAGTACAAGGCCAGTTACATATTACTCGTCGCAATTATTGTTTTTTTGTTGTGTGGAGTCCAAAAGGTTTGCTGTATGAAAAAATTGATAGGGACGATGAAATCTGGCAAAAAATCGTTTAACTGTTAGAAAATTTCTACCACCAATGCCTTTTACCAGAAATAATTGACGGTCGCATACCAAGAACTTTACCGGCGAGGGAAAGGTCTGGACCATAAATTGTTTTAATTTCATTGTGTAGATGTTAAACAGTAATTTTTTTTACAATAAAGCGTTTAAAAACAAAAAATATTATATCATTGAAGAAGATTGAAAATGTCAAGTGATGTAGGAGGTATTCCCAAAAGTGCATTTTTCTGTAATAATATAACGTATTAAAAAAGTTAAATAAAAACTAAACTAGTTATGTGTATGTACCTAATATGTAGCACAATAAACAATATGGTGCCTCTTATACATAGATTTCAATATTCATTTGTATAATATGATATTATAATAACATAATCGATTCAACAACATGTGGTAGATGCATGTACCACTGAACATACGCTGTACCAACATTCCATCAAACGATCAGTGGTGTATGTACTTACCATCACACATTTTCTTGTAAAATATAATTTAAAAAAAAAATTTAGAACAATATATTTAGTCAAATATAAAAGTTTTTTTTGGTTCGGTAGTTGTATCTTAAAAAAATTGTCCTATAAAGAGATAATATTATGTTGAGTACAACCTTAAAAAGTTATCAAAAAATATTTTAATTAATTTTTGTGTTCCATATCCAACTCGGCAATACGGAACGGAATCATCAACGGGGTCTGTCTGTAACAGGTGTTTTTTTTTTCAATTTTTTTCGATTAATTTATTTGACGTAAACAAATTAAATTTGTCATAATAACTTTAGTAAATAAGCTCGGTAAGTATTGGCACACTCAAGATAAGTCACCAAACAGAAAAATAATTTTGGTAAAACATCGATAACTCGGGACATGACAACACTAGGGGACTAGTGTATCGATATAATTATTGAGAATGTCACATCACTTTGTTGACTGTATACGTATTCAACAAAACCCTCTCCGCCCCCCCTCACCCCCGAATACTGAGAGAAAGGGACACATGCACCTCAGCCTGATAATACCTAAATAAAATTGTCAAAATTGAGGTTTTGTAGTCCTCATTTTTTTTACCAAATGTATTGGAAAAAAACATTCTATGTCTGTACGTTTTGTTTTTTTTTAAAATACATCGTCTTATTTGCATACTGAACGTTTGTTGACGGTGTTAAAAAAAGGCAATTTTAACAATTTTTGAAGGGTTATAACTACTATAAAAAGTAATTTATCAAAAAAATCAAAACGTACCGACACGCTTGCGGTCAATATTCATATTATTAAAAAAATATATTTTCTCTAGTGTCGAAATCCAGAGAGGGAAATGAGGAATACGTTTGTATGGAAAAAACACCACCCGGTTTCCTCTTAAATGACTGTTCTCTAAATGACCTAAAACAATTATTGAAGAGTCACTTACCCAAATGCTGATATGATATAAAATTATACTGTAACTGGAATGAATGTTATGTTGTACAGTAAAAAAAAAATTAAAAAAAAAAAAAAAACAAACAGCAAAATTATGAACATGATAAGTTAGGTAACTGACCCACAACCGATTGAAAAATGTTATTATTCAAGGTATCTATCACGGACGATTGAGAAAGAATTGATCGATAATGTTGAAAAGTTGTCATCTTTCTCGAGCATGACTGCAAATCTCTAACTTACAAGCAATAGTTCAAGTATAATAAATTAAGTTGTCTGTTCATTGGCAATCATTGGCAAATGACAGTCGTGCTTTGGAACCATGACATCGATAAAACCTTCATCGATCGACCGTGCTAGATACACAGGAATTCCAATGAGAAATTCAAACGCCAGAAATGTAAGGAATTTAAGAATCTTTATTTCGTCAAGTCATTAGACGCTAAAAATTTTTTTTTCTAACCTTACCTAACCTACTTAACCCAGTTAATAAAAGTTAACCAAAACAAATTTACCAATACCAAACTAATACAAACTCACAGTAGCTTTATTGGACCTAGCACTTTTAATCTATTACCAAAAAAAAATCAAGTAACAACTAAACTAGCGCAATACCAAAAAGAATTAAAGTTGTGGCTGTACAATGCAAATGTTGAAGCATTATTCATTTAATTTTTACTTTTTTCTCTTTTTCTATTTGTTTCTGTATATTTATTATTATTTTATTTTGTGTTCTTTTACTTCATATAATTATCTTACAATCTTTATTTTTACTTTGATTTATTTTAATATGCACCTCTTGCACAATCTTTTAGACTAACTTCAATTATAATCCTACCGTTTTTCTTTATATGCTTACTGTTATTTTTAAGTACGAAAATATAATGTATACGCTTATAATACACACGCACAGGCTGCGCCTTAGTGGGTTCCCTTTCTTATCATTATAAAACTGTAATGTCAAATGTATAAATTGGGAAAAAAATAAAGGAAATAAAAAAATAAAAAATAAAGTTTTTGTTTCATCACTTTCCATGACTTAATACAACTTTTTCAAAATGTGATGAATTATCATTGTGATGATTTATCCGGTCACCGATTGTCATAATCTGAGAGAAACTATAAAATGTAAGCACGAATTAGTAGGTAGGTTATTTTGCATACCATTAACAACCTCATAATATGAGCCTAGTTAGTCATATTTTCAAAACAATGACTAACATATTTTTTTTTATCTTTTATATTCACTAAATAAGGATACATCAGTGAAAATATTTTATTTGTTGAGTTATACACAAATTTACTGCACAATATGAAATATAGTTACTGTTAAACAAGAGGTAAAATAAAATAAAATAAAAATAAGAGGAAAGTCACATTCAAATTCTGATTTTTTTTAAATCTGTGTTAAGCCCGGGCAACGCCGGGTATTCAGCAAGTTATTTTTGATAATTTTGAAATTGAAAAATATGGATCAAACAATATCAGTGGAGTGTTACTTTTTGAAGGTTAAAAGATACCTAGGCTGATTTTACATTACTAAGTTAAGCACATTGCGAACTAAAAAGGGTTCCATTTTAAATCAACACAAAAACAATTCAACACACTTTTAAAAAGTGATATAAATTCATTAGAAACGATGAAAATAAAATTTCAAACCTGTTTTGTTTCATCACTTTCCTTGACTTTATATAACTTTTTAATAATGTGATGAATTATCATTTTGATGATTTATCCGGTCACCATATTTAATAACACCATTGATAGAACTAAGCGTTCTCTATACCAGCACTTTGTTGAATTCTAAAAATTATAGTAACTTGGTAATGTAGTTTTAGTGAATTATCTTATATTTAGCGTTGTTCTAGTTTATATTTTATTTTATGTTACGTTTTACTATTATTGTTTCATTTATATTATTTTTACAATCTACATTTATCATTATATTCTCTATATACTTGTAATCACAGTTTTACATTTGTGTATTCTTAGATAATTTTGTACCTTCTAAAATGGATAACATCTTCATACTGTAATTTTATCCTACATAATACAGATATTGTCCTATGTATACTGATTTATGTATCACTTTTTTATAATGGACTCTTTGGGTTGTAAAAAGCGCAATTTTCCCTGCGAGAGGTCCATTGCAAAAAGGGTGCCTTAGTACATATCGGCGTTAGCTCAGGTGGTAGAGGTTGAGTTCATGATCATCAGGCGTCAGGTCAGCTACGGCTTTTACACGGGGAACTAATTGCCAAACAAACCACTTCGAATTCGTCAAAGGAAACGCAAAAATGGGGTATGAAAGTATATTCACAAAGCACAATTACAAACAGATACACAAATGAGATGGGTCATTTACATCCTAAATATTCCTAGCGTTTTGTTAGGAACAATCTCCCTTGATAATTTAGGTTCTGGCTGGCAAGCTTGTGTGTAGGCATGATTCAAGTCACAAAAAGGCACATAAAGGGTAAAGATAGTTAATCCGCTTACATGAATTTGTAGTAGGTTTCGCGTACATGTTGAACCACAAATGGAGGGTTATCTTCCGTACTGTACGCGCTATTACGCGTACATTTCTCCATTGTGAGTAGGCACAGCAATTAGGTACAGGCTTCGAAAATACTTGTACAAAGCGGCCGTTAATTTAGGCGCGCAACGATGGCGTCCTGGTTGATAGCAAAACAGACATGTTGACAGGGCCAAGGCTAGATTGTGAGTGTGGGCGGCCGTTGGTGATTTGAATGGCCGGCGTGTGTCGAGCGTAGAGCAGTTTACCAACTTGGCCGTGCACAAAGCGGGTGCACGCACACAGCGAACAATGGTAACAACTCACCGCTGACTAATTTGAATTCGCGGGAGTTTTGAACGTGTCCGATTCGTTACGTGACACATCCCCGCCCCCCGAGAAAAAGCGACGTGGCAATGAAGCAACAGGCTTAAAGAATCCTCTTTTACTCAAAACATGCCACTGGCTTCTCAGAGAGATGGCTTGCGAGAGAGAGAGAGAGAGAGATTGTTGGGTGTGCTAGATAATTGATGACAAACATAAAACACATAGTGACATGACAAGACAAGACAAAATACAGTGACATATGACATGACAAGACAAAATACAGTGACATATGACATGACAAGACAAGACAGAACATAGTAACGTATGACATGACAAGACAAGACAGAACATAGTAACGTATGACATGACAAGACAAGACAGAACATAGTAACGTATGACATGACAAGACAAGACAGAACATAGTAACGTATGACATTTTGAAGAAAAGGACTCTAAATTTATCATTGGTCCGGGAAGCTAAGATTTGCGAAGCGTAGTTTGTTTGCGTAGGGGTCGGAGTTTGCGTAGCACTTGTTGTTTTCACTAGCACATGACCCTTTGAGATTACACTCAAATGAACACTAGGGTCTTGGAAAAGAACACGGTGTGGAACTTTGTTGTTGCGGAGAGGTTCTACTATCACAGAGGTCAAAATAGGTGCTTCAGGTTTGTAGAGATGCTAGAGTGGATCCATGCTGGTAGTAAGCAAGGTTGTACTGGTTATTAAAGCGTGCAGGGCTGCGAGTAACATGGGTTGGTGCCAAATGGAGGTTGGTGGTGAGTATGCACAAACGGCATTTGGTGAGTCTGCACGAACGGCGACTGGTTGTTCTGCGTGTTTTAGTATTTGCAAGACAGTGCTTGTGTCAGTGCGTAATGGAGCAAAAGACAGCTGTTGATTTGGCAGGAGCGGACAACTAACCTGGAGCTGACATGCTCGGAGGTTGTTGTTTGGAAAGTGTCATTATATTGTGAGACAACTTGTTCGCAACTGCACAAACGGCTCACACTTAATTGAGTTGAGTGTGGTCGGGTGCTTTTTATATAACGAGGCTGGAGAGAGGGGACTTCCGTGACGGTAGTGAAGGCGGCAAAGAAGAGGGCTCAGCTGGTGATGAGAGAGGCTGCTGGGCTTCTTTTTAGTCCAGGGGTGAATTATTATTAGAACAAAATTCTTGAAGTTTACCTGCCTGGTAGACCAATGATGCAAAAATGGTTGGAGAGAAACAAATGTGCCTTGGGTAGAAGAAAGAGATTTGCTTGCCAGAAACCAGAGAAAGAGAAAGATAGAGATGTTCCTAACTAGTTGATATTTTACAAATATAAAAATGTTTTCGTATTAAGAGGTGACTCTGTATAGTCCATTCAGTGCAATAGTACTGAATACAAATCCACTGATACAAGAACATGTTTGTGCAGTGAGACAAAAAAAATAACTTCTTTGAAAGCAATTGACCTTTCATGGTCAATGTCATCGCTAAAGCGGTAACAACGTAAGGCTTTCAAGGAAGAAAACATAGTGAATATATTTCATTGAAGGGTGAAGGGATGATGGAAGAAGGGGTGAGAAAAAAAGATTCGTGGATGAGGTTTGTCCTTTTTGACAGACGATAAGCCAATGCTTATCGTACTATTTCCAAATCCGCGAATAATTTTCAATTTTAATAATTAATTAAGAGAGCGAAATATATTTGACAGCAGGTTTCCCGACTCATTACATTTACAAGAAAGTGTGATGAAACATAACATATAACATAATACAATTCTAGTCTTTCATGTGTATTGGATGAAAGACTAGGGGTTGATTTAAGCTTCTACACATTTGTGAGAAAATGACAGACCCTTGTTCAAATTTCATAAACCTGGGAGTTTTCTTATTCGTTTCCCAGCCGACGAGTTAGGTGTTTTTGTGTCATGTCCCGATTGACCTCCTACGACACGATACCTCATAATCAAAAGTGAAACCGATGATTAGTCCATGGTCAATGGATAGTAGATAGTTCTTGGGTTTAGTTACAAGAAGTCTACAGGCATCAGTTCAACCAAAATTTGCTGAATGCACAGCTTCAATGTTATTTAAAAAAAAAAAAAAAAAATTCTTCCAAGAGGGAAATTTCCTACTGTTTGGCAAATTTAACAAAAGTGTCAAATATTTTAAAAATGACAAGACATATCCGGGTAAAATGATCTACGTCAGGTAGTTCAAGTATAAACAGGTGGCAATCTTAATTAAGAAAAGCCAATTGATATTATATCGTTCACACGAATCACGGTAAGTATTATGACGTCTTCACGTATCATGTAAAAATTTGAACGATTTGAAAAAAGGACGAGCCTAGTATTGAAAGGGTGTAAGACAGTAGGTATTTATATCAAAACATTGAGACAAATTACCTATTCGCTGCATTGGCGAAAAAATTAAGTGATTATGACGAACTTCTCGTATAGCGTTGGATTTTATAACGTTCGCACGTATCATGGTGGAAAGACAAATTTACATTCAAGTTGATAAAGAAGTTACCATTTCAATACAGACGGCATATGCACAAAATACACAATAAACATATACGGTGATGTTGATAGTTATTGGTACCAGCATAATACAAAAGTAACATGACAAGCAGATACAATTGTACAAGACATATGATGTGATGGTAGTAATTACTTACACAGCGCACAAATATAGCGAAAGAGACCTATTGGTTTTACTTACTCTTTGCTTACAATATACTGTGATGACACAACCAAAAGTTGAGTTTACACGGTAAGTGATGACATAAACATATATATATTTTTTTTAGTTATAAGAGTTTACATCTTATACCTTATATATTATTTTCTATGACTACTACAATATTATTTACTTCTTACATACTAAAATTTAGATTTAACAACATTGAGACATAATCCACGAAAAACTGCAAGACTTTTAGCTTCCTTAACAATTACCGGGAGTTCATTGAACATTTTAAAACCTTTATAATAAATATTGTTTTGTGTTTCTGATAAGTGTGTTTTAGGAAGCCTTAAATCGTTGCAGTTTCTCGTAGGATATAAATGAACTTCACTATTAATTCTAACATTCTTTGACATATAGTCAGGTAACATTTTATTTTTTAGCTTATAAATAAACACTAAGGTATTATAAACTAATCGTTGCCACACACTTAAAATATTGAGTTGACGTTGCATGGTTTTTATTCTGGTGTACCTGCTACAACACAGTATTGACCTCATGCCTCTGTTCTGGATTACTTCCATTCTCTTAATTTGGGTTTTGTTACTTAGAAATATTACACTTGTACAATAATTTAGATGGGATGCTACAGTGGTATTGTAGACCAATATCCTTGTTTTAATGTCCAATTTTCCTTTTATCCTACTTAAGAAATTAACCTTTTTCGCCATTTTTTATTTATAATTTCAAAGTTAGTGTTAAATTTTAACTTGTTATTTATTATGATTCCCAGGTATTTAATTTCTTTTACTTCTTCCATATTTTGATTGTCTATATTTAGGACAGTATGTACGTTTAGTTTTTTCCCTAATACCATAAATTTACTTTTAGTTACATTTAATTTCAATTTATTTATGTTTAACCACTTAGATAATTCATTAAGTTCATTTTGTATTTTTGACAACGCATCTTCAATATTATTTGCTATAATATATAAAAGTGTGTCATCTGCAAAAAGTTTGATGGAACAGTACTTTAAGCACTTCACTATATCATTAATATATAAAATAAATAGGAGCGGTCCCAAAACAGATCCTTGAGGAACTCCAATGTTGATTTCTTGTTCTTCAGAGATAGTATCTCCAATTTTGGTTTTTTGTTTTCTATTTTTTAAGTAATCAATAAACCACTGCAATTCATTAGCACGGATTCCTATGTCTTTCAATTTCATTATTAGTCTTTCTCTGTCTATCGTTTCAAAAGCACGTCTAAAATCCAAGAACACTGCTATTGTGATTTTCTTCTGATCCATAGCTGTTTTCCATTCATTTATCACATAATTTATTGCTGTTTCACAGGAATATTTATTTCTAAACCCAGATTGTTCTTTTACTAGGATGTTATTTTTTTCTATAAATTTACTCATCTGTTCTTTCACAATGCATTCTAGTAATTGTTCATATTTAGGCAATCCATTTATTGGTCTGAAGTCTTCGAAATTTTTAGCATTTATTATTTTGGGCACTGGTGTTATTATGGAGGTTTTCCATGACTGCGGAAAAATTCCCTTAGTCAGAGATTCATTTATTAGTGCAACTAATCTGACTCCTATAGCTGGCAGTGCATCTTTGATTATGCTTATAGTTATTCCATCCGGCGATGATTTTGGTTTCATTGTTTTAATGATTTTCATTAAATACTCATTGTCAATTTTACTAAACCTGAAAATATTTTTATTCTCTCTTTTTTCCGATGATTGAGAAGAGGTATCTGCGACTAATGGAATACTCTTATTTTTGTTTTCGACACTAAGTACAAAATTTGTGTTAAATTTTTGGGCTATTTTAAGTGTATCATCTTCAACTCCATCTGGAAACCGAATTTCCTTAATGTTTTCCCTCTGTTTGCCGCTTATAATTTCTTTAAGTGTAGTCCACATTTTTCTTGAGTCACTTTGAGAGGTAATTATTTTTTGCCTGATATACGAATTTTTGGTATGTTTTATTTCTGTACTGTACATGTTTCTAAGTTTCTTATAAGTTTCCCACCTTTCTTCAGTGAATTGTATTTTACAGGCTTTATAGGCTGTATCCCTTTGTTTTTGTAGAATATGTAAGGATTTCGTATACCATTTATTTGTATCTTTTAATATAATATTAGTTAAAGGCATTAGCTCATTTACTACTGTTTTCAGATGTCCTACTAGTTCATCGGCTTTTCCGTCTAAATTTCCTTGGGTATCGCAGATCCATTTTTTGTTTTGTAATGCTGTACACAATGTATCTTATTATAGTTATTTTTTTTCTATACGTTATATTTCGTATTCCCTGTGGCTTCGGACTTGAAGTCGTTTCAAATATTGTTAATATATTTTCGTGGTCAGATATTTTTGGAGTATCCATAACATTAACATTCAAGTAAAAATGATTTGTTATGACTAAATCAATAATGCTTGCTGATGTATTTGAGATTCTAGTTGGTTTGGTCACAAGTTGTTTCATTCCTAGATAATTCACTAAACTCTGAAGTCTATTACTGTAGGTATTCTTGACTTTCATGTCAATGTTAAAGTCACCGGTTACATAAAACATATCTTGATTTTTCATGTTTTTACTACACCAACTTTCGAAAAAATCTAAGAATTTTGAATGGCTTTGGTTTTTTGAGTGGTATAATACAGCGTATGTTCCTTTAATAAAGTTTTTTTCTTATTTGTACTGCCAGTATCCATGTATTTTTTTCATCAAACACTTCATTTGATATTATTTTAAAAGATATACCATTTTTAATAATCATTAGAACTCCTCCCGTATGCCGACTAAATAAATTGCATCTTACAGTTGAATACCCAATAAATGATACTTCAGAATCGTAAATATCACTGGTTATACATGTTTCTATATGTATATGCTGAGTAAACACGGAAGGTTGGCAATAATACAAGACATATGCCAACAAGGATTTTTTTATACAAGACAAAAAAAATGAGTATAGCAAAAGAGGCCCATTTGGCTTTACATATTCTTTGCTTATAATATAAAGGTTTGTAGTGGTTTTTTTAAGACCTGATTGGGTTTTACCTACTTAAAATGACCAAACAAAATGAGCAAGGAAACACGCTTGGTGTTACCAATTGCCACAAACACGAATGTTGTGAACTTTACATGTTATACATTTTTATATACAAAAAGGAGGGCACCTTGAGACACAGGATAACTTAATATGAGTGGCCTGGCTTGGTGTATTTAACAAGGCAAATAAATGTCATTCAAGACAAAATAAAGTGCAACAATATAACAGATTTGGGTCAGGAAGTTGAGATCCTATGATTTTACATACTCAATATGACCGAAAGGTGTTATACATGGTACATTGTTATTGATAAGGAAGACAAATCGGAATTTGTTTTTCTTTACAACAACTATTTTCAGAAATGACGTGTAAATATCAAATTCTGAAAAAAAGACTAGAGCAAATGGGATAGTTGAGCGCCATTCAATTTTTTGGAAAACTGAAAAAACTTTAACATGGTAATTGTAACTTATATTTGTTACACCTGTGCAACTTGAATCAAATGACGATACCTAACTGGAATTACACACGCATTTTGATTACAAATTACAGGGGTAGAACATTCACCTCAATTGGGTGTATGTTGCAAAAGGGTCATTGTTTTATGTACGATGGAACCCATTAGAACAAATATGAAGGACAATTGGAAGAACAAGAGCAAAAAACAATAATAAATGTTATGACAAGACAAGAAAACTTGGTGTGTTGGGAATAGGGAATGGAGAACATTTTCGAGTATCGCGCCTACCAAAAAATACAAACCGACATTGGGGAGGTGTCTCTTTTCTGAAATGATCAGTTTCAAAAAAGGTGTATACATGAGAAAAAGTGAAACATGAGAAAAAGAATAGGAACAAAAGTTTATATACAAAGAAATAGTGTACTGAGGTCAAGGTTACAATTGACACTTATTGTACCTTGTCGTGTAGATTTACTTACAAAAAACCATAATGGATGATTAACTTATGAAAATCAAGAACATTATGGTTAAAAAGGCTAATGATTTCAACAAAAAACGAATAACACTATGGTAGACGGCTTGTGAGATCAATAGTAGAAGTCATAGATAGTTGTTTAAGCAAAGTTTGTAGTGTATGGCAGTGGTTGTTTCTGCCAATGAGGTACAAACGTAGGGACAGGAGTGATGGTTTCTATTGTTTCCATATTTCCAGCCTTGACAATGTCCTTTATGTGGTAGTTGCCTATGTGTTTACCAGAAATGTCGGACAGGGTGTACACCAAATCTGAGATTTTTCTCAGTACTTTAGCCTTGATAAAGCGGGGTGCCAATTTGGCAGAGAAGTACATGGCACCTTGTGACAATGTGTTATTTCTTCTCCAGACAATATCCTCTTTATTAAAAGTGACATGTTTCCTGCGTAAGTTGTATCTGTCCGCACTTTTTTGGTGGGCCAGTAATAAAGCGTCTGTTACTTCGCTGTAGATAGCAGAGAGTTCTTCTAAACGGTGGGCATATGTTTCTACAGGGTCTTCAGATGAGGGGACCGATGATGGAAAATCAATATTCCGATGTAGAGAGCCGTGAACAATTTGTTCCATGCCGTGTTTGAGGAAGAATGGGGTGTAACCGGTTGTAAGATTTACCGTGTTGTTCATAGCTGCTTGAATTTTTTCCAAGTTTTTACACCAAGTGCGTTGGTCTTTATCGACTAGGATAGCCAGGGCAGTATTGATGTTTTGGTTATAACGCTCTACAGTGTTGTTCTGTGGTGTGTAGAGAGTATTATAAAAAATGTCCTTTATGCCGTATTTGGACAGGAACTCCTTAAATTCAGTTGCGATGAACTGTTTTCCGTTATCCACGATGATTGTACGGGGGGTTCCGTAAGGTATAAATATGTGTTTTTCCAAAAGGCTTACGACTGCAGATGCGGTGGCTCTTTTTAAAGGAAAAATCCAACAATATTTGGTGAAAATGTCCACTACACTGAGTATATGCATGTGTCCAGCATAACTTCTGGGGAAAGGTCCAATAAGATCCATTGACAGTGATTGCAGTGGTCTATCGGCGCGTTTGGGTTTACCCATAAGACCAGCAGGGGGTGCAGTGCTGTGTTTATAAGCTTTGCAAATGTCGCATTTAGAAATATAATTGCGCACTTGCTTGAAAAGACCGGGCCAATAATATTTCAAGGATATTTTCTTATATGTCTTGAAGGTTCCGGGGTGTATGGATTCCGGGGCACTGTGGTTGTTGAATATTATTTGTTCTCTTTCTTCAGGAGGAACAACCAGTTTCCAGGCATGGTCTTCGAGAATAGACAAAGGAGGTTTGCAATTACGGTACAATCGTCCTTCTTTTATGATAAAATTGGGAAACTGTTGAGGAGAGTTAATGCAACCGTTGAATATCTTTAGATACCAGGTGTTCTTAGTGGAAGAGATGGGAGCAGTTGGTTCGGTGTTTAGGAGAGCAAGCTCGATTCTTGAGAGTGCATCAGGTACAATGTTGTCGGCGCCTTTGCGGTGTATGACATCGAAAGTGTATTGAGACAAACGTGATGACCAACGAGCGAGTCTACCGGATGGATTGTTCAAGGAGATTAGCCATTTTAGGCTGCTGTGGTCAGAAATTACAGTAAATTTGCTACCGTCTATGTATCCTTGAAAGTGGTGAATAGAATCCATTACTGCCAGTAACTCTTTTTCCGTTATTCCGTAGTTCTTTCCGTGTTTGTTTAAGCTTCGGGAAAAGTAAGCTACAGCGTGTTCACCATCGGGAAATTCCTGAGTTAGTACTCCGCCGATTCCAACATTAGAAGCGTCAGTATGGAGCGTGAAAGGAAGTGTGAAATCAGGGCAGTTCAGCACAGGTGCTGTTTGTAGAGCGGATTTCAAAGTGATGAAGGCTTTTTCGGTTTCAGGAGACCATAAGAAATTACTGATGCCTTTGCGTGTACCAGTGATTTTGTTGAGGGGTGCTGCAATGTTGGAGAAGTCTTTGATGAACCTTCTATAATAACCGGCCAGTCCTAGAAAACCTTTGACTTCTTTTGCGTTTTTGGGTCTGGGGAAATTTTCCATGGCTTCGACTTTAGCTGGGTCCGTTCTCAGACCTTTTTCGTCGATAATAAAGCCTAAATAACGCAAGCGGGACTTGCAGAATTCTGATTTCTTCAAGTTGATGGTAAGACCGGCGAGCTTGAGTTCTTGGAAGACTTTTTCCAGCATTTCAATGTGTTTTTCGAAAGTGTCAGTTATGGTGATGAGATCGTCTAGGTAACAGAATAAGTTATTATCCGATTCTGGGCCGAATAACTTGTCCATTAACCTTTGTAGTTCAGCAGGGCTGTTTTTGAGGCCGAATGGTAACCTTTTGAAGTGGAACATACCTCTACCTGGTATGACAAACGCAGTTTTTTCACAAGATGCAGCATCTAATGGTATTTGCCAAAAAGCTTTGCTTAGATCAATTGAGGATATAAACTTGGCGTTTCGTAGTTTGTCGAGGATGGCGTGAACAAATGGAAGTGGATAGGCGTCAGCCTCAGTGCAAGCATTAAGCCTTCTACTGTCGATGCAGAATCGTGCAGAGCCGTCCTTTTTTGATACAAGTAGAGTTGGGTTGGTCCAGGCGCTTCTACTAGGAACTACAACGCCTAAACTCAACATTTCGTCTAACTCTTTTTCCAATTGTTTAAGTTTCTGGGGAGCTAGGTTATAATACCTTTGTTTGATGGGTGGTCCATTGGTTTTGATGTGGTGTTCGACTAGGTTAGTTAGTCCTAAACCGCATTTTTCGAAGGATATTGATTCAAATTTGTTGATCATCCTTTTTAATTGTTGTGACTGAGCAGAACTTAGGTTTTCGTAAGGTATTACTGTACGAATTTCACTGACTTGTGTGGAGTGAGAGGTGTTGTTGCAAGTGTTAAATACCTGGGGGGCGACATTAAAGGCCTTCCAGAAGTCTACACCGAGGATGAAGTTCTGAGTTATCGAAGGAACCACTAAGAAGTTGATCGTGAATGTTTTGTTTCCGCAACTGACAGGTAGTGCTAGAGAACCTGTGACAGTTTGTGCTGTGTTTTCTGTGGTTGTGACGTGTGTAGAATGCATTTTGATTCTAAATCCGCAATTGACGAAAGGTATGTGTGCATTATTGCCGAGGCAACTAATAGATGCGCCACTATCCATAAGTCCCGAAAAGGTGACATTATTGACGGAGAATTGAGCATACGGTCTTCCGTCTTGAGCTTCTTTGCAACTAACAGTTGAAAGATGTAAGGCCTGGTTGAATTATTTTACGTGTCTCAACCACTCTATCCATTCCTTAGGCCTTGGAGTGAAATGGATTCCCGAGAGGTTGGGTATTAGTTTTTTTGCTTCTTGTTTACCCAATTTGGAGGGGGTTTCAAAAAGTCCGGTGGAGGTTTGACAACTTTATTGGGAGCGTGTAATCTCTCGTAATTGTGTCTTGTTTTTTTGAAAATTTCTCGTAGATTGTCACGAGGTGGAGAGCGGTTTTGGGAAGAATGCCTCCTAGGTGCTCTGGTGTCCCGGGGTTCTTGGAGATTAGCTTGCTTAAAACAAGTAGTTTGAGAATGACCGGTTTTTTTGCAGAGTGAGCAGATTTTTCTTTCATTATATTCTGGTTTGATACCAGAGGATCTGCTTGGTTTGATGATTTATTTCGCATCGTTAGAGTCTTTTCTTCTGTTTTGTTATGTTTCCAATAGAAGGCAAACGTCGTTAAGTTGGTTTATGCTGAAGATTTTTTGTGATGTAATGATGTTCTCATATTTATGGAGGAGACCATCAATTATAACCGGCAAAAGTTCATCGTCCGAAACAGGTGAAGAGAGCCTGGCGTTTGTGAATTCAGCTCTTTGTATGTAGTTGGCAGCTGATTCATTTGAAAGTTGCTTGATTGCAAACAGCGACAGTTTTATTTTGTGCTGAGCTTCCTTTTTTCCAAAACTGCTGATGAGGGCTGATTTTAGTTTGAGCCAAGAATCTTCCCTTTTTTTCTGTGATTTATGCCACGAGAGTAATTCGGGTGCAATGAGATCGATAAAGTTGCGATGTAGGATCTCTATGGGAATTCCTCTGACTTGGGCAGTTTCTTCTATTCTGTCAATAAAATTTTCCACATCGGTGCGACCGTTGAATTTAATTTTCCAGGATGATAGGTCGTAACTTTTATTTTGTGGAATGACCGGTGCTGGTATGTTTTTTGACTCAGGTGGTACTGGTGTAATTATTTTTGCTTCCACTGGTTCGGGGCAATTAAAACGTAAATTCCTGATGTATTTCTTGTTGAAGTACAAGGCGTTATTTATAAGCGACTTCCTTGATTTTTCAGTTGGCGACAGGTCCCTTTTACGAAGAGCTTGTAGTAATATTTCTCTTTTTGATTGGAAAATGTTGGTGATTATACCAAATGTAATTTCTGTAGGTACAGTGGGTGAGTCCATTTTGAAGGTTTGCTTGATGTTTGAAAAAAGAAGTAGATTGTGTTCCGGAATTTTTGAAGTGTTTTGAAATTTTGAAAATTTGGCCAGGACTTTGCTTTGTAAAACTGTGTTTTTTAGTTTCACTAGTCACTTTCACTTGTTGAGAAAAAAAAATGGCCAGGACTTTGCTTTGTAAAACTGTGTTTTTTAGTTTCACTAGTCACTTTCACTTGTTGAGAAAAAAATTTGGCCAGGATTTTGCTTTGTAAAACTGTGTTTTTTTGTTTCACTAGTCACTTTCACTTGTTGAGAAAAAATTGGCCACAGATTTACTGATTTGAAATTGAGGATGTTGAAGAAAAGGAATGAATTTAATTTCACTTTTCACGTCACTTGTTGTAAGGTTAAAACTTGTCGAAGGCACTGTTGGAAGGTTAACACTTGGATTTGCACACTAGAGGAAAAAACAGTTGTACCTATAATTTGTTAGGAATAAATGTATAATTAGTGTTGAGACAAACCCGTGTTTTTATTTACACTCGTTGAAGGAAGGTGATTTGTTGGTAATGTTCGCTATGTGAAAGGAGACATTACGGTTTTGAAATGGGCGTTGAAAAAAGATAAACAAACACGAATTCGTGATGTTTATTGCTTGTTGAGAAACAAAAACAACTCTGTTGTGTTCGTTTGTAGTTGTCGTGAGTGTTCACAATACGCGGCAAAGTGTGAGCACGCGTGGCCACCATTTTGTGAACCCAGTTTTTTGCGAGCGCGCCAAAAAAAACGGTTTGTGGAACGGTTTGTGGACATTTGCTAAGAAGGAAATCACATGTTGTTACAAGAATAATGTACATGAATAGAATTACAATTGACGAACATGAGGTAGTCTATTGTTGGCTTATGAAGGGATGACAAAAAAAAAAATTTTTGCCCCATGTTAGGCGACAGTGTAAAATGCGCAATTTTCCCTGCGAGAGGTCCATTGCAAAAAGGGTGCCTTAGTACATATCGGCGTTAGCTCAGGTGGTAGAGGTTGAGTTCATGATTATCAGGCGTCAGGTCAGCTACGGCTTTTACACGGGGAACTAATTGCCAAACAAACCACTTCAAATTCGTCAAAGGAAACGCAAAAATGGGGTATGAAAGTATATTCACAAAGCACAATTACAAACAGATACACAAATGAGATGGGTCATTTACATCCTAAATATTCCTAGCGTTTCGTTAGGAACAATCTCCCTTGATAATTTAGGTTCTGGCTGGCAAGCTTGTGTGTAGGCATGATTCAAGTCACAAAAAGGCACATAAAGGGTAAAGATAGTTAATCCGCTTACATGAATTTGTAGTAGGTTTCGCGTACATGTTGAACCACAAATGGAGGGTTATCTTCCGTACTGTACGCGCTATTACGCGTACATTTCTCCATTGTGAGTAGGCACAGCAATTAGGTACAGGCTTCGAAAATACTTGTACAAAGCGGCCGTTAATTTAGGCGCGCAACGATGGCGTCCTGGTTGATAGCAAAACAGACATGTTGACAGGGCCAAGGCTAGATTGTGAGTGTGGGCGGCCGTTGGTGATTTGAATGGCCGGCGTGTGTCGAGCGTAGAGCAGTTTACCAACTTGGCCGTGCACAAAGCGGGTGCACGCGCACAGCGAACAATGGTAACAACTCACCGCTGACTAATTTGAATTCGCGGGAGTTTTGAACGTGTCCGATTCGTTACGTGACAGGGTATATAAATAAAAAATTGAAAATAAAATTTAAATATGTCAATGATTTTTTTTACCAGGTAATCTATCTACTCTCTTACCTGTAGTAATATCTTCCAGGAGCTGATTGCAGGCGATATGGTCGGTAGAAGCGTAGAATTGGAGAATAACCCCATTAAATCAAATCTTCATTTTTCCTCAATGCTTCCTTTTCACCCCTAAGTGAGAGATGTTAGGTTTGATAACCTTTATATCATTTTGATAGCAGCAATATCTTTTACAGTCTTGTGAAATTCGTAAAAAAGCTTACTCGAGGAAATTTATTATAAAAGCATCTTGCTTCCGCAGAGAAATCTCATCAACGAAGCAGAAAATCTTTGTTCTTATACAGCAAAACCTCTCTTAGAGTGAGTTTTGGCGTCATAAAGTTAAGACAGCTATTTCTATCTTTTAAAGATTCTAGGTTGACGTAATTTATCTCGTAATATTACTTTGAACATCAATAATCGAGTTTAATTTTTTTTATTTATTTATGAGCAGGCAAGATTTTGCTAATGCATTATATGTGTCTGATTCCGCAATAAATTTAAAAATAATCGAATTTTTTTTAATTTTAAAAATATTTTACAACAGCATACATAAATTTATTAACAAGTGGCCCAAAACAAAATATCATTAAATATCTCCAGTGAACCTTCAATGCGAAGGCTGTTTTTTTTTTATATATACTTATCGTAGACTGTGCTCGACACATGCAAAATTGACAAAATATAAAATATGTAAAAATATCAATCCAATGTTTTTTATTGCACTGTAACGGTCTCAACTGGGAATAAAACACAGTATCTCTGTTTTATGGGGACAACGCATCTATCCACTCGACCATTGGGACCTAATTATTTTATGTCATTTCTGTCTCTTTCATATTTTATATAAAGAATTAACAACATTATCTTCAAATAATATTTCCCATATTTTTGGCTGCTATCTTTTAGAAATGATTACAAAGTTTTAAAGAATTCGTTTGTAATCTAGATAGTGTCTCGGATAAACGTATCCGATTTTTATTTTAATGGGCCACCTATGAACACAAATAATAAATATGGTTCAATTAGCAGTTTCAAAAAGATTTATTATTATTATCTTAGTCTTCAATAAAATGTAATCAATTCAACTCAATATCGTACATATGAAATACCACCATACAGAATTGAAACGTTTCTTGGAATGACTTAAGCCGCGTTTGATGACCACATCTAAATAGTAAGGTACTCCCCCATCATCTTATTTCACATCTTCTTCATCTACTCACGTATATACTCACTTCATATACTCACTTCATATACCCACTCCATATACCCACTTCATATTACCACTTCATATACCCACTTAATATAATCACTTCATTTACTCACTTCATATACTCACCACATATACTCACCTCATATACTCACTTCATATACTCACTAACCTCAGCCTCACAACATACACCAATTAGGAATGCCATTAGCACAATGACTCCAGATGCTTGAGAGTATTTGGGACTCTTGTGCGATTAATTAACATATTTAAAAAAAGAAATTATCAACAAGTAGACTAAAACGAAACATTATGAAAAAGATCGTGTGAATGAAGGCAGTTTTAAGGATATGAAGATGAAGGATATTTATTTAGTACAGGCCGAGTTCCACACACGCCGAGCTTCCGTTTGCCTGAAACGGGGTCAAGAGGCTTCGCTTTTCAGCGGAGTTCTGTTCCCCCTATGCACACCAACATCTGCTTCCCGGGAACTGAAAAATGCTTGAAATCGTCTGCTCTTTCATTTCATGGGAAATATAGCACGAGCGAGGTGCTTTATACACTGCACTGCTACTCGCAAAATTGATAAAAAAATGTATAATTTATTTATTAATTTTTTTACAGATTATTATTGAATAAAAACATAGCACACAGCGTTTAACGTGAACTGAGAACATATTATAGAAAAACGGTAGGTATCTATAAAGTAACTACTCTTGAATATAGCAATATAGCAAATGTTGGCGATTGACGCACCCCTCGACTTTTTCTGTGTAAGTCCGATCCTCATTGCTAAGGAGAGCTCCCACTTCAAAGAGGCTCCTCCACATCTCGCGATTATGTGCTGCGTAGAAAGCCAATGACACTGACGCACAGTGGGCTGAAAATCGCCTTTCATAGACTTAGAGAATTGTGACTTCTTTAACTGTTTTGGCTTGCAGTGTAAATAAAATATTGTAAACTAGACAAAGCATACTCATGTGTAAAGCATTTAAGCATTAAAATGAATCATCAACATATAAAAGTTTTTTTTTCTTCTTTGAGGATTTAAAAAAAAAATCGCGAATTGCGCCGCAATACGAAGTATGTCAAAAAATACAATTAAATAGTAGTATATCTGTGTGTAAGGATATAATGGCCAACCTGATGATTCCAGAGATTGCCTCATTTTTAATGTCAAAATTTTTCAAAACAATTTTTTCTTAAAAAAATGATAACTCCTTCATTTGATCAGCAGAATCCATTTCTAGCCAAAAAAAATACACTTGAAAATTGAAGTCTCTATGTCTATGAAAGGCGATTTTCAGCCCACTGTGTGACGTACCGGTCGCCAGGGACATTTGGTCACACCAGCGCATTGGTAACCTCCCTCTGCTTCTCCCACCAAACACTTTACCAGTAACTATGAGTTTCTAAAAGATGTAGTCCTCAGTTTGACCAGCAACGTGTCTAAAGTATATTAAAATACGATGCAGGCAGACAGTTAACTGCCTTAACGCTTAGACTCACCTACGTTTTCCAAGACTATACAATCAAATAATTGAAGCACTGTAGTTTTATTTTAAACCAATATGTACTAACTACAATAATGTATAGCATTGAGGCAAGCATCTGGCAGAGGACAATAAAGTAATTTGGATGTTATATTTAAGTCTTCAAGATGAATTAAGTTTTATTTGTTTCAATTTATTGTCATTGAATACTTATGATATTGAATCTTTTTTAATGATTTTTAATCTTCATGCCAAAGGCATTTGAAAATATTTTAACAATGTTGTTGAAGGGAATGTAGGTTGTTTTTTCAAAACTACTTTAATAGTTATATTGGAACAGTTACAAATAAAGATAATAATAGTATATTCTAGAATGTGACAGTGCAATGCAATACAATCCATATTTTGAAATAACAAAAAAATAAAAAAGACAAATACTAAGAAAAATAAATGAAGCAAAATAAAAATGCATAGATAGGCAAATAAAATAAAATGAATACAAAAAAACAGATAAAACAAAAACATATAACCACAAAAATGTACGCAAGCAGCCGTTTTAGGAGGATATTTGACCGTCTCCCGTCTCCAGGGGTAATCAGGGGGGACTCCATACAGGCAACCATGGGAATGATGATTGTATAGTACCATTGGCGTAGTCTGAGCCATAAGCTTCTCATGTGGTGACGGAGAAGTGTTCTGAAAGAAGGCACTCATAAAAAATAATAGGGCAAACAAAGAAAATACAATAAAATCATACAAATATACAAAAAAATTTGAAAGAATAAGTGTGAACCAAAAACAATGGGCAATCCTGATCATGGGTATTATAAATATATTTTTTTAAATATTTCTGTGTGTAAGAAAGAGCTACAGCATTATTGTTATGAAGAACGTACGTTTTATGCAGAATCACATCAAGTGAAACAAGTACTTGATTGGGGTCACGTCAAAACTCAGAATAACAGAAAAGGATGCTGAGTTATTTTTTGGCATATCCTTTCTGCCTACTTTAGTGATGAATTTTAAAAATATTAACTTTATTTTCATGTTTTTAATAGATGTTCTCTATGAGATATTAACTATATTTCATTTTGTTTGTGTTTTGTAGTGTCGTAAATTATTGTTTTAATTTTTTTATTCTACTTGTGCTTCAAAGTATGTCAAACGGCTCAATCCAATGTACCATTAACATTCGGCACAAGGTCCAAAGTCATGTGCTCCTCGGCCTAATGTGGCGACAACTGGCTCATGGAATGGCGGCATTATACTCTGAATGCTCGCGTTTCACTTTAAATGGCTCTGTTAGGGTGTTTTTAGGGCGGGGGCAAGGTGATACCGCCCCGTGCATGTGCACTGGTGCAGTGCAATCTGCAGCGGTAGGTACTTACTAGTAGGGTGGCCTGTTTAAATAAGGTTTTTTGTTTATTATTTCACGCATATATCGTTTTCTCGAAGGCCTTAAAGGATAGGTGTCGAACATTTTTTTTACACTGCATTCAGGTTTAAGCAATTTGTTAACTCAAACGCAATAACTTTAATTTCTTACACATTTTCCACGGTTCTGCTCCACGCAACCCACACCGGTAGCCAGCAACCGGCATCCGGCTCGCGAGGTGCCAACCTATGGGCGATCACCTCGCCACGCTGGCAACCGAGAGCGGGTTGCGAACCACCCTTGTTAAAAGAGTAGGTTGCGAGACCCGGGTGCTGACGAAAAAAAAACCTGGTCGCATTTTGGAGGCTCGTAAGCGGGTTTCAATCGATCGACCCAGGACCACTTAAAAGTTAACACTAGACGGCCTGCATTTTGAGTGTTTACGATCCTTAGCAACGAATTCAAAGGTCACGGGTGTTATTTCACATTATTTTCAATTAAAATTATATACCGTTAAATATTGGCAGCACCTTCCAGAGTTCTAGATATTTCATAAGTATCGCCCTGGTGAGAGACGACCATTCGAAATCGCCACTTTGCTTGAAATGGTTTAATCAATGTTCGGTGACCATGTAATTCCTCATATTTTCTCCACTATTTCTTATCCCTCCTCAACACCTTCAGCCTCACAGTATGCCCCAATTCGGGATGCCATAGTCTCATTGACTTCACACGGCTGGGAGAAGTTATGACTTAAATAAAATTAAATGTTTTGCAAACATTTTGATAGATGGCCCATCCTAATACCTAGTCATATTATGTGCGTGTTGCGGCCAAGTCAGATAAATGTACATTTGCATAATGCCTTGCGTTTTTGGGTCAAGCTCTGCGTTACGACTTAAGAAAACATTTGTTCAAATGATTATATCACATTGCACACTAAATTATATTCTACGTTCGAAGTTAGTTATGGCTTTTTTGATTAAAATGCATAAATAATTCTTATATTGCACTCATTTTATTTCCACTTTAGATAAGTTGACATACTACTGTAGTGACTTTCAAGCAGAATCCTAGCAAAAATAATATTTTATTAATTTAGAAGAGCGATTAAGTAGGTACTTAATTATAAATGAAACATTGTTTTAAAATTTAAACTATTAATTTAATTTACAGAAATTATTTTAATATTTTTTTTCATAGATGGATTTTTAACACTCCTTGATTTATACGAGTGGGTATTTTATGAATAAAATAAACCTAAAATATTAAACATGCCAGCTCCCTTCGTGGCAGCCGGACGCGTCCTCTCAACCGCTTTGTGTTTTTGTTTTGTATTTTCAAGGGAAATGAGGCAACATTCGTTTGAAATTATTTTTAAAATCAGTCAATTAACATTGAAAATAAACTTAACAACCAGTAATCAGAACTTTATAGTTATGTGATTAGAGTGCAGTGTGTTAAAAGTGAATAATTGAAAATTCTGCTAAAAAATATTCAAAATTCGCTGAACTTGAACTAGGGACGAGAATCGGTAAATGTAGGTACGCCAGAAATTTTAAACGGAATTCTCATAAAATCTAAAGGCCCTTACAAGTTTTTCGCTAAACCCAGGGTAATTTATTATTCCGACTGTCGTTTTTTATTGCGGGCACAATGCACCACTAACTAACACAATCACCAGGAACAAGATTACATGGAGATGAATGATGGACTTGCCGAACGTCACAGCGATGCTGCCAAGGTCTGTTACCTATGTTAGGATATTGTAACAGTCCAGCAGACACATACCTGGACGGATGAAAATCGTGCTAGCACTGTTGGTAGACGCGGTGAACTCTTTCGCTGCAGCAACTGGTCCAGTTTCTTCACCACCTAGGATTCTCGCTGCAGAGTCTCCATCTTGTATATTCGTGTCACCTGTTCCTGTACTTCATTTTATTTAACTTAATTTCACTTTATTTTTGTAATATTTAATTATTGTAATACCTGCATCAACTGCAAAGCGCCCCTTAGGTGATATCGCACAAAAGCGGCGATATAAAAATTGTCCAATAAATAAATAAAATTTAATGAATATTTTTCAGTGTCAAGAGTATTGTCAAAAATCACATAACAAGTTAACCATTCATATTTTTTAATTTTCTATTCTGGTCACATCAATTGGTATAATTTGTGTAGAAATTATTTAAAATTGTTGACTTAAGCATCAAAATTATATGTGGTATATTAAAATCATTTATTCACAGCTCGCCAAATAATTCAATATGTACTAGTATTACAATCAACAATTAAATCTTATTAAATTTTTTTCACTGTATAAAAACAACTTTATTTTTGTAAAAAAGGCTTGTTTGTTTTATTAGTGTCAGGACTGTTAAGAAGGTAGTTTGAATGGTCTTATTACATTGTCTCTAATATACTATTTTGAATTAACCCATAGAAGACGTGTAATATTTTGTAAGTATCTCAAAGCCAAATATTTAATTAAACAATACAAAACTTCTAAAACCTAGCTTTATACACTGCACATTACAGTGCACCAGAAGGTAGTCGTGATTTCACTGAACTGCTATTGTTGTTGATCGTATCCTAAGGGTTAAACTCATTATAATGAAGTTTTTTTAAGTAACAATGTGGTATACAGTCGTGAATGGTTGAAAAATTCGGGGATGCCCGAGAAAAATATTAATCGAAAAATTATTTGTGGTAAAATGAAGCGTACGTGATGAAAGAAGAAAGAGGTGAAGGAATAATGTATTATATGGAAGAGAATGGTAGAAGAAGTTGGGGACTCCCGAAGAAGACATGGCACAATCAAGAAAAACAAATACTTATGTTTGGTCAAAACTTTACTCCAAAGCATCCATTCCTCCAAGCAACGAAGGGTATACGTCAGTTAGCATATTATAAATATAAGATTTGCACACAGCAATAATGAAAATTCCAGACCGAGTAGACATTTCTCATTGCATGTAATCTTAGTCTAAGGTAATTGTATTGCAGTGTCCATAACGCAGCGAAGTAAAGCCTCTGGGTTCTGAATGTACCTACACGACAGAGCCTTGTGATGAGTTTTATGGGTATTAAACCCGGGATCGTTAGCGCAGATAACTACTGCTTTGAGTTTTGCGGACTAAAAGGGACAGTTTGTTATTATGAACAAGGCAAGAGGAATGGAAGAGTTGTTTTTTTTAATTTCATATAGAGCCAAAAAGTTTGAGATTAATGAAGCAAAAGTTGTGGCAAGAAAGATCTTTCATTGAAAAATAATTAACGCTATTCCACAGCCATTCATTTTTAATTTATAGAAAATTGGTTTTGATTATTTTTATCTCGTTCTTCTTTTCAATACACTATATGTTTTCCATCCTCATTGTTAGTGAACTTAAATAAAACAATAATTGTATGCATTAATAAATGATTTTTTTATAAATTTACACTATATATTAACGAGCGGAATCAATGTGACCGATTCGATTAATCGGTCATTTATTAATTTTCACTGTATAATAACGAGCGGAATCAAGGTGACCGATTCGATCTATCGGTTATTTATTGATTTTCTCTATATAATAACGAGCGGAATTAATGTGAGCGATTCCATGATAGATTAATGGAGAGTTATTTTCTTATAACCATTTGGAAACGGTTGACGATCGCTGAAAATTTTATACTCATATTAATATTGACCTTTCCAGCTGCTCACGACAAATCGCAGTAGGAGGGATATATTAATTTATCCATCACTCCTGGAAATACTGAACCCTAAGTTCCTACCCTCCCTTAGTACCTTTTCCGTACCGAAATTTCCCATACTTCATTTCTTTAAAAAAGACCCTCTTTACAGCATCTCCAAAGGTGACATAAGTTCCGAGAGAAAAAATTTAAAAAAAATAACCAACGTAACATAAATAACAAACATAAGTACAAAAAATTCAAACAAAATAGATAATAATTTTTATTCCATTGAATAGTATTTGCAATTCAATTCATCCATAATGGCATTACGTATAGCAACAATAGACTATAAAAATAAGGTACAAACAAAATGAATCAACGTATTTATACCTACAAAAATATACAAATAATAGAGAGAAGAGAGAGAAAAGAGTATTGATGTAAATAACAAAAATCGTTTCAATATTAATTAAAGTATTAAGAGAAAAGGCAAATTTTAAGGTAAACATTTACGTAGAAAACATGTTACAGATTTTATATAATAATGTTAGCGAATCAAAATGTAAGAAATTTCTGATTTAATTTTTAATATAGAATAAATGATAATATCAACGGAACTGATTTTTTCCAAACCTATGAAGCCTTTGGACTGGAGAATTAATATAATAGTTGGTTTCGGATGAATAAACAAAGAACAACTCAGGAAATCTCATATTAATATTTGGTTCTTAGATCGTTAATAGCTTAGTTAAGTCAGGTAACCTCCCGATAGCTAATTTGTATAAAAGTACCAAATCTATCATGATTCCACTGTAAATCGGTTAAATTAAGTTATTTAATTAGGCTTACATAATTATTTAAATAATTAATAATGCCTTTAATAATTAATACCAGCCTCAGAACAGACTTTGTCTAGTGAGGAGGGTAATGAAAAAAAAACATCTGTACAGAACCAACCTTAAATAAAGGCCCGGGTTGCCGGCACTGAAACTGAAACTGCCTTCAGAAGACAAAACAGCTGTCACACGTCATAATGATTATACAGCAGAACTTGTTTATAAATAAATTGTTTTTTTGTAAATTTATTGGATAACAATATAATTAATGAATATATAAAAGAAAAAAAATTAAAAGCCCATTAGGGCGTAAATAAATAAATAAAAAACTTAAGAATTCAAATGGAGTTCTACAAATAACACTTGATAACAGTAAAAAAATAAGGGAACAAATAAATCTTTTCAAATTATGGTGTAATAATGCTAGTCTCACACGAGCGCTATTCTCTAATGCGGTATTTGGGCGTGGCCTGTATAGATTGTGTTCTAGTCTTACACGGTAGCCATAATCTTCCTCTCCCCTTCCCTAGTATAGGGGGGTGAGAAAGTGTGAGAAGAAGGGACAGAGCACAGATTATCATTATATTTTTGTTACCTTGACAGCTGACCGGCGCGTAATCAGGGCAGCTCCACAATTTATCTGACCCACTATAGACGGGAAAAATCATTTTCAAATTTCGCTAGGCTAGCAGTTATGGCGACGGTATAGTAAGGTATAGCAAATAGGCCATGCCCACACCTTTAATATACTATCTGTCTTGTGTGAGACAGCTGAATTAGATTGCATGACAAGCGATATGGTTATATAGGCCACGCCCAAATACCGCATGATAGTATGGAGTAAATGAATTTAAAACTAAAACAAATGGATTCATTTGAAAAATCTCAATATTTTGTTCTCATCTACTTACGGTGCCTCAATGGTATTAAAATTTTGTTTATTCTGCAGCCCTTTTGCTCGAGCCTAGTTTTGCTTGCGGTGTGAGGTAACTACATTATTATTGCAGAGATTGAGAATGCGGAAGAATTTAAAGTAGATGCAGTACATTTCATTTCACTTTACGAGCTCAAATAATTGATGAAGGTTTTCAAGTGCTATTGAAGTATTTAAACGGAGATGATAGAAAGGCAAAGATTGACTATGCTAAATAATTTAAATATCTTGCACTTAAAATAAATCAAATCAAAGCTCACATTATTCACTCAGCTGGCAAAAGACAGTCAATTTAAAACACGTTTTTAAGGAAAAATTCAAAAGCTAAGAAAAGTTTTTTATAATACTTTGAAAACTGAAATAACAATTTCTTTAAATTTTGTAGGTCTTGGTGTCTAGAATAAGGTTAATTAGAATGTATCTTCGTAGGTTTTCATCAGATTATCTGATTCGTTCATTTTACATATTTAAAAGTTTTTTAAAACCACATAACAACTTTTTTACATTAAATCCACACAGGACGCCCTGAGGAAATGGGGATTCTGTATGGAGGGTCCTTTTGAGGAGAGGAAGGAATACACATGGGTTTTGAAGAGATTCATGTTGTAGGAGGGAGGAAACACAGAGGCCGGCAAATCGATCAACAGCCGGGATGTTAAACTGAAGACGAGTCATAGAGGCGTCACGTTCTCATGTGACAAATGTCACCCGTGTGCATACTTTGGGTGCGCGTTTGGCGTGTTTTCCTACTATGCACCGGTGCCGAAGGGATCAATGACGCTAGTTTCTTGCAGCATCTTCCATTGGAATACCAGTAGAACACGGAGAGCATACCTACCTGACGCCAAATGAAACAGACAACACGTTTCTGTACAGACTCAATCTACAGCGTTTGCATTGTAGTTTAAAAAAATCATATTCACATCTCTTAGCAATAGTTTCTAGGTACCATTTGATATAATGTAAAGGTTCTATCTAAACAAACGACGTTTGAAGGTAAAATAATATTTATAATTAGTATTATTAAAATTCCGAAGAAGTGAGCGTTGCTCATGAAACATGTTGGTATTTATAAACAATAAAAGTGGTGAAAACTAAGTATTTTATTAATTTCAATTAATAAAATACTTAGAATATAATAACAAAATATTATTGTTTAAAGATTTCATATGTTCTTTAATCCTTATTTCAAAGTTTCTCGAAGTTTTACCTATGTAAAAGAAACCACAATCATTACACTTCAATTTATATATTCCAGATTTTTTCATTTTTGAATCTCTATCTTTATTATTTACTATGTAATTTTTAAGTTTGTTATTTGGATAAAATACCGGAAGGTATTTACATTTAGGTAGGTACATTTTTTGTTAAGGAATTAGAAATTTTATTATTAAAATACATAATTTTCCTCCATTATTATTTTTAAATGACCCAATATTAAACCCTTTCCCTTTGTAAATTATTCCAGATTGCCTCTCTTTCCCCTATCCATTCTCATCTTTTCATTTTTGCCATCGTCTATGTCTATTATTTTTTAATGATACCATTGCGCATTGTCTATGTCTATTATTTCTCTATTGACACCATTGTCTATGTCTATAATTTATAACTAGTATTATTAAAACCCTGAAGAAGTGAGCGTTGCTCATGAAAGTACATGTTGGTATTTATGAACAATAAAAGTGGTAAAAACTAAGTATTTTATTAATTTAAATTAAAATGGTGCCACAAAATAAGTTTGCTGTGTTAGAATAATGATTAAGCTTAGTTGTGGTTCCGGTTTCGAGAAAACCTCCAAGATAATAAATACTTGAACGTTTATGGGTAGGCCCGCACACTATATTTTCCAATAATATATACTAAAATATAGTTAATGAGACAATTTAGTTATGTACCTACAGTATATTTTTTACTATTCATGTGTAAAAACCCAATTAAAGTAATAATAATAATATAAAACGGGCGGCACTTAGTTGGGCTTCGTCCAGTTTTAGTGAAAATAGGTAGATATCAGGTAGATTCCAATTTTGAATGGAAATACTAACTTAAATATACTTTGTCGCTTCGTATGTACTTTTTGATCCTAAACAGGAGTTAATTTGGTTTTGAGGATCAATTCTATGAGCTTCAATAATTCAACCACGCTTGTTCCTCTGTCCGACAGGACATTTGCAGTGTCAGACCGGACATTTCCTCTGTCCAATAAGACATTTTCAGTGTCCGACCGGACATTTTCTCTGCCCGACAGGACATTTGCAGTGTCAGACCGGACATTTCCTCAGACTGATAGGACATTTGCAGTGTCAGCCCGGACATTTCCTCTGTCCGATAGGACATTTGCAGTGTACGACCGAACATCTCTTCTGTCAGATAGGACACTTTCAGTGTCAGATCGGACATTTCCTCTATCCGATAGGACATGTTAGAGAATTTTTCTCCAAGACGTAGTGCACTGCTCTATAAACTTCAGAACTGTGGACACAATATCCAGTAGCGCAATGGGACAAGCTGAGGATGTGCTACAACAACATATTATACAGGTAACTTATGAAACTACTAAGCTTCTGCAGTGCAGAAGGGAGGGAGCACTCATTCCCCTCCTTACTTAACCACCAACTAGCCATATCTATCATAGCTATCTATTTCTCACAACATTATGCATCAAGTACTTCTTCAAACCTTACCTTTGAGCAGAAATTAGTTAGAAGAACTAGTTGTAAGAGGGTAAAGGCAAAGAGACGAAGTTGTTGAGCATGGATTCGTAACTAATGGTCCATTTCAAAATAATATTATTGGGATTACAAGATCTATTTTCTTTTAAATATATATTACCTCGGTAGAGAATCAAACCACGATCAACTGCTCAGAAGACAACTATGCAGACCTATAATGAAAATTAATAAATAAATATACATTTGCTCATATGTAGCAGATACTTTGTTGTTTGACATTATAATTAAAAAAAGAACAAATTATTACAGTGAAATCATGTTTTCAATTTTGTTTTATTTTTAAAATTATACATTTTAAATTTTAAAATGTAAGTACGTATAGCGTTAGTAAATAAAAAAAAATTGTGATTCAAATTTAGATCTGTCAATTTTTGACTAACTAACTAACCATCTCAGTCTTGACACAAAAACTCCTTCTTCATTCACATTCATACATCGTCTCATGCATATTATTCTTTCTATTGACATGGCCCGACTCAAGTATCTAATTCACTTAAGCGCCATGCCTTCCTCGGACGTCCCCGATTTCTGTTACCATTTACATTCGCGTCATATATTCTTCTTACACTCAATTCTTCGTTCGTTCGCTCTAAATACCCAAACCAACTAGGGGTCACTTTCTTAATTTTACTAATTGCGCTTACATCAGCCTTACATATTCACATTTCTCACTCGATCATACATGGTTTTATCACATAATATATGCCTCAGAAATTCATTTCTACAGATTTAGATGAATCAAAAATTTAAACCAAAGATGTACGAATTTCAAATATAAATTATTATTAAAACAAAAATAGTTTCGGTACCTACTTTATTGCTTGCTTCCCACAATCAGTTCCAATTTTTTTCGTTATTTTCAATTAAATTTACTATTTAAGCTATTGCAGACTAATTCACCTTTATGCGCACAATTTCGCTTTTCGAGAATTGGCTGAGTAAAAAAAGGTTAAGCACCCAGCTTCGAGTTATGGGGGAGGGGAAAAATATAGTATTAACGGTAAAATAATGGTCTATAGAGTCCTATAGTCAGTATTTCATACAACAGAGAGCCGTGTAGTACCAGAGAAGGTTCTGTAATTGCAAATTCAGTTAAGAGGGCACGGGAAGTCAATTTCCATGCAAATTTCTGCCAATTATTCCTTCAGAAGTTGGTCGAAAGTGCTCCGCGGTAACTTGAAGCGTTTTTACGTGGAACTGTACTGAATGTTAAGCTAAATTCACATCCATTCAGCTCTTAGGACCTGATTTCGCATTGAAATCGGAATAGCATCCGCTAAATTGGAAACGAAAAAGTTTCGTAATAAATTTGGGTCCATTGAGACAGGAACGCTTTGAAACACGGTTTTGGTCGGATTAAAGAAAACTTCTTTCAAATCATTAATGGAAAACATTTGAATTACCAAACACAATTATATTTTTAATGTTAAATAGAAACTATTGTTTGTAAAACAAGTTTTTTTTGAATAGCACAAAGGATAACAAATTACAGATTGAAAAAGTCTCATACGTAAAAATAATTGCCGTCGACGGGAAGTGAAAAAATGAAATAAGTAATAATTTTTTCATGAAATACTAGTACATAGTGAATTATTTGGCGAGTTTGGATAAACCGAAAGAAGCTTGGTTTATTTCCCGTCGGTGGCATTTATTTTAACTCGGGAGATATTTTTAATTTGTACGGGTATTTCGGGCGAATAATTATTGCTTAAAATAATTTGTTACAATTATTAAATTTCATTATTCTTCCACGAGTGGAAGATAATAAACATAAGTATAGTAATTTTTTGAGGTAGGAAAGGGAGGAATGATGGGTTATAGTTGCAACGGACTATAAGGTGTCTTTGACTGTTAACAGTCCATACAAATTCACTCACACAGTTTCACGCACATTCATGCAAAATCACACAATTGAAATAAAACCCACTAAACTCACCTTAAATCACATAAAATCGACCAAATCACACAAAAAAACCAAAAACTCACAGAAATTCGCCAAAATTCATACAAATACATCCATCGAAACTTTCTCAAATTCCGACAAATCAAAATTTTTAATAATGTAAACATAATGAGAAAGATTAAGAAAGGGAAGCTTAGATGGTTTGTGCATGTAAAGTGAATCAGAGACAAACGGAATGTAAGGAGAATATATGACGCAAATGTGAATCGTAGCAGAATCCGCGGAAGACATGTCAAGAGTCAGAATTATAGACGAGTATGTATGACAAAACCGAGTTGTTTGGCGGTCCGTCATTTCTGCCTACCCCTGCCGAGAAACGGCGCGATGGTTATCTCTTAATTGAATTACATGGGTGATATGTGGTGCCTGTTTTACAAGGAACTGTGTTGAGAGCAGGCACAGTTGGAAAGCATAAGTTATGATAGTTTACAGTAGTTCATAACAACAATACAAATAACAACACAGTATGAAGTATTTTTTAATAAAAAAAGACAAAATTTCCCGGGTTACGGTTGACCTGACAATATTTAAAATCTCCTACTACCACCACATTAAGCACAAAATTTTGCTTGTGTTGTGATGGAGGAGCCAGCTGAGGAAATTAACACACTACGCCTGGGTGGGACCCAAACGCGATGTCAACTCATTAAGTTACAAAACAATTAATTTCGTACAGTTGGAAATGCAAACTAATAAATTGGTTTTAATAAAATCTTTGATGTTAGATCTGCCTTGGTTGATGATCCAAGATTTGGTATATGATTCATATTTAAAGTAATTTAAGTGCTGTCTAATGGCCAGTGGAACAGCGTTGTATAGTTTTGTTGCAAAGTTTTTAAAAGTAATTTGAGTTCTGTCTAATGACCAGTGGAAGAGCATTACGGTATAGCTTAAAGTTTTATGCCTATGAAAAATTACAAACTCTGATCACCGGGATTCATATAGACCAATTTTGAAAATCTCAAAATTCTGACAGTGATGGATTTATAAATAATGGAGTTATGCCTGTTAGTTCGATCATATCCAGAAAAGTTCCCACAAAAAAACTCAACACATAAACACGTTACAAGGTTCACAGAAAACTTATTAATCATAAAAGCAAACAAAACTATATTTCAAAAAGGACCACACGACATGGCCATTAAAGTATATAACAACCTTCCACATAGTATCAAACAAATAACTGACATACTTAAATTTAAATCATCACTAAAATCATTTCTTTTAAACAAATGTCACTACACCTTAAATGAATACCTTACATAAATTAAATAACCTTTGTTTTTTAAGTTTTTAGATTTTCACGCCCAAAAGCATTTTTGTTGTTTGTTTTTGGGGTGTTATGCCGTGTTGCGCTAACTCCTTCTTTAGCCGACGTTTCGGACAGCGTTGCAGTGTCCATCATCAGGGCAGATCCGGTAGATCGGTAGATCGGTAGGTACCGGATCTGCCCTGATGATGGACACTTTTTGGGGTGTTATGCCGTGTTGCGCTAACTCCTTCTTTAGCCGACGTTTCGGACAGCGTTGCAGTGTCCATCATCAGGGCAGATCCGGTAGATCGGTAGATCGGTAGGTACCGGATCTGCCCTGATGATGGACACTGCAACGCTGTCCGAAACGTCGGCTAAAGAAGGAGTTAGCGCAACACGGCATAACACCCCAAAAACAAACAACAAAAAAAACTTTTTTTTATTTATTTTTTATTTACATACATTTGTTAACATGAAATTGTTTGGTTATATAATACAATGTGTATTTGTTGGGTTAGCTGGAAGAAATAGGATGTAACCTATAAGATATACCCTTTGTACTCTGTATTTTTGTGCAGTAAATATTTTTTTGAATTTGAATTTGAATGCGTTTCAGGCTTATATCGAATTTCACTCCACCGAAGTCAGCATGTAACAAATAAGACAATTGATTATAGTAAAATCTAAAAGTGTAATGAATAAAGTCAGTCTACACAAATAAAAGTTCCATAAAATCCAACGAGTCTAATCTATTTAGAAATTATAGATACTCCAGCATGAGGCAAATTTTTTTATTTTTTTTTTTTTTTTTTTTATTAACAAAATTTTTGATACATATACAATTCAGGTACATACATAGTAATATAGAATGAAAGAGTAACAAAAAAATCCCACAAAGGCGAAGCCTGAGCGTGGGTATTATAGTGTAAGGATAAAACAGTGGTGTTTAAAATATAGTTTTTTTTTAAACTTGTTAAATGTATCTATAGAGATCAATGTGATTGGTTTTTTTTTTTAGAGAAGTTTCTATTTTTTCTTTTTTTTTTTTTAAATTTACAAACATATACACACACACACACACACACACACACACACACACACATACACACACAGATACACGCACACACAGACACACGCACACACAGACACACGCACACACAGACACACGCACACACACTCACGCACACACACACACACCCACACACACACATAAAACATAGATGCATGTATATATTTCTTTGATTTAAAGAAATTAATCTTTAATTTACAGAGAGACATGTGGTAGTTTAGTTATTTAGAAACAGATGGCTTAAATTATAGAAAAAAGTTACTCGCTTCGAAATTATTTCTTATCCAACTTTTAACATTTTTCTTATATAAGTTCAGGTTTTGAGACATGTTGATGGAATTGGGTAAAGAATTGAACAATTTTGGGGCAATATAGTTGATGTGCCTTTGGCCCAGCCTAGTTTTGCAGTGAGGGACTGTGAACACGCATGTGGTATGTCTCTGGCTCGAGCGATTTGTGTTTTTGGTGAAATTGATAGGACGCGTAAATATAAATTTGAGACATTGAATACAATAGATCCGTCTTAGTTCCATGATTTCTGTTTCTTGAAATAACTGGTTGGTGGGATATGTCTTGGTCCTTTGGTACATTATTTTAATGATGGATTTCTGAGCGATTTCTAAGGGTTTTACGTGATTATTGTAAGTTCCTCCCCAGGCAATTATTCCATAGGAAATAGATGAAAGCACTAACGCGTCATAAACAAGTTTCATGGTTCTTATATTGACAATGTTGCTCATTCGTTTGAAAATGTAACTTAGGTATCTCAGTTTATTGACCGTCTTTTCTATATGGTAAGTCCATTTGAGTTGGCAGTCTATAGTAACTCCTAAATACTTGATATATTGTCCGAATTTCACGTCTTCGCAGTTTAAGCATGTCGCAAAGTTACAATTAGGGTTGTGGAACTTCAGATTAAGATTATTTTTAGGGGATGACTTTTGGGAATTGTAAAAGGGAATAAAGATAGTTTTATTCAAATTTAGACTGAGGAGATTTCTATCAAGCCAATCTTTGACTGTTGCAATACATTTGTTGGCTTTCCTGGTTGTTTCTTCCCACGTTTTACCTTGTACTGTTATTGCAGTATCATCGGCAAAAGAGAGAATTTTACCTGGTATTGCAATATTGCATAGGTCATTGATGTAGATTAGAAAGAGTAGTGGCCCTAAGACAGTTCCTTGAGGAATACCATGTTTTGTCAAGTCATAGGTACTTAAGCTTGTTCCTATTTTTGTGCGTTGTTGGCGATTCAATATATAGCTTTTTAATAACATGAAACTTTTGTTTTTAATACCGACTTTAGAGATTTTTTTTAATAAAATTTTGTGGTTGACTGTGTCAAACGCTTTCTTTAAATCCAAGAAAATGGTTAGCGTTTTAGTGTTAGAGTCAAGGTTAGAGTATATGCTTTTGGTTAAGCTAAAGATAGCGTCATCGGTGCACAGTTTGGTTCTAAAGCCGTATTGATTAGCTGAGAGGATATCATTAGATTCTAGAAAGTTCATAATTTGTCGTTTTAAACACTTTTCGAAGATTTTGGATAATTGAGAAGTTAAAGTTATAGGTCTGTAGTTGTCTGTTTTGAATTGAGATCCGGATTTATGTATTGGAATGATGTGAGAGAGTTTGAAGTCATTGGGGTAAATGCTATGCCTGATGCAGTTGTTGAAAATATGATGTATTGGAATGATTATATGCTTTTTAATTGATTTAATTGTGGTATTGCTAATGTTATCTGGGCCATTTGCAGACTTCTCTTTAAGGTTGTCAATTTGTTTTGAGATTTCAAGTTCTGTTATTTCGTTGAATGTAGATAGTTCATATGTAGTGACATTAGAATCTGAAAGGCCGGGAGGAATTTGATTCGAGTGAATGCTAAGACTGGGATTATCATCTATGAGGGTTGAGGCGATGTTTGTAAAGAAGTGATTGAAATTGTTTGCAATGCTCTCAGCGTCTTCGATGGTTGTGTTATTGTCAGTAATGATTTTTTGAGGAATTTTATGAACTTTTTGGTTCCTGTTTGAGATTTCGTTTATGACGTGCCATGTTTTTTTGGAGTCGTTATGAGCATTATGTAGTTGTGTAGAGTAGTATTGTTGTTTTTGTTTTTTTATGATTGAGTTTAGGTAGTTTCTAAATAAAATGTATTCGTTCCGTTTGGTGTGGTTCTGTGCTTCGTTTTTGGATGTGCAATATTTTTCGTGATTTTTATAGATCTTAAAAAGTTTGTTTCTGTGTTGTATTGAGATTATTAGTCCGCGCGTAATCCACGGTTTTATGTGTTTGTGCTTACTTTTTGGCGGTGCTATTGTTTCTTGACTTTTTTTAATATAATTTTGAAGTATTTCATAGAAGGTATTTAAAGCCAAATTTGGGTTGTCATTAGATAGGACAGCGATCCACGATTCTTCGTTCAGTAAGTTATTTAAAGTTGAATAGTTGATTTTAATCATTGCTTTGTTTTTCGGTTCAACAGAGATGGATAAATTTGGTGTATGATGGCCGTAAAAGGTGGGATAGTGGTCAGTTATGTCGATTTTTAATGTAGCGGATTTATGTTGGAAATTTTTGTGTGTTTTTAGAAATATATGGTCAAGACATGTATCGTTTGGATGATTAGGTCTGGTAGTGTTGTTTATATATGATAGGTATCCTGTGGAGTATAGAACATTTAGATATTCGTTTGCGGTCGGATTTAATACAGCGTTTTGTATATTTATGTTAATATCACCCATAAAAAATGCAAAATCGAATTGATTAGAGCTGTTATTGTTGATAAAAGTTTTGATTTCTTGTGTAAACAAAATTGGGGATAAAGAAGGGGAGCGGTATGCTGTTAAAATTGAGTATTTTTTTCCTTTGGAGGAGAAGGTTGCATGGACGGCATTTGCATATTTGAAATGAGTGTTGTCTATGCTAATGTTGGATATGGTGTGTATATTGTAAAATATGGTTATGCCATCGTGAGAGGTGTGTCTAGACGGAATTGAAAAAGTAGTGTAGTTTGGTAAGTTGAAAGGGGTACATTCACGCATTTGTGTTTCAGTGAGTGCAATAAAATCAATTTGGAAGGTTAACGAATTTAAAAGGATACAGAAATCATCAAAATTTTTTCGAATGCTTCTGATGTTCATGTTTAGTATGTTGAAAGATGTGTCGTAGAAAAGTGTGTTTACATCTTCAAAATTGTCACATTCAAGAGTTTCAGGGATGCTGTTTTCTTCTGAAGGGGCCATTTTTAGTTGAGTCCGGAGGTCATCTTTGAAGGTACAGGAGGGAGTCCAGGTTATTGAAGGGGTATGTCGCTCGCGTCTCTGATGTATATAATTGGAGTATCCTTATTTTTGCGGAGAAGGACGTTCCCGTTCTTCGTCCACGCGTATTGGTAAATTAAAACAAAAGATTATCTCAGAGCTTGACTAATCTCGAAAAAGAATTAGTGTGTTGATTGTAAAAAGCAAGTCGTGGTGATTTAATGTAAAACGTAATTGTAGGTAGAATATACATGATGATTAATACTGCAAAATCACTATGCATAATAATATAACTATTGGCACAAAAATATAAATTAATTTTACCTGATTTTATCTTTATATTGCTAATTTATTATTTTTTTTAATTTCACTTGCGCGGCAACATTCCCTCATCCCTTTCCTCCCCCATCCCGCTACAACGCCAAAACTTCTCTCCCACTCCCACATCCTACCTATATACTTAAAAATACATATATTCTTGTATTATGAATTATATAGGTTTACTACATTTGTTCTACTACCATTTTTATACTTGTAACTTAGTTCGGCTTTTAAATTTGTAACTTAGTCCTCCTTTTTATATTGTAGTCTACATTCACTAAATACTAGTTGTATAATACCAAATCAACCATCTGTAAACATTTATAATTGGTATGTTTCTCTTCCATCCTCCGTTGTATATTAAATTAATATTAAGACTCTTTATGTTCCTTAAAACATATAAATAAATAAATAAAATAGACTGAAAATTGGCGTACACATAGTACCAAACAAATTTATATTTTTTCGAAGGAAGCAAACACTTTGTGATGCGACATTATATGTCAAATGAAAAATACACTTTGTAAAACACCACTTTTATTTTGAATTAATATTAACAGCCAACCAGGTTTCGCTTAGCTCAAGATTCATCAGGGCTTATTATATCAACTAAAGTTATTTTCATACAGACACATATATATAGAAGAAAATAAAACAATGAGTGAAAGAGATAGAAATAAAATACACAAGTGAAAGAGATAGAAATAAAAAAGCAGACACCTTATTAGTGCTAGAACGAGAAAGGATGTATACTGATTACAGGATGGGTAAGAAGGGAGGGGGAAGGGAGGAAACAGTTTTATCAGAGGTTAACGGAATAAATTAAATATTGGACTATTAGTTAAATTGATTTGATTGTTGATTATATTTGATTTATTATTGACGGCTTTTTTAATTTCGAGGGCTTCTAAATTGTTTAACCTAATTCCAATTCCATTTTTATGTAATATTGTAGTCCCAGAGGTTTTATCAATTGAATGATTAGTTTTTAGTAGATGATTCGCGAATTCTGAAAAAACATTATTATTTAAGCACCTCAGGTGTTCTTTTATTCTTATGTTTATGTTCCGGGCCGTTTTTCCGATATAAAAAGCAGAACAAACATTACAATTAAATTTATATATGCCTGAGTGGCTAAGTTTATCATCAATATCTTTAGTGTTCGAATTCAATAAAAGGTTTTATGTTCAATCCTGAAAAAAACACAGCCCTTCAATAAATAATGGGCCTGATCCTGAACGAAATCAAAATGCCAAAGTGATTTACCGCTGGACCTTCGGAGCCGCGAGAAAACCGGACATAGCTTCGGGTGATGTCCGGATTGTCTTGATGTACTGTGGAAAATAAACAAGAATCAACGCAGTGCGGTTCGTTCTTGGTTTGATGGTGAAATGGCATAAAAACTTGCGGAGCTACTGAATATAATAAAATATTTAAAAAATATCAGCGCAGAAGAATACAGATATAGTGGAAACAAGGGAGAAATGACGCGGAAGTGGGCGACCAAACTGGACGGATTATCAAAGCGGTTGAGTCAACGAAAGTTATGGGTTTGTTGTTTAAAGTAGTGTAAGGCGCCCCTATATGTCGATTCAATTTGCAACAGCAGGTTCGGATAAACGATGCAACACTTCCGATGCCCGCTGTTTTATACTCATAAGGGGTTGATGGCCCATCTCTTTTGTTTCTATTATCCGTGGAAAATAGTAGGACGATAAAAGATTTACTTTAAGAAAGGTGATACATTACGCGATACACATCATGGCTTGGTCTATTTCAGCACATCTGAAATAGGCCAACCACGAAAATATAGCGTGGTCTGTCACAGGCTTAAACCAGCTTTTTTGATATTATAAACTTTTGTCGATCTACTGAAAGTTTTAAACTCTTCTTCAGTTAAACATTTCTTGATTATTTTATTTTTGTGTTGTGTACTTGCTACAATATTCCTAATTACTCCCAACTACCTGAAGCCAGTGAGACTAGGGTACCCGTAATTGGGGTGTGTTCTGAGGGGAAGGAGATTGGATAGAGGAAAGTGGGGGTGTATCTGAATACTCAGATCTGATCACCAAACATGACTAAAGGCATTTTAAAGAACCTTTTAATTCTGAATAGTGGTCCGTTCTGGAACGTGCCGCAAATATAATATGTTTACTAATTTCAGTTGATATATTGTGCAACAACATAAATGAATTTATCAAATCAAATTGCGTAGGCCAGGATTTTAAACCGCTACTTCCGGATTGCTAGTCTAAATCCTCACTTCTCGACCAGGAAGGCATCCATGCAATAAAATCTATTTTCTATCCATTTGTATTATCAACATTTAATTAAAAAACGATTTTTTTTTACTTTTCTATTTTTTCATTTTTAGACAAAACTGATTGGTTTGCACATATTACAACCATCTCCAGGCTGGTAAATAAGTAAAAAATGTATTTTTCACACGACAGTCTTTAAATAGCATGATTGTACTTCAATTAAATATATTCAAAAGAACTTCCCGTAAGTGACCAATATGTCAATCGCTAATTTTCTCAGCATTTGATCTTTTGCAGTTTCAGTTTCAGGAAAACTGACAGATTATTTTCTTAAATTATTAATTTAAAAGATATATTAATTTATTATCATGTTTAATCATCAACTATGCGTAAATTATTATCTCGAGTGATTCACACAACCTCAATTCTCTAATAATAGGGTTTCATAAAATCTTGAAGTTTTCCACGTATTTAAAAAATCTTTTAGTGCTTTCGTCCGACAATTTGTATTTACTTTGCCAAGAAGGATGTTCATTTTGCCGATTTATTAAGTGTTATACAGTTTGAAACAAAATACACCACGATATTCAACTCAAGTTCCAAGTCGAGATCCTTTTATACCCATATTGGTATGCAGAGAACGTTCACAAAACCTGCCGGGGGCCAGAAAGGATTGCGCTGAGTGGATCCTGACTGGAGTGTTGGGGTGTTGAGACTCTGTTTGATAGAAGACCAGGAATGGGAATGGGGAGGAGGAAGATCGTAGCGGAGGATGTGAAGGAGACGAATCAACTAGACCCAATTATTTGATCCTTGTTATTCGATTTATTTGAAAACTCAGAAAACTCAATGAAGTCAACTGGTACATAATTAATTAATCGACTTGGAGCCTTGAACATCAATTTACATTAACTTTGGTTTTCAAAATTTACTAGATAAATTGTACGAATTATGATCGAGCTTGGTTAAAAATAGAAAAAGCTATTTTACTATGAAATAAATATGCGTTTCTCGGGCCTCTTGCAGATGGTCAGATTATTTCCGCTTTGATAAAATTCATATAAATGGAACATTTCTAAACATATCCGAAAACTTAAAAACTCTGATAAAATAAGATTACAAACTTTATTATTAGAAGTAAAAATATAATTTCTTAAATATATATTTTTTCAAATCAAACTTCAAAAATTTAAAATAAAGGCTCACCTTTCTTTCTTTCAACTAAAATTACAGATATAGAAAAAAACACATACATTTTATTATAACTTTTTTGTGTTTAAATTGCGGTCGAAAACTTTGGCAACATTTGATTTTTTCTATGGTTATCTTTTATATTTGAATAAAAAGCGTGTTATTTATCTCTCTTTAAAACCAGGGAAACACAATGATTTCAAGACCTATATAACTTGTTCGAAAAGTGAACAAATTCGCCGTAGCATTTAAATTTGATTGTATTATCTTCTAATTGCAGCATATATGAATAATAATGTGACTGCTGACAAATTATTTATTAGAGGACTAAATAAAATTGTTACTACTAGCAGTCGGCAATGGCATTATTCTAACACTAGCAGAAATAGAACTATTATATACTTAAAGAGGATCCTTTAGTTCAATATCTATTTAATTGACCTTGAATGATTTAAAAATCATCGCATTTGATTGGTTTACATAAATTAGATGAGGAACGAATTGACAGCAAGGAAAAAACTTCCATAAGAATAATATAATATAAATGCTATGTGATTGGAGAACAAGAACATGGCACGACTAACTGAAAAATGCCTGAGTCTGGTCTTGTAAAAACTACACGTATATATTAGATGATACATGAATGTGAAAGAACCAAGAATTAGTAGTAAAGATAGCGACGTTTGGCATTCTACCCTCTCTGTTGAGCGAGAATACCACGTGGTGATGTCAATTTACAAATATTCTATTTGATAAAAGTTTTGGTCGCACATAATAAGGGAAGATTTTTTAATATTTATATTTACATTAGTCTATAGAAACAGACAACAAAAACGTGTCAGAAAGTCGTTTTAAGCAACGATGTTTGAAGGTACACACTTCCATTATTATTCAAAGCCTGTCTAACTAAATATGGCTTTTGAAGTCTCGCTGTGTCCGGCTTTCTATTCCGCAACTGAGTGTTTGTGTTGACTGTTGGCTGCAAATGTTTGTCCCGCTACCGCTCTTAAGCCAGCCCGGCTCTACCGTGGGCTGTGGACTGGGGACTACTGGCGCAGACTACTGAGGAGGTAGACGCTCTATAATAGAAGGGTCTAGATATGGGTCTGCGTGGAATACCGCAAAAGGAGGAAAAATGGATGGGGGGGGGGGTATCTGTGGGAGGTGGGCGCTAAGGGCATACACAGGGCTAGACGAAAGTTGCAATTTCTCCAGTATTTGGATTCATATAGCTCTATATTTGTATTTCTAACTCAAAGTAATATGCATCAATCCATTCCAGGGCATTTCTTGCAGATGATTCCATTCCTGAAACATATTACAAAACAGAAAAAGCGTTTAAAATAATCATCTATTTCTTTGATAGTCCATACCTCCTGAAATGCTTTAAATAATTGTTCGTACCGAACAACTACCACCATGGTCGACACCTCGACTTGTTATGTATTTCGTAAGGCAGAACGAACATGAAATTATCTTAAGGTCTCTTGGCATTTTCAAAATTGGCCTTAAAGTTAACAAAAGTTATTTTAGACAAGAATGGCAAAATATATTATCTTTTAAATATTTAAATATTTATCTTTTATTAGATTTTTTTTTTTTAAATAACATTAATTTTTTCATGTGTGTTGTAATAGTATTACTAAAACTACTTTAATACACATTCATAAATACGTAATACATATTATAGTATATAACAAATTTTATCGGAACCTAAACCCTTGAAAAATTCTGACTGTTTCTAGAAAAGACTCTCGCTTCCACTTCTACACGACTTCTGCTTAACACTCTTCAGTTCCTTGTGCCTAATGAAGTGGTAGTGGCCTCCCATTTTTCATCACATTTAGATTTAGGCCTCTCATGGTTCCTTCGTCAAATAAAATCGAAAGAGATCGTCCTGCCCAGCAGAAGAGTGCATTTAAAAAATCTGGAAAGGTAGTTAACTGCTTCTAATGGCGGCGAGAGTCTGCAGCTCCGGGTAAACTGACTTGTCATTGTTTGTTTCGATTTCATATGTTCTTATTTTTGCCATGGAATGGAAATCATTAGAATGTACAGAATTTAACTCTACTTAATTTACATTTACATTTGCGCCGCAAAATGTTTAAAACATTTGAGTTTAAAAAAAATTCCATGCGGTTAGACTTACATAGAGGTTTTCTTTATCCTGGGTGGGGAAAATTATTTCTATAAAACTTTTTATTAACATTGTCGCAAATAAGCAGCTTCAGCTATGTATACATATTTTGTCTGTTTTTGTTGTGTTTTTAGAATTAAGAGGGTGTCGGTTGTGGCTTATTGTTAAGAATTCCTCTGCATTCACCATTGGAGAAACCATAAAAAACCTTATTCAAGAGGAGACGGCATTTTGTCAACATGAAACGAAAATCTGTCGAACGACTGTGAGGTGTGTCTGTGTTCGTGTATGTATGCATTTGTATGTGTGTGTGTGCATGTGTGTGGATCTGTGTGTGTGTGTTTGTTGTTTTTTTAATGTTAATATATACTTATTCTAAAGTCTGCCTTTTTGATCACGGTTAAACTCGACAACCGATACCTTTGGTCACCGGAGCTGATTCGGTGGCTTACGGTGTATTAGATCGCCGTTGCAATCCAAGTTAATCGCAGGAGGTCTGGTTGGAGTTTGTTTTTTACAGCGGGGTTTCGGTTAGTTACGATTTCGTATCAACATTAGTGAACAATTATGTCAATAAGTCAATAATGAAATTGACGGTGCTCCGGCCCTGCTGGTTGAAGATGGGTTTGGCGTGGCCTACGAGGGAATGAGAGAGGCGCATAAGGTGGAGTATGTAGAAAATGTGGAAAGAGTCGAGAGGAAAGTAAACCTGGCGAGATGAATGGCGCCGAGTGGCCAAAGGGGGGGTAGTTGGGGGAAGTGGAGAGGAGTAGGGAGTGGCTAGCCCGGGGAATATATCCCACCTTCTCAACCAGAAAAACACTCGCTGATAATAACGCTTTTCAAACCACTACGGAACAATGCTCTTCTTCACTCGAGGGGGCTATTTTTATTTCATACCGGGAATGTTAAACTATACCGCTGGGCTTATCGGTTATCTTGTCCGATAGTCAGACGAAGTAGGGATGAGATTCCGCAAATATCTTTTTTAGCTCTTTTTTAGTGGACTGAGAGGTCAATGGTTTTATCCATTATTGTTTTTTACGAAATTATTACCAACACAGGCAAGGTCAATAAATTTTTTTCTAAAAGATCGTTGAAATCTGAATAGTATAATTCATTACATTTATCTACATGTAAGTAAGAGATGACAGTAGATGCATTTACACCTCTTTCCAGATAGTCGCAGGTCGCAGGAATTTTATACTATAAAAAACAGACAATAATATGGTGGCACTTATTATGTAGGTAATATAACTGAATATTTATTTTAAAATTCTACAGCTCATGGTGTCAATGATGTAGTTAGTTGAAAATTTCTGCATCTAGGCGATGCAATGTAAAATGTTGCAAGATCGTGTGTTTTCGTTTAAGAATTTGATCGTTTTGAATTATTATGCTGCTTATAAAAAGGAAAAAAATCCGTTTAATTTTAGTCGAGCCACGAATTATAGGAAAGGAACGAAGGCGTCGTGATTTCAATTCCTTCGCTGGCTAAGTCTTCCATCACGACACAAGCAACATTTTACGGTTTCTGTGGATTCATAGTTTGAAATGCAAAATCTCCTAGTTACGAACCCTTTTTGGAAATGCTTTTATTTTAAAATGAGTCACTGATATAAGTTAATTTGTATGAGTGTTACTATTCTTTTGCAAGAACGCATGAAACGTATGATAGTAATTTCATTTAAAAATCAAGTTCCTATATAATATTATAATACTTTTGAGCCTTGTACCGGTGATAATTTATTTGTCAACGTTCCCAACAATCTCAAGGCTGTGAAACTATAGCATCTCCGTTTGGGGTAGGTATATTTTAAAGCTAAAAGTATAGGGGAGGGGAAGGAGGTGGGGAAAGAAGTATCTAGCTATTCAAATCTGGTTACCAAACACCGCTAAATCCTTTTTCAAACAAGTTTTCCATTCTACGTGGGTTATTTCACAAGATCGAAATTATAAGTATCTACTACTATTTAACGAACTACTAAATAGTGTATCAACAGTTATACTATTCTATAATGTACTAGTGGATTCCGCAATACTTCGCTATTGCTAAATTCTTTCTCAAGCGTCTACCACTTTTTCCACCTACTACTACTATACACAACAATATTACTATTAAAAAACTACGTTATATCCACTATTTCGACACGTATCTGATTCCGGTGCAAAGATATTGTGTTAAATATTCCTTGAGCGTCCCCGACTTCTTATACCATTCAAACTACTTTCTAAACATTCCTGGTATTAATAAACAACAAATTTTGAAATTTTCAGCGATATCGGTTGACTTTATATGTTGTTTTTCTCGAGATGCGCAAGTAGATTTTCAGCTCTCAATTTGTATTTCTTAGAAATGCATATTAAAATGTTAATTTCTGAAAGATGAAACGATAAAACAGCTTTAATTTGGAGCCGTTGAATTTATAATTCTGAATGTATTAAAATGAATAGACCTTAAACACTCCTCCGGGAAAACAGAATCCAGAGTTTTGTGCAGTTTAAAAACTATATTTCAGTTTGTCCGTTGAATCCAAATCGGAACGAAGCTTCCCCCAGTTTTTATCCCAATTTGTTTAAAATGCAAGAACTTGAATATTTAAGACCGGTAAATAGAAATAATTTGAGCTTTCGTTATTTGTGGTTAAAACTACTTAACTCTTTCGTTCAGTTTGATAAATATTTATTTATGAATCGACAAGCATCTCAAATAGCATAATATATATATTATTATACGTTACTGAACTTAAAATTTAAAATAAATAATATAATATTAATATTATTTTTATTATCATATATACTTATTATTTATACTTGTGTATTGTTCATATAATATCTAATTTAAAAAAAAATTATAAATATATTTTATTTTTATAATTATATATATTCTTTGCTAACCCTCTGTCGGCGCACCTCTGAGTCAACTGAGTTTAGGCGGAATGTGCCTGGCAGGCACTGATTTGAAATATACTTCTAAACTACCTTTCAGCTCTCCAAAAGTAATTCATGACTTTTGTAGGAATGTAGGCTAAGAGAATACATGAAATTTGAAAATGATAAAAAAAATATTATAACTTAAGTAAGAAATCAAAAAAATAATCTTATTTTGAATAGAAGATAAAAAAAAAAAATTTTATTGAATGTTACTAGAACCATATTAAATCAGAATTTTTGTTTGTGATGAAAATCAGAATTGTGATGAATAAATAATGACATACGTACAATAAAAAATATGAAGAAAAATCGGGTGCAATGAGTCTAACAGAACTACGCTGTCAGGTGAGAAACCTAAATTACCGGAAAGAGCGGGATCAGATTCCGTTCTCGCGGGGAGACGGTAATAAAAGATTACGGCTTGTGCCTGTCAGATGAGGTGCACACGACGTAGGGTTAAAAAATATAACAGGTATACATTATGATAAATTTCTGAATAAAAGTAAGTTTGGCTGCACTCTATTCCACACACATTCCACAAATGTCATATAACTAGCTCTGTACTCCAAATCTCTACTAACATTTTTATGTTATAAGTTTTTTTTTTTTTTTATAGTGAATACCTCACAAGAGTCCCAACTGCTCCCGTCTGGAGCCAGTGAGACTATGGCATCCCCAATTGGGGGATGTTGTGAGGCTGAAGGTAAGTGGGGAAGGGAAAGAGGAAGGTGGGGAAGTACCTGGCTATTCAGATCTAGTCACTAAACACGGCTAAAGCCATTTGGAGCAACGTTTCAATTCTGAATAGTGGTCTTACACCAGGGCGATACTGGTAGTATCTTCCACTCTGGAACGTGCCGCAAATATACTATATATTATTTTAATTGATTAATTGTGAAATAACACAAATTAATCAAATAAAATTTATTTTCGCACTAAAAAACTAAGTTGATGTACTAAATAAGTCAGTTGTAGAAAAGAGCCTTGGAGAACAAAAATAATGAAAAAAAGACTGCGTCATTGAGGTGATTTATCACAAAAATGCACTATATAAATCATCAAACTATTAATATTATGAATACCATTGCACGATTATGTAAGTTTCAAAACCGTAATGTATTGGGGATTTTGAAAAAATGTTTGATGATAGGAAACAAAAAAATCACAACCAAGTGAAAGCTTCAAAATAATGCAGTTAAATTAATTTGATTTTCGCAAAAACATCCCTTAATGATTTAATGCAAATCATACTAAGAAATTCTTCTTCTGAATGTTTCCCATTTCATTTCATGAAGTCTATTTTATGAAACCTTATTATTTATCTGTAGTGGATTTTCCTTGAAGTTCATTCGGACCTCAAATTCACAGAAAACCTCAAATACTAACGTATCTCTGTTTTGAGGAAATTTGTTGAATTCTAACTTTTTTGGCAGTTTATAAATTGCGGTTACTTTGTAACTAAATGAAAAATTTATATATTTAATGTTTTTATAACTTTCTATTTAATTCATTTTAACTTAGCCGTACGAAATAAATAATTATGTAGATCCACATTTTCTTGGTAATACATTCTAAAGATAAATTTGGTGGAAGTGCGTTTTGGGCATATCCGGTGTGCCCAAATGAAGCTTATTTACCGTACTAAGTAAATAAAACGTAAATTTATAAATTTTTCAAAACACGATTTTCTTCAGTGTTTACATAATCAATTTTAATGGCTCATCTAGAGTCTATAAGTCAAAAAGACTTCTGACCTTTGTATTATTTATCCTTGTAAATATCTTAATTTTTTAAATTTGTTTTTTTGTTAGAAAAGGCCTTGTTTGAAGTTTAAAAAAAATATCAAAAACCCAACGGTTTTGATCGCCCATTTAAGAGTATGCAAAAAAGAGAAAATAATCAAAAAATATAATATATCACGAAATCGAACGAATTGAAAGGTCCCTAGCGTGGAATTGAATATGGCGGAAAAGGGAGGAAATAATAAAGCACCGTTGAAAATATCTTATCCCACCTCCGTCAGGATCAGACTGAAACCGTTGTGTAATCCCACTTTCTCCCTTGAGGGGGAACTAAGCCGCATTTGTAAAAAATGTTTTAAAATATCTCCAGAAATACTTTTTTAATTAAGGTCTCCGAAAAATTAATAGTTTGATTTGGTTCAGATAGCAAAAAAATCACTAAACTCATTAATTTTTAAGGTTTTTTTAATTTAAATTTGTTCATAAACAAATCCTGAAGGTACATCCATAGATCATGATGTGTAAATAATCTTTGTTACAAAGCAGGCATCTATTAAAATCAATGTTTGGGTCAGCTATGCTTTCATTTTTAGTTCTTAACACAACCGCTAAGTATATTTATTTGGCTCCGTCAAAAATTCCAAAAAAACTTTGTCTAATATTAGACTACAATATCAATATCACTGGACTATGACGGCCGGCATAGTCCAGTGGTAACGCATTGGACTGCCATTCCGAAGGTCGCGGGTTCGAACCCGGCGTGCGCAAATAAATTTTATTTGATTAATTTGTGTTATTTCACAATTAATTAATTAAAATAATATATAGTATATTTGCGGCACGTTCCAGAGTGGAAGATACAACCAGTATCGCCCTGGTGTAAGACCACCATTCAGAATTGAAACGTTGCTCCAAATGGCTTTAGCCGTGTTTAGTGACTAGATCTGAATAGCCAGGTACTTCCCCACCTTCCTCTTTCCCTTCCCCACTTACCTTCAGCCTCACAACATCCCCCAATTGGGGATGCCATAGTCTCACTGGCTCCAGACGGGAGCAGTTGGGACTCTTGTGAGGTATTCACTATAAAAAAAAAAAATTAAAAAAAAGACTCTCTACATTAACTTTTTCATTAAGAGATTAGATAAAACATTTGGTTTGAATTCCATCATAAAAAATGGCTGGCATTCTATCTATCCATCAGCTTACAAGCCGTGAAGGTTGGAAATAAACTGTCTGCCTTTGCAACACTTTCTTCTGGGGTACCCCAGGGATCGGGATTGGGTCCTCTTTTTTTCATCCTTTTTATAAATATGAAATCAATAGTCTCAAAATTCGCAAAGCTGAATGTTTAGAAGCAATAACTCGTTGGATGTCTTCAACTAAGATGAAGCTGAATCCATCTAAGAGGATGAATTCTGATCAAAACTTTGTACTTTGGTACCGCCCAGCATAAAGTTTGCTTTTCCTTTCAATACATTTGTGGCGTCGAGAATAATCCATTGAATAATTAATAATAAACCGCTCGACCTACTTAGTACCTACTCCCGAATTATGTACCTGCATCGCATCGTAAACAAAGTATGCAGGGACCTACTTGTCTACTCGCGACAATACTATCGCGCACTCAGTCTGGGACATTACGAGAACTCGTCAGAAGGTTCGAGTCTTCCGCCTATGCATAATTGCCACGCTGTCGAAGGTTCCCGAAAGCCTAGAATTTAGTTGCCATCCATCTACCTACTGCTACCGTCGGCCGTGTAGTATAAATAAGCCCGACGCAGCGAGTCAGTCAGTCAGTCAGTCATCATTCCGCCGTCAGTCTACAAGGATCAACGAGTGTTAACCCGCGCTACTTTTAATAGCGCAAAGGACGATATTCCCGGCTTCGCCCGTACCGCCATGGACTCTATCGGGACATCATCTTAGCGCCTTGTCCAGATCGCCGTTCCTGGCAAGCGCTGCTCGGATTACAAGCGCCTTGGTTCCAGTGTCTCTGACCAGCGCTTCTTCCACGCAACCATGACCACTACGAGGACACGCAGCATCCTCACTGATCACGCCGTTCCCGTTCAACTGCCTACAAGGTCCGCTGCACCTTCGGCCGCCTCGTCAGCACTGGAGTGCCTGAAGACCTACGTTCTTCGCCAGTGGCTGACCTTCATCGAGTCCCGGTCACCAGCGCCCGGCGTCGACTCACTGACCCGCGCTTGACCAGCACATCACCGCAGCAACCGGAGTATTCATCATCTGTCCTACATCATCTCCTCTTCACGGCAACTGACTTACCAATAAACACATGTGACCTTCACAACTTTCTTTCATTTCGTGCCTCTCTCCTGATCCCTAAACATATTATCAAAATAAATACCGGAAAGTCCAACAATGTCCAATTTTATAATTATGTCCTATTTGTTCGCACTGTATCTAGATTTCTCTAATAAACAATAAACGATGTTAACAGTGACCTACCAGGTAAGTATTGTACTGTATATTAGCTGCCTGTATGAAATGTAAATAATTAATTAAAACAACATATTAAGTATATTCTGACATCACGTTCATCAATCAAATGCACTGTGCAAATGGCTTTGTATCGACGAACCGGTGGATGCAACTTGTTAGCCAAAAATTGATAATAGTTCAACTAGTCTATAGTTAGTAATAAGATAGATAATTGTAGAAATGTATCATATATTTGTATAGCCCCCTTGAGGTGATGTTGCACCAAAACTGCGCTATACAAATAATCCAAATATAATAATTATTCTTTTATCCATACTACTAGCTCTAGGAATTCAGGGGAAACTGTATTGATGGCTACTCTTCTATCTTAATGGGCACACTCATGGAGTAACAATTAATGTCTTCATCTCTGAGATTTTAAATATACCTTTAGGTATGCCCAAAAAATCTCCTCTGGGACCGTTGCTGTTTACGATTGTCATAAATCATTATAATTCAATCAATCATTTTACATTATAAAATGCTTTGACTATGCAAATGTTGTACTTTTCGCCGATGGTATGAAAATATTCCTTCCTATTAATTCTATAATTGACTCCTATAAATTATATGAAGATTTTTATAGACTAAGTGACTACTGTATTATCAATCATCTCTTAACATCTCTGAATACTTCTAATGTGATAACCTTCACTAGATTTTTTTTATCGTAACTACCAAATAGTGAGCCAGTTACAAACTCAAAAAGGATACACAAATTCATGACCGAGGTGTTTTGCTTGACAGTAAACTTACATTCGAGGCACAAATTGATATGATTGTGGAGAAATTTTTTAGAATGTCAGGATTTTTATTCCGTGTTGGAAAAGAATTCAATAATATTCAAACACTTATGCCTTTCTTATTTTGGCCGCCATCTTGAATTTGATTTCATAGATTTGCTTCTATATACATTCTATTAAAAAATATACCCTAGCTAACAGAGAATAATTTCTAATAACAAACTTCAAGTTGTCGAGTTGTTGCTTTGAATCCTGTACAGTTGCATACCATTTATTCAATAAAAATTTATTCAGTTTAATTTCAGGTATATATTAGCGATTATTCCTCTTAGTGCAGTGGTGATAATTTATTTTTATATATTGTCATTTATTTGTGTTCTTATATATTATTTAATAAGTAAATAATTATAAAATTTTAGATTAAGAATCGCTATATTATGTATTTTTAATTAAAGTTCATTTGAATTTCTCATAGACCTCAGTACCGTCGATTTTTTTGTTGAAATAATAAATTCCTGTACTCGATAAAATAGTGTTTAGTTAAATTTCTACCGGATATCAGCAAATTAAAAACTATTTTACATTCTTTTATGAAAATCAGTCATTTTGTGGTTTAGCATACATACTAATTAATTAAACGAACAATTAGTTTAATCAGTACTTTTATAATAATAAAATGTGTCGGGTTTTTCATAGGGATTTTTATCTAATTTTTAATAGGGATGTTGCGCAGTGCTCATTCAATTAAAAAAAATTAAATGTAATTTAAATTTTAGTTATTCTTGGGGAAAATTGAATCTGGACATATAGTCGGAATTAAAAAAAATTATAATATTAATGTTTAATTTTGTAATGAAGTTCTTTATTAATTAAATTCTGGATACAGTCGCCATCTATGTATTGTTGAATAGTTAATGATTAGAAATGGTGTGAATCTGTGCTAACATTTTTGAGCTCTACTTTGTCGATAAGCAGTTCCCTTTCTTTTTCATTGTGTATGTATATCAACTGTCAATGGATTAGTATTTTTAATCTATAAAGGGCCTGTTCTCAGTCTAAAAGTGTTCTTTCCTTCAGAAATCTATCACAATAAACAGTGTTTATCTGTACCAGGGTCGGGGCCTGTTATCAATAAATAGTTATTGTTAACGTAGATATTTAAAAAGCATGTTTTGTGATAAGTAATAAAAAGGTTAAAAATACAACCAAAGTGTTTCCAGTAAAGGTCCAAAACCAGAAAAATATATATGGTCCTTACTAACCGGATTATAACCAAAGGATTATAAAAAACAAGAACCAGCTGCCAGGATATAAATCAAATTGGAAGCCAGATTGCAAGCAAGAAGAGGATGATCATTGAAATCGAGACTACGCTTCAGGTCACGTAAGATAAGTGCCTCCTATATCATATTCCAGCTCCTTTTAAAATTTAGTCAAGCCTCATGTATTGAAAACGTGTTATTTTATTGTTTTTGAATATTAGAATCAGTGTTCAAAAAATAATTCACTACCTACACGATAGAAACTGCATAATGATAGTTAAATAGCAATTTCATTTACAAATTTTGAATGGTGTCATTGTTGTATCCTTAAAACGGCTTAATCAAATTAATTTAATACGCACTCACGGAAATACATTTTAATAAATAAATAATATTATTGTCGTGCGGAAACAACAGACATGGAGAAATTAAAGCTGTTAGTGTCTAAAAGGGGCGTGATTAAGGGAAAATTGACTCGTTTTGCAGAGGCAATAAATACATTATCAGCAATTGAGATCAAATTACGATATGACCGGATAAAATCGCTCTGAGATGACTTCGAAACAATTCAGGAACAGATAGAATCATCACCAGAAACAAACGAACTCGACAACGACAACCAGAGGGAAGCGTTTGAGAATCAATATTTCGCATTATTAACAACGGCTAAGGGGGCGATGGATTCGGTAGAACAAAGCAAAGTTGATATAAAATTGCCACATTTACAATTGCGCGAATTCAATGGCAATCAAAAAGATTGGGTTAACTTCGTCGAAAACTTTAAAGCTCTGGTCCATAATAATAGTTTTTTAAATAACGTGCAGAAATTCTTTTATTTGCAATCCACGCTGAAGGGAAATGCCTTGAAAGTTATTGCCAATTTAGAAATCTCCGAATTAAATTATACTTCGGCTTGGGAATCGTTGCAGGAGAGATACTCAAATTTAAGAGCTACCGTTCATAAACATATCCATACGCTGTTTCAATTAAAAGAAACAGGAGGACCCGGTCGCGTTGAGATATTTAATAGACAAAACGTATGTTAATCTGAAAGCGTTACAAAACATCGGAGTTAAAGTAGAGCAGTGGGACGCATTGATCATCTATTTAATTTCATCCAAATTAGACACGGTTTCTCGTAAAACATGGGAACAATGTACGTTGGAAGGTGATCTACCTACGTTAAAAGAATTGTTGAAGTTTTTGACCACTAGAGCCCAGGTGTTAGAATTAATGAATACTTCCGAGAAAAAATATTCCAACCTACATCCAAGGCAAATAGGCAACAACTACAATAAAAAAGATTCATCGGTATTTTTAGCTGTAAAACCGAATGGCTGCGTTTTTTGTAAGGAAAAAGGGCACCAAATATACTACTGCAAGAAATTCCTCAAATTAAATATTCAGGATAGGATCGAAGCAGTCAAATCGATCCAAGCATGCTTAAAATGTTTAAAATTAGGTCTTCTTGCACAGAGTTTTAAGGTAACATTTACTTGCAGGCATTGTGACAAAGCAAGTCACAATACTTTGCTACACAAAGAAGATCATCCGAGGGATACTTCAAATTTAGATTCTGATGCCGAGGTGTCAGTTTCGAATCATTCTGCAGCCAGAATAGCAGAAAATTTGATATTATTGTCAACCGCCATGATAGGAGTGGTAGGTCGTGAAAAGAAAATTTTTAAAGCACGAGTCCTGATTGATTCAGGGGCGCAATCTAACTTCATGACAAAAGATTTTGCAAATAAATTAAAATTAAAATGTGAAGTGATAAACAAACCCATATCTGGAATTCATAATAACATCACACACATTAAGGAAAGAGTTTCAGTGAACATGAATTCTCTTAATACTGAATATAAACGTAAAATATCTTGTCTAATATTGCAGGAAATTAGGACAAACCTTCCGCAAGTGACCTTGGCTAAAAAGGAATTCAAGCTGCCGTCGGGATTGGAGCTAGCGGACCCGAAGTTTCATATAGCTGCCCCTATCGACATACTTTTGGGCGCAGAGAGCTTCTGGGAAATCCTGACCCACGACAGACTAAAACTTGAATCTGGGCCTACGCTTCAACGCACACAACTAGGATGGATTGTATCAGGGCCAATCAGCATGAACCCTAAGCAAAGGCCTGTATCAGATTTTTGTAGTTTATCTATAAACAAGAAAAGTAATCAAATAGAAAAATTTTGGAGACTAGAGGAAATTAATCCTATTAAGATTCAAAATCATGAGGAAAAGGCTTGCGAAGCCAGCTTTGCTAACACTCATACTAGAGATGCGGACGGTAGATACATGGTACAATTACCGCGCCGAGCATGCATTGATCAGCTGGGGAGCTCACTGGCCACTGCGGAAAAAAGATTTAAAAATATGGAAAAGAAATTTTTGTCAAATACCGAATTGTATTCACAATATATACAATTCATGCGTGAATATGAGGAACTAGGCCATATGGAAGTATGTGACCAATTAAAAGAGGATTGTAACTCTTATTTCTTACCACATCACGCTGTAATAAAAGAATCAAGCACCACCACTAAGGTGAGTAAAACAGTGAATCATACGTTTGGTTTAGATAATTGAAGTGTTTTGCGTGTAAAATTTTATTTGACCAGGAATCTAATAATTCCTGGTTGGGATTTATAAAAATGTTGGCATTCTCACCGTATAAATTTAAAGGTGTAATATTTCTATCTGCCTTGCAAATTATTTTGTGCATTTCTGAGCTATGAGCTTTCCTATGGAAAAAATTTCTTAGCATTTCTACCTGATTATGTTTCAAAGAAGTTATTTTGACTTTACCTCTACCTCCTAAATTTCTTGGTAAATTAATTCGTTCTTTAGCTGAATTTGGATGATGGCAATTAAACTTTGTTAGCGTAGTTCTAATTAATCTTTCTAAGTTATCTAAATCTGTATTGGACCATTTAACTATGCCAAATGAGTACGTTAATAGAGGTATTGCCCAAGTATTTATTGCTTTTACTAAATTTTTAGCAGATAGATTGCATTTTAAAATTTTCCTGATCCTAGTTTGAAATTTAATCCTAATATCATTTTTAATACTAGTATGGGCTAATCTATTTGATTGTGGGTATCCTAAATACTTATAAACCTCATCCCTTTTCATACTAGTAATTTGGAAATTTCTTAATATACTCTCGTCCCCATCTACAATTTTGCCTTTCTCTATATGGATCGTTCTACATTTATCTAAACCAAAAGTCATTTTGATATCATCTGAAAAATTTTTAACTACCTCGACCATTTTCTCTAAATTTTGTTCAGAATTCGAAAATATTTTTATATCATTTATTTATTTATTTAAACGCCCATAGGGCTTTTACAGATAATAATGTACATCTTTATTTATTTATATTTTTTTTAATTATACTGATCTTATATCTTATATGATAAATATATGATATACAAAATAATATAAGAAAATATCCGAGTTAACAAAATATAGGTACAAATAATTGAGATTAAAAATAGAGAATCTGCCAAAATCCTCCAAATCAATGGTAATGATTATAGGAAAGTATAAAAATAGTTTGCAGAGTAGTAGAAATAGTTCGCACATACCCCGTTTAATGTTTGTCAAGTTCATATTTGACATACAGATTTAATAATAATGTGTTTATAGGCTGATAGACATTCAGTACCGTTAGTGTTCACGCAATATTTATTTCCTGTATATCCATATCCATAAATAATAAATGCAAAACTAGCAGTTAAAAACCCGCTTCGCGGGTTTTTTTTGCTAGGCTCTGCGGGCGGCACTAGGTTGGGCTGCGCCCAGTTTAAGTGATACTAACAACAGTTACATTTAATAGATAGATATTAGGTCATTCACAGAGAGAGGGTGAGTATATATTGTCAAAACACGGAACAGGAAGGAGTTAATGAATAATAACATGCTCAATTTAGGCATAATAAAAATGACAGTTGTTTGAATAAATAAAATTTTACGTATTTGTGATGGATTATTTCAAATTAAACACTATTATTGACTACATGTCTACAACTGATATTAACTGTTATGGTACCTAATATAATTTGCTCATAGGAGACTTGCAGTGCTTAAATATGTGTTACAACCGTCAATGTCTATAAGTTGAATCAAAATCGTATAGTTTGTCACAACAATTAAAGATAGTTATAACAAAGTTGACTGAAATAATAGATTATTACATATTTATTAATTGTACTCGTGTTTATGGATAAAAGGAGGGTAATTGTGCGATGTGATTAGCAGTCGGTTTAATTAAAAGGCGTGAATTTTACTCCAACTGGTGGTAATTCTTTACCTAAAACTGTTACTGTATCTAAAATAAAGTTTAAAGTTAGATTATATATACACCTTCATCAGGAGAGTAAAAATCTATATATAAAGGTAGATTATTACAATATAGCGCCCCTGAGGTGATATCTCACAAAAGCGGCGCTATGCAAATTGTCCAATTAATAAATAAATATAGTGTTTACATTTTATTATGTGCGTATGCATTGATATACAATGGAAATAGATTAAATAATGTTATCCGATTAAACTTTATTTTATTAAAAAACAAATAACTTTTTTAACTTCACTTTATTATATACAACCAATACATGTTTCATGAACGAAGTATACACCGAAGTCAAAAATTAAATATAAATTACAATTGGAAAAAAGAAGTGGAAGGAGGGGGGAGGGGTAAGAGGAGACTGTGTTTATAAGAATTAGGAATTACAATATGAAAGACCAGTTAAGTGGGAAAATATTTAATAGAGAGTTTAGAAAAAAAATCTGGTTAGTTACATCTACTTTGATAAACATGTTCTCTTATTTCTAAAATTTCGAAATTATTTATTTGTGATGCTTTATATCCTGTGTGAAGTATTTTAAGACCTGAAAAAAAATGCATATAACCATAAAACAATATATTCATGAGACAAATAACATTTAATAACGGTTATTCTAATACATTGATAGTTAAAATACTAAATAAAATAATTAAACATATTATCTTCAAACTGTATTTTTACCCTATTTCTTAAGATATAAATAAACAATGGCGTAGAATTGTTGTTTGTGGATAACGACACTTCTAAAATTATATATATATATATAAACATTCCTGGTACTATTCAACCGGCGTTTTACACTAATAACAGAATGAATAAATTAATATATTCTTAGTAATAAAGATGGCGAAAATCAAACAAAAAAATCAGGAGTTTATAAACTCAATTGGGCTGGATTGTAATTTATTTTACAAAGGTAGAACCAATAGAAACTTTGAAGTCCGAACTAAAATACATCTCAGGGTTCTAAATTGAAATAGTGAATCTGAGTTTGCAAATCATCTTTTGAATCACACTTTCGATAAAAATTCAGGTCTTAAAATACTTCACTCAGGATTAAAGCATCGCAAATAAATAATTTTGAAATTTTTGAAATTAGAAAACATGTCAATATAAAATCAGATATAATTAATAAGCAAAAAAAATTATAAATAATAATGAAAAATGCCATTGCAAAGTTGAAATAAACTTCCAGAAGAAATCTTATTATTAAACGCTTGATGTTCAAGTAATTTTGCATATTTAAATATACTCGCCAGTCATTTGATTCGTTCTTACACCGCCAGAGGTGCGCTCTGTCGGCCACCTATTCCCGCGGTGCGTATCGGGTATCGGCCATATTGAATTAACGCGTGCTTTTTTCGTTAAACGTCAAACGTAATCACGTAATTGTGGATAATTTTCACTGTAATGTAATTAATCCAATGGATTATGAACTTTCTAAGACATATTTTCTTCGATATTATTCAAAAATTGTATGAGCAAAAACGATATTTTTGAAGAAATATCGTATTACATGTGGCGATTCTATTTCAGTATGAAATCGTGTCTTAATTTTTAATGTCTTATTTAAACACAATTTGAATTTGACCAGTCACATGGCCTACATCGTCCAGACGCAAGCGTATTAATACTATTAAATGCGAAATTGTACTACTCTCCCTTGTATTACCCTTAACTTTTATTCCAAACTTGCTTTTTTAACATTTTAGATAGAGGATTCAATGCTAAGCAAAACCAAAGAGGACTCAATGAGTTTCCTTGAAAAATCCCTCTTTTAATTGAAATGCCCGGTATTACTATTTTCTTACCTTTTAAATTGATAAGTAAATTGGTATTCCTAAAGGACATAATATTTTCTAAAAAGCTAATAATAATGATAGTTAATTTCATTTTAATTTAAATTTTAATTTAAATTTAAATTTAAATTTAAATTCAAATTCAAATTCAAATTTTAATTTTAATTTTAATTTTAATTTTAATTTTAATTTTAATTTTAATTTTAATTTTAATTTTAATTTTAATTTTAATTTTAATTTTAATTTTAATTTTAATTTTAATTTTAAATTTAAATTTAATTTTAATTTTAATTTTAATTTTATTTTAATTTTAATTTTAATTTTAATTTTAATTTTAGTTTTAATTTTAATTTTAATTTTAATTTTAATTTTAATTTTAATTTTAATTTTATTTCAATTTTAATTTTAATTTTTTATTATTTTTATTTTGTATTAATTATGATTTTATTTTTTTATTTTATACCAATACCTTGACATATTTTGAACATGCTTAGATAATGTATAATCCGATTTTTCCATCAAATTGGAGTTCCACCACTATTTAATAACTTAGTCAAATTCAAGCCTTCAGCAATGCGTTATTAATAACAATAACATACATCGTTAATGAACCACTGGTCTATTCACGCAAAACACAATAGTGTTCTCATTCATAACCTTTGAGATACCGATAATCCTTGAATTAAATTACAAATTTTCATTTAAGTACCAGTGCACCATAAAAGACAAGAACCGTAAAGGAACCGTGAAAAGCCCAGCCTTACAGTTTACCTCACAGACCTTCCGCCTTATCATTGTGAATAGAGAATGTGAATAAGATACCCGGGGTACTGAGACCTTTGTGTCCGCTACAATGGTACGTTTCAATCCGCACTGAGGACACGGGAGACACCACACTCCCAAATGGAGATCCATCTTATTCACACTTCGTGAGGATAAATTAACCGGCGCAAATGGTTTGCGTTGAAAGATGTAGAGTGTTGGCTTTTGATAAATAACTACTTTGATATTTATATTTTATATATCTACTAGAATAGGCCCGTGAAAAATCTCGGGGTACTTTGAGTTCCAATTTTGAAAAATAAAGTTAAAAATAATTTTCTGTTAAAAACTGCAAATATATTTTTGAAGTATTTTCTTACAAATATTATACTAATTATTTTGTACATATTACACAGTGTACAAAAGTACTTTACCAATCATAAAATTTTACATAAAATGGATTGAAAAGTTTGTTAAACCTTTTTCAACCACGAAATTAGCGGTGAATTATTAACTTCCCGAGGGATTCAATCAGAAATCTCTTAGAATTAGGGTTATACGTTTACCAGAATACACTCCGCGAAAAGATAAATTTGATAGGCCTGCTAAGGAAAATTCGACCGTAGGTCCGTCTAATATGCAATGGCCGTGCGTCGCATGTTCTTGTGCACGCCTTCCGCACTTACGTCGTTAAGATTCTGACTTTATTTTAAAGTACTCAATCTTAACTGTTCATTATTGATATTTATAAATAATTCATGACAATGACCACCATATATCATATAACACATCATGACAATAATTCGGTTTGGAAACAGCGTAGCGCTCGTATTGCCAGTGTACTTTCAAACACTGATAATGGTTGTCAACATTCAATATTATAAAGATGTCCATTAAAAGTCGTCCATATTTGTAAAAATAAATAAAAAATCACAAAATTTATGCACAATAAGTTCCGGAATGGAAAATTATTTTACTGTTTCATTGTTTTGAGGGTATTATAGCTATTATGATTAAAAAAATAACAGTGATGGAAAAATAATAACTAGAAAATAAAATCTTGTCATTGTCGATTGTCACAAAAAAAATTAGAACAGATAAATACACAAATAAACCATTTTCGTGAAATAATATAATTTTTATATTTAATCTTTCGTGGAATAGATTTCCTCGCTTGCGACGGGATATTTTATTTTACGAGCATTTTAAACCCATCTGAGGGAAAGGCATGCTCTCCTACGAAGCCTTCCAACCCCATATCGTCTCAACCCCTGCGCGAGATATAGCCTTAGGGTATTACTCAACTACCTGCTCTACGTGCAGACGTAATCTGACACTCTTCTCAGCATTAAAGAACGTGGATTTAATATTGAAATTCTATGTTGTATTAAAAAATTTAATGACTTACATCGACAATTTACATAAAAATTTTATTTCTTAGGATGGGTGTTTTCCAGAATTTGAACAATAATTCATAAAATTTCAGAGTTAAAATTCACGTTCTGTGAAAGTTCTATTCCAATTCCGTTACTATTTCATCGCAGGCCGAGTGTTTAATAATACTTGCATAATAACAGATCTTCAAGAAGACTTTCATAAAATTGAATATAAACTTTGAAATTGTTCAAATTCTGCGAAACAATCCGTCCTTAGACAAATATACATTTTTTTAAAATTCAAATGACACTACGTTGGTCTTCGTGATCTTAGTCAATATTGTTTGACACAATAATATAATGTACAGACGGTCATATTTATCTATGCAGACAACCAAAAGAGAAACTAAGAAAGTAGCCAACTGTTTTTTTTTTAAATGCATTCATAATGCCATCATTTCACCAAAACAAACACCAATAATCAACAAAACTTTCTACATTTTGACACAATATATAAAAATTTTCTAAAAGTACCTAACTAAGTCAAAACAATATTACAAACGACACATTTCGCGAAAACAAAAACATTAAACTATGTCATACAGCTGAAAAGCACATAGACGACTTAATGAATATCACATAATTTGTATAAATTGTTACGTCCTTAGGGCTTTTACAAAGATAATAAATACATAAAATTTTTAAACATTATGCAGAAATAACATATAAGTACTTACAAATAATACACATGAGAACAAAAAATACTTATATATATGTATAAATCGTTTTACAAACATATAAATCGTTTTACAAACATATAAATCGTTTTACAAACATAATGCAAAAATGTATCAGTTATGTTCATGACTAAATATTTTTGAAATAATTATAAGCAATAATTAGTCATCCGAAATACTAATACAAATTGAAAATATCTCCCGAGTAAAAATAAATGCCGCTAACAGGAATTGAGCCCGTGCCTTTTGATGTCCGGTCAGGTGCTCTGTATCCTTATAATTATTTGTTATCCTTTATGCTATGCATAAAACCTTGTCTTATAAACGTTAGTTTATCCATAAAAAATAATAAATATTTTTGCTTTGATGTAGGAAGGAGAGGTTTTAAACATAGCAAAAGCTCTTTCTATGTGTTGACTATTGTATGTATTGTTAGGTGAAATCGCTCTAGTGGAGAATAATATGAATATTATTATTGTAGAAAGCAATCACTTTGGGGTTTGACATATTTAATAAAATAAAATACTTTTTTTGTTTTAAAACCACGATATTTATTAATTTAAGAAACGACCGGTTTCGCTTTACTTAAGCATCATCAGGGTACAAATTAATACTGTATTAATTTGTAATTTGTAATTAGTATTAATTTGTACCCTGATGATGCTTAAGTAAAGCAAAACCGGTCGGTTCTTAAAATAATAAATATCGTGGTTTTAAAACAAAAAAGTATTTTATTTTATTAGATATGAATATTTAACGCTGTGGTTGTATTATAAAGTATATAACAAACTTCCACGTAGCATCAAACACATAACCGACATACTTCAATTTAAATCATTACTAAAAACATTTATTTTGAACAAATGTCACTACACCTTAAATGAATACCTTACATAAATTAAATACCTCTATTTTTTTTATTTACATAATTTGTTAACATATAGTTGTTGGGTTATATAATATAATGTGTATTTGTTGGGTAAGCTGGAAGAAATAGGATGTAACCTATAAGCTTTACCCTTTGTACTCTGTACTTTTGTACAGTAAATATTTTTTTAAATTTTGAATTTTTATATACTTATATCAATTTGGGAGGCGGGTTTGGGCACCACCGATAACCATTTATTGGATAAGCAAAACCTCTGCCATAGATCACCTCAAGTGGTTCGCCACGTTTGGTGATTGAGCAGGGGTTTACGAATTCAACAGATGTGTACAGATGCGCCTACCCACCAGCTGTGTGCCAGATCGGGAGAGGCTGGTTTGGGGAGACTCTTTTTTCTCTCCATCTGGTCTCTCGACCCATCGCCTTGTGCCGCAATGGAAATATAACATTCATCCATCACTCCTGGACACAATGATCCCTAGATTCCTACCACCCCTCACATTCTTATTCCATCTCAGAACTTCATCTCCTACCTTTCTTTAAAAGTGACCTTCTTACAGCATCTTAAAATGTGGCATGGGTCCTGTGTTGCGCTAAAGTACAACAGTACCTAGACCGTCCTAGAACCTACCGGACTAGTCGGCTGTTGATAGAACTTTCGACGCGCTTCCTGGTGGTACTACAGCCGGCTGCCAAAAATATGTACGTAACGCGACCACATACAGCAGCGATGAGCGTGTCACAACAGTCAGTCAGTCTTCTGCCACACACATCAATTGATATTTAATATTATTTGATAATCGTGCAATATAAATCATTTCACGTAATAATTCTTAAATATTATTATAATACTAATCAATTCAAAATCAAAACATAATCTCCACGATGTTCTGAATACAAATTATGCATCCTTTCAATTGTAATAACAATATTAATGTTCCTTGCACAGCGATAAATGATCGCTCATGGCTTCGTAATGTTCCTGCAAGGGATACTGCTAATGTCAACTTATTGTGAACTTCGTCTAGATGCCTAGAAGTTTATTACATGCCTATATTAGAGAAATTAGTGGGTAGTGTACTTGGAAGCGGAAACGCATTATAATTAATTGTGAAAATTTTTTATTGCAGATGGGAACACACCTACAACTTTATCAATCGGAATCATAATAATAGTCTCCTTCAACAGAAACAAACTTCCAACCATGCCTTCCATTGATATTCTTGACTCTAATTGATCAGCTCAGAATTTTGAGCGCCATCAAAGCCAGAATCAAGTTAGCATCTCAAAATTTAAATGTTAGTAATAGATACTGTACTCGAAGATACATAAATAGTATTTAACTGCTGATCCTACACAAAATGCAAGTGGGTCCCGAAATACTTATTGTGAAGCATTCTCTTCAAACTAATCATAAACACCTTTAAAACGTTCTCTATAAACCAGTTTAAATTGAACAGCAAGAATTTAAACACCTTTAAAACGTTCTCTATAAACCAGTTTAAAATAAACAGCAAGAATTAATAAACACCTTTAAAACGTTCTCTATAAACCAGTTTAAAATTAACAGCAAGAATTAATTTTGTGAACGCAAACCAAATAGTATGCACAACCCACATGCGCTCATTGCTTAGTTGCGTCCGATTCATTTAAGGCCTGAACAAACCGCCGCGTTCAAAGCGCGTCCGCGATCCCGTGCACGGTGGCGATCAGATGTTGTGTATGAACTTGTAGCAACGTGTTCACATCGAAGCGTTCTCAGATTGGCCGCGGCGTCCTGTGCAGCGACTGGACGCGGCGATCGCTCGCGTCCGCGATCAGTTGCTGCTTGCAGGATCTGCACGCTGCACGCAACGTAATTATCTCTGAGTTTGTGGTATTTCTCATGATGTCGGATACAAATAAAGAGAGAATGATCAACAAAATTAGCATCTGCCGATGGTTTTTTCATGTTTTCAGCAATTAAATTACAATTATTATCACTTTCGAAATAAAATATAATAAACATAATCGATTAACTATGAATATTCATATTTTTCCGATATTAAATCGCTTATTTTGAAATGTGTATTGACTACACAGCACCGGAACGCGTGTATTTTTTTAGCAAAGTTCTATGTTTATATTTTGTACAAAAGAAGTTGTAATTATTATATATGTGTTCGATTAATTTGTTTTATGTAAGTGTAAACCATTCTTAAGAATTTTGTCCCCATTAATCTGATATTTAAAATATTGAAATCGAAAGAAACTCTTGTAATTAAAATTCATTAAAAAATAGTTTATTCAAATATACATAAATTCTAACAAAATTGCATTATGGGTTTCATTTTATCCTACCAACACGTCGAAATTATTTATTTTACCAAACCGTCTTTTAAGTAAATTTACACTTTTCAGGGGCTTTTTCACCATCTTCCCAATAGCTTATCTACCATACTAACGAATATTATTCAAATAAAAATAAAATACTTGCAGTGGTTAAAAAAATCGGCCAATTTATCCAATATATAGCCACTATACATAGGTTCGATTACCGAATTATAAACTCCAACTTAATAAATAAATAAACCGTAAATCGTTAATCGAAAATATTCGTTATTAGGGTAGATAAGCTACTATCTTCATCATCTGCAATAGCCGCTAGAAGTAATAATTCTTCTTCAGATTCGTCTCCAAACATGATTATGATTATTTAAATGGTTCCCGCTCCGAGCTATACCTACCACACAACCGACACGAACGTACGAGTGCCACGGACGCCAGCTGATCGCTAGTTGATCGCTAGTTTGGTGTGAACGGTTCTGCACGCACACAGGACGCTCACCGTGCACCCCATCGCGGACGCAAAATGATCGCGGCGGTTTGGTCTTGCCTTTACGGGGTAGCTACGCTCGTCTTATATTCCTTATTTTGAAAGTAGGAAGTTTACAAAATGGATTTTGAAGCGTTGCATGTACTTTCATCTGCAATTAATTTAAACAAACCAGTTTTAACGTATCAATTAAATAGTATACCTATATGTTTTTTTATCAAACGCTATTTCTGTTAAAAAACATAAATTAAAACGTTTACTTTAGCTAGAGTCGAGAAAATCTTGATGGTAATATAAAACGTCGAAAAAATGTGTTTTATAACAAACACATTTTTTCAGGTAGTTCGGGTAGTAGTGAACCCGCTCTATAGGAAATGACGATTAAGAGAAAAGCACTACATATTTATAATATTAAAAATGAACATTGTTACAAATTATCGTTATTTGAAAGTTCAATCATAATTGTTTGTCATACTTCCCTATCTCACTATTCAAAATAGAACATTTCTTTTAAAGAAAGACAAACACTAAACAATATCCTACTACCACCTCAATGAGCGGAAAATGTTGCTTATGTTGTGGTGGAGGATTTAGCCAGACAATGAATTGAACACACTATGCCTGGGTGGGACCCAAACGCGATAAATTGATAATCCGGCCTTGTGTGGGGCGGTTGTTGTTGTGTTGGAGAGATTCTCTTTGCTTGCAACTTTGGGAGCCACATTCGACACCGGTGCATAGCCAGGAAATACGCAAAACGTGCGCTGAACATTTGTAAGCGAGTCCGATTCGAGCCGCGGTCAACAGTGGTTGTGTGTACCTTACTATTGCCTAGTGCCGTTCGCCCGTTCCTGCGCTGCGTACAGATAAGAGATCATTGTTACATATTATTTAATATTGTTTATCGTTTACCTATTTGTTTGCATTCCTGCTTACGGCTAATCCGTTTTTGTTTGTACAGTCAATGAAATAGACTGCGTATTATTTTTTCAGTTTAATTTTTAAAAGTTAAGTTTTTTTTATATAATGGAGGAAGATGAAGATAGGCCTCCCGACCCAGGGTCGATATTGGATTTTTCTGATTCGGAATCTAATACGAGCCAGGTTTCTATTACGCTCCCATCTCGTAAACGACGACCATCGCATAGCCTTCACATTCCATCGAAAGTTAAATCTATACCGCCGATTCAACAAACCTCGACCCCTAACGACCTTAACACCAATAGTAACATCCAGCCAAGTACTTTAACTAGCGATAATGCAAAAAGTACTGAATTACTGCATCCTGCTTCAGCTTCCGGTCCATTTACCGTTAATGTTCAGAGAACTGAACAGGGAAAACTTATTCATCCTTTAGATTTTGAAAATTCGTATTTGACTCAAAAAAAAATAACCTTGGTATTGTTAACGGTTCAATTAAACCGGAAGGGCGATATAAATTATCTATCGAGTTTAACACTGCCGCTTCCGCAAATGAATTTGTAAAAAAAATTGACTCGCTCTCAAATCATAAATATAAATCGTTCATCCCTACATTTAACCTTTCGAGAATGGGTCTTGTGCGAGGAATTCCCGCGGAGATCCCAGAGGCTGAAATTGTTGATGCTTTGAATAATTCTCACGGAACACCGAAAGTATTAAAAGTACGTCGACTGAACTACAAGGATTCTACTGACGGAAACACGATCTGGAAACCTTCCCAGTCTGTTGTTGTTACATTTGAGGGACAATCCCTACCGTCTCGTGTGTTAATTTACTATACCTCGCTTCTCGTCGAAGTTTATAAATTTCCAACAATTCAATGTTTTAACTGCTGCCGGTTTGGACATTCGAAATCCGTATGCCGCTCCCCCCCACGTTGTTACTATTGCGGAGAAAGTCACCCATTTGATCAATGTCCGAAATCTTCCAATGATCCCATTTGCATTAACTGTTTCGGTGCACATACCGCGGTCAGTCTAGCCTGTCCGGAATTAAAAAGACAGAAGAACATAAAACATAAAATGGCTACCGACAACATTTCGTACTTCCAGGCCTCAAAGTTAATCTCTCCTGCGAAAAAATCATTCGCAGAGATGACATCGTCCTCAGCTCCTTTCCAAACAACCACCTTTTTAAATTCAACGTCATCTTCTCACAGAGAAACTATTCTCAAGCCAGTCAAACCTAACCCAAAATATACACCTTACCTTGATAAAAAACAATTGAATAATATTTTGGCCAGCCCGAATGGGAACGCCAAATCCCAGACGCCCAATGGGTGTGCCATTAATGGTAATTCTTCCCCTCCTGCTCTCCCCGAAATAATGAATAATAATTCTTTTATACACACTTTAATTACCCTTTTAATTTCTATCCTTACAAACAACAATACTGTACCGTCCAACGCTGCCGATTACATTAAATCTTTATTATCTTGCCTCCCCAATGGCTTCGAAACTGAACAAAATCCTTCAGTGGAACAGTAGAAGCCTCTTCGCTAACAAATCTGACCTAATTCAATTACTCGCCAGATAATAGCAGCTGTCTTATCTGATATCACAATATTGTCAATATATATTCCTCCCTCTACGACTTTTATTGAAAATGAATGGGCACCAATCTTAACCCAGATTTGTTCCCCTTATATGATCCTTGGAGATTTTAATGCACATTCCCCTTCTTGGGGTAGCGAAATAACAAATCGTTCTGGCTGCAATCTTTTAGATTTTATTGATACCCATAACCTATGTTTTTTAAATGACGGATCTCCGATTATGACGGATCATGAACATACAACACAACAATTTTAACATCGTTACAGCGGCGAGTAGCAGGCGTCCCCGGTGCGGGCCAAAACTGTTGGTAAATTTTGCCAACATTCGCGGCCTGCACACAAATTTAAATTCCGTCCATCACCATCTTTTGTCCCAACGTCCCAACCTTCTTTTCCTATCAGAAACTCAGATAGCCGAGCCGCCAGACTCCTCCTATCTGGACTGCCCGGGCTTTACCCTCGCAAGCAAATTCCGACTGAAAGGAGGAGTCTGCCTCTATAGTCGAGCTGACGTCAACTGTGTGTGACTAATGAGTCTGGAAAACTCCAGATTCGACGTAATGTGGGTGCGCGTCAATCTTGCCAGTACGGCAAGATTCTACGCATGTCAATACCGCTCACCGAACCATAGCGAATCAGACACTTCCGAGCTCTTCAAACATTTGAGCGATACTATTGATGATCTCTTGCCCCGCTACCCTTCGGCCGAGTTTGTTGTTCTGGGGGACTTCAACGTTCATAACGAACCATGGTTGAAGTTCTCAGGCCCAACGGACTCGGCTGGCCGACAGGCGGAATCTTTTGCCATTTGCTACGGATTAGAGCAATTGGTTCAGGAGCCTACAAGGGTTCCTGATGTCCAGACTCACCGCTCCAATCTGTTAGACCTATTCTTAACTACTGTGCCACACGGTTATAAGATTGACGTCACAGCGCCTCTGGGATCATCTGACCACTGCCTAGTGACGACATCAATCCCCGTTAGCCTCAGACCAACCAATGAGAGGCTGAGGAGAAAAGTGTGGCACTATAGGTCAGCAGATTGGTTCGGTATGCGGGCCCATTTCAACGCTTTTCCGTGGTCAGCTGTTTGTTTTCGGACTTCGGACCCTTCAAGATGTGCCCAGGAGATTGGTGAAGTCATCAAATCGGCGATGGATGGCTTCATACAATCGACTACTAAAGAAACTGGTGTGGGCTCAAAGCCGTGGTTCAGTCGACAATGCTCCGAAGCAGTTCGACGAAAAAACGCGGCTTACCGAGCCTACAAGACATCTCGAACGCCCGAAAGCAGATCAGCGTACAACAAATCGGCAAAGGAATGCAAGAGAATCATCAATAGGTCAAAATTCGAACACGACCTGCAGATCAGCAAAAAGCTGGCTGCCTGCCCGCATGGCAGCAGAGCATTCTGGTCGCTTGCGGGCTCAATAGGTCGAAATTTTTGCAAACCCAGTTTGCCACCTCTTACCAGACCTGACGGCTCACTAGCAAACACCGCCACCGAAAAGGCTAACTTATTAGGGAAAATGTTTGCGGAAAACTCGACCCTCGACGACGGGGGTGCTGTTCCGCCGTCGGTTCCTCACTGCGGCTTCTATATGAAAAAGCTGAGGATCCGGCATCGGGATGTACTCCACGTCGTACGGGGGCTCGATGTTAACAAAGCTAGTGGACCTGATGGAATACCTGCCCTGGTATTGCAGAGGTGTGCTGCGGAAATAGTTCCAGTTTTGACAAAGCTCTTCAAAATGTCCCTGAAGTGTGGCACCGTGCCCTCTGGTTGGAAAAAAGCGGTAATTCACCCTATTCTCAAGAAAGGTGACCGCTCCAACCCGGCCAACTACCGCCCCATAGCGATCACATCAGTTCTGTCCAAAGTGATGGAACGTGTGATCAACGACAAACTGCTCACATACCTCGAGAAGAACAAAATTATCAACGACCGTCAATACGGATTCCGGCGGAACCGCTCGTGCGGTGATCTTCTCGCGTATGTGACGCATGTTTGGGGGCGGTGCCTGGAACGTCACGGTGAGACCCAAACGGTCGCACTAGACATATCCAAGGCCTTTGACCGGGTCTGGCACCGAGGACTTGTCAAAAAATTGCATTCTTACGGACTTCCCGCATCCTTGTGTACGTGGATTGCTGACTTTTTAAGGGATAGGTCGATTCAGGCAGTTGCTGACGGTTTCACCTCTTCCTCGCACTCCATAAATGCTGGCGTCCCACAGGGATCGGTTCTGTCTCCGACTTTGTTTTTGTTGCACATCCATGACCTTTTGACATGTGCACCGATTCATTGTTACGCGGATGACAGTACAGTTCATGATAGCTTTTTGTTTGACAAGCCCCCAAAGGGCACACAAACTCCAACGGCTCGGAGGGCTTTGAAGCAGAGAATGGACGGTTATCTCGAGAGTATTTCCTCCTGGGGTAAAAATAATCTCGTCGAATTTAATGTTTCAAAGACCCAATCCTGTCTGATTACGTCTAAAAGGGATCCAAATGATAATCTAGTCTCCTTTAACGGAAGCAATCTTCCGAACAGGCCTTCCATTGATATGCTTGGTGTAACTATAAGTGACCAGCTCAGGTACGGGGGCTCCATCGAAGCCAGAGTAAAGTTGGCCTCTCAGAAGCTGGGCGTACTGTACAGGGCCCGCAGATACTTTAATAGTACACAACTGCTTACCTTGTACAAATCGCAAGTGCGCCCTACTGTCGAATTTGGCAGCCATCTCTGGTCTGGAGCCCCAAAATACCTGAAAAAAACCCTTGACTCTGTGCAGAAACGGGCGGTCCGTTTGATAGATTCCCCAATCTTAACAAACGGACTGCAATCTTTAGAGCACAGGCGTCAGGTAGGTATGCTGTCCTTGTTCTATCGGTATTACAATGGAAGATGCTCTGAGGAACTAGCGTCATTGATCCCTTCGGCACCAGTGCGTAGTCGGGATACACGCCAAACGCGCGCCCAACATTTGTACACGGTTGACACTTGTCACATGAGAACGGGTCGCTTCTACGATTCGTTCTTAAGTTCAACAGCTCGGCTGTGGAACGAACTGCCGGCCTCTGTGTTTCCTCCCTCCTACAACATGGGACTCTTCAAGACCCATGTTCACTCCTTCCTCTCCAAAAAAAGACCCTCCACACAGCATCCCCAAAGATGACATAGGCCCCGAGGGAAATTATTTTCTTCAGGGCCTCCTGTGTGGAGTAAATATAAAAAAAAAAAAAAAAAAAAAATCTCCTACCAGATTCACCCCCCCTCATCAACGAAAAAGTGCTGTTGATATATATCTTTGTTCGTATTCGTTAGCATCTAAATGCTCTTGGAATATCCTAAACGATCCCCTCTCTAGTGATCATTTCCCAATTATAATCCGCTTCCACCATCAATTTAACACTTATTCCCCCCCAGTTAAAAATAATCTCAAATTTAGAACGAAAGATGCGAATTGGAGCACTTTCTCTTCTGAACTAGATAACCTTATTAATTTAACAAAATCGTCCCCGGGATACATCAGAATGCAATGTGAGACGTTTCCTTCTATGGTTATAATTGCAGCAGAAAAATCCATCCCGAAACGCAATGCGAACATTAAAATAAAACACTCTACTCCGTGGTGGGACGAGTAATGCACTCGCTCCGTCAACTCTCGAAAAATAGCAATTTCCTCTTTTCGTAAGTGTATGTCACTATTTTTTTAAATTTTGTATCAGTTAAAAAAGCCCAGGCAGAAACCAAACGAATTTTGCAAAATAAGAAGTGCGCTGGATGGCGGAAGTTCTGTGAGAACCTGTCTCCGGAAACTCCCCAGTCTTCAGTTTGGTCTAGCTTAAGAAAAATTGGATCATCGTATTCTCCGCCAAGAATCAAACATATATCAGAAGAAATTCTTATAGGATTTGCGGATAAAATAGCCCCCCCATCAGTTACCGGATGTGAAGAAATGCCTTCTATTAAGCCGTATCCATCTCATTATAACTGGCTAGATGCTCCTTTCTCCATTGATGAGATGAAACGAGTGATAAGAGCCCTTTCTGACTCTGCTCCGGGTCCCGATGGAATATTTTATAGTTTCATTAAATCATTTTCTGATATGGCGGTTGAATATTTCTTATCTCTTATTAATAATATGTTTGAAACAGGACTTATTCAAGATCTTTGGAAAACTCAAAAAATCATTCCCATTTTAAAACCTGGAAAAAATCCATCTGAAATTTCGTCTTATCGGCCTATTGCACTTTCATCATGTTTGATGAAAGTAGCGGAGCGTTTGATAAAAAACAGACTAGAGTGGTTTGTTGAAAGTCAAGATATTATCTCACCAAATCAGTATGGTTTTCGGAAAAAAGAAATGTACAATGGATAATTTAAGTTTGTTCACAACTGATATCCGAGTTTCTCAATCCCTAAATTCTTATACATTGGCCACATTTCTCGACCTTTCATCAGCTTACGATGATGTTTTACTGAATTTTTTGAAAGAAAAGCTAATTAAAAAACAAATCCCCCGAAACTAGTCCAATTTATTATTAATTTGCTCACATATAGGTCCATTATTATTGAGTTTCCCTCTAAATGCTTAAGGCGCAAACTATGGAGAAGTTTACCCCAGGGTTCTGTTATCAGTCCTCTGTTGTTTAATATTTATATAAGCGACCTAGACTCAGTAATTCCTTTTTCTATCAAGCGACTTTACTTTGCGGATGATATCCTTATATATTTGTTACATAAAAATATTATTCTTGCAGCTAAGGAAATGAATTTGGCTTTACAATATATTAAAAGCTGGTTGTCAATAAATGGGATGAATCTGGCGGCATCTAAAACAAGGGTCGTAGTTTTCACGCGCAAAAGAAAAATTCCCCACTTCTCAATCTCTTTTGATAATGAGCCTCTACAAACCGCTACTCAAATCAAATTCCTTGGTCTTCTTTTGAACCATAAACTTTCCTGGCTTCCACACATTCAGATAATTTCTACAAAGTGTGAAAAGGGACTTAATATGATGCGAGCAGTTTTCAGAGTATGGTGGGGATCTCATCCTACCACTCTTAAATTAATGTATAATTCCCTAGTTCGGAGCCACTTGGATTACGGCACATTCCTTTTTGACCCCCTCCCTAAATATTTAGATAAAAAAATGGAAAGAATTCAATCAAAAGCCCTCAGAATGATTATTGGAGCTATGAAGTCTTCTCCAATTAATGCGCTTCAGGTGAAATGTGGGGAGCCTCCATTATATTTCAGAAGGCAATTCCTTGCCAATAAATATATTTTCAAGGCTTTATCGTTATCACATCATCCTATTAAACAAAGTCTTAGTCGGCATAGTGTTAATTTGAATTTATTTATTTATTTATTAGATACAAATAATTACACACATATTGAGGAAGCTTTGGCTGTCCAACTAGGAAATTTTCCCGTTTTAGGACAGCCGAATTGCCTGGTTTAGTTAACATTTGTACACGCTGCTGTTATGAATTATATTTCCATACTTTTCATTAATAGTTACGATAGTAATATAGTCTATATACATATATATTTATCAAAGTAATCAAAATTAAAACTTTTTCAGACATATTTGTACACCTGAATATTAGTTTTTTTTATGAAAACACCTAATAAATTTTATCAAGGTACATGTAATAATATGCAATTAAGGAACACTGTATCAGGGTACATGATAACATACTGGATTAATTCAATTTAAAGTTACAATATAAGAAAAATATTAGGTGGGTTTCTTAATTTGATCGCTGTTACTGTGCTGTGTATTAATTAACATAATCAAGGTACATATAATATAATATACATAATCAAGAAAAATATAAACAAGTTACATGAAAACATATTATATAAACATTATCAATCACAAAAATTATCAATCGCATTGTATAAATCAGATGCATGGTAGGATTTTTTTATTTAACTGCCAATAACAATGAATAAATGTGAGTACAGAACATTTTTGTTTATCTGTTGGTCATCATAAGTTCGCTTTCGACTCTTCCTAAGTCTAGAAGCCAATAATAAACTAATTTACGCAGAATGCTTATGCTTTTCGATTTCCATAAATCGGGTAAGAGGTTGAATAATTTTGGACCAAGATAATAGAATTGTCTTTGGGCAAAGGATGTCATAGTAGTAGGTGGAACAACTGGATTCCTCCTTGAATGTCTTGTGTCGTGATAATGATCAATGGAAGGGTAGTGGTGACGTTGTTTTTGAGTGTGTAATAATTTTTTTTTTATGTATAGTTGCCTTACATCAAGAACTCGTATATCTTCGAATAATACATCACTGAGGTACCTAAATGGTTTTTTTAGGATGACCCTTAGTAGTGATTTCTGTGCTTTTGCTAAGGGATCCAGTATTGTTTTGGTACATCCGCCCCTTCCCAAAGATGCATATTCAAGTAATGAGTTACACAGAGCATAATATAAACATTTCAGATCTTTTATGCAGAGAATATTTCTAATGCCCAGGAAAAGATGAGTAAGTTTTCTGACTTTTGTGGAAATTGAGTCTATATGTAGGTCCCATCTCAGAAATTTGTCTATCACAATTCCTAGATATTTTATACTATCTACGCATTCTAGGGTGTTACAATTACAAGTAGTTGGGTTATTGCAGTGATGTTTAATAATGTTTTTGTTTCTTTCGGTTGTCCCGCTTGAGTTGCACTGAAGCGGATGAATTTTGTTTTCTCCGTATTGAGTGTGAGTAGATTATTATCAAGCCATTGTTTAACACTGTTTATACCAGCTTCTGTTTAACTGTGAACTTCATTCCAGTTTTTACCTTCAAATAACAAGACCGTATCATCTGCAAAGGTAATAATGTGGTCGGCAAGGGAACTGTTACATAGCTCATTAATATATATATATTAAACAAAATTGGCCCTAGAGTACTTCCCTGAGGTACACCAAATTTAATATTTGCTGAATCGCTTAGAGTATCATTAATGTTCACTCTTTGGCTTCTGTTTTCTAAATAACTAACCATCCACTTTAATAGTTGACCCTTTATTCCAACGCACTGTAGTTTTTTCAACAGAATTTTATGTGATATAGTGTCGAACGCTTTGGCTAGACTTGATGATTTGACGTTCTTTTTTTTTGAAGTATTGATGATTGCTTGAAGTGAGCTCAAAAAAGTGTCAATATTTTGGAAAGCGGGTGATCTGTAGATTGCAAAGATACATAAGTTGTTGTTCAAAACAATTTTCAGACAGTTTGTTTGTGATAATAAAATTTCATCTACTTGTGCTTGTATTCCGTCTCTGATGTAAACAACGATTCCACTTGATTTATTTAAACTTATGTTAGTGTGATATTCAGAGTAATTGTGTATAATTTTGGAGGTGTATTCTTTATTTATCCAACATTCCGACAAAATTATAACATCAAATGAGTAATTAAATTGATCAAGAAATAATAAAAAATCATCGATTTTTGAAATGCTTCTGATATTCTGATGTATGATTTTTAGACTATATGAGCCCCAATTGTATTTGTTTAGATTATTTAGATCATAAATAACATTTGTGTTATAATTTATATTGGAATCATTATAATTATCATATGGTAAACGAAACATATTTAGTATATTTTAGATAAGTGTAGTATTGCGTAACATAGTTATTATATTTTAGATTAACGTGGTGCTGTGATAAACTTTCGCATAATATAAGTTTTAATACAATATCTAATTTAGTTTTATTGACACCTAAAATTACTATGAAGCTGGTGATAATACAAGTTCCTAGCAGGTAGTGGAAAGCAATAGACATGATGAAGCGGGAACAACGACTAAATATAATAGTAAACAAGCGAGACAAAATATACCTCGAGAGCGAAATTGGTACAATTTTATCACAGTGCTGACAATTTTGATTCATCGGAAATGAGAATAGCATTTGTTCCCGCCTCTTTTCTAATATATATGTTCCCTCCTTTAACCCACGCAAATCGAAACATACGTTCCTTGGCATATTGGCGTGTCTTAAACCAGAGCTGCTTTGATCGAAGGGTCAGTTGTTCGGAAACGTAGATAGGCGAGCGAGGACCGGCAATTCCAATGTTCAATGTGTTTAGTTTGTCTTCGGTATTTTGTTGATTTTTATTGTAATTTTTCACATCCGCTAGCAGCTGATCTCTAGCTAGATTCGTCTTTAATTTGATAATTATTTCTCTCGGATGATTCTGTTTATTATTTTTCTTAGCTGACCGATAGATAGAGTCGATATCTTTAGTTTGAATCGAGGATTTTGTAGTCTGGCAGATGTTGAACATTAAATTGAATTTTAACAAAAGATTGAGTGAAAAAAAAATGTTTTCCTCTCCTAATTAAAAGTTTTCATCTCTATAATTCTCTGTCATCTTCCCTCCAATATCTTAAAGAAGTTCCCAATCTCCCTATATACAATATTCCATTTAAGGCAATCACTTTTATGCTGAACACAATAACATCAGACTTTCGGAAGAATATTTTAACTTCCCTAAATAAATTTCATAATGTGGATGACTGTTTTAAAATCATTGTGGCTTCAAAATTCCCCGGATTTTCCATCCTTTTCACTGACGGTTCCAAATTTGAAAATAAAAGATGTGGAGCATCGATATATAGTCCAAAATTTAACATCAATCTCACTTATAAATTACCGAAAGAAGTTTCCATATTTACAGCTGAATGCTTTGCAATTGAACAAGCGCTAAATCAAATCCAGGTTCTCAACATTCATCGAGCCTTACTATGTACTGATTCGCTAAGTGCTCTAACTAAAATTATGTCAAATATTCTATGTTATCCGGAAGACAATATTATATGTAAAATAAAAAATCTTCTCAATTCTCTAAGTGAATCTGGGTTTGAGACGATATTGGCATGGGTTCCTGCTCATTTGGGTATAGAGGGTAATGAGATGGCCGATTGTTGGGCAGTCTCCAAAATAAGAACTGGATCTTTCTATGCTGGAATTCAAAACCATATCCCTGCTAAGCCATGGTTTCACGGTAAAAAACTGTCAAAACGATTCATTTCATGTATTTCGAGAATGAGAATCGGTCACTGTTCAATTGCATCCCATTTGGCTAGAATTAGAGTTTTGGATGATCCGGTCTGCCAGTGCGGTGTGGAAGAGGAAACCCTCGACCACGTTTTCTTTAACTGTAAAAATCATTCATCTTTCAAGAACATATACCGCCGTCTTATTAAAATCACACAATTTTCAATTTGGTAGGCGGGAATGGGTACCGCCGCCCTGGGAACCATTTATTGGATGACCAACACCTCTGCCACAGGTCACCCCAAGTGGTTCGCTACGTTTGGTGACTTAGCAGGGGTGCCCGGGTTCATGGGTTAAGGTTTGCCCAGGTCTTGGTGGCGGGTGCGTCGGCCCACCTTCTGCGTGGCGGGCCGGTTGGGAGATGCTGGTTGAGGGAGACCCTTTACAACCGGTTACCGCTGTCCGGGCCGCTCGATAGTACAGGGGCCCGACCCTCAGGCTCACGACTAAGGGTGGGCTGCCCCATCAGCGAGTGAAAAAACCCCGCCACTGCTGTTGTGCCGGTTCGTGACCGGAAGGGACCCAGCAGCAGCGTTTGGGGCGCATTGGATGCCCTCTCCAGCCGGACTCTCCCAGCCTATCGCCTAGCACCGCAGTGGGTGGGCTGGAACCAAACGCTCATCACTCCTGGACAGCCTGAACCCCACATTCCTACCCACCTCTCATACCTTTCCATTCCAGACCTTCCTTTCACTTCATACCCTTAAAAAAAAAAAAAAAAAAAAAAAAATTAAAATCATGAATATACATAAAAACAAACTTAACATCTTTACAGCGGCGAGTAGCAGGCGTCCCCGGTGCGGGCCAAAACTGTTGGTAAATTTTGCCAACATTCGCGGCCTGCACACAAATTTAAATTCCGTCCATCACCATCTTTTGTCCCAACGTCCCAACCTTCTTTTCCTATCCGAAACTCAGATAGCCGAGCCGCCAGACTCCTCTTATCTGGACTGCCCGGGCTTTACCCTCGCAAGCAAATTCCGACTGAAAGGAGGAGTCTGCCTCTATAGTCGAGCTGACGTCAACTGTGTGCGACTATTGAGTCTGGAAAACTCCAGATTCGACGTAATGTGGGTGCGCGTCAATCTTGCCAGTACGGCAAGATTCTACGCATGTCTATACCGCTCACCGAACCATAGCGAATCAGACACTTCCGAGCTCTTCAAACATTTGAGCGATACTATTGATGATCTCTTGCCCCGCTACCCTTCGGCCGAGTTTGTTGTTCTGGGGGACTTCAACGTTCATAACGAACCATGGTTGAAGTTCTCAGGCCCAACGGACTCGGCTGGCCGACAGGCGGAATCCTTTGCCATTTGCTACGGATAAGAGCAATTGGTTCAGGAGCCTACAAGGGTTCCTGATGTCCAGACTCACCGCTCCAATCTGTTAGACCTATTCTTAACTACTGTGCCACACGGTTATAAGATTGACGTCACAGCGCCTCTGGGATCATCTGACCACTGCCTAGTGACGACATCAATCCCCGTTAGCCTCAGACCAACCAATGAGAGGCTGAGGAGAAAAGTGTGGCACTATAGGTCAGCAGATTGGTTCGGTATGCGGGCCCATTTCAATGCTTTTCCGTGGTCAGCTGTTTGTTTTCGGACTTCGGACCCTTCAAGATGTGCCCAGGAGATTGGTGAAGTCATCAATTCGGCGATGGATGGCTTCATACAATCGACTACTAAAGAAACTGGTGTGGGCTCAAAGCCGTGGTTCAGTCGACAATGCTCCGAAGCAGTTCGACGAAAAAACGCGGCTTACCGAGCCTACAAGACATCTCGAACGCCCGAAAGCAGATCAGCATACAACAAATCGGCAAAGGAATGCAAGAGAATCATCAATAGGTCAAAATTCGAACACGACCTGCAGATCAGCAAAAAGCTGGCTGCCTGCCCGCATGGCAGCAGAGCATTCTGGTCGCTTGCGGGCTCAATAGGTCGAAATTTTTGCAAACCCAGTTTGCCACCTCTTACCAGACCTGACGGCTCACTAGCAAACACCGCCACCGAAAAGGCAAACCTTTTAGGGAAAATGTTTGCGGAAAACTCGACCCTCGACGACGGGGGTGCTGTTCCGCCGTCGGTTCTTCACTGCGGCTTCTATATGAAAAAGCTGAGGATCCGGCATCGGGATGTACTCCACGTCATACGGGGGCTCGATGTTAACAAAGCTAGTGGACCTGATGGAATACCTGCCCTGGTATTGCAGAGGTGTGCTGCGGAAATAGTTCCAGTTTTGACAAAGCTCTTCAAAATGTCCCTGAAGTGTGGCACTGTGCCCTCTGGTTGGAAAAAAGCGGTAATTCACCCTATTCCCAAGAAAGGTGACCGCTCCAACCCGGCCAACTACCGCCCCATAGCGATCACATCAGTTCTGTCCAAAGTGATGGAACGTGTGATCAACGACAAACTGCTCATATACCTCGAGAAGAACAAAATTATCAACGACCGTCAATACGGATTCCGGCGGAACCGCTCGTGCGGTGATCTTCTCGCGTATGTGACGCATGTTTGGGGGCGGTGCCTGGAACGTCACGGTGAGACCCAAACGGTCGCACTAGACATATCCAAGGCCTTTGACCGGGTCTGGCACCGAGGACTTGTCAACAAATTGCATTCTTACGGACTTCCCGCATCCCTGTGTACGTGGATTGCTGACTTTTTAAGGGATAGGTCGATTCAGGCGGTTGCTGACAGTTTCACCTCCTCCTCGCACTCCATAAATGCTGGCGTCCCACAGGGATCGGTTCTGTCTCCAACTTTGTTTTTGTTGCACATCAATGACCTTTTGACATGTGCACCGATTCATTGTTACGCGGATGACAGTACAGTTCATGATAGCTTTTTGTTTGACAAGCCCCCAAAGGGCACACAAACTCCAACGGCTCGGAGGGCTTTGAAGCAGAGAATGGACGGTTATCTCGAGAGTATTTCCTCCTGGGGTAAAAATAATCTCGTCGAATTTAATGTTTCAAAGACCCAATCCTGTCTGATTACGTCTAAAAGGGATCCAAATGATAATCTAGTCTCCTTCAACGGAAGCAATCTTCCGAACAGGCCTTCCATTGATATGCTTGGTGTAACTATAAGTGACCAGCTCAGGTACGGGGGCTCCATCGAAGCTAGAGTAAAGTTGGCCTCTCAGAAGCTGGGCGTACTGTACAGGGCCCGCAGATACTTTAATAGTACACAACTGCTCACCCTGTACAAATCGCAAGTGCGCCCTACTGTCGAATTTGGCAGCCATCTCTGGTCTGGAGCCCCAAAATACCTGAAAAAAACCCTTGACTCTGTGCAGAAACGGGCGGTCCGTTTGATAGATTCCCCAATCTTAACAAACGGACTGCAATCTTTAGAGCACAGGCGTCAGGTAGGTATGCTGTCCTTGTTCTATCGGTATTACAATGGAAGATGCTCTGAAGAACTAGCGTCATTGATCCCTTCGGCACCGGTGCGTAGTTGGGATACACGCCAAACGCGCGCCCAACATTTGTACACAGTTGACACTTGTCACATGAGAACGGGTCGCTTCTACGATTCGTTCTTAAGTTCAACAGCTCGGCTGTGGAATGAACTGCCGGCCTCTGTGTTTCCTCCCTCCTACAACATGGGACTCTTCAAGACCCATGTTCACTCCTTCCTCTCCACAAAAAGACCCTCCACACAGCATCCCCAAAGATGACATAGGCCCTGAGGGAAATTATTTTCTTCAGGGCCTCCTGTGTGGAGTAAATATAAAAAAAAAAAAAAAAAAAACACACCAGTCCCCCCTTAACATTTCATACCTTTTATCTCTTAACAATTCTCGTGTTCATACAGCTTTATGTAAGTTTATTAACCTGAATGAATTCAACATTTAATTTGTTTTAGCGATCTAAATGATTCCAATGCTTAATTTGTTTTATTATTCTCCCAATAGATTAACCGATTTTTTTTATCCACTTTAACTGTTACCGGCACAAAGCACTCTTTTCAGGGTGAAATGCCTAAAACCAAAAAAAAAAAAAACATTTGTAAACGGTTGACATTAAATCTGCAGCTCGTTCTTGAGTAGTGTGGAAAAATATGTAAATGGGCAATCATTGAAAAACTAATTTCAAAGTTTTTTTAATGATTTAAGTACTTACTCACCAACTTATTTTAATAAAATATTAGGTAAGGTAAATGTTCTTATTATTCCAAATTTGAATTTCATGTGACTGTTTGACGTTTGATTATGGAACGTGTTACACGGACAGGCAATATTCAGTTCACGGGTGACTAATGTGACGCTTCCGCTCTTACAGTCCTGTAGGTAGGTACTTCATACCTGTCTAGTTCCTTCCTATTGCATCTCTAGTCCACCGTATCCTTTCAGTGGCGCAACTACAAATATTAGACCCTTGCAAAAAATAAACACTCCTCATTTTAAATAACACTTGAAATATTTATCAATTATTACAATCATGATGAACTTGCACTGCAATAAAAAAACAACATTTTTATTTATTTATTCGAAAATTAGTATATTACAATAAAATTATAAGCTGCTCTTCTCACTAGGGAATTCCTGTGTCGAGATGTACGGATTTACAATATTTGCGGTAAATAAGTATTACACAGTACCTGTTTTGGCTTATCAGCTACAATAATTAAAAGAACATACTGACAATAACAAGATAAATAGTATGAATAATTATTAACAAAAAACAACAATAAATAAATAAAAATCAGTAATACTAACAGGTTTGGCGGCCTGTGTGGTCAAGGATTATTTCGAGGAAATTTATTTCAAAATTGTACTAAAAGTTTATCTGACAGTTAATTCATTCACGTTTTTATCAAGATTACCAATAATTTGTAGAGATTCTTAATAAATTAGTAATACCCTTTTCTCCGTGTATATCTTGGAAATTTATTTATATTTTATTCAATGAAATCGGAGTGGATTTTGAAGTGAGGAGACCAAACAAAAGAATCATACTCGACTTGAATTCGAACTAAAGAGGAATATAAGATTATTGTGTTGATAAGTTTAGTCGAAAAAAAAAACGAAGTACAACGTTTTAAATCCTTTATTTGTTACTGTATTGATCTGTGAGTATATTATTATTCGTGATCAAAATGAGCCCTGGGTCTTGCGCGATAGAGATACGCCCCTGTATCCACCATTCAACCTCCACCTACTGACACCGCCCCCCCCCCTCCCCTTATACTGCGACTCCGGAGAAGTACTTGCACCAAACTTGAAGCAGTTGATTAACCCTCTCTTCCGTCTCCCCGTGGGGTTGAATAATATTCAGATTTGGGGATGAATTTGGTCCACATTAATTGGTTTCTATTATTATTATTATTTTAATGTGCTTCATTTTTTTTTCTTCATAATACCTACATTAATCTAGAATATTATTTTTTAATAGTGGAATAACTTTTGTTTTTCTTATTTCACAGAATTTCAAAAATTCAAATTACCAAAATTAATTCTACATATCTATTCTATTATGTAATTATGGGCGAGATGCTTTCCAGAACTGAAAAACCAACAGAACTTGCATAAAACTTTCACGAAACTTTAAAATTAATTTCAAAATTTGATGAATTGTTCAATGTCTTTGAAACAACTGGCCTTTAATGAGTAAACCCTCAAGTTGCTCTCAAATGAAAAATGTGAAACAAAAAAGACAGAAAAAGATTGAGTCGTGTCTATAAATTGAACCCACGATAAAATTAAAATGGATATATTTATCCAAGACAATATTTAGATGGCGTTTAATTAGGGTTGAATCTTGCGGTGACCCAACAGTTGATCCCCCGAAAATTGGCCCCCCGACAGTTGGCACGCTGACAGTTGATCCCTCTGCCAATTGATCCCTAGTACGGTCGATCTCCTAAAGGATTATTAATTCTGTATGCACATCCCCATCGGTAAAGTAAGTATACAGAGAGGATTAACGGCCGTTTAACAAAAAATGATATTCATATATAAGCAAGACGTCTTGAGTGGAAGTTCACTGTACAGATATTTTTGGTAAAAATAGTATAATGTCCTCGAAAGAGAATGCAATGAGAGTAACACAATATAGCATACTTATTTATGCAGTCTTTTTTAGAAATACGCTATGAATACTTAGATATAACACAACTTCGTGTCCCGAAGAAGTATGTAGAAAGAACATACAGCCGAAGGTAAAACAAAAGTCGATATACTTATATCTACTGGCATCTTAAGTGGAAATGCTATACACAAATACGTTTGTAAACAATAATGCACTGTCCTCATTGACTAATTACAACTAAAACATATTTAGCTTTTTTGTCCTTTCTTCTTCAAATATTTAAAGTGGGAGCTTAAGTCCCTTATACTCACTAGTGTCTCAGAGAGATTGACTCTCATTTTGTGAGTCAGTGTTTGTTAATCTCGTAATTCGAGGTTGTAAAATGGAGGTAAAGGTAGGAGGTGAAGGTTTGAATTGAAGGTAGCACTCTCTTCCAACAAGTATTGATGAGAATGATAGCAACAAGGTCCATCCCTCATGTCCGGAGAGAAGCGGCAATCCGTCTCCGATCCTCTCTCAGCCAACTGCGTAAATATGAGCGGAACGATGACAGTGTGGCTCTCAGCACAATTTCAGGGCTTGTTTTCAACATGCAAAACAAAAGAAACGTCCGCACCAACCATGGCATCCATTTTTCATAATTTCGTTGATCACGCCGTCGATGGGAGGAACGACGAACTCGTTTGAAAACTCTTCTAAGTACCATCACTTGGTAGAAATGAAACACTCCTTTCAAATCTGCGTATATTCCAGGAAAAATTTAGCTTCAGTCTCAGTTCAGCACGACACAACATTATAAATATTTTTTTCTAAATTAAAAAAAAAAAAATAGCCAATCAAAACTGCTTAGTATGTAAATTTCATGACGTGAAAGTTTTGCTGTTTCAGAATGCAAATCACTTACCAGCAAAATGTTTAATTTGGGAGGCGGGTTTGTGTACCGCAGCCCCATGAACCATTGGATAACCGACACCTCTGCCATAGGTCACCCCAAGTGGTTTGCTTGATGACTTAGAAGGGGTGCCCAGGTTCATGTGTTCAGGATGCTCCTGCCCACCAGCTGCGTGGCGTACAGATCATCAGAGGCTGGACTGCGGAGATTAGTTTTTAACCTCTCCAACTGGTCTCTTTTGATCCATCGCCTTGCGACATAGCGGGAGGGATAGATTTACCCTTTCGCTAAAGATGACATAGGCACTGAGGGAAACTACATAGAGTAATAATTTTTTTTTTGATTTCCGGAATATCGGTGCTATCCCTTATATCCAATATAATAATACTATGCCTTATAAATATATCAAATTTTAACGTGTTTTTGTAAGTACTAATTATGAGCAAAAACCTCCTTTCTACTGATGCGTCACTTTGCAGTAAAATATTATAAAGTACTCAGTTTGCGTACAGAAAATCATTTGCCATGATTAAATCATCAGTATTTCACCCAAGCACACGGAAGTTCTAGCATAAATCTGGCCAATGCATTGATGTTATCCCGGGCAACATTGATCGGCAATATACGGCACACGTTGATGGATAATAATATATTTTTTTATATTAATTGTTTTAGAGACGGCAAGGCGTTCTTTTTTTGACTATTTTCAGTTGAAGATTTTTTTTAAATTAAGAATCTTGTGTTTTCTATATGGTATGGTAATAAGTTGGGTATTCAAGCGATAGATGGCACTAGTCATAAAGCTTACTCCAGAGTGTAGCAATTGCCTGTGGGATATTATTGACAGACAACAAACTTCTAGAAATAGAGAATTACCAACCCTCTGATAATGAACAGTGTAGCTAAATCCAGACTTATTAATTGCTACGTAAATAAACACAATTATAGTAAAAGAACCTTTAACTTTATCCAAGAGTTCCCAACACAGAAATCTGCAAGTAAAGCAGAGACATAACACTGTATGGCACAGAAACATGGAAAACAAACTATTATCATCATTTAGATTTTCCGGTAGATGTAATAATATTTTCCTAATTTAACAAATCAAAACCAAGTTCTGAAATCATAAGATCAGTAAATATGTAGGTACTTAATTAGAAACCATATATACCTAATTTTTTTATTAGTTATTTAAAAAACTAAATTATACAATACGTCCAACGAAACGTCACTCTGTGATATCCAACGAAATGTCATCTCAATGATAATTCTTTTTTCAAACTTTCTTCGGGGAAGTAGGTACATAATATTGAAAAAATGCTAATAAGAAAGTCCAAATAACCACGAAAATTTCACACCTGAAAAAATCAAAAGAACAAAAAAACTTTTTTTTGTTTACATTTTAATTAATTAAAAATTGCTCCCGTTCAGTTGGTTGCCAATCCCCAGCCATTCTCTCTGAAGTACCTGACCCTATGGATGATCGGATATCCTGGCCGTCTAGATAGCCATTAGTAGTATGTTCTATGGAGCAACGTTATAGTGGAGTGAATGAGAGATAAACGAGAAGCGAGAGATGAATAATCACATCCGTATATATGTGGTATGCAGTCAAATGCCATTGTATGTGGGAAATATTATTAATAATAGTTTGGGTTTTTATTATTCACAATGTACATTTGTTACGTATAATTTTTTTATAAAATTAGCCACCGATTTCGACACGTCCGTGTCATTAACTAGCTATTTTAAAACTTTTAAAATAGCTAGTTAATTACACGGACGTGTCGAAACCGGTCGCTAATTTTATAAAAAAAATTATACGTAACAAATGTACATTGTGAATAATAAAAACTCATTAAAAACAAAAAATGTCTAGAAATTGTTACATAGTGAATGCCAAAGAAATACAAAAAAAAATAAAATAATAATAGTTTGTATTATTATTTCTGTAGGCTTACAAATAGGAGAGAGTGTTATAGCGAAAGGTTGTAAAGTTATTTTCTTTTTTCACAACCCGAGTAGCGTTTTTTTTGTTGGTTTTAATTTGAATATCTATTGCACAAGTGTCCCAACTGTTCCCTACAGTCTAGAACGGAAAAACCATGGTACCCACATGACTTTTTTTTTTTTTTTTTCTTTTTGTGGAGAGGAAGGAGTGAACATGGGTCTTGAAGAGTCCCATGTTGTAGGAGGGAGGAAACACAGAGGCCGGCAGTTCGTTTCACAGCCGAGCTGTTGAACTTAAGAACGAATCGTAGAAGCGACCCGTTCTCACGTGACAAGTGTCAACTGTGTACAAATGTTGGGCGCGCGTTTGGCGTGTATCCCGACTACGCACCGGTGCCGAAGGGATCAATGACGCTAGTTCCTCAGAGCATCTTCCATTGTAATACCGATAGAACAAGGACAGCATACCTACCTGACGCCTGTGCTCTAAAGATTGCAGTCCGTTTGTTAAGATTGGGGAATCTATCAAACGGACCGCCCGTTTCTGCACAGAGTCAAGGGTTTTTTTCAGGTATTTTGGGGCTCCAGACCAGAGATGGCTGCCAAATTCGACAGTAGGGCGCACTTGCGATTTGTACAGGGTGAGCAGTTGTGTACTATTAAAGTATCTGCGGGTCCTGTACAGTACGCCCAGCTTCTGAGAGGCCAACTTTACTCTGGCTTCGATGGAGCCCCCGTACCTGAGCTGGTCACTTATAGTTACACCAAGCATATCAATGGAAGGCCTGTTCGATGACTGCAAGTAGTGGGAAAATGGAAGAAGAAAAAAGAGAGAAAGACGTGAAGTACCTGGCACCAAACACCGTTAAAGTCAAAGTAAATATTCTGAATTACTGGACATGGTTAATATGCACAGATTATTTTTAAAAAAACTTAGAAAGTATGATTATTTGACGTCTTTTTTTACGCCATGTTTTGAAAATAGATTTTAATACAATTTTTTTTTTAATATTACAATTTGAGGTTTTACTTAATAAAGTTATTCCGAAAAAAAAATTCTTCTTTTTAACCAACTTTGATGCCAAGATCACACGATGTTATACGCCTTTCGTTGTTTCAGGGAACTTCAAAATCAAATTCCAAAGTTGATTTTGAAGTTCTGTGAAGGTTTTAATCAATTTCTATTGTTATATCATTATTGGCTAGTTGCTTCACAAAACTGAAATCACAACAAAACCAGAACGAAACCTTCACAGAACTTGAAAATCAACTTTGAAATTTGACGAGTTGTTCCAATTCTGCGGAACAACCAGTCTTAAATGCGGTTATTGGGCGTGGCCTATACCGATTAATTGTTTGGGTGTCACACGTAAACTATGCTTTTCCTCTCCCCCTGACTCGTATGCTATGCGGGGAGTGAGAGAACACAAAATATCAGTTCTTTTATGAGATCATGTCAATTCGACCGCTGACAGCCGCGTGACTACAGCAGCCCCCCGATTCATCAAACATACTAAATTCGGTTGTAAGTGCGTGATGTGAAATATTCCTGCAAAATGGCTTTCAAAATTCGAACAGACCAATTCAAGCAAGCGATAAAGTAGGCACCAAAATTACTTTATTTTGTGTAATGTGTATTTCTTTTGTTAAAATGATAGACACATCTATAGATAACTGAATTTTTAAGTTTACTAACGATTTTCGTTCGAAAGGTAGGCCTCTCTTTTAAGTTTTTTTTTCAATTAAAAAAATAATTATGCTTTAAAGAAAATTAATAAAATTTTGAAAGACTCACTCTCTTGAGGTTAATATTTTATATAAACTTTCAGCTTCAAAAATATTAGAATAATTGTAATATTCCGAAATTTTCCTTGGGCTCACGCTAGTTAAATGATAAATTATGTAAATGTTTAAAATTATATAAATGATGAAAACAGTATGCATTAAACATATTCTTTATACATAATACTTTTCTTGGAAGGGAGATTTGAAATAGGTCATCATTGAAACAATGCAACACAACAGCAGTAAATGATAGTTCCCAGTCCTCCGTGATACATTATTACAGTTCAGAAACTGCTGCAGTGATATTGTCCCCTGGTACCTGGCCAGATAAATCACGTCCCTCCGCCGGGATATTACCAGTATACCGTCAAAGCCTTCCTGTGGGGCTTCAGCCAACACATCCATACATTCAACTGCTAACCAGCACAGCCTTCCAACGTTGCTACAGAGTGCAGGTTTCCTGCATAGACTTATTACGTAGGCTTTCCCGCACAGAAATGGATTGACCATTCGGACCCCACACGTAGGTATTACTGTATTTTATATTTGTATAACATAAAGTCTTTAATGTTGTTATTTTTCTTGTTCTGATAATTAGTCAAAGATGGCAGTGATTGCTAGGTTGATCGGCGCTTGCGCAGTCTGGACACGAATGGTTTCGGATGGAAACCGAAGATAGCCGATCATAGGTCTGCAGCTCTTTCCATTTGCATTGCTTTGGCAGAATAACGTATAGACTCAAACAAATAGGACTTTTTTTCAGTAAGACTTATTTATAATTTTCTATGATAGTAAATTTCTTGTAATCTTGACAAACGGAGCAGTTATTGAGGACTTCCGTAATCAATATAATCATATGAGAATATTAATCACTAATAATCTAATGCATTACAAAGTCCATTACAGAAAAATTGATAATTTTTCTATTATGTATAAGTAACTGAAATTTGATGACAAATGGCAGATTCAATATAATAATACTGAGCATAAGTTGTAGGTATTATAGATTAACACTCGTATTCACATTAGATGAGCTTATATTATTTGGGTATTATTTCAAGTAGTCCAAGAGTTGAATTTTGAAGCCACACGCAGAAGCTTCCAAGTGCTTAATTAAAGCTGTTTGTTCCTGTGCAAAGAAAGGCGGTTTGTCTTGTTTACAATACGTTGTAGACTGATTGAAATCTCTAAAGCACAAATAAGATGTAGATATGCTGAGTCTGTTCTTCGTGCATTTCAATGGAGCCTGCTCGACCTAGCAGCATTGCTCTCCTTCATGCCGGTGTACTTGCCTGAAACTAAGCGAAGAAGAGCGTAACACCAATTCACAGTTAATTTTAGCTTCGTGAGAATGGGTCATTTCGCCAACTCGTTTTTGTCAACTTCATCAACTGTCGGGGGTGTTAACATTCTGGAGGAACAACTGTCCGGGGGGCAACTGCCCGGAAGGAAACTGTCAACTGTCTTATCAACTGTGTATCGAACGTCCAAATAGAACATCATCATCATCAATATAACTGCAAATCAAATACAACAGACAAAACAAAATTTCATGGTATTTACCGCTCGAAAACTATGTAAAACAATGTACAAACTATCTGTTATGAACTGGATCAATCCGTTGTAGACCGATTGACAATAGTTGGGTAACCGTTGTTGTCCAGTCGGGCGGCGATACAGTTTTCCAGCCTGCGCCTAGGCAGAGGCGCTTTTGTCACGTATCACAACAATAACACAATGTTCACCTAGTTAGTGCAGGTGCAGAGCCGTGATCTGACTGTCAGTAAGTCTACCCCTGATCTACACAGCTTTTCAGCACTGTCTCATGCAAAGCCTCCATTCGAAGCCTCCTGGCAGAACCTTTTTAAAGTGGATATTAGTCATTCAGAATATATCTGAACACACGTTCACGCAGGTGGCCTAGTAAATATAATGGACGACTTGCGAAAATTTTTTGTTTTTCAACAATACGTGTTCCGACTTCCTCATAACTTTTTCTTGCTTTACTAATATTTTGATATGAAATTTCTCAATTCATTCATTACAGGCATGCAGTACCGTTTTCAACAGGAGAACGAATGATTTGATCAGATTTTTAATAAATTAACAATATTTTATTTCAGTAAGTTTTCTACGTGTCCCCGGGTAGATTTCCTGCACGGCTTACAACATCATGAATCCCTACCGGATCAAGATGTCAAGGAGAACTAAATTATAACTCTTCGTTCTCTCTGGATCTTGTCGGTGAATATTATTTAGTAAAATGTACCGGGATTTATATGTCGGAAATATGCATCACACAATTAATGTTATATTTTGTCCTGAACTGTAGTTCCATTTTTAGTTACATTTATAATTTTGAAAATATGATGGTTTAATGAAGGTAAATGCTACCGAATATTGGTTTCAATTGCTTTTTTACTAAAAACTTTTGAATTTTATCACAAAAATGTAATATGGCATTGAAGAAGAAGATAATACTTATAAATCCAAACGAAACATAAAACAGAGGCTTAGAAGAATAAAAAGGTAACTGTCTCAACTGGTAATCAAACCCAGGATATCTGTTTTATCGAGAAAACGCCTCTAACCACTCCATCGAATTTAATCCCAATAGCCGAGTAGTTAGAAGCCTTGTAGTGACCGGTCGGTGGCCGATTTGACATCGCGTTTGGGTCCCAGCCAGGCGAAGTGTGTTTAATTCCTCGGCTGGCTAAGTCCTCCATCACAACACAAGCAACATTTTCAGCTTTCTGTGGTGGTAGTAGGAGATTTTCAAATATTGTCAGGTTATTCGTAACCCGGGAATGTTTGTTTTTCTTTAAAAAAAAAATACAGAGATCCTACTTTCGATTCCCAATTGACACAGTTATTTTTTTTTCTGTGTCTTGTTCTTTTTAATGTTGCGTTTAAATTAATTAGAATTATTTTCTTCAATGGTACATAACAACTATTATTTAAAAGGGTAGAGATAAAATATTTAAACGCCTTTTCCGTATTTTCTGGTTTTTCATCGTGCATTTCTGTGTTCAATGCAATGCAATTTCATGATAGTATTTCGTTATTTATTTTTATTATTATCTTATTATTTTAATATTTTAAGTCTCAAAATTATAAACACTTTTTTTTCAATATTTTTTATCGCGAATTTAGCGACCGGTTAAAGACTTTTTTTCAAATAAATGTTTTATTTTGTAATGTATGGTAATATGGGTGAGTACTTAATCGATAGATGGCGGTAGTCATAAAGCTTACGCCAGAGTCCGTCAGATATCGCCAGGGTGTAACAGGTACTTGCGAGATTATATTATCAGAGATCAAGCTCCCGGGGCGCAGAGAATTACCTACCCTCGGGTAACGAACAGTGTAGTTTAACCAGACCTTTTATTGTAACGTAAATAAATGCAATTATATTAAGAACCTTTTACTAATTTAAATAAGTCCTAGCACCCGAAGTCTGCGTAAGTAAAGGCAGATATACCGTATTTAAACGTTGTGTCGATATTTAAAGAGCCTCTTCTTCAATTTGATTGGGTCTGCATTATTTTCATTTCTTTAGAATGCATTTCATAGCTTAGTTTTGAATAACTTCAATTATTCTTCATTACCCAAATATAGTATCGCAGTAGTAGTACAGTAAAAAAAATACTGTTTAGTGACAATATTAATGTTATTTTATTTTTCTCTTCTTGTATGTGCTATCAGTTTATCCGAGCTTTGTTAACTATGTTTTACAGAAACTCGTTGAAATTTTTTGCACTAGCAACATAAGATAATTCTTAGTATGTACGAAAAATATTGCAGTTTCCTGTAATGTTCCAAGAAAGCTCGAAAATTCTCAAAACACGCTACATAATTTCAATTTATGCTTTTGCATATTCAACTTAAGCTTTTTCATTTATCATTAACTAATGCAGTTCGCAAACATAATTTATACACAAGTTCAGTTTACTTACGACATTTCATTTCCCGGTCTGAGTTGGTTTTAACCCTTGAAATGCCTTCCTCCTGCGAACTATACGGGTTCTAACGGTGGTAAAGTGAGCTAACTTCGTGAGGTGATTCTACAAGATGGTAGGAGTACAAAAGATAAATAATTTATTTTCAAAATTACGTTTATTTTTTAACACAAAATTTTTTTTAAATTGAAGACTATTAATTTTCTTATACAAACAGTTCAACATTTGGTAATTATTTGAAATCACTGGCCACGCTTAACACGATTTAAAAAAAAAAAAACTTTTTAATTCACCTTAATTACTGTCGCTTTCGTTATATGGGATTGTATGGGATAACAGCCAAAATAATTTCACATTTTCTTTCCTTATGTTGTTTATGTCCTTATATTCCTGATGCTATACGAGTGGCTAGAAGATATGTTATTACCACTTATTCTTTGCAAGTTAGGTAGGCATTATTTTGACGGAAATTGGAAATAAAATATAGTTATTTAGTCATGTTATTGAAAAAAATATTTTTTTTACAAAGGTTAGGTTATTATAGGTAAGGTTAGTATTGGTTAGGTTAGTTTAAATTAGTATAAATTAGGTTAGGTTAGCTTATGTTAGTATAGGTTAGCCTAGGTTACGTAAAATGAGGTTGATTTAATATAAGTTATGTTTGGTTAGGTTATTGAAGGTTAGTATAGGTTAGTATACGTGCGGTTAGGTTAGGTGAGTATAGATTAGTTTAGGTTAGGTTATGTTAAGTTAGTATTGATTAGGTTCGGTTAGTATAGGTTTGGTTAGGTTAGGTTTAGTAAGTAAGGGTTATGTTGGGTTTTTTTAGAATATATTAGGTTAGGTTAGATTAGGTAAGGATAGGTTAGTTTATGTGTCATCCTATAGGATTTTCATTTTGCGTAATTAAAAATCTTAATGTCAAAATTTAAAAATTCTCAAATGCAGATTGTTGCCTTTTATAGTAATAAGGGTGAATCAAAAGGTTTTTTTTCGTATTAAGCGTGGCCAGCGATCCCGAATATTTACCAAACATTTTTAACAAAAAACTACATTAAAACATTGGAATTCCGAAAAAAAAATTTTTAAATTTTTTTTCTTCTAAAATCATGCAGAATCACCCCCAAAGAAAGAGCACTTTACCCTCCGGACATCCTGTGTATTAAAGTGCTCCTTAGCAGTGGCGGCCGGTGGTCAAAATATGTGGGGGTCCACCAGAGTACAATATTCAAATCCTAGTTGCGACGGAGTCTTTTTTCTGTCTTTTCTGTTTTACACCTTTTGTCTGAGAGTCGTTTATATTGTATTTAATGATTAATATATATATTGAATAATGCTTGGAGAATTCTTTAAGGTTACCGAGGCGTCTGCGGTGAGCTACTAGCAAATTGACGGGGGATTCGCCGGCAAATTGGTTTCTTGGCACACTAAAGGTTAAGCTGGGAGCGGTGAAGCCAGGGATGTTTTTATTTAAAGAAATCGCTTCATTTCATGAAGAGCAATAGCACCTCACCCTCCGTACTTCTTCGCTCCTGGTATGCAATTTCCCGTACAAGATGTGATCGAGGAAAATTACTCTGGAAACTGTGTGTATTTTGGAAAACTTTGTAGTAACCGACGCTACGCTGCTTCCAAGATTCTGTTATGAAATAACAGATTTATATCTTGTTCTTAGTAAAAATTGCAGAAGTCGTGTTTTAGTTTTTGTTTGCAACTTATGTTAAGATTTTAAAACCTTAGTTTGAAAATGTTAAACGTTAGTTTACCAAGAGAAAGGCATAAAACATAAACAGGGTGTAAGTTTTAAATTAAAATGATTTAAATATTCTAATAACATATCAGATGGATGCTTTCTTGTTACATATTTATTAATACCGATAATCAGGAACTAAATAAACATTAAAATTTACCATAAATACTAAAATCATTTATTATTATGTAGGTACAACAATTATAACTTGAAGAACTCCGGTTATAAATATTATATTCTTAAATAATCGTAAAATTTATTTCGTGGCTTCATTGAATGAAAATAAATCACTTTGTTTACACCACTATTTAGATATTTATGTAATCGACGATACAACGGTTCCTTCATCATGATAAACGTACAGTAAATAAATAAATAAAAACAAATAATAATAAATAAATAAATAACCATTCTGATACAGCATCATTGACAGATTGCATTTGTAAGCAGTCTAGGTAAGAGACTCTTTCCATCAGCAATTTGAGATCATCCGCAAATAGAAGACATTTGCCATGTTTTATACGGACCTGGATGTAGTCCATACGTATGAGGAACAACACAATACCAAGATTTAACCCCCGGAAATTTTTTGGATTTATGTTCACTTATCAATACATATTGTCTTTTGAAATATTTAAAATAGGAAGCGAAGAAGATAACTGTTTGTTAATCGATGCCAAACTTAAATATTTTGAGTAGTAAACTATCATAATCAACTCGATCAAATGCTTTAGCATTATGAGTATATTATACATCTGTTTGGTGTCTCGCGTCCAGTACAACGGTCACTTATAGCAAAAATGTCAGCAAATTGGGAAATTGGTTTTCAAATAGAATAGCATAATTTGGTAATGTAATATCTTAATAATAATCATTACAAATATTTTTGGCATCGTTGACGGTGATGACTAATCTGTAATTTTTTTATGTCAGCCTTGTCTGAAGATTCAAAAATAATGCTTACTCGAATGAATGGAGGAAACAACAAGTCGATATGCAAACATAAAATATGTATATAGCTCAGTGGATGACTAATGGTCTTTGACACATAAGTAATTTTACTAGAGGGTATTTAGTATTGGGCTGCAGCTTTGTCAGGCTTTATAGTCCAAATACAGGCATCTACTTTTTCTTAGCAGGTTAGCTCAAGACCGATTTTGTCGATGTTCTAGGGTTTATCAGTTTGAGTAAAGTCCATATTTAGTTGAGCGGCCATGCGCCCGCTTGAAGGTTAATGCATTTTTTCAAATGCGCCTAGTAAAGTGTGTACACGATGTCCAGAAACTACAGATATAAGAAGAAACTAGTGAATTTAAGTCAACACAACAAGTAAAACAAAAAAAAACACGGTACACATACGCGCTACAACACGCCCGGCACCATCTACCTACAACCATCAGTTCCCTATAACTACCTAGACGATGCAGTCGCATGCTAAAACGATATGTTATTGGGAGTATTTGTAATAATGCCAGAAAATTTTTACACATATCTTAGTGATGCACATAACAAAACAAGCTGGTTAGATCACTGCATAGGGACGGCCACAATTCAAAAGATGACAAAAAATATTTCGGTAAAGTACGATGTTGACTGGACAGATCACCGGCTCATGTCAATTTGTTAAGAAACAACAGGCATAACCGCAACGGAGGAAATTTCCTCGATGGCTTTGGATCCAGTAAAATGGAGAGCACATAATACTTCGCAGACCATGTCCTATTCTGCAACTGCATCATTTTTAACAAACCGCATTAAATGCAGCAGCGGGGTCGAACTCTGTAAAGGATGCAAAAATAACTTTCATAAAGATGCCATAGACGAACTATATGAGAAGATTGTAGAGTCACTAAGTACTGCCGCTAAAAACGTCTTTGAAAGTGGGCGCAAACATAATATAATCACATCCAAACATATTCCTGGATGGAACGACAATGTATCGATTCATTATGAAGCATCACGAAATGCACTTATGAAATGGATTGAAAATGGAAAACCCCGGTCGGGTCCCTTGTCAGAAAATAGAAAAATACTGAGAAGAAAATTTAAATATGAATTAAGAAAATGTCAAAAAACAGCGGAGCAAATAAAAATAGACAAAATATCGGGTGCAATTGAGAACAAAGACTTAAAAGAATTTTGGCAAAAAAAAGAGGCAACGTTTTAAAAGCTAAAGCACAGATATCCACCCATATTGAAGAAGAATCGGACGCTGAAAAGATTGCTAATATTTTCATAACCAACTTTTCAAAAATATCGGAAAGAAACGAATCCACCATCTTAGAAAAACCATGCGTAGATGACGACGAAAACATAATCGTTACAAAAGATATGGTCAAAACAGCTGTAAAACGAATGAAAGCTGGAAAATCGTCCGGTTATGATAGCCTGAGCATTGAACACGTTAGAAATGCCGGTGAAAAAATATACACGCTTCTAGCAACGCTATTCACACAGATACTTCAACATATGCATATGCCAAGAAACTTTTCACGTACAATTATAGTACCGTTAGTTAAATCCAGACAAGAAGACATATCCAGTGCTTCCAACTATAGGCCGATATCTCTAGCCACAATAATATCCAGAATATTTTAAAGGATTTTACAAATTTACATAGAAGCCAAACTATTTACGTCCGACAACCAATTTGGTTTTAAATCTAAATTGTCAACAGATATGGCAATATTAAGTTTGAAACAAAGTATCACTATATCTATCTATCACAATATTATAAGGCAAGAAAAACAACAGTGTATGCTTGCTTTCTAGACCTAAGTAAAGCTTTCGACCGAGTATCTCATGCACTGCTTTGGAAAAAACTAAAAGAAAGGAATGTACTCAGTTCAATAATTAACATTCTGGCGATCTGGCATCATCAACATGAGATCCAAGTTCTCTTGTTGATGATGATAGTATCTGGAAAAATAAAATGTCAGTACCAGTGAATACGGAATGCGGCGTCAGACAAGGGGGAAGCTTATCACCAATTTTATTTAACGTCTATATGAATGATTTAAGCAATAAACTCACCTCGGAGAATGTAGGTTGTTACCTGGGAAACATTTGCGTAAATAACATTGCGTACGCAGATGACATGGTTATTTTGTCTCCAAGCATTAAAGCATTGAGAAAGCTATTACAGATATGCGAAGAATATGCCGCTTAACATAACATGGTCTACAACCCAACTAAATCTGTGTTACTAGTATTGAAAACGGGCACAGGCCCTACAAAAGTACTACCCGTCAGCCTAAACGGCACAAAAATAACTGAAAAACCGGAGGTAAAATACTTAGGACACATCGTAACAGCGGAGCTCAATGATGATATGGATATTGATCGACAGAGAAGATCACTATGCGTGTGCATCAGAGCAAATATGATTTCTCGACGATTTAACAAGTGTGGCCCAAAAGCAAAAAGGCAACTTTTTAACACATACTGCCCGAGCCTATATACCTCGGAGCTGTGGACCAACTTCAACAAAGCATCTCTAAAAAGAATGGAAGTACAGTACAACAATTCCTACCGAATACTTTTTTGGCTGTCCTGGTACTGCAGTGCCACTGAGATGTTTGTAGAAGGGCGTGCTCCCGGATTCCGAGCACTAATGAAAAAACGGATCACCAGCTTTCGAACACGACTAGCCACGAGCGAAAACGGTCTTGTGATGGCAGCACTGCACTTCTGGCAGGGACCTGTTTACAAGCGATGGAGCCAAATCCTGATGTCATAGATAAAAAAATATACCTATATATATATATTCACATATATTTTTTTTAAATATTTTTTCTTTTTAAAAAACTTTAATCTCACTATGTTTTTTTGTATTATTATTATTATCTTTTGTTTTCGTTTATTGTGTATGTATTAACTTACAATATTTTTTTTTATTTACTTTATATATATTCTATGTATAATGTGGAGCTCGTGGGATTGCACCACCCTCCCCGAGATCTGGAATAAAAATTTAAAAAATAAAAAAATATGTGTCCCCACTAAAAAATATGTATGAAAATATGTTCATTAGCAAGCGTGGTTCTTTAAAACTATTATTGATAAATTAAAAAACACAGACTAGCATCGAAGAAGATAAAAAAAACAGATTTATTTTTTTCTGCGATAAGATCCTAGCTTAAAATATATTGCAACGCAATTTGGTTTGGGGTCAAATACGATGTCAAATTAATTTATTTTTATTTTATTTTTTATTAATACCCCAAACTAGGCAAATGCCCGTATTATGGTGGTAATAAATAAGAAAATATAAACAAGAAATCATAAGAAAATATAAAAAAGAAATCATAAGAAAATATAAAAAACATATAAAATAAAATATAAACACAATTATACAATGTTGTCCATATATCGTTATACAAATGGTAAAACAAAAACAAAAATAATAAATATATATGCGATAATATGGATAAAGTCGGAATGAATTCACTTAATGGTCTTTCTTCAGTCAGACAATAATTTAATTCAGGAAGCTTTCTGATTTCATTCTGCCACATTCTATGAGCCATACGGTTATTTTCTTTTGAAGAGGGCCTGTTTTAATCTTACTGCATTGCTGCTTGAACCCATTATACACCTTAGGAGCCAGAAATACATGGAAACGTTGTCCAAACGATGTGTTCATTTTTGGTACTATCATCCATTGTTCTTATAATTTAATGTCTTGTTGCGTTGTGTGTAAATGCTTTTGATATGTTGTTAAATACCAAAAGGCCAATCCATATTCCCATATCTACTTGAACGACGGAAAGGAAATTATTTTCATCCCCGAAATAAACCCAAAAATTTGCAAACTATTCCAATCAGTACACAGTGTATAATGCACAGCTAGACAGCTCCTCAACTAAATCTAGACTTTATTGAAACTGAGGGACCCTTGATAGGACATTGGAAAAATCGGTCTTGGGCAAACCTGCTTATAAAAAGTAAATATCCTGTATTCGGACTCTAAAGCCTGACAAAGCTGCAGGCCCAGACTAAATACCCACTTATATGTCAAAGACCATTAGTCATCTACTGAGCTATATGTATTTAATCATGGTAGTGTTTATTTCGAGTAAATCGTATGGATTATATTGATCTCCGATGACTTCTTTTTCATCCTAATAACATTAAAAAATCATTTCGTATTGAAGAGTTCGGTGGTTATTCGGCTGACAATGAATACCTACATTAGATTTATTATATCATTTTTACCCGAGACAAAAATTTTGTTAAAATTTTTTTTAAATTTCAAATAAAATTAGCAATCACCGGTTGTCGGGTAAGTGCTGGTACATCCTGTATAAATCGTGAGCTTAAAGTGAAATAATGTTATCTACAAAAAACATACAAATAATTCGAGTGCTTAAAGTGAAACAATGTTATGTATGAAAAAAATTGTCAGTAAAATTAATTAATGGTTTAAATAAAGGTTTCCAGAGTTGTTCTTTGTTTATTCGTCAAAACTATTTAATTATAAGCGCCATTGGATTATTTTCTCACGAACACGGCTTTATACAAATAATCCAATCATTATTATTATTATTCCCCTTCCCCAATTTAAAGGCTTCATAGTGTTGAAAAATAGATTAATTTCCTTTGGTATTTTCGTTTACTTTAAACTCAAATTTAATTCATTATTTTTTTTAATATATTATTTGTAACATACTTTTCATGATGATTTTTACTACATATATCTACTACCTATAATGTTTATTTATATGTATCTCACTTTTTCTTTCAATGTTGACTTTTAATATTTACTCTTGTATTGTATCAATACTTAAATTTCTTCTTTTAACTCTGTACTTTGATTCCTTTTGTATATAAAATTATTTTCGATATTATTCTGTTTGCCATAGTGTCAAGATGGATAAATTGAATTGCATATCCCATTCCCGTAGCTAGGAATAAAAATAACTGTTATTTCCATTTTTATAATTTAAAAAAACAAATGTTAACTATTTAGTCTTTTTTATGTAAAAGCCCTAAGGGCGGAAAAAAAAAAAAAACATTAAAATAATGCAGTTTGACTTAAAATCTGAACACTAACACCACCTTGCCAATTTCTCCCAAAGCTTAAACACTACCTAAAATAAACGGTTAAAATAACAGAAAGGAAACTATGGTTCGGGTCACGGATAAATTTGGTAACATTTTCGTGTTCTTATTTCTTTATTTGGTTAAGAGATGTCGCAAATTGTGTTAATTTGACATTTTACTAGATTTATTAATGTACATAGTTCACCTGACTATTTTCTCACGTTCCAAATCTAAACTTTTTAACAAGATGGTTTCCATGATAATTTGCAATTAGGAACGTTAGATCGAAAAGAGATTTTAAAAAGGAAATGTATGTAAGTTTATTTAATTTAGTTCGTTCAGTTGTTTTTTTCTTATCATTTATAGCTTTATGTTATGAAATTGGATAGTTTTTGAAATAGAAATCACGACAAAAAATGTTACAAAATGTATGTAGATATTATGAGCCCTTTGTTTTGGTTCATTTGTACATGATAACTATATTTAATCAACTTGTAACTGTAATGACTTGGAACGTGAATAGCTTACGAATAACTTATTTACCCTTTTATTAGAAAACTCGCCTGAACCAAGATTATATTCAATTGTTAATAGAAACGGATAATTAATATGTTTTTCTATTAGAAAGACTACACATTTTGAAGGTTTTTTAATGTATAAATTTTATTTATTTATTAATAAAATAGTTTTTAACATAAACAAAATGTATTTTGCACACCTCACGACTAGGGCATTCCTGTGTCCTTATTCCTATTCCTGGTTCTGTGAACATTGTTAAAGAACAATTGTTCAGGGGTAGGGGAGGGGGGGGGGCATAGTAGGGTACTTAACGTTTAAACATCCCTAAAAACTAAAATAATGTGATTAAATTAAAAAAATTTAACTTAGAATCATAGCTTAATTCATTGCGAATGCCTATGGATACATTAATGTTGATAACGTAATTAATCTAAGAGATGAAAACACTTAAATGAAAATAGGCATTTGATCCGCTATGCCCCGTGCATAGGGGTAAAGTGGGGTCTTCTATGGGGCATTGTGGGGTGGTCATAATAAGGAACGAAACACAACTTCAAAACGAAATAATTTTATTTCTTAGCAACATAACGACAGTTTAAAAAAATAAAAATAACAACAACACTTTAGCATAACAAATTCATTACAAAAACTTCTCTTCATTATTATTTTTGTAGGTTAAGGAAATCAGAGATCACATAAAAACCTTTAACACGTTTCTTTAATCTTTTATAAAACTTAAACATTAAAAAGGAAATACAGAACTATGGTACAGTTAAGTAATGAATTAGAATTACTGGTTAGTTATAAACATCTCCTTTAAAACTTCAATCAAGATAACAAAATGCACAATGCACATACATGAGTAGCCTCTTCATCCTTTTCATCCTCTCCAGCACAAGAGTAGTGTGCCCATTTTAGGCAACGTATCCATCCCTCGGTTGACTCTGACCACAAGTAACCACAATAGATGCATTCAGTATCTTCAGCACCAGCATATTCTTCTGCAGAGCTTTTGATGCCTTTCTTTTTGACAACCTTTCTCTTTTTCGGTTAATGGATTTCAATTTTAAATCTTTAGCTACCCTCTTTTTCTGTTCTTTTAGTTCTGCGGCTTTTTTTACGACTAGAAGCTCGTTTTTGTACGGTGATTCTGTGATGATTGCTGTTTTCCCTCGTTGTTTACTAAGTCTTTTGCATGTTCTGTTCTCCTTAGGCACTGGCATTATTTGTTCTGGAGTTATTTAAAAACTCGAGGGCCTATCGATCATCCAAGAACAACCAGGTTGTGGAAAAAGTTGCACAGGTGGGGTTTAAATATTCCTTTTCTGTTGTGGTATTTGCGATGGTGGTGTCTTGTTACCGGTCAAAATTTCTAGGAGTGGTTGTCTGGGTGGCGTCTTGGCACCAGGGTCACTTTCTGGAGTTGCTTGTCTCATTGAAGTGTTATCTCTCTGCAAAATGGCTTCGTTAACTAAAGGCACCTCAGCAGGCTCAGGATTGTCTGTAGTGTCCGCGGATGCTAAATCTGCGTCAGTAAAAACATCCTTGTTTACAGGCCATATACCTGTAGCTCTGAATGCATTAATAGCAGTCGTCATTGTTGCTGCAGATACTATTTTTTCCCAGGTCCAGAACTAACTTACCAATGGTGATGCCCCTGGGAAGACTCACTAGGTTAATTAACTCCCTTCCAGCTAACTTGGATATTTTCCATATGTCCTACAACGACTTTAAGCGCGAAATATTGTATTTGTTTTAACTGTATACTTATGTATAATTTTTTTTCCATATTTTGTTTACCGCTTTTGCATATGTTTTAACTGTATACTTATGTATAAAATTTTCTTCAATAATTTGTTTGCCGCTTTTGCAATGTATTGGTTTTTGTACTGTTTTTGCAAATAAATAAAATAAATAAATAAATAAATAAATAAATAAAAGCTTTTCCGAATAGTCCAGCTTATAGTCACAGACCATGAATGCTGTTCAGTCTTCCTCTTGTATGTGCGCACCATGTTGGCTAAAAACGTAAAAAATAAATGTATTACAACTTAGAAGTCCTTAAAACGGGGCAAAGTGGGGCACTTTTCTAAAATCAAAAAAGGGGCATAGTGCGGTGCCCCACTTTGCCCCAGGCGCCATACCCCACTATGCCCACCGGCTCGTTCAAAACTAAACACAAACTTATGACATCTTACCTTTGATTCAATAACCTTGTGATTGTTGATTAAGAAATCCGGAAGGGAACTGATTAATAATAAACTAAAACATACCACAGTACACAAGTACGTTTTAGAAAGAATTGCTGTTAAATTTCACTAAATTTTTTAAGAAAAACACTGGTTTTGATATTTTTGATTACATCACACAGACGCGTACCGAAATGACGTGGCTCGCGTATGGAGGTCACGCGTCGACCGACGACCAATCAAAGCGAGCCCTTTGACAGTTTGCACAGCGTTCGTTTCGAGCTGCATGAGGCTCGCCCCAATATGCCCCGTGGCCCCACTATGCCCCCCCCTCCCTTACGTGTAAATTGCATAGCACATAACATAGTAAAGTCAGTATGAACGATAATGCAGGTACAATATAAGTTATCACAGAGAGTTCTGTTGTACAAAGTAGTTCAGTAATTCTATTTAATAAGAAAACCAAATAATATTATATAGGTGGCTGATATATAACTTGTTAACTGGTCGGAGTTAAGGTACAGAGGGGCTTATAATATTATTTCTTAAAGCGATGCACTACGTCGTGTAATATTTTAAATTGAGCCGCTATCAATAATAACCCTTACGTAGATGGCGATAAGGTTTAAATTCCCGTTTAACACCATCCGCCTTTTTAGATTTATGCAAGAAAAAAACATGGCCAAAAAGTGCCTTTTATTTTATTTTGTGGATGTTCAGGCATAAATATTAATTTTTTTTAGATCATTTTATAAATAACTTAATTTTCCACATTGTACAATAAAATCATAATCGAAAATGGGTTCGTAAGTAGGAGATTTTGAACTTTCAAGCAGTTTTCATAGGCCTTTGCATTATTTTTTTCTGGGCTTATAAAAAGACTTATCTAAAAAATACTCACGCATTAAAGCATCTGAAACATTTCTAGGCGACCAAATTTTCAAACCAAAAACACACGATTTTGCATTACTACGTATGGCATCGCCTTAAATCCATGTCGTATTTTTAAACTAAACCTCACAAGAGTCCCAACTGCTCCGAAACATCTGGAGCCAGTGAGGCTATTGCATCTCCAATAATTGTGAGGTCAAAGGTAGTGGGGTGAGTAAGGATATGGGGCTGGGGGGTACCTGGATATTCAGATCTACCAAACACAGCTATAGTCATATAAAGGAATACAAATATTCAGAATGGTGGTCTTTTAGCAGGGCGACACTGAGAGTGTCTTTCACACTGGAACGTGCTGCAAATATACAACTTATATATTATGTAATAAATGAATTGCGAAATAAAATAACAATTAAATTAAATTAACCTAACTTATTCATGACTGCAACATGTTAGTTACTTCGTTTGAAACTTATTCCTTCTGTTCGTATGGGTATACCTGGATATACAAAGTAATTATTATAATTATTATATAATAATATGTAGGTATTATGTGTACATGGTTTTAATATGGACTGTAACTCAATATTTGACACAACTATTGGGGTAGCTGTGGTTAACAGTATGAATTGGAAAGGATTATGACTTACCATTGGAATTTTCAATAGATATTATGGCTTGAGGGACGCTTCGTGGTCATCGCTGCACAAGGTTCAGTAACAGGCTCGAATTAAACGCATTGAAGGGACACGTTCGCTGTACCAGTCTTCTTAGCAGAATAGTCATGTGTAATAAAATTGTTGCAAATTTCACATAATATGTTGATTCTCTACACTGTCTGTCAGACAGGGACTGGTAATTGGGGAACAGGTTAGGTGAGGGAATGCAGGAACATATCATACTAAAAGTTTTGTTTAATCAAAACTGTTAGTTAAGGCGATGCCATAGGTAGTAATGCAAAATAATGTGTTTTTGGTTTGAAAATTTCGTCGCCTAGAAGTGTTTCAGATGCTTAAATTAAATAATGCGAGTAGAATACATCTTGGCCTTTGAAATAATCGAGTATTTTTTAGATAAGTCTATTTATAAGCCCAGAAAAAAATAATGTAAAGGCCTATGAAAACTGCTATAAAGTTCAAAATCTTCTACTTACGAACCCATTTCGGTTATTTTTTTATTGTATAATGTGGCAAATTAAGTTATTTTTAAAATGATCGAAAAAAAAATATACCTGAAAATCTACAAAATAAAATAAAAGGCACTTTTTGGCCATTTTATTTTTCTTGCATAAATCAAAACACGCGGATGGTGTTCAGCGGGAATTTAAACCTTATCGCCATCTACGTAAGGGTTGTTATTGATAGCGGCTCAATTTAAAATATTACACGGCGTAGTGCATCGCCTTACACTCATTATTGAATAAATTGTCGTTTACGCCCTTTTGCCTTTCCGGCGTCGATAGAGAGAGTCATATGGTTGCGTCAACAGTACTCGTACCTATGTAAAAGCCTATCTAGGCGATACAAATAGTTTTCGTTTAAATCTTTGATTGTTTTCGATATTGAGCATTATGTAGGTACAAACATAGATATAATTTTTTATTCGGATTCGCTCTCGGTTTATCTCTTCAGTGGGTAAGCATTCTTTGTACGTAAATATTTCAGTGGTTTTAATTAATGAGAGAATATTAAGCCCGTGGGAGTTGGTATGTGGAAAAAAAATTACAGAGCATAAAAAGTAACAGGCTTTTGGGGTATAATTGAACATCTGTGGATATATTTAATTTATCGATGAATTAACAAGCGATTTATATTTTAATCAAAAAGCTATGAAAAATTCTGGTCAATAATTCAAAGCGCCATTTCAATTTGTTTCATCATAAATATGGAAGTTTACGAACTATCATAATTATAATATTACACTAGTAGTGTGGTCTAGTGAAAAATCACGGTATATTAATTGTAGATTTGTTGGATTTGTTGTCTTGAAAGTATTATTTGTAATAAGAGATATTCCTTTCAAATGTATAAATTTTGTTAATTTAAAAAATTACCTGCCAACATTTTAACAAATATACGTATAAAATAATGTTTTACCTTTTTTATCAATTACCTAATTATTATCAAGAAACCGAAATTATTATTTTTGATGAGATATTTGATAAATAATAAGTTTAGTAGATTGATACTTGTGTGTTTTTATTTTCGGAGATTATTGTTTATGTTAATGATAAATTATAAGTTTAGAGGGTTTGTACTTGTGTGTTTTTATGTTCGGAGATTATTGTTTATGGTAATGATAAATTATAAGTTAAGAGGGTTGGTACCTACTTGTGTGTTTTTATGTTCGGAGATTATTGTTCATGATAATCTTTTTCATAAATTCTTCAATAGAACTTTTTTTGTTCTTTTCAACATGTTTCAATATTACACATAAGAAATAATACAAAAAATGAAAAGTCCTAAAACAATTTTTCAGTGTAAATTTTATCTCGCTTATAACGAAGTTTTATATATTTTTAACTAGAAAACTAAGCCTTTTTGTATTACGTAATATTTTATGTATAATGTTAAATCATATAATATGTAACAAATTACTACAATAATAACCAAGCACAGGTTGCTATTGTGGGATATATTTATATTTCCTTATATATTCTATTTTCATTTTATTACCTTGTATTTCATAACTTTTGTAACAAACATTTTATAACTTTTGTAACTAATGGAACAATGATTTTCAATCCCAAACAGTAAATAAGACTAAAATTAAAAAAAAGTTTTTTCTATCATTAAAATAACAACGAAAAACTATCCTAATTCCTGTCTATTCGATGATCTTATGCACTATTCGTCACTTTTCAGCAAAACAATTGTATCCGTAAGCAAAGAAAAAAATCTGTTTCTCAGAAACGCTTCGCAAGAACATAACCTGCCGCGAGCAAGCGTGTGCACGGGCATTAATTCACATAATCCTGAGTACATCTGAGGTGAAGTATTTTTTTAACAGCACCTATTTTTCAAACTGTTCTGATAATAAAAAAAATATATATAAAAGTGTCACTGCAAACCTTTTGAATCTATTACATTAACTAATTCTGTTACAAAAAAGCGGTCATCTAAGCTAATTAATTTCAAAGCTATCAAGTATTTAAGTTTATGCTCGAAGATAACTGGAGTAATTCACGGGATAAACTGGAAGTGTTTTTATTTAGTGAAATGAATTCATCATGTGTAATTTTTGGAATTGTCGGAGGCACACGCACCACCACCACCACCACCCCGTGATGTCGTCACAGACACACGTGGGAAAGGGGATTACCGAGCCCTAAATACCACAAACCTACTCTTACTCTATATAAATGAGTGCAATAATGCTGTTATGTCGGGCATCATCCGAATTAAATTTTTTTTATTTTTTTATTTATTTCTGTATTTTATTTATTTATTTATTTTTTCATGTTAAAAGAAAAATGTTGAAAAGATTACAAATTAAAAAGTATACAGAGGCAGTTTTACTATTTTGTGACACGTTTTAAAAGATAGTTACTGAATTGTCTGTAGGTAACATTGAAAATGTCGATGGCTAATGCAGAATCGTTAAGCAGTTGAGTCGCTCTGTTTATTGGCGCGTTCTGATAGGCAGAAGTCCTCGCTTTCGGAGCATATAAGAGTGCATGGGATCTCTCTCGAGTATAATTGTTAGGGACATAAAATTTAACCTCTTGCAACATAGGTGGATTGTGTATTGACAGATACCCTTACTAGACTATGTTTATCTCCTTATTACCATGTAAATAATATTTATTACTCTTGTCGTTTTAAAATAATACAATTAATATCGTAACAAACGGTTTAATTTTAAAATTCATTTCTTATTTTTTATTTTATGATCGAGGTAAAAGTGAAGGTAGATTTTTCTTACAAATTTTCCAAATATCGAGTTCTCTCAACTTTTCTATGATTGGAGTAAAAAATTAAGTAAAAATGTGGTTAGCGTTTTTGACAAAATTTTTGACGTTCGATATTAAAATTTTATTATTTAGAAATAGTAATTTTTATTTTAAATGCATACACCGGAAATATAATTGTATCTAGTTTCTAAAACACAATTTTTTTATGAAAAAATAAAAAAATTGTGCATAGCGCATTTAAAATACACAGAAAACATTGCAAACTGAACAAAAGTGATGAAAGTACTGAAGGGTTAAGGTTTGTAAGTAGGTACTGAATTAAACACCTACTTAAATATATATATTTTTTTTTTATAGTGAATACCTCACAAGAGTCCCAACTGCTCCCGTCTGGAGCCAGTGAGACTATGGCATCCCCAATTGGGGGATGTTGTGAGGCTGAAGGTAAGTGGGGAAGGGAAAGAGGAAGGTGGGGAAGTATCTGGCTATTCAGATATATATATATATATATATATATATATATAAATATATATAAACAATGTAATATTTTTATTTTCGTAAGATTTAAAAAAAAAAATAAAGCTTTATACAATTTTCCAAAGAAACTTCACTACCTCAATGACAATTTTTTCAAACTTTTTTAAGCAAGTAGGCACCATAATGATGAAAAGCTCAGTCAAAGTTAGTTAGTTAAAATTAGCAATCTAGTCAAAGAAAAGTTTTCTTGAAAAATAAAGTGAATGCAGCAGATTTTTGAAACAAGGAACGGTACGAAACAATAAATTTACCGATATATGAAATGCCAAACGGTCGAGTTAAAACAGGACATTGCTAAACTCAGTCGAGAAATGACATTTGATGATAATATCTGGTTAACGCTAAAAAATACGAAATGATATAATCGGGTCAAATATTTGAGGTGTTGGTTTACTAAACACACGACGAATATACTTTAAAACAGTACTTATCTACATAAATACACTTTTTTTTATAAAACCATTATATAATTGCCTAGGAAGAATACTAAAATACTACAAATACTGCGAAATCAAAACATCAATCTCTCTCTCAATATTTAGTGTTGAAAAGTCTGAAAAAAACCATTCGTCTTCATTAAATTGCATTATAATATAATCGCCCCATAAAATATACTCATACCAGTAACTTTCACAACCTAGCTTGCACAATACACTGTCATAATATTATTAAAATATATTTTATAGGCTTCGGTAACTCAATGTGGGTATGACGCGGATAATAATAAATAAATATTTATCTGAATTTCAAAAAATAAAAAAGGCAGTTTCCAAACTTGTATACATTATTACATTTACCCCGTTCATACTTTTGCTCGGGTATAATTCTGTTGTCACTGTCAAACGCAGCTAAACCCTTCTGCTGGAAAGAAAAAAGACACGAGGCTTTTGATGGATGTCCGCTACCAAATACCCTCTACCTACCCGGAACCTATCATGTACCTACCCTGTAGCTACCCTGGTTCCTGTACCACAACCGCCACTGTAGGGATTGTATAAATCCCCGGAAATAATACCTACCCCCTACCTTCACGGAAAACTATGAACCAAAATTCAGCTATCTTCTAGTTGATTGTATGTTGGATTGATCAAAAAATATAAAAAGTCAAGTATATGATTTTTTTTTAGGCAGAGTGGAATATTTTCTCAGTATCACCCTGTTGAAAGACCACTATTCAGAATTGAATGGTTTTAGCTGTGTTTGTTGACCAGATCTGAATAGCCAGGTACTTGCACACTTTCTTTTTCCCCTCCTCACTCCCTTCAGTCTCAAAACGTACCCTGATTAGGGATGGCCTCACTGGATGCAGATGGTTTGGAGCAGTCGGGACTCTTGAGCGGTACTGTCGGAATAATGTTGAATAATTCAAAATAATAAAGGGTAAATAAAATTAAGAGAGGTCAACAATTCAATTACGGGTTATTTTATATCTGGTGATTTTAAATAATTAATCAAATGGCTAACGATAAAATTATTTTGAGTTAATATGTCTTAAAAAATATGTCTTGAAAAAGAAAATTTTCATAAAAATATTTATCTTTTCAGAGTAAAAAAGAAAGAAAACGATAAATAGCTGAATTGATACGATAAATATACCTTCATAACGCGAGTAATTTCACTGAACTAGGTCCAGTGGACATACTTCAGAGGCCCGTTCACAATATATACGTATTCTTTGAAATGCTATCATTGTCATGAGCGGTGCTTTTTATAAAATAATGTATCAGATTGATTACCTTTGTCCTTCTTACTGATAAATAATAGGGTTCAGTTATAAAAGATCGAAAAAATATAAATAAATAGTCAGTATGTTTTTCTGTAACTAGCGTTTTTGGGCGTCATATAATTTTAGTGTTTTGCTCATTTGATCACCTCCAACAGATAACAATATTGGGAAACTTTAAAAAAATTGTACACTCAAAAATAATTTGGACCTTTTTAATTTATTTTACTTTAAAAATATTTAATTAAATATTGTTACAGACCATAATTAATGCTAGAATTAAATAAATTAAATTTCATTACTCATTTTGGTAAGTGTACTGGGCCGCTGTACCACTACACCGCAGCCATTCAAGATAGTTAAAAAATAAATTATTTTTTTTGGAAGAGTGTTATTTGTGACAAAAAAGTTTTCGATGTCAAGCTTCATCGTGATAACCGTGAACAAATGAATATAGTGCTGAAACTAAAAATTAAAGAAACATTATTAACGTTTACAATAAAAGAGATAATGAATGGAGCGCAAAACTAAAATCTATTTTTTTTTGTGTTTGATTGGGTCGCAGTAAATTAAACCAACTCGGTTAAATAGATAAGTAAATAATTTATGGCACTAATTTTCCGTACCGATAATTTTTTGAAAAAAAAAAAGTAATTATTTCTCCAGTACCTAATTGCAAAATCACTTCGTGGTGTCATTTTAATTTGAACAAAATAAATAACTTTACTATTTACACTATATAATCAATAAGGGCTGACACTTTTCAAAACCAATGCTTTATTCGTATAATTTATTCGTTTATCCTGACGAAGAAGCCATTGGCTTTGAAACATGTCGATTTTTACTGTTTAAATAGAAATGTTAGCAAAGTTGTTTTTTTTTTAATTTAAAATAACCGATGGACATTATATTTCTTGACTATTATTTTGATATTATAGGATTAAGTGTGTATTTCTGGCAGAAAAACAATCATGTTCATGTCTCACTCAAGGTATAAGATGATGACTAGATGATAAATAGAAATTTATATAAATCTGAATAAATTACGTATTGTACGTACTGCTGTAGAAATAATAAGAAAATATATTTAAAAATGGCCATATGATGGTGAAACCCGATTACTGGAAATCAATCGCGAGGCAGATGATTTACTTCCTGAAACCTTGAATCTGTTACATAAACCATAAACTGTAACAAAGAAGAGATTGAACGATAATGGACCTAATTGAACAAGAAGATCTTCAGAAATTAACCACTCCCTAATAACACTTGCAGGGCCTAGGCCTTTTTGGTCATCTAGGTATAGGTAAAGATAAGTTTGTTTTTATATCTACAAATAATGTACGGATCTAGACATTTAATGAAGGGTTGTCGTCATTAGGCATTTGTTCATCTTATCGCGAAGGTGACAGCCTCCTGTGATGAAGATTTGGCATTCATGCAATTGTTAGACAATGCCAACGTTAAGGTAAAAACATTAGGTAGCCCAAACATATTTCATGCCACGGGAGGAATAAACTGCATAGTGCATCACTCAATATTTCATGCCATGGGAGGAATAAACTGCATAGTGCATCACTCCATATTTCATGCCATGGGAGGAATAAACTGCATAGTGCATCACTCCATATTTCATGCCATGGAAGAATTAAATGCAAAGTGCATCACTCCATCTTTCGAAGTTACAACAAATTTATGTAGCTCGTCCGCGGTGTCTAAGTTTTCTGAATCAAGAAAACAACCAACAACGATGATTCAGAAAGAGAAAAGAGAGTCGTTTGAAAGATGTATCCTTCAAAGATATAAGACAGTGTATAATATCTTCCAGAAAAGATCATGTTAATTCTGTTTATTTTTTATTTCCCTATCTCTTGAAGTGGTTGTTGGAACAAACACAGATCGACTAGTATTGTTTTGTAGCATTATGCTGGTTTTCTTTACTTCCTTGTTTCAATTGTCCCTTTTACCTCTCACCAACTAGTAAGTACAATGTATTTTTATCATTATATTGTAAAGTGATAAAAAACGTCTTTTATTTGCCCATTCTGTCACAGAATGTAACACGACCTCTTATTTTTATGGTGTCTGGAAGATAAACGCGGTTCATTCACTAATATCCATCGGTGTTCTCATTAGAAAAGATAATGTTGAGTATTTTAATCAGTCACGCGTGGAAAAGGACTAGCTCCTTGAAAATGGTGAACGCTTTCTTTCAAGTTTTTACCGTTTGTCAATATATTAGAACTTTTATGAGGTTAGATATTTTAAATTAAAGCCTTTAAAAATCAAGATGTCTCTTTCTAAGTAATCCACTGTTTTTTTATGATCTGTATGATGTCTTCTATTAGCGAGATTTAACTATTCCTTTTGTTGTTGATTTCTTTAATTTCCGTGTTGTTGATTTCTTCATTTCTACGTTTCCGTAAGAAAGTCAACAGACTTCACAATATCTTAGAATTTATCAATCATGATTTTTTCCATCTGCTTAAACTTTTCCTTGAAATACATAAATAAGTGCTATGCACAAATCGTCACCGAAAAACCTCTGCTGCTAAGCAAGTCACCTAGGCGCCGTGCCTTGTCGCCTATAGATTAAGAAGGATTTCAAGGATGAAGGATATAAGTCAGCGATGTTGCACATCGTTTTAAAGCTTATTACATTTGACAATTATTTTGTTTGAAATATTTTTTCATATTCTCTCAGACAAAAAAAATTATACTTGAAAATAAAAATTTGAAAAAAATTTAAACCAAGAATGTCATCTTTATTGGCCAAACTATTGCAGACAATATAAAAAAGTTGTGTTTCACATTAAATTTAGTTAATTTCATAAAAAGTTCATTTCTCCAAGTAATTTTCTAATAAATGTTTTAGTTAAGGATATATTATTATATGATGGCTTTAGTAGAACGTAAAGAAGTAAAGCGGGGGAGGAGTGGGATCTTTTGTGAAAATACTACCTGTGAAAGGTACTATTCACCTGCGAAACTTCAGCAGTAATTTTTTCCAGTTTAATGCGTTCATTGACTGGGCTATAAGAACAGTTTGCTTCTACGGCTCGTTCTTGAGTTCAAAAACTTGGCAATGGAACGATTTCCCGGCTACTTTCCTCCCTTCCACAACACGAGTATCTACGAGACCCATGTCCTCTCCTCAAAAAGATCCTCTTTATAGCAGCCCCAGAGATGACAAAAGCCCACAGGGAAATTATTCACCTCAGCCATGTGACATGTAAAAATGTTAAAAAATATATTACCTACTTTCTATCAAAAGATTCATTTCTTTATTAGTTCCAACTTCAACTGATGCTATCCATAAACCATATATTATTATTGCTGTAGCAATTCACAAATATTGAAAAACTGATTTTCATTTCAACATTTTCATTGAAAATAGTTCTTGAGGAACCGCAGTAATTGCCAATTAGTGTTTTTTTTACAAATAGGATACGATATCGATATCAAATTCTGGTAGTTACTGAACAAGGTATTATGTTCACCAAATAAAAGACATAACTTAAAAATAAGTTATTGACTGAGAGCAACAAAGTTTTCTTTTAAATCGACAGTTTTTCATTTCGACTGTCTGTCTGTAAGTTTCAAAATGGTGGCCGTTTTAATGATTTTTTTTTTGAAATTTAAAATCGACATGTTAATTGGGATTTTCTCATTAGTTTTTTTTTTATATAGTGTGGTATCTACCCTGAAGAATTGGTATAGTGCCGTTTCTTTGAACAAATTGAATAATTTCTTATTTGAAATTTAAAAAAAAAATTTTTTGTCCCGTCGATGGTTCATTCCAAGCATACCGAAGAGAGTATCAGTAAGATAAAAGGTAGGTAGCCGTTATGTTAGTTAGTATGTAGATATTGTACGTGAAAGCTTTGTTGTATTTAAAGGTTGATAAGAGAAACCGCAGTAATGTATTTTATTGTAGGGTTATGACTCAATTTATTAAGAGCGGGAGTCATGGTACCAGCTCAATATTTTCGTACGGCTCAAATAGTGAACCCGATTGAAAGACGACTCAATTGAACGGAAGTCGTGAGAACAATGAGAATACAGTTAATACTCCCACGCTACGGCTCCCCCGCTACGGCTCCCCCGCTACGGCTCCCCCGCTACGGCTCCCCCGCTACGGCTACTCCGATATGGCTCTCCCGCTATGGCTACCCCGCTACGGCTACCCCGCTACGGCTACCTCGCTACGGCTCCCCCGCTACGGCTACCCCGATACGGCTCCCCCGCTACGGCTACCCCGCTACGGCTACCCGCTACGGCTCCCCCGCTACGGCTCCCCCGCTACGGCTACCCCGATACGGCTTCCCCGCTACGGCTCCCCCGCTACGGCTACCCCGCTACGGCTCCCCCGCTACGGCTCCCCCTCTACGGCTCCCCCGCTACGACTACTCCGATACGGCTCTCCCGCTACGGCTACCCCGCTACGGCTACCCCGCTACGGCTCCCCCGCTACGGCTCCCCCGCTACGGCTACCCCGATACGGCTTCCCCGCTACGGCTCCCCCGCTACGGCTACCCCGCTACGGCTCCCCCGCTACGGCTCCCCCTCTACGGCTCCCCCGCTACGGCTACTCTGATACGGCTCTCCCGCTACGGCTACCCCGCTACGGCTCCCCCGCTACGGCTCCCCCGCTACGGCTCCCCCGCTACGGCTGCCCCACTACGACTCCCCCGCTACGGCTCCCCCGCTACGGCTACTCCGATACGGCTCCCCCGCTACGGCTACCCCGCTACGGCTACCTCGCTACGGCTCCCCCGCTACGGCTACCCCGATATGGCTCCCCCTATTCGGCTCCCAGGTCCCAGAGTAAGCGCATGAATGACCGTACGACTCTTGGTAACGATACAACGCCTCGTACCATGAGACAAATAAAATGTGAGGTTAGGTTATAGTCGCGCTTTTTTTCTTATTTTCTCCTAAAACTAAGACAAACCGTTCAATTGAGCAGTGGTACAATTAGCGGGAGTCGTATAAATACGGCTCATCAAAAAGAGCTAGCTCAATTGTGTGGCTCGTTCATGAACGACTCATCGCTATTTCGTTGGGTCGAATAAAGAACTTACGGACATCCAGGTTTTCCAATGACCATTGTCAGCGTACAAAGGATTCCAGCTTTCCCGCACTTAGTGTGAACCCGTTTCACTTAAATTAATTCTATTCCAACAAAAGAAAGGAGAACAGTTTATTGACTATTGAAGTTTATTGACTTGTAAATATAACATCAAATAATGTGATTTGAAAATCCTCTCTTTTATCATGTTTGACGCAATGTGAATATTATTAGATTTTTCAGAAATTAAACATTTAATTTATACCTAAATAATTCTTTCGCTGTAATTGTTGAAAACTTAACCCTTTTATAGATTTTAACCCGTCGGGCTTGGCAAAATAATATCATTTTGTCATCAATATTACATGAACCCCACATGAGAAGCTTCCTTTGGGGATGTTGTTTGGAGGGTATTATTTATGTATAAGGAGAAGATTTTTAAAAAGTTAAAAGGTATGGGGGTTGGGTAGGAATCTAGGAATCAGTGTGTCCAAGAGTAACGGACGTTTGAATTCATCACTCCCATTACGGTGCAAGGCGATGGCTCGAGGGAGATCTGCTGGAGAGGTAAAAAGATCTCCTTCTCTACAAACTCAGTAGATAGGCAGACAGATCTAACGAACCTAGATAGACATTCCCCACCCCATGAACCTGGGCAACCTTGCTGAGTCACCAAACGCAGCGAACCACTTTTGACGTATGGAAGAGGTGTCCAATAAATGGTTCCCGGGACGGCATAATGATGTGAACTGTTTTGATGTAATGTAATGTAGTTCAATTGCTGCACCTAATGTTTTCGTTGAAAATTATGATATTTTAAATTTAGGTGAAATGTAAACCTATAGGTACTTTTTTGCTCCAAACTTTTTATTGTTTTAGCAAGAAAAAAAAAACACGATTTATATTCAAACCCAAAAGTTAACCACAGAACAATTAAAATACGTACATTTGAACCAAAGGTAACGGCAGCAATTTAAAACAAAATGGAGACTGCGTGTTTTTGGGGTACTATGCCGTGTTGCCCTCATCTTTCATCATCACACATCTGCTCTGATGATGGATAATGTAATGCAGCCCAAAACATTGCCTAAGAAAAAAAAAATTCTATAATATTGATTTTTTATCAAAATTATTTATCGGGTACGCTATTACAAAATATATTTCAAATAAATAAATTTTATTATAAATACATTTATTTTATCAATACATTTATTTTATCAATACATTTATTTTATCAATACATTTATTTTATCAATACATTTATTTTATCAATACATTTATTTTATCAATACATTTATTTTATCAATACATTTATTTTATCAATTCCGTATTGGTGACCCGTTATAGACATTACCGTAAAAAAATTACAAATATTAGCAATAGTGGAGACGGGGCCAAGCCGGGTACGGAAGCTAGTTGGTCGATAAAACCAAAAACTACCAAAATCCCTCCACAAAGTGACATTTTATTCGGGGTTATCTCTTAAGCGCAGCCGTCAAGGGTCACTCCGAGAAGAAATGAGGCCTATTTCCTTATATAAATGGTGTCATAAATTGCACCTTTCCAAGCGAGAGATTCTTACCGCCTTAAAATAGGGTGTCATCTGGGGGTCAAGGAGCAAGCACTCAAAGTGATCGAATGAACACATAAACCCTTCAATCTTCACCTCAGTAAATGTATTAAATTCTTTGATTGAATAAATTAACTAACATAATAATATTGAAATATGAAAGTACCTACATTGGGCCGAAATTTCAGTTGCTCTTAAAGTTCGACTTAATAATAATATAAATTGACTGCCGTTATATAGTACCATATTATGAATACGAACCAAATTCATTTTTAGAAAACGAATTTTATAAAATATATTATGATAAAACTATACTAACAGACCGAACGATTAGTCATAATAGACCCGATATAGTTTTACATGAAAAAATTAAAAAATAACTTATATCATTGATGTCACTATTCCAAATTCCTGTAATATTCAAAAATATTTTAATGAAAAAATAAGAAAAAAAACAGATTAAGAAAAAGAAATAAAAACAAATTTGGCATTCTCAGACTATAAAAATATTACCATTCGTTATTTCGGCTACTGACATTATACCTAGCTCTCTCATTAAAAAATTAGGCGTATTAGATCTATCAAAAAATTTATATATAGAGATGTAAAAGTCGGTCATTTTGAGTACATGTAGGATAACGAAAGATTTTTTAAATATTTATGTTGAGGAATCAGTAGGATTTATAGGCCCTGTTAGAAGTTCTACCGAGCCGAACCCTCTGATATGAAAATATCTGGAGTCGGTGAATTATTTTCCCATTTGATATCTGGTGAGTTGACATGTTGTTCTTGTATTATTTTGTATTTATTTTGCTTATATAATGCACTTACATAATGTTGATTGACTAGATGATCGTTTGTGGAAAAGTGTGTGGAAGGGTTTAATTTTTCCTACGGGGAAGATTTAACCCGGACAATAAAATCGGAAGTTAAAAAAAGTTAACTATCCCGCAGCCAAGTGGGGGAGTAGGTAGTACCCAAAATTACTGTCCTCCTTATATTAGCTTAAATACTTTACATATAATTTTTGTATTTTACGTTTTTCAATTACGTAAGTTACCATTAATAATTGACTGAATAATTGGGATTTCTGTAGTAAGCCCATAAGACAGAAAAATGCATGGGGTCGTTGGAAGATCCACTTGGTTACAGACGTTTTGTTTGGCATCTTTGCCTGTCAAGAGTTAAGATGCTAAGAACCTTGAAAAATAAGCCGACTGATAATGTTTCTGATTAGAATGAAATACCAGCCCTTAGTGTGTGGAATGTTCAAAGCCATCAGCAGCCGATTACCGCGTCAGGAATTTTGAGGGGTTACGAAATGACAACACTGTCTCTTTGGCGAAAAGTCTTATAATTACCTGTTTTATTCAGTGGTTAGTGAGTGCTTCTATAGATTATGTTTTAGTGAAATGTGTTATAAAATGTGTTATGTTTTATAAAATTAAAATCAAAGGCCTATAAAACAGTTACAGCTGCCTTACAAATAAAAATAAAAACTTTAAGCACATCGCAGACAAATTTATCAGTTTTCCTCAGGCACATCTGTGCTGAACCGAGTGAACCGTCGACTGGTTGAATTAACTCAGCATCCCACTATGACCTTATCATTATGAAGACGAATTATTTAGGCTTGGACATTTGCTCTGAATGCTTGCAGAATGAAGAGCAACTTTCACACAAGATTCTGGTGGCAATTCCAGAGGGAAGATATTCAGTTGTTCCATTGTTATTTTTAAAATCTGAAATCACTCATTCTGAGCTTTTTCATGGAAATTCTCTTCATTGTGGCTGTCTGATGATGTTTTCGATTTACGTCTACAAAAAATGTATTCTCCAGTCAATTTACTAGAATGTTTAAATTAATTGTAAAGATTACACTAACGATAAATAAAACAACCTCTGATGGTTCTGCTGAAAGCAAAAGAAGTATTGAATATTAATAATATTCCGTAAAAATACATTTGAGGGGCTTAAAGAGAGAGAGCCTTTAAAAAACTTTTCTCTCTTAGAGTTTTGTACTATTAAAATTTTGTTTTTGAACGAGTAAAAGCTCTCAAAGAGTAATAACTTCGGAAAGCTTTTTCAACACAAAAAGTTTCGCAAAAAAATATCACCCAATAATCAATTTGTTTTTAAAGTCTTGAATATTGGTCTCTTTTTAAGAAAACATTTTAATATTTGAATAAGTGTATATTTTACCTCAATGGCAGAATGGTAGGCTTCTCCACTTTGGACCCATCGCGGGCGGATTCAAATTCGGGTTGGAAAATAAAAAGTCATTTAATTTGTGGTTATTTTTTCTAAATACAAAGCAAACAACATAATTTCAGAAAGAAATGATTTAAATCGGTATTGACATGTTTAATAGGGTGGATCGATTTTTTGTTTTTGTGTTTTTCTTAGCAGCGGGGTGTGGAATGGATGCTCTATGGGGATACCTTTAAAAGTCATTATGACAGCATTAAGATATTTTGAGTGCAAGTACTGCCCCAAGTCAATTCAAATTTAAAAAAAAACAGCGAGAAACTAGAAAAAGAAGGGTTTAATCTTTGCTCAATAAAAGTAGTTAAAATATAAAAAAATAATATTTCATTTACTAATAATATTATCTACTAATCAAGAAACAATAAAAGTACCATTGCTACACAAAAAATTACAAACAATGTTAAAAAATAAAGTCAAAAATCATAAAAGTTATTGTGTTTTAGAGTCCTTCTTCGAATTGAATACTGGCATTATACGACAAGATTCTAGCTTGTTTTGTATCCACCCTTCACGTCTTTCAGGGCCGCAAACAGTAGAACATGATGCCGTTACCATTTTGATGCATCTTTCCGTGGCTTGCGTGTGACAGGGCATCAATCGGAACCTACACAAAATGTTGGATTCGATAATTTCGTGGTCTGCAATGGCATCAATTATTGTCTCGCTAGATATCAGTTTTGTAAGAGGTGGTTCTTATGGTTTTTCCCATTAGATCAAGTCAATATAGTCTGCTGCGTTTAAATTAAAATTAGGTAGCTTAAATACTCTTATTGGAGAGAACCCTGACCTAAGTTCTCGAATACTTTGAATCCGTCTCAGAGCCAACTCTCTAATTTGTTTTCGTTCGTCGTTTAACATACTAATAGGTATATTTTCGCTGTGTCCAAAATACCCGTTGCGTTGAATTACGGAATCGACCACCTTTTCCAAATGCTCTGGAAGGTAACGAGACAATTTTATGGTTTCGTGGAGGTGTCTCGCCCAGTAAACACACGAAGGTTGTGTTTTTATTTTAAACCACATCGGAGCATACACTCTTAGCACAAATTCAGTCAATAACACCTGATTTTCTGTCGGATTCTTGGTTGAAATGTAAAATCGGAGAATAGTTTTGGCTGTTGTTAACCAACGCGAATGACAGATTTTACCCGGGTTTCTTTTCGCTAAGTTTTCGTTACATTGTCTTTCGGCGATTGCTCGGCACATTTCCAATAAATAAAGCTGGTCTGTGCTAAGGTCGTCACGGGATTTTGTAATGTCCGGTAAGTTGCATTCTATTGCTTGAAATTCTATCACAGGAAGATGTTCACAGTTCTTGAGTAACTTTCCTAGTTGGCCGCTAAAGCTTCTAGGATCTGTTGTCGTTCCATCAAGGTATTCGAAAAGGTGTCCAAACTTAACTCGTTAGCAAGTAACTGACAGACCAACCTCTGAAGTGGACGATAGAGTTTTCCTTCAAGAAGTCGTATAATGTCAGACTTAGTTCCATTATTAACTGCTTTTCCGTCACATCCGATGCCTACAATGCACGCTAAATCAATGGATTTTGCCACAAAATATGCAAACAATTTGTGAGCTATTGTTTTAGCATCACCGAACTAAACGCCTATGTGGCAAATGTATTGTTTGCCAAGTTCTTTCAAAAGACTGATATGTTTTTCTCTCACAACTTTTCTGCATCCATCCTCCATGATTAATGTTTTATACTTTCGACCGTTAAACGATATGCAAATGCACGAATCAAAATGGGGCTGATTGATGGCAGTCAGTGTGGTCCTAGCGTGGTCCTCATTTGCAAGCAGCGATATCAAATAACGTCTGGCTGCGTCTTTTGAAACCATCCAGTTTTTTAAGGTAACTCTCACTATGCTTTCTACATTTTCATGGTTTAAGAATCGCCTGATATTTTTCATGGTAGTCCTTTATTCGCGCCAAAATTGTGAGATGTTCCACAATTGGTAAAGACGCTCGTTTCTAAATATTTTCTATTTTAGTGGCAACAATTTCACTAGTATCTCTTACCAAATCCTGGAATGGTTTTTCTGTGCTTTGCGAGACGTGAATAAAATATTTCATCATGTCTTCATAACTTGGTAACACACTAGCTGCTAATTACAATTGTTTACTGATGATTGCAATAACGCATGCAACACCCCCGCGGCCCCGCGTAACTGCGTGCGGGAATGCGCGGTGCGCGAGCGAGGCACGAAAATGGACTCAGCAATTTGTCAAATTTTCGCAGGAAAATAAATATTATCACATTTTTTTATTAATATTATTTAAGGCGCGGCAATTTTTATTCATTATGAAATATAAAAGAAAAAATTTAAGTATTAATATTGACACAAAACTGTTTTATGAAGGGACAATTTTTTACTAGATTTTAAATAATTTAACTGCTTTGGGGCAGTACTTGTTATCAAAATTTTAAATTGATATTTTGTATGCTTAATTGTATGTACCTAGAGCATCTATTCCGCACCCCGCGAAATCTGATTTATAAAAATAAAAATTTTCCATACAATGGCGATCCACCCTAATGTTTAATGTTTAGTGACCAGATCTGAAAATCCAAGAACCTATCTAAATAATTTAAATCCACCTTCTTCCCCCCCCCCCCCTACTTCATGTATCATCAAAGCATTCCCCAAATTGGAGACGTCATAGGTCCACAAACAAATTTGGTAGGTATTTTATTTTTTCATTTATCCCGCAAAGCCGGTGACAACGTTACCGTAATTAAAAATAAATGTTTTATATTAACTTGTGGATCCACAAAAATAATCTTATGGTCTATGTCTATGGACGGAGCTAAACTGCACAGATGAACAAATAATGTGGACTTTAGGGCTCTGCTCTATTGTGCAAATGTGGAGAGGTTCCAAACAAAGAGATAAGTGTTGAATTGTGCCCTCTCTACCAGTTCTCTGTGGACACAGTGGTGCTACACTACGTAATGCCAGATTGTATTGCATATCTGAAGCATTTTAACCTTTCTATGAAGGAATGTTCAATAGTTACAACATCCTATTTCAGTATAATAAGGTCATCACTATCTTTCCATTTGTAAAATGTCACAGATTCGTTCTATTGATTTCCAAAACGGAAACGCTGATTTGAGTCAAGTAGTTTCAAAGGGCAAAGTGTCTAGTATCTACATTTACATAGTAGCATGCAACGAGTCTAAGAAAGGCTAGCTTTTAGGGTTAGTAGTAAATACCAGGGTTGAATTGGTTCGATGGGTTACCGAAAATATCCCTGTGGACTAAATTTAGATTTGGGATTAGAAGAAAAAATGTAATAAATGTAATTTTTCAATAACCGAGTCTCACTTGGTGTTCTGTATTTATCGCTCTTAATTTCTCCTGTCCAGGTATAACACAAGTTTATTATGATTTCATCAGCCCCGTTGTAACCAGCTACTGACCTTTCTTCAAAACCGGTCGGCTTTGGTTTCTTCGGTTTTTTCTTGATACCACTCTTGCACTCTTCAAAACAATCATTTTATTTTCTCTGAGTTACGTCTATCGTTTTGTCTAAAATGAAAATTGAATCATTTGTATAATCTTTTGTTTTACCAGATAGTGTGCCTATTTATTCTTCGTATGTAGTACGGTGGTGGTTTAAAGTGAACATCAGTATCAATGACCCCGTCTAGGTCTACTCCGTTCGCCATTTTCTCAAGAAAAATCCGTATTGCAACAATTTACGCCACTGACAAACTGAGAAAACATTGTATACGCTCACAAGACGGAAGGTAAACAAACGAACAACGAATAGATAGGACCCTCACCGTGCGGCTGGGGGAGGGTTTTTGGACCTTGATCTCTTCAGCTGCCACCGCGCGGAACCTGATGATTGGAGGCAATATTTTTCCCCTTCACTTATTCAGTACAGTGATATTTCTTTCCAAAAATGAATACAAGCTTCCATTCGTCTCGTCAAAATGTCCAAGATGGCATTACAGACTAGTTCTAAAAAAAATAGATTCAAGTGGTTATATCCTGTCACCTGTCTTCTGGAGTGAGATACATCCGTAAGCGACTTTATGAGGAACATAAAAATAAAAATGAGTATTTCGCTTTCTAATCAGCTTCTGCCATGCAGCGGTCAAGCCGTGAAATCCATTGACCCCGCGCCAATGAAGTGTACCAGTGGGGATGGCACTAAAATAGATATCTTAGGGTGGGCCGGCACGCCCATTGTTTAAAAGTGCCTTTCAATAAGGCCACCGTCGTCGTCGTTCTGGCGACAGGGTGGGTCATCGTGGGTGGATTGAATAAACCAGACTAGACGCTTAATATTTTTTAGATGTTCTTTGTGAACGTTATTAGATAAATAATAATATATGACCCGGCAGATTCCATTCTGGATTCCGCGGCCGTTCGAATTGCTTAGTGGAAAGAAATATGAATACATATAGGAAAAAGGATAATAAACATGTTCAGAAATATATATTTTGTAAATGTAAATATAAACGCAACTTCGGGGTGCTATTTAAAGCAGTGGAGAAGTAAATTCAGTTAACTTTAACTTTCGAAAGATATATATAAAAAACAAGGATAAAACTAAATGAGAGTTTTTTTTGACGTCAGAAAGAGTAACAATACATTTTTCCAGTTTGCCTCTAATATTTATACTAGAATCCATGAATAAAATCCTACAAATAGCCAAAATAATTAATTCATATTTCGTAACAATCGGTTTAACTTTAAAAATAATTTATAATTTTCTTATTATATTAATGAGATAAAAGTAAAGGTACAGTTTCTTTACAAATTTCCCAAACTAATATTTTTGAAATTTCAAGTTCTTTCAATTTTTCTATGATTGGATTTAACGTTTTTGACAACATTTTTCACGTTTTATATTAAAAATTTATTATTCAGAAATAGGAATTTATTATTCAGAAATAAAATTCCGAAAAATAATTTTATCTAGTTTCTAAAACAGTATTTTTTACGGAAAATTAAAAAATAAGATGTACATAACGTATTAGAAATACAGGGGAAACATTGCAAACTGAACAAATGTGATGAAAGTACTGAAGGGTTAAACGAGAACATGTGTGTTCCCATATTTCTACAGAATATTTAACTTTCTTTTTCAGTTTAACTATTTTATTCTGCTTTGCCTATCACATTCTTCCGACGAAATTCAAACCTCACCGACTTACAAATAATCCAAACAGCATTTGAATTATTACTCCTTCAAAAAAAGCTAAATAACGAACTCCAGAAAAAAAATCACGATGTTCACCTTTGAAATAAAACAAGAGTATTTATTTAAAAAAAAGTCTATTAAATAGCTTAAACAATTTAAAAATTTAGAATTTTTCAAAATTTGCCACAACAATCGCAATCTGGCGAGGTACGCGTGACATCATATGTACCTTAATTTTGTCGGTTTACAATGGGTAGGTATATCCGTAGATATCAATGGGTACATTAAATAGAGGCGTGCCGATTGTCGTCGAGCTACAACCCTATTCCATGGATCATCAATGCGGCGGAACCAATAAAAGTTATGTGGTGGTGTATTATTTAGAGGTAGAATAGAGCGAAGATGCGATTTGCAGAAGGTATGTACTTAGAATGGATGAACGATGTTAGAGGTATGCGTTGTCTAATAATGGTTTATGGCCAATCTTCATTGTATCTCTTATCTATGGATAGACCATTTGCACATGTACAGTCCCACACTAGTACACACCTGTTGTCGCGGTACAAATCACAAGTGCCCCCAACTGTTGAGTTCGGTAGGATTTTCTGGCTTGACCCGAAAACTCCGTCTTCTCCAACAACCATTATAAGCCCGTCTAATAGATTGCCTTATCTAAATGAACGGATTTTACAGGCGACAACTGGCAAAACTGATTGCATTTAAATGTTTTTAGTTCCCAAGAATCCCAACTGCTCCCATCCGTCTGGAGTCAGTGAGCCTATGGTATCCCCAATTGGCGTATGTTTTGAAGCTTAAATTAGTGGGGAAGGGGAAGGATATGGGAAAGATGAAGGTGAAAAAGTAACTGGCTATTCAGATCTGGTCACAAACACGATCAAAACCATTTCTAGTAACGTTTTTATTCCGAATGCTGATCTTACACCAAGGCGATACTGAGAGCATCTTCCACTCTGGAACGTGCCTGCAAATATACTACACATTATTTCAAATGAGTAAATTGAGATATACACAAAAAAAAATACTTGCGCACTCTGGAATTTGAACCCGCGACCTCCAGCTTGCTAGTCGATAGCTTTACCCCTCGACCACGGAAACAGTCAAATGTGGCGATTCAAAAAAAATAACGTTTCCATCTTAGTGACTCCATATTTCTGTGCTCCTGGTATTTTTTTTGTCACATTTTGACGCTAAGGCTGGGTTGTTTCAGAGAATTTGAACAATTCTTCAAATTTCAAAGTTAATTTTCCAATTCTGTGAAAGTTCTGTTATTATTTCAGTTTTGTCAAGTAACTCGCCTATGGTGATATAATAATAGAACTTGAACAAGACTTTCACAAAACCTGAAAATTAACTTTGAAATTTGATGAATTATTTAAATTCTATGAAACAACCAAATGTTTTGCATATTTTTTATAATTTGACATTAGCGCCGCTGTGGAAATAAACACAAATTATCCTGTTACATTTCTGTGCTCCTGGTATTTTGTTCCTGTCGACAAGTTTGTTTTGACGTTTCTTTTATTTTTCGGATAGTCCAAGATATTCAAGCTATTTGAAAATGACAGTTAGAATACATATTTAAAAAATATAAAATTACAATGTTTGGAGGTCGCGGGTTCATTTCCCGCGCAAGCAATAAATTTTATTTGATGATATTGTATAATTTCACAATTTACTCAATTAAAATAATATATAGTATATTGGCGGCAAGTTCCAAAGTCGTAGATACTCTCAGTATCGTCCTGATGTAAGACCACCATTCAAAATTGAAACATTGCTTAAGATGGCTTTGGCCATGTTTGGTGACCAGATCTAAACAGCCAGGTACTTCCCCATCTCTTTATCCACCGCACTACCTTCAGCCTCACAAAATACCACGATTGGGGATGCCATAGTCTTACTGGTTCAAAACTGTTGAGAGCAGATCCGGAGACAGACAGAATTACAACTGAAATTAGTATTTTTATGAAAATCTTTATAATGGCGCCGGGCTATCTATGTTTTTTTACAGTTTCAGTCATTAAAAAGAGCTACGCGTTCATGCAATATACTAGACCGTATTTTGTTACAGTCCGATTTATCAAAATACTACGTTTTATAAACATATATTTACTACAAAAGAACGTATCTGGCGTCCAGTGATAAACATTCTAAGGTACTACACTACACCACGCCATTCCATTTTCTACTTTTCATCAGCAAGTTCCCATAAACACGCGACAGCCTTAATTCGTATATACGGCCACCGGACGTTATTTTTAGCAAAATGCGTATTCTCTCGGCGAAACGATACCATGTTTTATTGATTTTTAATTCAACCTTTTATGGCCGTCCAAAATGGACATGTTTACGAGCGTCTACCTCGATGGAGCCGCCAGTCGGGAGCTTTACAACCTTCTCCAACCAACTTACCCCTAGAACCTTCCCCCGAAGCCTTTCTCTCCGAGGGTGGGGCAACAACCCTTACCTGCAAGGGCTCCCAACATTCCTGGGGTAGTAAGCTACTTTTATCTTGGCTAGAAGACACGGAGTAATTTCGTAGCTGCTACTTAAATAGTAGCGATAAAATCTTTTCATGTGCAACGTATTTAAATAATAAAATAATAGCGGCGACTTGATGAGAACGTATTCTAGCTGCTGCTACTATCACCTCTTATAAAATCTCAAATTAAATTAGGTTGTTGTCAGTATGTAGAATACTTCACTATTTCTCGCCGCTACTACGATTATTATTATTATTTATTTATTTGCAAAAACAGTATAAACCAGTATATTGAAATATCGGTAATTACAAATTACAAAAAAGTGAATAACAAATACATTTACAAGTGGGACAAACAGAAAATTTCAAATGCAGGTTTATAATGTTAAGTCTTGAATAATTAATTATATTTCACGTTTGAATACGTTGTAGGACATGTGGAAAATATCCATATTTCCTGCGAGGGAGTTAATTAACCTAGTGATTCTTTCCAAGGGCATCAAAACTGGTAAGTTAGTTCTGCATCTAGGAAGAATCAAAAGCCTGTGTTGGCAGCCTTGCGCATCCGGGATATAGAATCTTATTTTAGCCAGAATGTCTAGTATTGATACTAAACCGTTTAGTAGTTTATACGCCACCAGGAGTAATGCAACATCCCTTCTGGAACTAAGACTGCATACACCCAGCATTCCCGAGATAAATGCTGTTGGAAACAGCCATGGATAAAAACCAAACTCTCTCATGGAGAGGTATCGTAAAAACTTCTTTTGTATCCTCTCGACCATTAATACATAGACAGTGTCCTCTGGCCCCCACACCTGAGATCCACTCTCGAGAATGCTACACACAAAGCTAAAGTAAAGCAGCCTTATAACTGCAAGGTTGGTCAAATCTTTTGAATTGACGGATAAATTAATTAATTAATTAAAGTCTGTCTACCAACGAATAGAAATGACGATCGCTTGCTCCGTATGACCGAAACATTAAATTTCATGTCATTCGACTTCTAGTCCAAATCTTATAAGAAATTTTATTGTTTTTAATTCCATGAAATTAAAAAAAAATGTGTTGACAATCTCCATGTCTATACTTTAAAAGAAAATCGTTTAAAATTTTTTAAAAGGAAATCATAATTTTAAGAATTCGTAATTCTTATTTATTGGAACCAACCAAATTTCAATCATTGAAGACAATAGCAACGACTCTAAAACCAAAAATTAAAAGAGGAAAGACAAAAAAAATCAGTCGCATTTAAAAATTGAACCCTGGATCTCTTACTTGCCGGGGAAGTGCTTTGACCACTCAGCTATTTCGACTTCGATTCGTTAATGTTGTCTTTCATGTTAAAATATGTATTACTCATTAAATTATTCCACTATAAAAAATACTAAATTTTACTTCCCATCGACAGATTGGAAACCCTTGCACATCTGTCTACTGTAATAGAACAGCAGTAAATAACTGTTTCAACGAGTTGATAGAGAGCCTACTAAAAGGATTGTAAATTTTACATATCTTTACCTACAATTCGTAAGGAATTTATTGAATAAAAGAACAAAGACACAAATACGAGTATCACAAAGAAAATCTATCTTTTTGGCGTTCAGTTTCAATCAATTGCATAGAGCCGAAATGACAATAAAATATTTGGATAAAGAGTTTTGCAAATAATTATGTTATTTTGTTTGATGTGTTTGTACTTCAGAGAGTTCCAAAAGCTACAACTCTTCGGCCAGCTTGGTAGCAAGTCGGTTAGCTCCTTGACTCCTGGCCCGGAGGTCGAAAGTTCAAAATCATTTTCCAACGATTTTATTTTTTTTTATTTTAAACAATGGTGTGAATATAATAATAAATTGTTCCAGAATCTATGCAGGGGTAGTGCGATGCAATACATTCCGTATTTAAAAATGACAGACAAATAATACGAATACAAAGATATAAAAAAAATGCGGAATAGAAGAGAAAAATGTGTGCAAGTAGCCGTTTATGGAGGATTTGAACATCTCCCGTCTGCAAAGAGCCATCAGAGTGGACTCCATCCAGGCAACCATGGCAGTGATGATCGTGTTATTTGATTGGCGCAGTCTGAGTTATAAGCTTCCCATGTGGTAGCGAGAAGTGCTCTGATAGAGTGCACTCGTCACCCAAGAGAGATTATTATAACAATTGAGTTGGGAAGCCATCTCTGGGCTGGAGCCCCACAATAATTGGTAAACCGACTTGATTCTGTGAAAAAAAGGGCGGTCCGTCTGATTGACCATCCATTGTTAACGGACCGATCGCTAACTCTAAGCAATGTGGGCATGCTGAGTCTGTCATACAGGTATTTCAATGGAGCCTGCTCTTAGCAACTTTCAGCATTGAACATGAAAATTGAACACCCGTTCACAAATGATGTTGGCTTCATGAGAACGGCCCGCTTCTTCGACTCGTTTTTTTGTAAGTCAACTCGTACGTGGAACGAGCTACCGGCATCTGTTTTTCTTCCTTCATATAATCCGGGCCTCTTCAAGAAACGCATTAATAAATCCCTTCCTAACTCCACTGCCTTAACCCGCCTCACAAAGATGCGCAACCGGGTGGTTACATAGCTCCCTTGCCCTTAAACTGTATACATTAAACAAAATAAACTTGGATCTATCCAAGGTCAAAATACACAAAATTGTAACTAATTTCCCTTTTGCTTAGCTACACCCAGTCGGGCAAAAAAAAAAACATTGTAACTAAAATATACAATAACCTACCTGATAAAAATTACAATTATTGAATCTAAACAAATTTCATCAACAAAGGTCGTTCAATAATTAGTCAACTCACCCAAATCTAAATTTCATGTTATGTAATCCTATTACAAACAAATACAAACTGAAACTAAAACCTCTGAAGAACTGAACAAAAAAGAACATGAGGTAAAAAAATTATTTCAGAAAAAAACACTATTTAATTTATTTACAATTATTACTATTATTAGTTTGATTTCTTTTTATTATCCGTATTACTAAATTTTAATACTATGTAAATAAAATCTTCAGCACCAGAGATTCCAGTAAGGATATAATTAGGAACATGATTACATGGAGATAAATGATGGACTTACTGAACGTCACAGCGGTGCTGCCAAGGTCTCTTATCTATGTGAGGTGTCAGCGCTTTATTAGCAGCAGATACATACCTGGACGCTGTTGTTGGACGTGGTGGACTCTCTTGCTGCAGCAGCTGGTCTAGTTCCTTCACCACCTAGGATTCTTGCTGCAAAGTCTCCATCTTTTATCTACGTAGAACGTCACAGCGGTGCTGCCAAGGTATCTGTGAGAGGATATTGTGTCAGCGCTTTATTAGCAGCAGACACAAACCTGGACGGATGACGAACCTCGTGCTGGCACTGTTGGTGGACGCGGTGGACTCTTTCGCTGCAGCAGCTGGCCCAGTTTCTTCACCATCCAGGATTCTGGCTGCAGAGTCTCCATCTTCTATCTTCGTGTCACCTGTTCCTTTACTTCATTTTACTTAACTTAACTTCACTCTATTTTTCTAATATTTATATTTTCTGTAATACCTGCATCAACTGTAAAGCGCCCCTGAGGTGATATATCACAAAAGCGGCGCTATACAAATTATCCAATAATAAATAAATATATATTTATTATAAGTAAATATATAATGATATCCTTACTGGAGATTCAAGTAAGGATATCATTATATACATTTGTAACAAAAAAGACGATAATAAAACACTTATTAATTTAATTTTGAGTATTTTTGCTGACAACTTATCAAAAAAAATGTGCCAATTGAAATAAGGCTTATTGAAAAATATACCTAATGTTAAAATAAAATATTTGTAAACTAGCCTTTCGACACAGGATATCTCTAGTGTGACAGGCAAGTAAAAACATATATTTCAAACTCACTAAAGATAGGTAGCTAATAAATACCTAAACACGTACTTATTCTAATCTTGCCAGATTTCCATAATGGGGATACTGAAGACGCACTGTTTCCGGGCAGCTATGCGCTATGGTAAAAACGCTAAATTGAATCCTAATAAATAATGATTTTCTATCCAGCGACATAATTGGAATTCTAATTTGTTAGTTCTATGAAAAAAAGCAACACGGTCTAGAAGGAATATTTTAATTTTCATTAGTTTTTAATTTTGTTTGAATAAATATTTTTTATAAATAGGTAAACCAGATTATGATATTAAAAAGCGTCTGGTCTGAATAAATTCGCTTAATTGGTATTTAAGGTATACATAGCGTCTGGTGCTTGTTGCGAAATATAAAATAGTAATATTTTAATAAATGTGGGTTTATTATGTTTTATTTTTTATTATTTTCCAAACGAATAGTAGTTACCTACATAGATAAAATGAGAAATAAATAACAGCTTTGAATGTTTATCAATAATTACAAGGACCGGAACCAATGACATGCTTCTATGAGATAACTGGAGTGATTATATACATTTTAGTACATAGATAAATGAATATGTGATGTAAACATGTGTATGTGTGGATGTATGTGAACGTGTATCTACACCTATGTGTCTGAATTGTGTTAATAGTGAAGCGTTTTATATGTGCAAAATGACATCAGGGAGTCAACAGATATGTCGAGAGTTGATTTGGTGAAAATGTTTGTTAATAGTGAAGCGTTTTATATGTGCAAAATGACATCAGGGAGTCAACAGATATGTCGAGAGTTGATTTGGTGAAAATGTTTGTTAATAGTGAAGCGTTTTATATATTATTTTTATAAGCAATAATTGTTCGCCTGAAACACTCATCCACATTGAAAAAATCTCCTGATAAAAAATACATGACGCCAACGGGACTCGAAGTCATTAACTCGAGTCCCGTTGGCGTCATGTATTTTTTATCAGGAGATTTTTTCAATGTGGATGAGTGTTTCAGGCGAACAATTATTGCTTATAAAAATAATTGTTATCCTTTGTGCTATGCATAAATAAAATCTTGTCTTTAAAACATTAATTTATCAAAAAAATAATAAACGTTTTATATATTATGCAAAATGACACCAGGGAGTCAACAGATATGTCGAGAGTTGATTTGGTGAAAATGTTTGTATGTTTGGAGAACACGGGAAACCAGTTTTAAAATTGGACATAACATAATTCAAGTTAATAATATTATTTAAGCATGGTGTAAAAAAATTAAGTTTGACGAACATCAATTGAAGAAAATTAATTGTTTTTACTATGTCTAAGATCGGTTATATTAACAAAATAACCCACCCTTCCGTATGTCATCTTTGGGTATGCTTTATGGAAGGTGTTTTCAAGGAAAAGAAGGAAAAAAAGTTCTCGGAAGGAAAAAAAAGTATGATGGGTGGTAGCAATCTGAGGGTCAATGTCTCCAGGAGTGATGGACATATTCATCTCTCCTACTGCGGTACAAGGCGATTGGTTGAAATAAAGTCCGGCTGGAGAGGTCAAAAGGTCTACCTCAACCAGTCTCTCCCGATTCGACCAACCACGCAGTAGATTGGCAAAACATGAATGGCAAAACATGAACCCGGGCACCCTTGCTAAGTAACCAAACGTAGCAAGCCACTTAGGGTGACCTATGGCAAGGGTGTTGGTTATATCTGAAAATTGGTTCCCGGGAAGGCTGTACCCATACCCGCCTCCCAAATTATATTTCCATAAAACACCAAATTAACAACAGTTCTAAATTTATGTATTATATACAAATGTAAATATTTGGTAGACACTGTAATGTATGTATAGAAATAAATAAATAAATAAATAAAATAAATTGCTTCCTTTCCAATTGTTTCACTGACTCGCACATCCGGAGTTTCTGATCTTATTTAATTAATTTTTTTTGTTGTCTTTTTCCTATTGTCCTATCGTTACTCGGTTACATGAAGCCCGGAATAACTAAGCAGCACAGCATTCGTACCAATCACACATGTTTCGATGTTACTCCTCTTCCTTTAATAGGGCATCAATGATTCTAAGGTTTACTAATGGTTTGTCAATTTAATGATCTTCTACTGTCGTTGCTTATGATATTTTAACTTTTTTTAATGACATCCAGTTCATACTATTCCCATATTTTAGACAATTCGATGAAAAACTTCTAAATTTTTCGTTCCCTTATTAATCCACGTTTTTTTGAAGATGGTCCGAAGATTCTATTATTTCAACTGGATTTATTTTCTCTTTCAATACTTAATCATATTTCCATGGCGGAATTAGTCAGGCGTGGATTTCACGTACGAAGATTACGCTTTCAAAATTATACACCGAAGGAATTACACATGGACGATATTGTAGGTACATAGAGAGGACTTCTGGATTTATTACACACATAAATAAACGTGATTTTTAACCTACCTCCCGGAGATAGATGGGCGGCGAGCGACCTCCCCCTGAGGAAAAGTCTGAGTACACTAGCTGTAACTATACAAAAGACTACCTAATTTTTATTTTTTTTTATTGTGAAAAACAGTTTATATAACCAATAAGATTCCATAATTGTAGTTAATAGCTCAGTTATAAAAACATTAATTATATAATAAAATAGGTACATTATAATGACAAGTGCCAAAGAATACCATTATTTCGCTCTTGAAATGATTGAGATTCGATTGAAAAATGTCAATATTGGAAGAAAGGTTTAATAGTGAGATCATTCTCCCCAGAGGCATGATCATTGGTAGGTTGGTCCTGCCTTTAGAAAAAATAAACAGCTTGTGTTGCCTCGCTCTTGTGAAGTTATCGGGGACATAAAGTGACAATTTTTTCAGAACATCAGGATTGCAAATCTGCCCGTTTAGCAGCTTGTGTGCTACTAATACCAATGCAATTTTTCTCCTAACGTCAAGACAATTTAGTCCCAGCATTCCCGCGACAAAATCCGAGTGATACAACAAAGGGTAGTGCCCAAACTCTCGCATGAATTTTTTTTGCACCTTTTCTACATCATTATTTACTGCAACCCAAAATCAAAGTAACTAACAAGTTACTAAACTAAAGTATTGTACAATTTCAATAAGTATTATTTCTCTCCGTGTGTAATTTCGTCCATTAGTTGAAATTCATAATAATCATGATTGTAATATATTTTAAGGATGTTGTGCTTCAAGTTCATTCTAGTGCATCACAGCATAATGCTCCAAAAATAGATCATCGTAATTCTGGTTGTGAAATCTCAATTTATACCTAATTATTTATTCTTTGTAATAAATACAGTCAGATGTCGCAGCAACGGAATCGGGCTTATACATAGTACCATTTACTATGTGTGCATGTCTCTCATTTAACTTCTTTTGATATTTTGCATCACGTACCAGTTGTTAAAAATTGGGGATGATCCTTTTTGAATAAAAACTGGTTTTCTTGATACCACTTTACATTTATTTCAAACTGTTGAAACAGGTACAATATTTATAAAGAAACTGTGCGAATAACACTGCTACGATCGCTCTGACTTATGAGCTTGTTTATTATCGAGTTATTGTTGAGAAAAGAACGAAAAAACACATAATGCGAGCCTTTTTAAAGACTTCAAAACCCACTACATGTAAATAAAAACACTTGTCATTGTGATGTCTAGCAGTAAAAATGAAACCTGCTATACCGACCAAATTGACACTATTTTCTAAGCAAGGACTCACACCATTTTGGTTAAACGTAGTAACTTCAAATTTCTAGACTACAGATGTCGGTAGCCTGCAAAATTGAACATATTGCCAGGGGGCGGGATTCAAAAATTGCACTAAATTTTTGAATGATAATCTATTTAAAAATAAACTATAAACCAAACAGAATAAACTAAAAATTCTTAATCTAAATATACCACAAAAATACTAACAAAATAATTCAAAATAGCAGAAATTAACAAAATAAAACCCCCTTTTTTTTATGCCCTGCTGGTAAACTTATAAATTTAACTGTATAAATGCTGTTGAATTACTCTATTAATAAACTAAAGATAACTAGAAAATTATTAATCCTATTAAATAACCAAAAAAAATTCAAAAATGACTAAATTACACACGTCTGCATACTAATTTTTACATATTTAAATAGTTCAATAACACAAATAATATAGTTTACACTGAACACAACACAATTATTGTTCTTTTTTTTTCTTTCTTTCTTCTCAGGTCTTCTGCTTGATCCATCCAAGGTGGAGTCGAGAAGATAAGCATCATAGTGTAATGTACATAATCAATCCTTGGTAAGGTCCGGGACGTCAATTACAGGTTTAGTGTCTGAATCCAGGGGCATCAGACATATCTTTGTGATGGGCCTCACAAAGACTCCTTGAGGTGTTTTTAGGGTAACAACTCGTACTACTCCATCCGCTCCAGGGTGTGTATGCAGAATTCGGGCCATTTTCCATAAAGGTGGAGGTAAATGATCTTCCTTTAAAATCACCAGATCGTCTTTTTGCAGTGCCCGTTGAGTGCTGGTCTGCCATTTAGTTCTCTTTTGTAGTTCCATCAGGTAATCTTGCTTCCATCTAGACCAAAAAGATTGAATTAGCGAACTGATCCTCTGATATTGAGTTAGTCTGTTGTCCGGTATCGCCCGGACGTCTCTCTCAGGAATGATACAGGATTCAGTGCCTATAAGGAAATGGTTTGGGGTAAGAGGTTGGTAATCATGGATGTCGTCGGATAAGGAAGTTAATGGACGGGAGTTCAAACAGGCCTCAATCTGACAAATTAAGGTATATAAGAGTTCAAATGTTAATGAAGAATTGTTAGTGATTCTATATAAATGGAATTTTGCTGATTTTACTGCTGCTTCCCACAAACCTCCCTGATTAGGGGCTCGAGGGGTTATGAACTTCCACTCAATACCTCTGTTCACTAAATAATTTTGAATATTGTCGTTGTTTTCCCTCAAGCTGGTGTACAGCTCTTTGAGTCTGCTGCTAGCTCCTTTAAAATTACTAGCATTGTCGGAAAAGATCTTTTCAGGTTGTCCCCTACGGGATATAAACCTTTTTAAGCTGTTCAAAAAAGCATTGCTAGATAAATCCGAAACTAATTCCAAGTGAACGGCCTTGGTTGAGAAGCAAATAAAGATACATAAATACGATTTTGCGAGGGAAGCCTTCCTCAGCGTCCCACTTTTAATTAGAATTGGTCCGGCGTAATCTATTCCGGTGATAGCGAAAGGACGACTCGGCGTAATTCTTTCGGGTGGCAAATTTCCCATGATTTGATGACCGGTTCGGGGACGACATCTAAAACATACAACACATTTATGTAATATCTTTTTAATAGTATTTTTACCAAAGATGGGCCAAAATTTTAATCGTATTTTAGCTAACAAAGCTTGAGGTCCTGCGTGTAGGTTTACATAATGGTAGTGACGTATTATCAATTCAGTTAGCTTATGTTTAGCCGGCAAGATAACTGGGTGTTTTTGTTGGTAAGATAAATGTGTAGCCAAATTCAACCTACCGCCTACATATATTAGACCATCATGTAAGAAGGGATTAAGAGATTTTAAATTACTTTTCTTGTTGACGATGCCATGGTTTTTTAATTCTTTCAATTCCTTTTGAAAGGCGTGTATTTGAGCTGATCTCAATAGACATTTCAAGCCTGATTCCAATTCAGCCACACTTAAATTGTCTGAAATTTTACCCTTAACACTTCTGCAGTTATTGACAAATCGCAATACATACGCAGTAACTCTTTTCAATTTAATAAATGATGAGAATTTTTCAAATATCTCCCATTCTTGAATATCTGTGGATAATAGAATATTTTTGCCTTTGAGTTCAGGAGGGTTTGAACACGAAATATTTGATATAGGCCAAGCGTTGACTCCCTCGGTCAACCAACTTGGTCCATTCCACCATATTGCAGAATTTATCAATTTATCTGTAGTGGTTCCTCTTGAAAGTATATCTGCTGCATTGTCGGCTGATGATACATGTCTCCATAGATCTGGATCACTAAGTTCTTGTATTTCGGCTACTCGGTTTGCAACGAAAGTAGCCCATCTCGTAGGTTGACCTTTCAGCCAGCACAACGTTATCATGGAGTCACACCAATAATGTGTGTCGATCTCCACTATATTTAGCGCATGTTTTATATTTTTTATTAATTTCGCCAGTAGCACAGCACTACAAAGCTCTAACTTGGGCAGGGAAATACACTTCAATGGCGCCACTCTTGATTTGGACGTTATTAAATGTGAATGCCGCTTACCGACATGGTCCACTGACACCATGTAAACGCAGGCTCCGTAAGCTTTCTCAGATGAGTCGCAAAAACCGTGTAGTTGTAGATATGTAGATTGCCTGCAAATAATTTTTCTTGGTATTTTCAACACATTTAGTTGAATTAATTCTTGAAGGTAGGACCTCCAGGGTGCTAATATTTCATTAGGCAATGGATCATCCCACGCTGCTTTAGACTGCCATAACTTCTGCATTATCAATTTGGCTACAATTATAATCGGTCCTAGAAGACCTAATGGATCGAAGGTTGATGCGATGCAAGATAATATCTGTCTTTTACTCTCGGTTCGACTCGATGGTTTCATTATTACATAAGAAAAATAATCAGATTCATTATTCCATATTAATCCTAATATTTTCTCAGTCTTTGGATTGTCAGTAATAATTTTTTCAGAATTGCCTGATTCGGCAATCTTAGCTTGGCCCGACTCGGCTGACAACTCCAAGACATTGGACCTCCATTTCCTCAAGGTCATCCCCGCAGACAAAAAGATGTTGATTAATTGCTCTTTTAACTCTCTACAGGATTCCATGTCATCTCCTCCGGTTAACAAGTCATCCATATAGAAGTCATTTTCTATGACCTGACTAGCTCTAGGAAAATTTATATTGTTATCCATACCAATTTGCCGTAGACTTCTAGTGGCTAAGAAAGAGGAAGGCCCCAGACCATATGTGACTGTCTTCAGACGGTAATGCTTGAGCACCTCCTGCGGCGACTCGCGCCACACTATCTTCTGCAGGTCACGGTCCGCTTCACACACATTAATCTGGCGGTACATCTTCTCGATGTCAGCCGTCAGTACTACTTGATGTTTCCTGAAATGCAATAGTTGGGTGTATAAGTCCTTTTGTATAACAGGTCCTGTCATCAAGGCGTCATTGAGAGAAATTCCATTTGAAGTTTTGGCGGAGCCGTCAAAAACGACCCTCACTTTAGTAGTAGTGCTTGATTCTTTTATTACAGCGTGATGAGGTAAAAAATAGGATTCACGATCCCCCTTTGACTGGTCACACACCTCCATATGACCTAATTCCTCATATTCACGCATGAATTGTATATATTGTGTCTTCAATTCGGGATTTGACACAAATTTTCTTTCTATATTTTTAAATCTTTTTTCAGCAGTGAGTAATGAACTTCCCAGCTGATCAATGCATGCTCGACGCGGTAAACTTACTACGTATCTACCGTCGTCTTGTCTAGTATGAGTACTAGCAAAACTGGCTTCACAAGCCTTTTCTTCATGATTTAGAATCTTAATGGGATTAATCTCCTCCAATTTCCAAAATTTTTCTATTTGGTGACTTATTTTATTTATAGATAAATTACAACAATCTGATACAGGCCTTTGCTTTGGGTACATGTGGATTGGTCCTGATATGATCCATCCCAGTTGCGTACGTTGAAGTGTTGGTCCCGATTCGAGTTTCAATCTATCGTTGGTTAGGATTTCCCAAAAGCTCTCCGCGCCCAACAGGATGTCGATGGGTGCAGCTATATTGAAGTTCGGGTCAGCTAGCTCCAATCCTCGTGGTAACTTGAAGTCTTTTTTCGCCATTGTCACTTGTGGTAAATTTGTTGTAATCTCCTGTAAAATCAGACATGATATTTCACTTTTATAATCAGTATGAAGCGAATTCATCTCCACTGAAATTCTCTTTTTTATGTGAGTGATGTTATTATGGATCCCAGAAACGGGTTTGTTTATCAATTCACATGGTAAATTTAATTTATTAGCAAATTCTGATCTCATAAAATTTGACTGGGCCCCTGAATCAATCAGAATGCGGGCTTTAAAAATTTTATTGTTACTACCCACAACTCCTATGTTGGCAGTTGACAATAATATTATTTTTTCTGCTTTATCCGATGCAGAAAAATTCGATACTGAAACCTCGTTATCAGCATCCATATTGGAGGCCTCCCGCAGAGGTACCTCATTGTGTAGTAAGGTGTTGTGATTATCTTTGCCACAACGCCTGCAAGAAAAGGTTGCCTTGCAACTCTGTGCCTGGTGACCCACCTTTAAACATTTAAAACAAGCTTGGATTGATTTCGTAGCATCAATCCTCTCATGTAATTTTAATTTCAGAAATTTTTTACAATAATAAATATGGTGACCTTTCTCGTTACAATAAATGCAGTTGTTAGCCTTTACTGCTAAAAATACTGATGAATCTTTTTTGCAATTATTGTTGCCTAGTTGTGTTTTATGTAAGCTAGAAAATTTTTTCTCAGAAGCGTTCATCAGTTCCAATACTTGGGCTCTAGCAGATAAACATTTTAAGAATTCCTTTAACGTCGGTAATTCGTCTTGTAATATATATTGTTCCCAATTTTTTCGGGTAGCTGCGTCTAATTTATTTGATATTATATAAATAACCAATGGATCCCATTGATCTACCTTGACCCCGATATTTTGTAATGCCTTTAAACTAACGTTTGTTTCATCAATTAGATACCTCAATGCTACAGGCTCTTCTTGTTTCATGTCTTTTAATGAAAATAGAGCTTGGATGTGTTTATGAACGGTAGTTCTTAAATTTGCATAACGTTCATTTAATAATTCCCAAGCGGAAATGTAATTTAATTCAGAAATTTCTAGATTAGCAATTATCTTTAATGCGTTTCCCTTTAAAGTTGATTGCAAATAAAAGAATTTTTGTACGTTGCTTAAATTTCTATTGTTATGGACTAAAGTCTTGAAGGTTTCGACGAAATTAACCCAATTTTTCTGATCGCCATGAAATTCCCGTAATTGGAGGTTGGGTAGTTTAATTTCCACCTTACTTTGATCGACGGATTCGATCGCGCCTTTGGCCGTTGCCAAAACTGAGAAATATTGGTTTTCGAAAGCTTCTCGTTGACTATAATTTTCAATTTCGTCTGAATCCGGTAACATTTCAATTTTCTGTTGAACTGCTTCGAATTCATCTAACAATGATTTCACCCGCTCATATCTTAATTTAATTTCATTTACCGACAATGCATTTAAGGAATCCGCGAATCGGGTTAGTTTTCCTTTGATTACGCCGCGTTTGTTTATTAATGACTTCATATTTTCCATTTTTAATTATATTTTGTTAATATCGGTTGACAATTATTTTATTTTAGCAAACACCCGTTTGAAAGAATACCACGACAATCTTGACAATACTATTTGAGAACACTATTCAATAATATTATATTCTTATTTTCAAGTGGGTAGTGATTTTATTTATAATATTGACTCTATTTAAGATTAATCTCGTTTAAATTACATGAGACCTGAATAAACATAAAATGGATGATAGGAAGGAAAGCACTGAATACTTATCTCAGATTTGCGATGTGGTCCACTTTCCTTAATGATTTCCAGTTTCAATCAATTTTGTATCCTTTTGGCTGCTGGTTCTTTGTTTTTTTTTACATACAATCTCCTGATCGTAATCCGGTTGAAGGATCAAATGTTAAAAATTGGGGATGATCCTTTTTGAATAAAAACTGGTTTTCTTGATACCACTTTACATTTATTTCAAACTGTTGAAACAGGTACAATATTTATAAAGAAACTGTGCGAATAACACTGCTACGATCGCTCTGACTTATGAGCTTGTTTATTATCGAGTTATTGTTGAGAAAAGAACGAAAAAACACATAATGCGAGCCTTTTTAAAGACTTCAAAACCCACTACATGTAAATAAAAACACTTGTCATTGTGATGTCTAGCAGTAAAAATGAAACCTGCTATACCGACCAAATTGACACTATTTTCTAAGCAAGGACTCACACCATTTTGGTTAAACGTAGTAACTTCAAATTTCTAGACTACAGATGTCGGTAGCCTGCAAAATTGAACACCAGTCACTGTGCTAAAAAATTCTCCTCTCAACTAAAAAAATTAAAATTAAAATGAGTAGTGAATTTTGAAATATTATTTCCGAGTATTTTCACCAAAGGAAAAAATTTCAAACGTTTCTAAAAAGCAGATAATAGACAAGGCCAATGCTCCTACAACCAAGCTTTAAAAAAGGTAGTAGGCATATTGAAAAAAAATGTAATTAATTACATTTTTTTATGGTGACTATTCTTTTAAAATGCCAAAAAATTAAGAAAATTTCTCCAAAATAACCCATTTTGTTGTACGTTCATTGCTAATTTTGTTTATTATAACTTTAAAAAAGAAGTTTGCGTAAAACCTTTTTTTTATGCAAATACTATTATTAAAATATTTAAGTTAGTCTCTTAATTTGAGATAAATGATAATATTTTATGTCAGTCTAGTTTGGTTTTACAATACGTTCTCCTTTTTTCTCTTTTTTAGTGAAAATAAAAACAGCCTTTGTAGATGGAATTCATCTTCTTTTGGTACCTTCTCCTAGAAAATCTTAAGCACACAAATAACTGAGATATATAAACATTCTGTTGCTTATTTCTGTTGCTTATATTTTTGTTGATTTTTCGTTGATTTTTGTTGATATTCTGTTTCTATAATTGTATGTAATTTTCTTACTGTACAATATTTTGTAGTAGGTATTTTACAGTATTTTTGAAAATATTCTTTTTCCATTTTTGTAACTATATCTACATATTATTATCTATAAGCACATAGACTAGCTCCCCAGCTTAACCCGAGAATATTTCTCTACAAATTGGGTAAACAAAAAAAGTGATGTCTGATATGAAATGTAATATATTTTTATCTTTTGTGAATATTTAATTTTTTTACTAAATAAACAAAAAAAATATATCACCGCGGAGTATTCTGAAACCCATCTTAAAATGATTTATTGTCGATTCCAAAACAAAATTACTTAAAGGATACGAAAATGAATGCCACACAACTCAACCTAGCCACCACCTCCTTGTCTCGTCAACATCTTGTGAATAAACTATGTTATTCCGACTCATAACATGTTATCCAACGCGTGAATTGTACAAGTGGGGCAAAAGTCATAATTTGAATGTAGACAGGTAGAAAGTTAGTTTTTGTCAGCATCTGAAGAACGCAGAATTATTGTTACTGCTTATTTGATCAATTTCTGGTTTGTAGTTTTAACGCAGCGTGAATTTCATCGTTGTTTTCCTCGTCGTTCTGCACCATGTGCGCGAACAATTAAGCGTTTGGTTGAGCGTCTCGTGCAAGCCTTCAAATAAACTTTCCATCGAAACAGAGAAAAATATTTTTAAAACATTTTTTTCAGCTTATTCACATTATGACCTTACTTTTGCCCCATTAAACCACAGACCAGAAATTGGTCAAATTACGCGGTAACAATAATTCCACGTTCTTCAGGTATGTATCGCTCCATTGCTTCTTGTCAACTAATTTGCTATGTATCTACTACATTAATGTCAAAGCACAATGACATTTGACGCCATCTGCAAATATTATGGTTCATTCAAATAATTACATTACTTTGGACCCACCTTTTTGCACCTTGTTAGACTTGATTATAAAACATCATCTTGATTATAATGCATCACGAAGATTTTCTTGCCGAAACACGCTAAGAAAGTCTCCACTCGAGGAGGAGTGGGGCCCTTGCAGTAACGGCGTACAAAATTCTTCATAATTTAATAGATAGCCCATACCTTCTGGAATGCTATAAGTTGTTCGTACCGTACAACTACTGTCAGGGACGGCACCATGAACTGCTATGTATCCCACGTGGCAGAATGGACGTACTGGCTCGGCATAGCATGACACGAGGTATGGCGCTGTTAAACAACGCCTCCAAGACTATCGATATTTTTAGTAGTAGCCTTGAAGAATTCAAGAGGCATGTCAATACCGAAAATTACTATATATAACTTGTTATTTCTATTCTTTTTTCTTTCATTGTTTCGTGTCATCTGTAATGTTACATGTGAATTGTAAATGGACACAAAGTCTGTAATACAAAAAAAACCTCTTGAATATTCCTGAACTTTCGATTATTTTTTTTAATGTCCAATACTGTCCAGATACTGCCTTCTTCGTCCACCCGCTCTATATATGATGTCGATAAATTTTGATGGCATAATAATTAGTCACCAATCAATCGTCTTGCAAAAAACGTCACGATGTAGATCAAAACATCTTGTACTGACTTACTTACTTACTAAACATTACACTGTTTCCCGGGAAGAGTAATCAGAGAGGATAGACCACCGGCATTTATCTTGGCACACACTCTTTGCTTCAATCACATTCATGCATTTTCTCATACATACTCTTTTGATATTATGACTGAATGACCGGCTCAAGTATTTAAATCTTTTGATCTTGCCATTCTTGCCAGTCTTCCTCGGGTCTTTCACCTTAAGCTTTCGCGTCATTTATTATTTTTTAAATAAATTAGTTATTTTTTGAATAACATAAAATATGTATGGTTTATTATCAAGTAGATAAGTGTTTATGTACCTGCTTACAAATCTTAGGATTTTCGAGGAAACATGGGGTTTGATTTATTAAATAATAGACAAAATTACAATCATACTTTTTTGGACGTGACGTCTTCTAATCACATAACTACAAGTTTACTAACATCCCTTCGCTTATTAGGTTGAAAAAGGTCCCATTATTTTAAATAAATACGCACATTAATAATTATATGTCCATTTACTAACCAGATTTATTCCCGTATATTAGATTCAATGTAATAATATACGGCAGCAATAAAAACAGTCATTATGTTTCCTATCAATAAATCATTGAAATTACTTTGGTCCCTTGCCAAGAATGCGATTCATAACGCCATTCAACCTTTGGAAGTCATTCAAATAAAAAAAAATAACTCCAGGCATCGGTTGGAGATAACTCAAATGACCTTCGAAGCACAAAAAATAATAAATTCTCATCATAAAGCCATTTTCCGTAGTAGTAGGCTGATACTCCACATCAAATCCAACTGTTCTAGCATACTATACTGCTCACTGTTTTGAATTTATTAATTAATTATGTGTCAGAAGCAATTTTTTGAAATGAAAAATGATAATTAATCAAATTATTATAAGCAATAATTAGTCGCCTGAAATATCATACAAATTGAAAATATCTCCCTAGTAAAAGTAAATGCCGCCGACGGAAATTGAAGCCGCACTTTCTGATGTCCGGTCAGGTGCACTGGACCATCGAGCTACGTCGGCTTATTTTCAACACGCCAAATAATTCAATACGCACTAGTACTTCAATAAAAAATTACTGTTTATTTTATTTTTTCACCTACAATACAACCAACTTCATTTTGATAAGCTATCAGTTGGTAAGGCCAGATATATGTTAATTCACTTTCGTGTTTCTCCTATTTATTCATTTATTTATTGCATCTCACTATGCAAAAAACACGTTTTTTTCACATAAAAATCAACCTCACTAGGACTAAGCCTGTATCGAGGTTAAACACACGCGTTTTCGAAAGCAACAGTGTGCCAAAATTTCAAAGCAATCGGTAAATTTCGAAGATTTAAGATTTTGAACAAACGAAGATTAACATTTTTATTTATATATATAGATAGATTGCACACCATGTGTGCAATCGTGTGCTAGCTGATGTATTTAATATATTAATACATCTCTATTCGATTTGCCGGCCGTTGTGATTCATTTTTCTCCCTACAACAACATGAGTCTCTTCAAGACCTCTCCTCAAACGGACCCTCCACACAGCATCATCAGGGATAAAATAGGCCCTGAGGGAAATAATTTTTTCGAGGCCTCCTGGATAGAGATAATGTGAAAAAAAATAAAGCTGTACTAATTAAACATTTTAGCAGTGCATATTTTAACGAGGTCACTGCATAGCAGATTATTTGTTTTTGTTTATTTTTATTTTCTTTCACTTACTTTGTCATATTGTTTATTCTTTTTTCGTGTTAACTTATGCGACCTTTTTTTTCCTTTCTTTATTCTTTCCATATTGTACTACACCTTTCAAAAACTATCATGTATAAATGGAATTATTAGTATTTTGTGGAAAAATCTTTTCTCATATTATTTATTTAATAATATCGGTTGAAGCAAAGAGTTCTTAAGAATAAAACACCTTAAATTTGTTTATTGGTCTTTTGTGGCTAAAAGGTTTATATACTTTGTTGCGAATTCAGATGTGATGGTTCGTGTCATTTAAATACATCGATGTATTTAAATTACACTTGTTTAAATACTTATTCAAGTAAATATTAATTAGTTAAAATGTAAAATGTCACCAAAAAAATTATTTTTAGTCCCAAATATCTAAATCACCTTCGCTTATAATGTTTAATCAAACATTTTGAAGAAAAAAACAGGAAAACACACTTTCAGAACAAAAAAGCTAACAAGATTGACAATATGAATATATCCGAATCTAAAACTGATTTTAGACAAAGGAACTACAAATACCTCTCGAATAAACAACACAATTCACTTCCAACAACACTAAAAAAAACGTGTAATGATTAAAAAAAGGAATTACAATTATTAAAACTCTCAGATAGAAGACTTGTTTCTGGGTTCTATATAATTTTTAATGCAAATTTTACTTTATTGATTACTTTCCACTCAATTATTATGTCACAAGTCTATATGGGCGTATAAAATCTAATGAAGAGGTTTAAAAGAAAACATTATAACATTTTTATTCAATTTATATTATTGTCATTATGTAATAAAAATATGTGTTTATTTTTATTTAAAAAATATGTATAGATGGACGTTGAGTTAAGTTTTCACATAAATTTTCGCGCTCAAATTAACAAATTGTTATTAATATTATTAGTATTAGCGCCACGATCAAGTGAAGGGGATGAAGAGTAAATTGAAATGGCATTAGCTGCCTTTAGTGACCAGATCTGAATATTCAGTTACTTCCCAACCGTCCTCTTCCCCATCTCGATCTCCAAACTCCGTTTAATCTCATAACATACCGTAATAATTCCAATGGCTTCAGGTAGTTAGAATGTCTCGTGCCGTATTCACATTAATAAACATCTTCAAATTTCTAATTATTTATCAAAGGATCTTCAAGATCAGTATATCTTTGAACCTCATAAATTTTCCTAAATTTCCAAGAAAAGTTTTAATAAATAATAACTACCACTTCAGATTTCCAGACTTTTCAGATATCTTGAACATAGGGAATACTTAGGAATACCAGTAATTTAATAAAATAAATCTATTTATCTTATCTTTCGAGTAAGTTAAATCTGCTTGTATAATGAAACAGATCAAGTAAGATCGAAGATATCAAAGATCATATATGTATTATTCACTTTCAATAAAACAGTTTATATTTCGGTTTAGTACTATTTCTAGCATATTACGTTAGGTATAATTAATATTTCCTATCCATTCTCTTCATGTGTTCCATCTGCTACCTTCTACATATGTTGAGTCTTTTAAAATTTACAATTTCATCTTCTTAATTTCTTTGGTCCCTCTAATATTGAAGGTTGGCTATCATCAAATACCTTCTTAGTCATTCGTGCATGAGTACAATGAGTAGCAGTGGCGTGTATTTCTAAATATGTCGTATTCCTGTATTTAGTTTTTCATCAATATAATATCTTTTAATGTTGGTTTATTATTTATTATTTTTATTAGTTTATTATTTACCAAGATTAATTTAAGGAATAATTATTGTTACTAACAGGGTAGGCTGTGAGGATAGAAAGTAACTTATTTGACTTTTGTAATGGAGATAAACCAATTTATGTAGTAGTTCTGTCTTACTCGTCCTCTTTCTGTAACAGACCATAAGTCAGTTCAGTCATAAATTAGCAGTTTTCATAATCTTAAAAATCAGGTGCATCATCTACTGAAACAAATTTTTATACTCAAAGAGCATCCTTTCTTCAAAACAACTGACACCACATAGTGATATTACTTATTTTATGGAAATAATATTTTGTAAAACATTGGCGCAGCCGGTAGATAAGGAGCAAGTCTAAGATGGGTGACATAATCATCAAAATCTCCACTAACAAACAAACCTTAGCATGGAAATGAAAGCAGAGATAGCCAGCAGATGAGATTTGAAGATAATTGCAGGCTTCGAATGTATGAGAGCCGCCAAGTATAGATAAATCTTGAAAAAACTTGAGGCGATTTCGCACAAAAACGGCGCCATACAAATCATCCAAATATTATTATTATTAAGGCCATGTCCAAAACTGAAAGCCAGATGGCTCACGAAAAAGGATAAAGCAAAAAATCTTACAATCAATAAAATAATATTTTATTAAAATGAGTGATGTCTTCAAATTTGATAAAACACCAAAAATATTGAATAATTCATATCATTAGAACAGATGCAATAATAGCAATACAATTCTTAGTGACAACCGACCCTCGGGAAAAAAACATTTAATTTGACCCTCCACTTTTTACAAAGGCATTATTAAATTTCTTCCCTTCTTTGCATAATATTGAATATTCATAAAATAAGCTGAAACGTCAATATCGAATAATATTCGGAATACTTAGTCTACTGTTTTTGGAAAAACATTTAACTCTCCCAGTCGCTCAAGAGTGTTTCCGTGTACTCAAAAACATTTTCCAATTAGGACCTCTCCTCTTACGTTTCTCTCCCAATTGCTTCGTGGACTAGAGATACAGGTATTCAATGAATGGACCACGTTTTTTCCTAACTTTACAGTAGTTTGATTTGTTTTGCTTGCTCCGTAGGTACCTACCATAGACAAGAAACCTTCAACCCCGTAAATGTTTTCTTAATACAATACATCTATTTTTATTAATAGACTAGCTGTACCCCGCCAAGCGTTTATGTGGCTTAGTCTGTCTAAGCATACACAGAAAAAATTGCGCGTGTTGCTTTTACGTACAACAGATGGCGCTGTTATATATAACACGTTTTTCCAACATATGGCGCTGTTTTTACCTCTCACTAGTGACATCTATAGTGTAAAAACACACGAATATTCGAACACAACGTTGTGTCGAAATTTCAAAGCTATTAGTGAAGATTTTTCGGAGATTTAAAATTTTGAACAAACTAACATTAACATATTTATTTAGATGTATTGAAAGAGTATACTTTTTGATGAAAATAATACAAGTACTGTGTTTATAATATAACGAACTTTTATTTATTTAATTTTCTATAGCCGACCGATTTTCCTTGGTACACGCAAATCTTCAGGGTATTAATTTAAACTAGTTTATAAATACAATGTGTATGTTTGTATTTACATGTAGAGACAAAACATAACGCGAAATAGCATGAACTTAAAACTTAACTCAGATAAATAAAGCAAAAGTGTCATGTACATAATGGGATAAATATTATTTCTAGAGATACAAAGCGTCACTTGAACAGGTGACAAAGGATTACTGGGAATTTTATTAGTATTGTACTGTATATTATCTCCATATAATATATTATAGTTAGTAATAACATACGTAGATTATTGTAGAAATGTATTATATATTTGTGCAGCGTCTTTAATGTGTTTTTGTCCACGAACGGCGCTATACAAATCACCCAAATATTATTATTATTATTATTATTACGAGGAAAATAAACGTAATATTGGGCTATTAGACACGTTTAATTGATTTTTTGTGAATTTGGATTCTAATATAAATATAAATATGTCAATAAACAAATTTACTGCTATCTACCAAAATATATTCACTTTTCTTGGATTGACTGGGGATTGAACCTTCCTTCACAAGGACTGGCTTTTAACTGCTGTTTGACTCGTCCCACCCAGAAATTGCAAACATCAACTCTTCCAATCTCGCCAAATGCCGATCGGGTAGAACCAAAATTTATTTCGCATATTGAGTGCTGTAAAGTCATCCGATTTTTATAAAAATGCGTGTATATCCTGGTGTATGTACGTGATTGCCATAAAAAAATGATATAATGCGTTGTCGTCGGCAACGAGTCTTGTTGACGAGTTTCAGCACAGAAATTGAAATTGATATTCATTTCAATTTCTTTGCTGTTATATTTAAATAGGAGTTTGAGAATATATATAAAAAAGGAAGATTGGCCATGTACCAGTATTACATTACAATATCTCGATATATGGCGCTTTTTTTATAAAAACTTATTTTTACCTGTCACAAATAAAATCTAATGACTTGTTTTCACATAAAAATCAAATTATAATGAAAAAAAAACGAAAATTCAAAATTATGAAACCGTAAGCACAACGCGTGTCGCTAGTATCGTTCACCCATATTACTGCAAGTCGCATCTTGGCACAGAGGTTCCCGCATTTGTTTGTATCGTTCACGCAGACTACTGTAAGTCGCATCTTGCCACAGAAGTTCCCAAATTTTTTTGTATCGTCCACGCATATCTCTGTAAGTCGCATCTTTGCACAGAAGTTCCTGTATTTTATTGTATCGTACACGCATATTACTGCAAGTCGCATCTTGGCACGGACTTTCCCGCATTTGTTTGTATCGTTCACTCATACTTCAGCACGTCGCATCTTGCCACAGAGGTTCCCGCATTTGTTTGTATCGAACACGCATACTACTGCAAGTCGCATCTTGGCACAGAAGTTCCCGCATTTGTTTGTACCCATAATCCAATTAAGACGTGAATATTGTTATGAATGTGAATAAACAGTTTTTTTTTCCGTAAAAAACTGAATTCTTTCAAGAAAAGCATACCAACATAGGTAATATTGCATTGAAACGTCGGTACAATATTGATTTTGTATGCCTTTCTCGAAAGATTTGAGTTTTTAAATGAACAAAAAAAATTTATACATACTCATTTTTCGTGTGTACGTGCGCAAACCAAAAAAATTGTCTAAATATTCATGCAAAAAGCGTCGCGTTTAACCTTAATCTCTATGTTTGTAGCTAAACACCAAACGAATATCAACTTTCATTACCTACAAGGAAAAACAACGAGTATTTCTAATTTATTAAAAATCTCTTCAAATTATTCATAATCCGGATAAAAACAAGATTCCGCATTAAAAAATCAAGTGATAGTTTTCCTGATACGAATGTAATATCAATGTCAGAACAAGTGTTCATAAAAATCCTAATATTAAATGACTCATCAATTATCAAGGAGCTTTCCGCACACTTTCCGACAAATTATCAATTTACTATATATCAAGGTATTAACTACACATAACGCTATAAACAGAACAAGACACAAAAAATATAACGGTTACGACAAGGAATCGAACCCAGGATAACAGGTAAGACAAGATATCCTGAATACTTTAGTAGCGTTTTTTATTTTATTTTGCGAAAAAACATAATGAAAAACTGTTATTTATTGATTTTTTGCATGTTTTTGTTTATCACAAAGAATATCTAAAAGAACATAACATAACAAAAAAAAAAACAAAATATTGAGAAAAATCAAAAAGATTCAAATGTCTATTAGAAATGGTACGATGAACCTACTAAGTAATTATTATTATTCATTTTTTAACAATAATTTGTACATTTTGATTCGTGGGGTAATACATAGCTACTAGTAAAAAAAAAATTTGTTTGTCCATTATATTCCATTGATTAGAAAAAAACCATCGCATTTTAAATATGCGTAAATATAAATTAATATTACATCGATAGGTACCCACAAAAAAACCGAAATGTATTGGAATTCTTCCGTACCACCTACAAAGTTAGCATTTTTTTATGAACTTATTTATTTGCTTGTAACAACATCCATAGTGCTCCCAGCTCCTTTTTTCGCTTCGACGCCCTGTAGAATCCCAGAAGTATTTTGTGATTTTACGGACGACATTTGAATAGATGTGAAAAAAAATGTTTACTTAAATAATTCAAGCCTTATTTTATTTTCTTTTTATGGAATTGGCAAAACACCCATCATTATAACCATCGGGAATTCTATAACAAATGTTAGATGGATGCCTCTTCCATATGCCTCAACGCTTGGAAAATCCTTCTGTCACACAATCCTCCAATATGAAATAGGACTTGAGGGAAATTATTTCCCTCTTAATAGGCCTCTTGAATATAATACTATACGTGATTATATTTTTTATCATTTTTCCCATTTATTATAAGAACTGTATCATCCGCAAAACTGTCACCATCAAATTATGTGTGGCAAAGGCCACTTATGTAAATTAAGAAGAAGATTGGACCCGAAATACTTCCTTGAGGCACCCCGAATTCACATCAATCAACTCGCTGGTAATGTTGTGAAGTGTTCCGTTTGCTTTCTATTTTCCATATAACTTTTAAAATATTTCAATTCATTATCAGTTATCACTATATTTTCTTCTTCTATTTTAAAAAGATGTGAGAGATTTATAGTGTCTAAGGCTTTTATAGGTCAATGATTGTGATTTAGATTTTTCTGAACTCAAATTGTTTCTCTGATAATAGTTTGTTTGATTTTAGCTAGTGATGAGATGATTTTTGAGCGTTGTTTCTAAGATTTTAGATAAAGTGTTTAGAATTGTAATTGGTTTATAATTCTTGATGTATTTATGATTACCTGATTTAAAAATTGGTGTGACAGTCCCTATTTTGAATTGTGAAGAAAATCTGCTTTCCATAATGGTTTTATTTATAAGGATGATTATCAGTTCAATAAGTTCATCTTGTAAGTATCTTATTGTTTTCATTGCGATTGTATTACTACCAGACGCAGATTTTGGTTTGAATTTGGATAAAATTAGTGTTCATTCGTTTTTAGTGGTTGGTTTTAGTGCAAATATCTTCCTTTTTAAATTTGGGTATTTGTTTATGTTCAGGTTAAGGTTTTGAGATATGGTTATTTTGTTCGCTAAATTTGAGCATATGTTTGTAATGCGTCATATGATTCATAATTTTAATTTGATGTTTTTACTTGTATTAGATGACTGTAGTTAATCATCAATATTTATGTCCATTAAAAAACTGAGTGTGGATTTACAAGCTCCGGTGTATTGTGTATTGAGCATTTATTACTACGAAAAGATGCTAAAATACACCATTGAAACTATTAAAAAATACGGAACCCTGAACTTGACCGCGTATCCATGACACAAGATCGAATTAAAAAGATAACACACAAAAAAAAATCCGCCATATCCTTCCCCAGATATAAAAGAAATACAAAAGTTTAATGACTACAAGTTAATAATTAAAGTCTGGGTAAAAAAGGTCAACGGAATAACCTTAAAAAGGGCACTTATACGATAAAGATAGAAGACGCATCTTATTAAATAACTTTAATCTGCCTCAGCACAGGACCTCCTAGAGGACTAAGAAATAATAAAAAATTGTTAATAACGTAATATAACTTATTAATACTTCCATCAATTCGAGTTTAACCCTTCAGACCTCTGGCATATTGACCGTTAAGTTTCTTAAAGATGCTGTCAGAAAGTCGGAGAATTTTTTCGTATAAATTTCCAAATAAATGGGATATTTCTGAACGTATTAAAAAAACTAATAACTGTTTTCGAAAGGTGATAAATTACGAAATCAAACATAAAAAGTATTAAATATCGCTCACATTAAGTTTTTTCGTCTAATCACTGAACTGAAAACGAAAAATAAAACACAGATTTAATTATAAAAATGAATTCAAAAACATTTTTCACTTTTTGTTATTTCATATAAAAATAAGTAATACCATTAACAAAGTTTCATATTTTTGTTATTTGTTTTTGGGGTGTTATGCCGTGTTGCGCTGCCGTGTAGCGCAACACGGCATAACACCCCAAAAACAAATAACAAAAATACTTTTGGCCGTGAAAATCTTAAATCATATTTGAAGTTTCATATTTTTTTCTCATATTGCGGTCGGAAAATTTGGTTTCATAGAGGTGAACATTTGAATTATTCTATAGTTAATTTGAATGTAAACCGTGGTACTTTTTCTTTACAACACCGTATAGTTCATGTTTCTAATACCTGCTTTACATATACAAAATTTTGAGCTTTACACGATTATTATTTTCCTAGGCCATTAGAGAAGAAATCGTATTTTGAGACGGTACTAAAACGTCAAAAAATTTCAACACCTTTTACATAACCATAGATCACAATCATAAAAGCATCTGTGACTGTCGTTTGCGAGCTTTGTCACGTGCTTTGTCATTATCCAATCGATGTTTTTGTTTACCCGTTCGTCTTTGAACCTTTATCATATAGATTTTTATAGGTACCTATGCCTTGGAAAAACTTTCTACGTGATCATCGTATCTTGATCGGTACGATATTTGTATAATATTTGAGGTGGAACTATCAAAATACATCAGCACAGATGCCAAAACAATAGATCCACAATCCGGTCTCATTAATTAAAAGGGATGTTACAATGTGAAGTAAACACACACATATAGTATTTATTATATGAGTTAACAGTACGTTTGTAAAGTTCTCTTGTATGATTTCCCCGAAACAAAATGTCAAATCATCAAACACACACACGAAATTCATAATACTTAACAGTAATACACATTCAAAATCAGTAATAAATGGATATGGTTGCCTTTTTACTAAATTTAAGAATGTAAAATTGAATAAATATGTATTTTTTCTTCTAAAATAGATAAGTAAAACAATGAGAGATGGTAGATGTAAAGTAATGTCCGCCATCTATTGTACGAAAATCAGTAATACCAACACACGTCACTCACGATACTAACTACCAAAATAGAACACGTCCCTTTTTGCATCCCGATTAGAGATGGTCTTAACTATATCGATAGACACAGCGATTTCTATGATACTTTATGAGATGATTATGATACGATGAAAAGCGAACAAATTCACTCCTCGGTTAATAGCTAATTGTTAAATTAACAAATTAGTGTTATTCTTCAAATTTTTGTGTACTGTATATGTTCACAATATGTAGTATCTTCAAAATGTTGGATTGGCTAAATTACATATTATTTTTAATTTTTTTGCTTAAATTTCAACTATCGAGTTTTTTTATAACTACATTTTACATTTTATGTCTTCAAAGAAAATATCTACCTTCATTTTTGTTTTATTCTTAAACCAAGTAAATGTAATTTCTTAATGACCCATACACAGTACACAGGCTTTAATTTCGTGAGATTTTTGCTACATACTACACTATAATTCTATTCGTATAACATTTCCAACGTATCAAACTTACGAAAAATCAAAAAAAATAATTATATTAAAGTAAAGTATTTAAATAAATGTACAAATTTTTTAAATAACCATTTTATTGTCATCTTCCGCTGACTGTTGCAGTAAAATTAATAAACGAGCTTAGGTACAAGATCCTTACCAAATTAAGAAATGTTTTTTACGAATAAGTCACTTTTGATATTAAAAATATTGGATATTTAAGATAACTTTAAGTTAAGATCAACACTATTTGGGAAGCTGGTTTGGGTTCCGTCGCCCGGGGAACCATTTATCGGATGATCAACACCTCTGACATGGGTCACCCCAAATGGTTTGCTATTTTTGGTGGATAAAGTTAAGGACAATTCGTTATTCTTCAGTAGAACCGAAATTACCCCGCAGGCTTTCCTATCCTGCGCTACTTCAGTTTCCTTCATCCATGATAAACCCTATCTCTCCCCACTCTGAATTTGCTTCTCCTAACTTTATCTGGGGTCAATGAATGTCTTTTCTCTGAAATGCACTTTGTATTTTCAGAGGAAGTAAGTCTTCTAGCATTCTTACGACCAATCCATCCCCAGTGAAATTAAAATAATGTTTCACAAGTTATAGTAACATGTTTCAGCGTTTAATTCATCCATTGTATAATCGTCGTTTGGAATATAATCGAGACAACATGCCTGAAAAAACCGCAATTATTGGACGTTTTTAACTTTGCACAGATAATCCTGTACCATACACAAATGGCATATTACTCGAATAAAGCCAGATATTCAACGCGATTTGCCGCAAAAACTTTCCTCGGCAAAATAGCTTATAACAATGCTTTTGTGGGGAAGTTCGCGACTGGGATTAGTCCGATTCGATGACTTAGTGGAAACGAGATTAGCCAATGTGATACCAAACAGAATCTGAAAATTTTTGTAAGCAATGCAAAATATGTTGAGTATTATAATATTGTTGACGTCAAATTGGAATTCTGTTCTTGTCCTAATTGTATTAGAGCTTGTCTAGAAAATTTAATCGAATTTCTTTCAACGCCGCGCCTGTGCAACTGGTAGACTCATGATGACCCAACATATGGAAATATGTGGATGCCTAACACGGACGCTCCATAAAGCCCTTCATCAATATGTGGATGCCTAGCACGGACGCTCCATAAAGCCCTACATCAATATGTGGATGCCTAGCACGGACGCTCCATAAAGCCCTACATCAATATGTGGATGCCTAGCACGGACGCTCTATAAAGCCCTACATCAATATGTGGATGCCTAGCACGGACGCTCCATAAAGCCCTACATCAATACGACATTGAATTTATTCATCACTATGATCAGTTAGCGATATTTACAAGCACGGCCAACGATTGACAAGAAATATTCCGACCGACGATAGATATATTTTAGCGCGTCCTCCATAGTAACAGATAAGCTTCGGTTAATTGTCGGCATACTCATATTTTTGATAATATTGTTCATTAAGTAATATTATCGGCTTAATAACGAACGGAGTTGAACTGACAAAGCTCTTAGAATTGAAATGATTCGTTTACGCGGCGAGTTGAATCCGCTCGAGCAAATGAAGCTACCTTGGTTTGGGCTTGTAAAAATTTGTTTTCATAATTAGTTGTGAATATGGACCTTATTATCTAATCAACTCCCTTTTTAGTGTCAAAAAGTAAATGCGGGACTGACAATGCATATTAAGGTAAATATTTCAATTCAACATTGCCAATATATTTCAATATTTTTACTTAACTGTGTGACGTTTGACGTATTAGATAGTAAGATCTTAGATAACACCTTCAGTGTTGCTAGCGTATATCAATTATTGATTTATTTTGTCATCAATATAAGTCTGGCTATTAACAGCGCGACCGTGCACAAATAGGTAGTCACGCCTATCGATCCGAAAGAGTGATGTTATCAATTTCATGGTGCTAGACCCCCTGAGGGCAAAAGTGAGACTTTGAAATGAAGTCTCTGTCTTTGAGGTATCTTAAAAATGCAGGTCCTGCCGCTAATTTAAAAGACCCCCAAACATCATTGTATGGTTAAAAAATCACACGATTCTCTAAGATTGGATTGTTTAATAAAATTCAAATGGAATATTAAAAAAATATATAGTAAACTAACGGCATCTTGCAGAGTGGAAGATAATTTCAGTATTCCTGTACAGGACGTATTTGCCTGGACAAGAAAGACTGTAAATAATAATAAGCACCGGCACACATCAGCCCTCAACCTGGGTAATGACTTAAGTAAAACACCGTTAGGTGTTATATCCAAACCATCATAAAACGTAGACAATTCAAATCAAAATTCACATTTTATTTACATGTATTGTACTGGTATACAGAAAGAACAAAGGGATGTAGCTTATAGGTACTTCCTATTTCTTACAGCCAACCCAAGTCACAAGAATTGTAGCACATGCACATACGATACACCAAATGGCGCAAGCCAGTGCTGCAGCAGTGGTCAGTTCAGTCGGTAGCCAGCATGAATTGGCCAGCTTTTAGGTACTCAGCATCGGTAACCAGCAGTCGGCAGCAGCAGGAATCGGCCAGCTTTTAGGTGATCAGCAGCATTGGCCAGCAGCACGAATTAGACAGCCTTTAGGTGATCTGCAGCATTGGCCAGCAGCACGAATTGGACAGCTTTTAGGTGATCTGCAGCAGTGGCCAGCAGTCGGTTGCCAGCAGAACGTCAGTGGCGGTATGATGATTTTTTTTATTTATTTTTATTTATTGTCAATTTTTTTGATACATACAGGTATATATATAATTATACAAAATATAAAGAGTAACAAAAAAATCCCACAAAGGCGAAGCCTGTGCGTGGGCATTATAAGGTGAAAATCAAAATAGTGGTGGTTATATTATCTATGGTTTAAATGAAAAAAGAGATATGAATAAAGAATAAAAAATAAATCATATAGTACATTTGGTTATTTTAATAAAAAAACAGTTTAAAAGAAGTAAAACTTTTTTCTTTTTTTTTAAATTTAGATGGTAACATATTATCATATATAGGTGTCATATTTGTATAACTTATAGAAAAAATTATCTCACTTCCAGATACTTTTTTACCCAGCTTTTGACATTTATTTTATACGAGTTTAGGTTTTGGCACATCTTGATGGAACTCGGCAAGGAATTAAAAAATTTTGGGCCAATATAGTTAATGTGTCTTTGGGCTAGCCTAGTTTTGCAGTGAGGCACTGTGTACATGCATATGTTGTGTCTCTGGCTAGAACGATTCGGATTTTTACAGAAATTATAAGGACGAGTGTATACAAATTTAAGACAATGGACACAGTAGATCTGCCTTAGTTCCATAATGTCAGTTTCCTTAAACAATTTATCGGTGGGATATGTCTTGGTCTTCTGGTGCATTATCTTAATGATAGACTTCTGAATAATTTCTAGAGGTTTCACATGGTCATTAAATGTTCTTCCCCAGGCGATTATTCCGTAGGAAATTTGATCATAAGGGCCGTCACACGGAGACGCTCCACTATTGTAATGTCTTGAGAGAGATGCGTCTGGTTTAGCTGATGGAGTGCCGGCAGTAAATAGCTCGTTGCACATATATGTAATCTTTAAAATGATTGTGCCGTGATGGAAGAATTGAAGAGAATGCACCTTTCAGTTGAGACTCAGGAATAGTAATTTCAATTTAAGTTAAGATTACTTTGTCACCGGCGATATTACTTCAACCAGTTGAAAATATTGAATATTAATAAAATATTGTGTTAGTGAGGTATTTATAATATTTCTTACAGGTGTTCGTGGGACGTCAGCGTCAGCTTGCAAAAAAATGCTTACAGTTTCAAGTGCAGGCATTTATTATAAATTTTTTTTCACTCTTGCGGGTTGAATCGCATGGTAACAGCCTTCCTTTCGTCAAAATTAGTATATTTTTTTTGGAAAATAGGGTCATAGAGCTTGCAAGTGTGTGCGACTTAGCTGCAATTGATATTTCAAAATTAAGAATTTTTATTAAATGCAATAATATCATGATTCACGTTCGATATAATTTCCCTGGTGTAAGAATACCATAAAGAATTAGAAAGTTGCGTGAAATGACTTTAGCCATGCATGTTGACCAGATTTGAATAGCCAGGTACTTCGCAACCTTATTCTTCCTCGTCTCATTCTCCTCCCTACTACCTTCAGCCCCACAACATACCCCAATTGAAGATGCCATAGTCTCACTGGCTCCAGACGTTTAGGAGCAGGTGGGACTCTTGTGCGTTATTCAAATAAAAAAGCTTTTGAACTAATTGTGATTTGCAGAGGAGGACAACTAGCATAATGTTAAGCTTGTCAGTTTATTATGATTTGATGAAAAACTAAAAATCATCTAGACCTTTAAAATATCAAAAAACAAAATGTCACTGAATGGCTATTTGATGAAAATGTCACATTTTACACTAACCTTCACTAGCGTCAGAATAAGAAAAAGTTTTGTTTTAGCAAGCACACTTCTAGCATTATCCAAATCATCGACCTTACAAATATATTATTATTCCAACAATCGGCTAAGCCCGGGTTTAAGTGATCACGTGATCAGCTTGAAGGGGGATGCTGGTCGAACCAGTTTACCCCCTTACAAACCCCACCCCAATCACTCCCGTCTGATCCACCCCCGGATTACGAGCTAAGATACCCTTTTACATTATTTGAATACATGGATTAGCATTATTTTAAAACCACAAAGTTTTAATTTTTGATTGCTAACCTAGGATACCTTTTTAAAAGGGAAGCCAAAAATACTGTTTTTGTTATAATGATTAGTAAAAGTAATAATGATAATACGTAGGTAGGATGTTTGTCATCTGGTCTACTGATCTACCGCACACGGCTAAAATCATTTCAAGAGACTTTTCAACTTTGCATGCAAAGTGTGAATGGTTATAGAGCAGTTCCAGATGCAGGCCATAGAGCTACAATTAGAGGCGCTACTGCGTACTAATATCTCGTCAATTAGAACGCGATAAGCTGTGCGGGTAGATAGGATTCGGTAGTTTGAGTTAGAGCGTTGGGAGAGTTGGAGAGTCGGGAGAAGTCAGTTGGAGGTAAAAAAGCAGAATCTATTTTTTCGCCTCATGTCTCATCTAAATATAATACATCAATGTTGCAGACTCGCCGTAAGAATGGTGATAATCGCAGGCACCGTAAGCGGGCGGCACGATCTTGAGGATGGCAGATACAGCGAACTCGTCATATTTAAACTCACTATCGTTAGCATTATGAATGTCATTACATTAATAAATTACAAGCGTTATAATAATAATAATTATTATGATAATTGGATAATTTGTAGAGCGCCGTTTTTGTGAAAAATCACCTCAAGGGCGCTGTACAATTTATTTCCTAGGATCTACATTTATTATTTAGAAAAGATACCAAAACATACTTACCTGGAAAGTCACTTCCGACAAACACACTTATATTAAAAAGTTTATGCTTATATAAGATAAAACTGCACGCATAGGACACTATATCAAAAAACACTGGTCATCGCATGACCTTAAGTCTGCTATAGTTTTTATTTTAGTTTAACTGTCTTAAAAAGCCTGGAAAATTGAGAACTTCCCAAGATTTCAAAAATAAACTCGGAGCGCTTCCAAAAAGCAGCCGGCAGCCCCGAAGAGCTCCGTAGTTATCGTATAACATTGCCTCTATTGGCATTTGTCGAAATTAAGATGGGAACGTCTGCATGCTGAACCACTTTAGTAAATATAGGTTTTTTTTTTTTTATATGCCCATATGGGATTTTACAAACCTGTGATAATATTATGTACAAAGTGGAACAGTAATCAAGAGTAAAATTTGCATTTAAAATTATATTGAACCCATGCAGAAGAACTGTTTTATGCCAAACTCAATTGTTATTATTACTGAGGTACGTTATTATAGCCTTCTTATAGTCAGAAACAAGTCTTCTATCGGAGAGTTTTGATAATTTTCATTTTAATTAGAAGCGACATCACCGTGTGGCCGTAAAGTGAGAGAACCGGGCGTCAATTTTACGTACATGGAAACTCCTGTTCTTCGTGGCATCTTATATTGTGAATTAGTTTGAATAAGAACTTTCTTCACTTTTTGGAGGATTGTGACTATTGCCAATTTAAATGAGTTGTTGGCTGAATGATTCTGTGGTTCTCCAATCCGCAGAATCCAAGGTTGCGTTATTATTCTCGGTGTGTAATAATGAAAATTCGGATGTTTCCAATTTAGTTTTTATTTTAACAAAACTCACGTAACAATAATTTTATGAACAAAACATATGGCGTACGCTAAAGGAAATTTAGGGCTAAACCGACGGCTAGACTGTTGGAGACAGAATAATTATTTGCTGCGCGAGGTATCGCGAGGTATAAATAATGATACCAGTCTCACATGAATGTAGGTAAAAGTAATGTTGTCATTATTTTCGGGAGATGTAAACTCCCTATAATTTACCCTACAACTTGTTGGCACGTAACGCACGTTGATTGTTCATGGTTGTTATAAACGAGTTATTCAAGTCATCGTAACTAGTTTCTCGAGTGACTAGAGTGACTAATTAATGCTATTTCAACTTGTAAATATCTTGAATGTAATATCAGTAATTACTTTTTTTTTAAATAGTGGGAACAATAATAAAAATGTTAAGTGCGGATGGGTGTGGGGCTCGGTAGGGGAAGTAGAATTGGCATTGCAGTCGGGCGTTCAGGCAGTTAGCGACGGGCCTGATATTATTAGTGCCAATAATAATAATGTATCGTGTTTTTATTGCTGTTAGCACATCATTCGTGCCGAAAAGGATTATTATTTATATATTTTATGGTACAAAGTACGCCCAACACCTACGCCCTTTTCTTGTTTATTTTTACTTTAATTTGAAGAACGGATGAGGGTTTTACATCCCAGTCACGCAATATCCGTTCATTTACCCACTTTTGTAAAATAATTATTGTTTGGTAAAGTGTTTTTCTAATTGTTTTTTCCTGAGAAGTGACATAAAATTCTTGATTTACCAAACTTTCTAAGCAGTTTAAAACTAGCGTTCATTACAACAGTCAGGTAAATTTTTTACTTATTTAGGAAAAATAACAGATAATCTTTAAAGTAACATCATTTCCATAGAAGTTAGGCAGCTATTCCCCTGTGCACCGGTTCACGTAGGCAAAACTTGACACTCGTCGTAAAACCCGTTCACAGTTGATATTGGTTTGATGTATGATGTGATGTTTGGTTGGTGTACGTCGACCCGCATGAGCTACCGGCATCTGTTTTTCCTCATTCATATAATCGTGGCTTCCTTATTCAAGACGCGCATTAATACATCCCTTCCGACAGCCCCTACCTTAAACCTCCTCACAACGTAGTCCAACCGGGTGGCGATATAGTTATCCTGTCTTTTCACTGCACAGAGAAGGGCAATCTTGTAAAGTGACATATAAATATAATAAAATAATACTTATTACAAAAATTTAAATTTCCAAATTATGTTTATTATAAACATTCCACTGCTGAAAGTAAATGACATAAGCAATGGGTGAATACATAAGTGAATTTTTCCTTCACAAAATATAATGAAGGAGAAAATATGGTTAGGATAAAGGGGTGGAGGATGAAAAGGTAGATTGATTGATCTACATAGTAGGAATATGGTAATTAAATGGATTTTCGTTTTACGACAAGATAGAATCCTATTAAGATACACCGTTCGAATTTCTTGGCACACTATAAAGAGGTCAAAGATCACCTTTCCAAATGCATCGATACGTTAGGAAATGACCAAATATGAATAGCCAAGTAATCCCAAACCTTTATCTACATCACGTTCTTCCCTTTTACACTCTTTTCAGCCTCACAGCATACATCAAATGGGAATGCTATTTTACTTCGATTTTCGGTTGACGAAATTATTCAAATATGTAAATAATAGTTTTGTAATAATAATAATAATAACAGCGTCGAATCTATTTCGTGAGGGCAACATCTTGATAAACATTGTTCTAGATTATAGAGGAATCCCATTTGTCAGAAGCCCGTCAGTCAATGTTGAGCTAAATGAGTTGGCATTCTGTTCTGAATATCAAATCGACTTCAGTGAAATATTCAATAACTAGACGGCACGTGTAACGAAGCTTGTAGGTTATGTGTGGGATAAAATTGGGATTCTGGAGAAATCTGCTTGGTGTTAGGTTGACTGACAAAACGGCTTTGAACAAAAGAATTTAAATTAAAAGCTTAATAGATATAAGACATTTTCTCGATTAAAAAATGTACATTGATTAAAGCAGGGTGTTTTAATGTTATTTTACCCGTTATAAATTGACGGATAGAAATGTTAGAAATGCTAACCAAAAGTTTTTACAAAAAAATATTATTATTTAAAAATGGTGTCTAATCCATAAGCAACCGCCCGATTTTTCAAAAATATTTAATTTCACCAATTTTAATGTATTTTCATAGGGACGACAGTTTTTTTTTCTTTCGATTTAATTATAGTAATTGTAATTTACATTAATTTTTAAAAGTTAATTTACGTCGTCCTTGAAAAATTATTTTATGTAGTTTTTGTCCTTTTAAATGACTTTTATTGTTCTTGTGACCATGTATTGCAGTTAGTCATTATTGACAGTTCTTTTCTCACTGTGGATTTTCTTGTTCCAGCTTTTCTGTCAGCCCCGAACCTAGAATAAAGTTTGGTTGGGCTAATTTGGCTAGTGACGTACAAAATTTTTAGCAAAAAAGTTATTTGGTCACCTTTTTTTGTTCATTCTGGTCCTTTCAGGTATAAATTATTTATATTTAGACTAGCTGACGTGTACTTGGCGTTGCTGGGGATTATCCTTAGGAAGTAGACATATACTACAGCTTACTTTTCTGTAAGCCTTTTAAAGATTTACAATTCCGTAGTACATTATTTTGATGTATCTCATAAGGTTTAGCCAGCGTTAGCAAGTTAAGCGCCCGAAAATATTTTTTACGACTTGATTACAAAACATCAACTTCTCTCTACTGTCTAGAAAAATAATTTACATGAATTAAACCTTCCGGAAGAAGTTCTCTGAATGATGGTGAAAATTACATCAAAATCCGTTTCGTAGTTTATAAGAACTAAGTGCACAAACAGACAAACACGGATAGCTACTTTATTTTATAATATTTAGAGATAAATAAATATCGGACCTTACAATTAAAATCTTCTATGTAAAACGATTTTAAAAATTTATAAAAAAGTATTCAATTTTAAAATCAGCAGTAAGCCCCAGATATTATTTTTAATGTTGTTTTAACGCGACTACATCAACAAATGTCGTTAAGATTTTACCACTTTATTTTAGAGATCTGATAGGCCAAATTCAACCGCAGGTCTGTTCAATACACCAAGAAGTGCGTCACATATTTTTTTGCACGGCTGCTTCACTTAGATCGTTAAGATTCTGGCTTTATTTTAGAGTTTTGTCTCGTTTTCAATGTTTCCTCGTAAATGCTCCTACACACCTATCCCACACTGCTTCATAAAATGATTGAATTAATACATCTTCTTACATCTTTAACTTGTTGGTTAATTGTAGTCTTGGTTGTTTGATGTTCATTCTAATCTCATATTTTATAAAATTACTCGAATTTTTCTCGTAACTGTTATTATATCTCGCTGTCTTTTCTTGACAAGCTATTCTGTCAGCTTCGGCAGCTAGAACAACATTTGGAAGGCTAATTTGGCGTGTGAATGACAGAATCTTGCTTGCCCTGTCAGTTTCCAGTAGCTCTGATTACATAATGTATCGGTTAACACGTTTCAATGCATGAAAATAGTTTTATTTCTTGATTATCTTCAGGGAACTACTGCAAGGAACAAATATTTGCCACACCTCTTCGTTTTATCTTTTTCATTCTAGAAGTACTTTTTTGCGGAATTGTTTTTTTTAGCATAAACCGCTCTGTTTTCCCTAAATTCCAGTGGCTTACTTATAAAAAAGTACCCACCAGCTGTGCGATTGTCTTTAGAAAAATAAGATGATAAAGATTTAATAAGAATAAAAACATGAATAATGATATCAAATTCTTATCATTTTTTAACGCAGATCACGCGCATTGGCTCTACTTTTGGAAATATCACACGACTATCAAATTACACGGTTTAATATTCTTTCAGTAGGTACATATCGCCTCGGTTCATAATTCAAAATCAAAATTATCATTCGAAATAGCTATTGTATTGTTTGGTAAGTAGGTAGATCTTAATTGCTAGATACATACATTCTCAACATTCAAATTTAGCCGTTATCTTTTTTTAAATATCTATAAAAATTTAACACCATGTAATGAATAACTAAAAGCTTGTATCCATAATACGCATTTATTTAGTTGATATTTAAAAAAAAATAATTTGCTGCTTTTTTTCTACTTGTTTCTTTTTTCTTTGGGAAACCGCAGAAGAGTCGAAACTGCTCCAAACCAAAACTTCTACTATCATCGTTATAAATAAGCGGAAAAGTTTATTGTGCAATGATGGAGTAGTTAGTTAACAGAATATTGAACCCGCGACGTCTGTATAGAAATTTAAAACCACACGCATGCGTCTTTTCAAAAAATCTGAGAAATTATCAAAATTTCCCCCATCTTTCCTTATACTCCTTATAATTTTTAGTATCTCATACGCGTACTTAAAACTCAGAAAACATATTTATTTGCTGGTCTTAAGAGGAACGTTTTTCATAGAAAATTTGAATTTAGATTTTCTATGAAAAAGGCCGCCCAGCCGTTTCTCTTAACAATTAATTGCCAAAGTTTTCTTTCAAATTATAATAAACGAATTTTCTTATGGCCTATATTTTAAAACCGAAATAAATAAAGTGGCACTTATCCGAACTAGATATTTTTTTTAAAATTTGATAATTATTATTTCATTAATTTATTAAGTATTTTGGCCTCGAATCCAAATTTCAGTTTTGTATGGAAAAAGCCGGAGTGCCATTCGTCATAATAACAAGTCGACTCAATTTATACGGATTTTAGTAAAGCGATCGACAAGGTTTGTCATAAAATCCTTATAAATAAATTTTCAAAACTTGGAATAAGTGGTAAACTATTACACTGGATTAAGGATTACTTATCAAAACGTATACTGACTGTACGTATCAAAGAACACACTTGTCTTACGAATTCGAAGCCACTAGCGGTGTGTCTCAGGGTTCACACTTCGGACCAATATTATTTATACTGTTTATAAACGATGTCACTTCTATTTTCTCTGATGTTCACATATTATTATTTGCTGATAATATGAAAATATTTAAAATCATTAAAAATATCAATGACTGTTTGTCCTTACAATCCAATTTCAAAAAATTTGCAGAGTGGTGTTCCATTAACAAACTTACACTCAATATTAAAAAATGTCAAATTATGCGTTTTTTTGGAATAAAAAACCCCATAAAATATAGTTACACACTGAACAACCACATTTTATTATCTTACCTGAAATTAGGGACCTCGGTATAATCTTTGATAGTAAATTATCATTTAATAATCACATAAATGTCATTACTAGTAAAGCAATGAAAATGTTGGGCTTCATTACTAGAATAGGTATCTAAAGATTTCAAAAATATCCATACATTAAAATTACTTTATACAACTCTAATCAGAAGTCAATTAGAATATAATTCGTCTACATGGAACTCTTCCTACAAAAACCATGCTAACTTCATTGAAAGAATCCAACATAAATTTCTCAGAACAATTAACTTCAAATTAGGAATTTCCTCTGACGACATTGATTACGATTCATTATTACAATTCATGCATCTCTTATCGTTAAAACATAGCAGAATAGTTAATGATCTATTTTTTTTATTTAAAATAATCAATCACCGGTTTGACTTCCCTGAATTAACTTCGTTGATAAACAACCATGTTCCCTGTAGACCAACTAGACTCAAGTCGCCTTATTATTGCAACAATACTGGAACTAACGCAGAACAAAATTCAATAATCCATCGCTTGCACAGATTAGGCAATGAATATTCCAGCATCGATCACGATGATTGTCTATTATCATATAAAAGATGCATAAAACAAAAATTGTCGAATAATACCTTTCATCATAATGTTTATGTACTTCAGATTAAAAACTACTAGTACTCGATAGGAAGAAGCTGATATCAGTGCATTATATATCATAGTCATCATAGGTACTATGTAAAACTTTATCGGACTGTCAAGCAGTGTCGCACATTATTATTATATACGCAATTCTCCCATTTATTACTTTTGTTTCCTTTTCATATTATAATAGTATATATTTTATTCTTTTCATTTTCTAATAGTATATACCTTTCTAAAATTTTTTATTTTATTTTTTACAAACTCTTAATGCCTTTCAGACATTTTATAAGCACTTCATTCTTGCTTATACCACTTTATTGTATATTATTACATTTAATTTCTTACTTTGACTTAATACTATACTTCAGATTGCTACTTATATTTTATTTATATCTCTTTTTTCATACTTTTAACCTTACTACTATTTACTGATTATACCATTATACTTACATTTATATTGTTGCATTCCTTATGTTGCTGTACTATTCTCTGTAGTTTAGTATGTGAATGGCACATCTTGTGCCGTATATGTGAAAATAAATAAAATAAATAAATAAATAATGATTTCTTGTAAATGTTCCTAAAATACATATCCCCTTCTGGCTCATAAAGTGAGTGAATTGAGATACCTACTTACATCTTAAACTTGTTGATAAATTTCTCTCAAAACATTGTACTAAGCTAAAATAACATAACGCCGCGAGGCTCTCGTTCATTTCTACCTTTATTATTAACATGAGTCGTTTTGGAGCGAGCGAAGCGATGTTGTTAACGCCGGTATAAGTCCCGGCATGTAAGTGTAGGTACTTGGAGGCACTGAAGAGATCAACTGATAGAAATGTGTTTTGAGCTTAAAAGTTCATTGAACTTGAATAATGTCACCCATTACGCAGAAATATTTCACATTACTAACAAAGTTATTCATGAACTAACATTTCGAATTAGTAATGGATTTTTTTTTTAAATTGGCAAATCTTGACCGTATGAACTTATAGGCAATTTTCTAGTTTGTAAAATTATTTCTTGAAGATAATGCTTGGTTTTTTCTCTTCATAAATCTATTCACGCTATATTATGATTATTATTTATTATATAAAGGACCTTGCAGTCAATCTAGATTACAAGATTTTTTTCGTGAACACATTAATAACGTCATTAATTAATATCTCAAGCTACTTGGTTTCATCAATAGAATTACCTAAGACTTTAAAAGTTTAATTTTACTAATAACGATTTACTGTTCTTTGGTTCGCCCTAATCAGAATATGCCAGCATTATTTGGTCGCTGTGAAATCAAACCGGCATATCTGCAAAATGCTAGTTTTTCACCAGAGCGCTTTATAGATTTCGCATATGATATTTTACTTTTAACGTCCGTTTGGTTCACCTCAAAGCCACCTTATGAATGAATAAAATTTAGACGAATACTGCTTATTGAAGTAGTAGTTGCAAATAAATCGAAAATTGCTTAAATTAAGAGTAAAATGCAGATATGCCAGTATGGCTTTAAAATCAGTGTAATATTTGCTTTTGTGTCATAGTGGCTTCTTCTTTTGGAACCTGTTTTAGGTATAAAAAAAATAATGCTGTCAATAAAAAAATAATTAATTGCTTCAGTTTTTTTATAAACAATTAACATAAGACTGCTCTTCCCTTTGCTGGTAACTTCAAAATTTTCCAATCTTTTATGGAAATCTGAATAAATTGACGGTATTATCCCGGCGGTAACTAACTTTAGGATACCATTTTTCTTCTTCTCATCAATGGTCTATTGGAAGAAGCTTGCATTAGAACAAGATTCACGCTCCCATTGCCCCGTTTATTACTTTTCTTCGCCTCCTTCCAGGCATGTGATCCGTAGGATGTTTTGAAGTAAAAGTTGCCGTCGTCTTTAATTACTTTAAACATTCGAATGTCCAAAATGGGTAAAATTACCTGGGGGTCTTTCAGAGCTTTTATATCAAAAAGTCCTCATGACTCAACTCATGAACCAGGTAAGGCTTGCCACTTTTCTTTGCCGTTTTCATGGCCATGGCGTATTGGGAAGGTAAGTTTATCGGTCCGCTTTGGAGTGCTCTTTTAACTTATTTTTCAATGGTTGAGTGAGCCGAATCCACCTTGTTTTGGTTGTGGCCCTTTACTAAAAATTTGTGAGTGATATATTTTATGTTTTTTAATGTTGTAACAGCATATTTGTACATTGCCATCATAAAGTTATTTTTTTGCTGTCCACAATAATTATCGTTGTAAAAGACAACGTCTATTGGACAGTCAGCTCTGTCGTTTAAATGTTGCAGTCATTTCAGCACACAGCTCCCAATCTCAATAACGCTTCTTTTTCCCTGTGTTGGTTCACTCTTCCACGGGTTTTAGACTCGTATTCCTCACCGCAGTTTCACATCTTTCAGTTTGCTAAAGTTTTTTTTTATTAAATTTGCCTATTTTAATTTATTTTTTAACCGGGAGAAATTTTACCCGGGTCATACATTTTGGCATATATGCCGGTTTGTTTTAGTTGAGGCCGCTATAAACGCTTTTGTTAAGTGCAAACCGGATTATCTGCCAATAAGTCATACAATAAGTCATACCTGGGTAATAATAAAAATGTACTAGTGTGAGATAATTAAGTTTTACTTACATGATGGACGCATTTCCCCTTGAAAGTTTTGAAGCAACTGGCGTATTGCGGAATAGGTCTGTCTTCTGCTAAAAAAAGTGGCGATTCCCGCGTAAATGTATGCATTATGCCGGCCAAACGCCATCTGACAGATTTTTATTTAACTATACGACATGCCGGTTCTACATAAGAATAGAAGGAAAAAAAAGAAATTTTTTAACACCAATAACTCAAAAGCTCCATTTTTGCACATATGCCGATTTGATTTAACAGCGACGATTTGGTCTCAATTCTATGATGTCCACATTAATCATATCGAATCCGTACAGCATCGCTTCTTAAGGAAAATTACTTGGAAGTTAGGGCTAGAAAGAGGCGACTGCTCGTATGATGAATTTGAAGTAAAATTAAATGTTTCTCCTTTAGAAAAACGTAGGAAGGACTTAGATCTTGTAATGTATGAAGGTATATTTATGGCACATCAGCTTGCAAAGGAGTTTATTCTAGAACTGGCGGTACAATATGTTATTGCCCACACAGTGGATAGGACGCCTCATTGCCACACTACAGATATGCGTTTTAAAAATTATTGACAGTATGATTGACTCACCTACTAATTTGCAAATTATCCCTTTCAATATTCCTTCCCGTAGACTGAGAAATAATGATTTGCTTTTCCTCAATCAACACTCCACAAATTAAGGATACCTACTGCTAACCAATGTCCAGAATGGCAAAACTTGTCAACTCAAGTCAGGACCATACATTTATTGGTATAAGCTTTAAGGATATTCTTTAGTCATTGCGCAAGTAATATTTTGTATCGATGTGGCAGAAGTTGTGAACTACATCAAAACTTTGTTCTTGACTTGATTTATCTTTATTGATTTTGTGCAATATTTGTTTCATAGCTTTTTTTTTAAATATCCTGTATTGCAATATTTCTCCTTGTTTTTACTTAATGTATTATTTAATGTGTTGTAATTGGATATGGTCCATCGGTAAATAAATAAATAAATAGTGGAAACGTATATATATAAAACGAGTTTCATGATGACGAGTTGTTTGGTGACAAATAAAGCATTACCAGACCCGAGTGGTTTTAATTGACGATGCTAGTTATATTTAAAATCGGTGTAGATGACACTTCTATAGGTTTATCACTTCAGTGGTTGAAAGCTCTTAAGATGTGAAAAAGCTTCCGTTTAGTGTTGAGTGGGCATAGCGCTTGGGTCTCACCCGAGCTTCGCGTGTTCGATTCCTCGGCTGGCTAAGTCCTCCATCACAACACAAGCAACATTTTCGGCTTTCTGTGGTGGTAGTAGGAGATTTTCAAACATTGTTGGGTTATTCGTAACTCGGGAATGTTTGTCTTTCTTTTAAAAAAAAAAAAATAAATAAAATAAATAAATATAAAATTCATTCGGCAATTTAACAAGTATTTACTGTTTGGGAGGTTGCTTGCACGGAAGTTGGTAATGCGTGATTTATTCTACATTAAGGTCGGACCAGAAACGAATAAGTGGTAGTTATAAGGTCCACTAAAATTTAATTGTTTTAAAGCGTAATTAAGGAAGCAACACAACTATCAACAGGGGCGTCTAAAGCTTGTGTGTAAATGTGTACGACACATGGGTAGCAGAAATAAGGGACAGACTTAATAAAGAGTTCAAACCGGTCTGGAATCAAACCCGAATTACCGAATTACGTTTTTAAACATTTGTAAATTACTTATAACTGGCCACTTTTCTCTCAATGAACCGGAAAAATATTCTGAAACCACACAACATAAATTCTTTCTTACTAAGAACTTGCAATTATTATAATAAAACTCATTTTGATGCTGATATCCTGTCGTGTACCTTAGGAGCTTTTAATAAAATTGTTAACAGAGTATTGTAATAATTAACCCTTTTCTAAATTTAATACATTATATTCATCATTTATTCATTATCACTCTTACATATTATTTGTAGTTAATATCAAATGTACGTGTGTGTATGTATGTATGTATGCATGTATGTATGCGTATGTATGTATGCAACTATGTATATGTATGTGTGTACATATGTATTTATATGTGTATATGCATGTGTATGTATATATATATATATATATATATTATATTTATATTTTACACATAACATTGAATCTAAGTAAGAATCGTTTTTTTTAATATTTTTTTTAATATAAGTTTTTTTGGAAAAAAAGTTTTATTTTATTTATTTGTTCTTGTTGGTTCGTAATACAGCGCAATTCGGAAGGGAGATTATTGTAGTTTTTTTATGGCTTGGTAAATATAATGGTTTTGCATTTGAGTTGTTTTAAAGATTGGCGTAATAAATTGATTTCCATTTCTCATCAGTTTGTAAAATTCTCGATATTCTGTGTTATTTTTTTCTTTACACATTTTTATAATTGAAGTTTGCTTAAATATATCATCAATATTTGGTACTGGAAACAATTTAAAAAGCAATTTTGTTGGGAAAGTAGAGTTTTTTTTAAGTATTACCTTTATTATAATTTTTTGTGAGACTTTTACTGAGTGTAGGTTGTTTTTATAAGATCCTCCCCAACCTATGATTCCGTAAATAAGCAGGGAGTGGACAAGAGCATAATATACATTTTTTAGTATTTTCACATTTAAAATATTTCTTAACCTAACAAATATATATATACATTTCCTTATTCTCTTTACTAACTCCGTAATATGGCTTTTCCATTTCAAATTTTCATCGATGATCACACCAAGATATTTAATTTCAGAAGAAGAGTTGATTACAGTACAAATAGGATTAAGTAGTTTACATTTCACATTGTCACAATTTTCATTATGGATTATGATATTTACTTTGTGTTTAGGTATTTTTTGTAGTGAAAATAATACATATGTTGTTTTTTTGGCATTAAGTGTGAGTAGGTTATTATCAAACCATGATTTTAAGATATTAATACATTCATTTGCAAGTTTGTTAACTAGTTCCCATGTTTGACCTTTTATTAATAATACAGTATCATCAGCATAAGAGATTAATTCACCTTTGATTTTCTGTTGGAAAATGTCATTTACATACATTAGAAATAGTAATGGTCCGAGGACCGTGCCTTGAGGAATGCCAATATCCTAGAATAAAAATGATTATTAGCTTTTTTAATTTTTTCCGACTTTATGTCCGGGTTAAATCTTCTCCACAGGAAAAACTAAACCCTTCCACACACTTTTCCACAAATGATCATATAGTCAATCCACATTATGCAAGTGCATTATTTAAGCATAATAAATACAAAACAATACAAGAACAACACTTCAACTCACCAGAGATCAAATGGGAAAATAATTCACCGACTCCAGATATTTTCAAATCAGAGGGTTCGGCTCAGTAGAACTCCCAACTGGACCTATAAATCCTAGTGAAATTCATTTTTTTAAAACTAATTTGGTTCGTATTCATCGTATAGTACTACTCGTATATTACGACAGTCAATCAAGGTATGTTTAATTACGAAACTTTAGTTAATTCTTTTTAAAACTTGATTGTGCCTAAATGTAACTCGAACGGCGTTAATACAGAACATCCCGATATAATATGTTCTCTAATTTACGGAAAAGCCAATTTTCTACATAAAGCATCAATTTGATTTGTATTTTTGATTAAATGCTTCCTATGATTTTTAGTATTAATGACTCTATCCTGAATGGAAAACTTAAATCCTTCTATTTCTGTACTCAACTCTCCAATACTCAACCATTTTTTGACGTATATTTGTCAATATACGTTTGCTTGAGATATTTGAAATGTTTTGCGTGAATCCTTTTATTTGACCAGTATATTATAATTATGATTTTATCAAAAACATATATTGAAGATTCATTTATCCATTCATAGCGTCAATGATTACTTTTTAATATTATAATAATTTTAATATAGTTCGATATTAGCAGTCAGCAAAACTCACCACCTACGAAATCTTGGTATACCTACGAGTATACCAAGATCCTAATAACCTACTTTATTATTTGTTTCTCAAATCCTGACTAACACGCCTAGTAACGATATAGTTTTGAACTTGAAAATAATAAATAGATGGTGTGTGAATGACATTGCAACAGAGCACTTGTAAAGCGATGAGGGCGATGAAAAACATTATTTTTTTATTTTTTTTTTATTTATAATGTATTACAAAAAACATGGTAAGTAACACATTATTCCCAATGAGTTGAGATAAAACTCATTACGGGAAGTACAGACACATAAAATATATTTTACAAGGATATAAAACTTTTAAAAAAATACAACATATTGAAAAGGAAAAGAAAAATAAATAAAAAAGGAAAAATACATTGTTAAGAATTGAGATTTTAGAAATACTGAGAGACATCTATACACATGAAACATAGTAAACCAACATATGAAAGCGAGCGAAAATTCACTGGTTTAAAAACATTTTCAGGAAATAATCTTTAAGCGTTTTAACTAATATTTTTTTGTTAGTTACTGATTGCTTTATTTCATTAGGTAATGCATTGTATTGTCTATATGCAATATATTGTAATGAGTTAATACCAAATTTTGTTGTGTGGGTAGACGATGCTAGGTGTATTAGATTTTGGGACCGTGTTTTGTGCTGGTGTATGTCTGAATTAAATGCTGGTTTGATGTTAGTGTGTGAGGATCTATGTATGATTTGTAATATTGTACAAGTGATATTGTATTTAGGTAGAACCGTAAAAGGAAGTATGTTTGTCTTTAAATATATATCTTTGATATGTGTATCCCACGGTAGACGGTAGATATTCCTTATTGCTCGATTTTGAATCACTTGTATTTCTGATATTTGTTTTTTAGTAATAGTGCCCCAGATACTAACTAAATAACTCAGATGGGAGTGAATCATCGCATAGTATGTGGCCCGTAGTAGAGATGTAGAGAGAAGATCTTAGAGTCGGTACAGTACGCCGGTTATTGGGGATATTTTAGATTTCACATGCTCAACATGGGAATTCCACGAAAGTTTAGAGTCTATTAATAGCCCTAAATATTTCGTGACTTCTATATTTTGGAGCTTCTCAGTTCCAAGTGTGATATTCATGGGCACATAATCCTTATTACCGAAAGTTAGGTAGTGCGTTTTTTTTATATTGAGGCTCAATTTATTAATACGCAGCCAATTAGCTAGAATTGAGACATCTACATTCATTTGAGACTCCAGGTCACTCAGGCTTGTACTGTGATAATAGATTACAGTGTCATCCGCATAAAGTTGGAGATTTCCAGAGATACCACATTTAGTTATGTCATTGACATATAGCAAGAAAAGCAGAGGCCCAAGAATTGATCCCTGTGGCACTCCACATGTGATTTTACCTAAGCCACTCGAGACACCTTTGACTTCAACAAGACAAAATCTATCATCTAAGTAGCTTCGGAGGAGATTTAGGGGCTTCCCAACAATTCCCAAATATTCCAATTTCTTTAAGAGTATTTCATGATCGACCGTATCAAAGGCTTTTTTGAGATCTATAAATATGGCTGCCACATATTCACCCTGGTCTATATACTGTTGAAGGTTGGAGATAAAATCAAAGGCGGCACATTGAGTACTAGAATTTTTCCGAAAGCCATATTGTTGTGGTGTAAGGATATTATTCGCAGATATGTATTTTAGGATTCTATCTTTGATTATGGTCTCAAATACTTTTGAAAAAACCGATAGAAGTGATATAGGACGGTAGTTAGAGATACATGTTTTACAGTCTCCTTTGTGTATAGGTATTATCTTCGCAAGCTTTAATTCATTTGGAAACTTTCCCGAGGACAGTGACCAATTAAAAAGTTCTGTAAGGTGACCCGCTAATTCTTCTTTACAAGTCTTAAGAACTGATGGTGTTACTCCATCGAGTCCCGGTGCTGCTTTCAGCTTAGTTTTAGAGATGATCCTCAGTACCTCATCTTTGTTTGTCCTAGCCATGTACAAGGATTGGCAAGCCTTCGGTTCCACAAATACGGTATTACAGTCATCCGGGAATGACGGAATGGTAGCTGCTAGTTTTATTCCTATTGAGAGAAAAAACTCATTAAATGCGGATGCTATTTGACTCGGATCCTTAATTACGCAGTCATTTACCACGAGGGATTCTATTTCGTTAGTTGGTTTATGTGTTCGGTTTGATAGAATAGAGTTTATGATTTTCCAGGTTTTAGTGGGGTTATTTTGGTTTTGTTGAAAGCTGTTCGCATAATATTTGTGTTTTAGATTTCGCCTATAATTAGTAATGGTATTTCTCAATCTCTTTTTAAGTGTTACAAGAGTAAGATTACCAGGGTCTTGTTTCCACTGCTTGTGAATCTGGTTTCGTTCTTTGATTAATGTATTTAATTTGGAATCAAACCACGGAGTATTCAGTTGTACCCGACTTCTTAATCCTGTTTTTGGTGTAGTTGTACCTGATTCTATTGCCTTTTTAATGTGATAATTGAAACTTTTAAAAGGGTCTTCTGAGTTGCTTAAGTTGATCGTGAAATTGTTATCAAGAAGGTAGGATTTTACTGACATACTGTTGATGATAGGTCTCGTAATCCGGGATTTGGTTCTATTATTAAAACATTTTTTTAAGTTGTTCTTATAATCAACAATAAGTATATTATGGTCACTAAGTGGATCATCAATATTCGATATAGTAGTCTGAATGTTTTGCCTATTTGATAAGATGTGATCTATTAAGGTGCAGCTTGTATCAGTGACTCTCGTGGGAAATGTTTTGTTATGTATTGAAAAATTGTAAGATTGTAAGATGTTGCAAAAATTTAATGAAGAGTGTGTGGATATGGATATGTCAATGTTAAAGTCTCCGAATATTAATGTATCTTGTCTACTTTCGTTCAGTATTTTTTCTAGATGTATTAGAAAATCCTGCATATTTGTGTTGGGTTTTCGATAGATAGCATAGATGTTAACTGGTTTCCTATCACTGCTACTAAGCGTTATACCTAAAAAGGAATTTTCATTTGAGAAATTTTCAATAATTGCACACTTCATAGTATCAATCACATATATTGCTACGCCGCCTCCTCCTTCGTTGGGGCGAGAAGCAAAAACACTTTTGTAACCATTCAGTGAGTAAAACTTTTCCTCTCCAATCTTAAGCCACGTTTCCGTAATGACGAGCACGTGTACAATGTACCGCGAACTTCTTACTTTTTCTTCGATCTCATCAAACTTATTACGGATGCTTCTCGCGTTCATATACATTATTCGTAGACAGTTCGTCACGGGATTATAATTCTCGATGGTGAGGCACTTATGCTCATGTATGTTACACTCCATAATCTATAGTTGCAAGGTCGTTCTTGAGTGCAGCGATGTAGGCCGGGCAGTTGTCCCTATCTCCAGTTGAGTGATCAGCAGGCTTACCAAATCTGGTGCATGTCGCGCAAACTGGTTTGATGGTGGAATTTGGGCAGGACTCACCAGTATGATTCTGTTGAGCACAATGTCCACATGTGGGTTTGGTATCTCTGCAATACTTGAATGAGTGACCAATCATGTGGCATTTGGTGCAGACAGTAAGGCCAATAAAATCTCGGACGCGGCAAATAGTCCAGCTTATAAATACTTTCTCTTGCTCGACTAGAAATTTACGTACGGTAGCGGGTACTGCGTAGATACGGTGACAAGCGTTACCTGTGCGAGCACCAGCCAGGTGACTTAGTTTACAGCCTGCAATAGTTTCTTCAATGTCTTCAACGTTGGGAATACCAGTGAGAGCCATCCTTAAAAAATCTTCGTCGGTCAGGTCCCGGGGAACATTAAAGAATATCAGTCTCGAAAGACGCTTTGACGGTAGTCGGGCCTTCAGTTTGCTCGAGTTGTCGAAGCAAGGTGCATTTAATAGCTTTTGTTGTTCGCCCGTGGTTGCCGTATTGATCAAGATACCTTTATTTCTTATTTTTTTTATTCCCGTGACCCGAACGCCTAGTTCAGATGGCCGAATTGTATCTTCAATCATTTTTTTCGTACCGTCACTGTCCTTTGTGGCGTCCGCATCCGTTGGAAAGATGCAAACGGCAGGTCTTGGTGGTCCGACGCGATGTCCTTGTTGAGTGATTGGTGGGGGTTGGTGAGCATCATATGGCTGTTTTCGGGCGATGTCAGCAAAAGAGAGGGTAGCCTCCGTTGCCACTGCCACTCTCCGCATTACAGGCCCGAGATCAGACTCTAATTGTATGATTTTTTGCTCAAGGTGCCTTTTTTCCCTCTTCTCGTGGCGTATTTTTATTTCTGCCATTCTAAGTTGTGCTGTAACTGTAGCTAAATCCGCACGCATCGTCTCGCGCCCCAACAACAGCTGAGATACGGATCTGAAAACTTCCGATACGTTTCTAGCGATCCTCAGCTGCTGGTCTTTTGAGACCTTAGATTGCTTCTCTGCTAACACAAGTTGAAGAGCTGTCAAATGTGCTTGGGTTTCATTGAGCACATCTACTCCTGAAGCGCAAGGATATTCCGCTTCGGTGACGTCCGAGCCTTTGGATGACGTAACTGAGCTGTTTTCATCCGCATCCTCAATCGTGACGCACTTTCCTCCTATATCCTCTGGACTAGGAGACATCATGGTGCTTATGTGTCGTTTTTTAGGACGATTCATTATTAAACACTACTTTATAAGGGCACATAAAAAAAAACAATGTTTGAAACAAAGTATTAGTTCTGTTCAGCTTTGCGCCTGAAAATTCGTAGGTGGGCAATCGGTCTAGCTCTATGTAAATCAAAACAAAAGTCGCCGTATCGAGTTTTTATATCACGATTTTTTTTATATTTGCACTAATTGAGCACAAATAACTTTAAACAGTTTATCACTATGAATGTATCTACGAAATCCACTATCGGTTTTACCGAAAAGTTTCTGTTTTATTCACGAAATTATCGGATATGTTTTTTTGTAGGTTTTGGATAATTTTATTTAAAAGAAAAAATACACAAATGTATACTAAAAAGTATTTTGCGAGATGAGAGTAATCTCTTTCGACGCACAATTGTCACTTTAAAAGGATTTAATACAGATAATTTAGATACTTTCGATTGTAAACAAGGGGTATCACAAATTCACAACACAAACGCAACCAATAGGAGCCCTGAAAGGTGAGCTCATAATTAAAGCGGCCAATCCGCGCACTTTATCCGTTGTACACAACACTTTGGTTTGGGATGCAGTGAATTTTATAGTTTATATTATTAAAAAAACAATGGTAAAATGTTAAAAAGTCACTGGAGAACACTACCACGTGTTAAACTTTCGTTGTTTTTAACGACGATTACGTTTTTTCTTCCGTCGGATTTATTATAAAGTTGTTTACTATTATTAACGATAGCTTGACAGAGCACGACGCTTCGTAGGTACTTCGTAACTCGTAATTCTAGATTATTATTATTATTAGATAATTATTAGAAGTCTTAGTTCGTTTCTGTTAAATTTATGATACATACGAAGACTTCCCATCGTTGACATGCATCTATACGCGCAAACGGGTTATTTGTCCCATTATATATGCATATATACAACAGGTTCATTCACATTATTTGAACACCTGAAATTATCTCAAACTAGTTTGATATCCCACACCTCTTATTTGACTTGGCCAGGCCACATTGCCCATTCAAAGGGGTAAAAGTACATCACCCATCGGAGGGTTAATTAGTTTGATCAACCTCCTTGACAGATTGGTAAGCACAATGACTTGAACCCAGAGGTCGCGGGGTAGACATTTATTGATTAATTCACATAAACATTTAATTAAGGTATTTTGTACTTTATTCCAAGGTGGAAGATTGTCTCAAAATCTTCCTTCTGTGATAGAATAGTAGCTTAGAACCAGACCGTCGTTTGAAATTCCTTTTACGTAATACTCGCATGTCTCCAAGATAACATTTCCAAATCCTACTCCTCACCGCTTGCTTGAACCTCACAATATTCTCCAAATAAAGTGTGGCATAGTCCCACTTGCTTCAGGTGTTTGAAACTATTTTTATATGCACATCACAATGTGATCCGAATATTGATTTTGGCTGAACCTAAGTTTCAGATAGCTGAAACCTCGGCCGAAAGTGAAATCGAATTTTTTTTTTTTTTTATACTTATATATAATTTTTTCGTTATTATTTTATTTCTCCATAAGTTGAGCTCCAAGAGCTAAAAACTAATTTGATTCGTCTCCACTTATTTTGCGCTGTTAAGTCAAATATCAAGAGTTACGACACCCCCTCCTAAATAGCTAAGTGTGTCGATTGGTTATCCTTCTGGTAACCTATTCATTACACAAATGTTCTAAAATCAGATCGTTTGAATTCCCATTCCATAAAAATAGTATTATGTAAAATTATCTAGTTCAAACTGATTTGACTGGGCTAAATCAATACTAGATATGTACTAATCATTAATACGTGTACTAAACACGTTCGATGGTGGCAGATCAGAATAATATATTAGGTTAAACGTGAGAACAAATGATGGGTCTTTGTTAAGAGTAACTCTTGCATATAGCATTTATATGTATGATATTATACCAGTACAAGGTGAAACAAAAAGTTAGAAATATATAGGATCGAAACCATGTAAGCGAAAATAAATTGTAAATGCTAACTTCTTACTAATATGATATAATTTAATCGATCTGTCGTTATTGAAATGATGTTATGTTGAGTACATACAAAACAAAGAAAACTGCTCAACGATTCTTTTCTTATGTAATGACAGAGAAAAACATAAATTGCAAATTTTCCAAAAGAGACCATGTGAACAATACTTAGGCAAAATAGTTTTTCAAAATAAATTTGAATTAGAAGCCTACTAAAATGGCTTAGAGTGAAACTGATGCTCTCCTTGAAGACGATGATATTTATACATAAAATAATAAATAACCTATGACCAAATTACTATTGAATTAAATAATGTGCAAGGACATTCAAAAAAACGTGCAAATGAATACTATATTATAGTGCACTGCCGGAAACCATTAAGACTGCACCAATTCTTAGATTCAAGCGGGATTATAGGAGCCATTAATAAAAAAGGAAATGATATTAAAAAGTTAAAATGTATGTACGTAACTAATAAAATATTAGACATTTTAAAATTTCGGTGTACAAATGGCTAAAATATTTTTTATAAATAAAAATTATAAATCAAATCATTCGTATTTGATTTTTGCCATTTTTGTACGTTTCATATTGCAGTAGTGTCGACATAATCGTTTTATACTACAGTATGGTTGACAATACCTTGCATCCGAATTAGCTCCCTCGGTGCTGTACCAAATACTTGTAAGTATTATTTGAGCAATAACAAGTGATATCCGAGATACCTAAGATTACCTAATTTGTTCAGTAAATCCTTACATAACCAATCAAGTCATATTTAACTTCACCTCACCTAACATAATATATCCAATCCTTACTTGAGTCGTAGATCCTATATACCTTATTTGTTTAATTAATCTTTACATAACCAATCAAGCCATATTTAACTTCACCTTACCTAACATAATCTATCCAATCCTTACTTGAGTCGTAGATCCTATATACCTTCTTTGTTCAATAAATATTTACATTACCTAACCAAGCCATATTTAACTTCACATCACCTAACAAAAACTATCCAATCCTTACTTGAGTTGTAGATCCTAGAAGATGCCTTTTTTGTTCAATAAATCCTTACAAACCTAACCAAGCCATATTTAACTTCACCTCACCTAACACACATAAGCGCAATTACATTGCGAACTCCCCAATACAACGGTTTCACATTATGGGAAACTAATACTTAGGTGATGTCGATATATGATATGAGGGTGATTCAAAATGAAGGTAGAAGTAAGAAAGATAAATAGCTTACCATACAAAGATATCTTTCCATAGAAGAATATTTATTTTTCAATACAAACAATTTAACGTTTTAACCTAAAAACTAGCTCAAAACGTTCGAATTTCGAAATTTATCTCCTTTTACTTGTGCACTTTATCCCCGGATAAACTGTATTTGTAGATCTGTAGTGGAAGAAATACGGTTTAAAAAAAATGAAAATACTACTATTATATAAGAAATTAATTTTAGGATTAATTTTATTTAGTTATAAAAAAAATTTAAGGCTTAATTTTTTTTTAACTAAATCAAATTAAGCTATTAAAAAAAATCGCTGTTTAATTTAGTTTCGCGGGTGCGTTCTGTCACAGCCTGTATAAATTTATTTATAGTAGTGCTCCCATTCCAATTATATTAATCCCAATAACCGTGCTTAATAGATTAGGATGGTGAGTGGTTTTATTGATTTTGGAATAATTAAATAGTTTGCCGGTGTCGATTATAGGCGTTACTTAACCCCTTACTAATAAACGTGTTTTAAATTTTACACAGGTTTACATTTTACACAACCATTACCCACACATTTTAATCGTTGTTTGTTAGTTGTGTAAAATCGAAAACAAATTTATTAGTAACACTATGTACGAGTGCTTCTTTGAATGTATTTCTTATTTCATTTTTACTAGGGATCGATTAAAAACCATTATATATATTATAAAAAAAATATCATGTGGTATTTCACCATCGTAAATATTATTAAATCATGAAATATTATTATTTACTTGCTTTGCACAAAATTTTTTTAGAGAACATAAAACATGTCTTACTCAAACAAATTTCACAAATAATATTACAATTCGGATAAAAAGTAATAATATCGGTGCCCTCACCCAAATTCGAAACTATTGATCCAACAAAAATATTGATTGTTCATATTATAATGTAAGTGTAGATATATTGATAATAAGTATTTAAATTAACTATTAAAATGACTGCCTCATAAAAGGCTTGATTAGAGAATAACAAGGTAATTTCCAACCTTCCTTTACCTCAACTCTTTTCAGTCTCACAGCTATTTAAGAATGTCATAGTCATACATCTGTAATTGAGACTTTTGTGTGGTATTTCCATTTAAAAATATCGTACTTCTAGGGATATTCATATTTTCAGTGATTTTTACATGTCGCGCATCGTTTTGGTCTAAGATCACCAAAGTAAATAATGACAAAAAATTTAATCCCAACAATTTATCTAACAACCCTACCAGGCATATTTGATTTAATACCTACCGAACTTACTTCTCATAACTCAAGTAAAACTTATAATAAGGGACTATTTAATACATTCAAATTGTATCTTACAATTTATTCTGAAGAACTGACAACTTTGATTAAATTCGCCCCTGAAAAGGGATTTTGATTCAAGTTTTTATATAAAGATCATTATGATGCAAAGATTTGACTATTTAGATAAGAGGTGTTTTCGGGATTTCAATGATATCTCCTGAAGTTTGGTCCCTTTCTCGTTTTAACATAAATTTCGCCAATCTGAATCAATATTTGACTCTTATCCAGATCATGAGGTCAAAATACAGATTATATGTGAACGTAAAACATTAAGGTCGGTATATAATAGGAGCGTGATATTCATTTTATGTGTTAAGCTGTAGTTTTTTAATTTATTTGAAAACCATGATTCAAACAAATTTCACTATTTGCCCTGAACATATAAATAAATACACGGCCTCTGCGAAATTAAATACGGTAGTTTGTAAAGTATAAGGTATCGAAGTTTTTTGATACGATTGAATGTCTCCACGCTTGCTTTATTAATGGATACTAACCCCTCACGTCTCTGGCATATTGAGCATTATATTTCCGCTTTGAAATAAAATTCAATAAAAGTTATATTTCTTGACGTACAGGAAAACTAAAAACTGTTTTAGAAAGATGATAAAATAAGCTTTCAAAATACTAATAAATATATATATTTTTAAATGAAATTTTTGAATGCAAACATTTAAAAAATATTGCTAATAATAGATAATAATAAATTTTGAACTTTAATTAAGTATTACACATTTTATTAGATAAATGTAAAACACTTATATCACTTTTCACAAATTTTATATTTTTTTCTCAAATTTCGGTCGGAACCTTTGGTTTCACATTTTTTTGTGTTATCTATATTTTTCTGTAGTCTGTTCGTCTCGAATCGAATATAATGTGTGGTGTTTTTTTCTTTCTAACACCGTTTGAATCATATCACTTTGCAAATAAGGGAGATACAATGATTTCCGTGAGACCATGTGAGCTGTTCCGTTGTTGTTTGTTGTCGTAATATCATTGGGGCACTAAATGATTATGAAATGAAATAACTTATAAGGCTATGAATTGATTGTGGTTTGTTTTTGAGGACGGTGTAAGATTTTAAATTAATAAACTCTTTAAAATTACTAATTACCGGGTTGGTCAAAAAGCAATCTTGTCTAGAGCATAATTTGTCAAGCTGCGATACGTTTTATAAAATATCCAACTAAAATTTGAGAGAGTGCAGCGTTAGTAAGATCTATTAATTATTATAGTATGTTTTCTAATCAACAATGTTAAATATACTTTTTAATGAACTTAGTCAACTGGATTTAACGAGCCTTAAAAAGTATATACCTTGCACGTATTTACCTATAGCAAACGACAAACGGATTGTATAATATTCCTTATGCGAAAAATTATGCATATTTCTGTGACGAACCGATCGGATTGATCTATCCATTCGATCCATCGGTCCATCTGACATATTTCTTTTTCCGTGTTTAATAGGAGGCAGTACTGCATTGAAGTACGCACAGGTTTGTTACGGTAATTCTCTTTCTAAACTCGTGTTTAATTGAAGGCGCGCGTCCTCAAACAGTGCACGGTTTTGCAACGCAAGCTGCAATGTTTTGCTCTTTTTCTTGAAAAGTTTTTATCAACCATGGCAGTACTGACTTCTATTGAACATAAAACTGTCTGGACCGCTGACTGACGGAAAAAATGTACGGAACAGATCGGCTCGATATCGCAGTCGATGAGCATGACAATGATGGGATGCCCATTGTTTGCATATGTTTCAAAATTAGTTTGAATGAGATGAATTTCAAAGTATCCAAAATTCGTCAGAATATTTCAAAATTTCCTAATATTGGCTTAAGAATTTTGACTGTAAAAATTTTTTTATTTCAATAGATTTTGTACTTTTTCCCTTTTCCGTAAAAAGCTTTTCCCTAGATCTAGGTAAATTTTCGAGAAATACAACATCAGTTCCTTAATAGATACTTAGATAATCATGCTTAAGAATAAATATCCCTCGATTGTGGATGTATGTATTTATTTATTTATTATGGTGTAAACTGTGCACCCTAAGGTTTAAGTTTAGACTAACGAATTTACGTGTGTTATCTTACAAGCTTGGGAAAGTATTTAAGTATATGTAATAAAATACCCGAAAATAACTATATCACGCTTTCGTCGTGATGGAGGACTTAGTTAAGGAATCGAACTCACGACGACTGGGCGGAACGCGTTACCAACTCACCCACTGACCGTAAAAAGTCTTAACTGTTTCTTTAATCGTTTATCTCACAGAACAGCCTCTTATATCACATGGAAACTGCCTCAAGGCCTTGTTATTATCGTCGAGGTAAGATTCGTTTACATTATTTAAATTCGAAAGTGCTTGTCAAACAAAAAAAAAAGAAACGTTTGAATCGTTGCTTTTCTCCGCTCGTTCGGCAAATACGATTATTTTTCACATTTTTCTTCTGGCAACATTCGGTTGAATATGTATTTACACAAGCCGATGAGCACGCGGAACATCAATTTCCTCAACCCATTGTGCTAACAATAAAACCTTAGCTACTCCAGGTGAAAATCTTCTGGAAGATCTGATGAAAGAACGTCAAGGTGATGTAGGGGAGAAAATGAAGGTTATTTTAAGTGTTTTTTTTATCGATTACCTTGTGAATGAAGATTGTGAGAAACGGAGAGACTTTTGTAGTTGTTGAAGATGTGTACCCATCCAAAAAAAGTTGAAACCGTTTATTTGGAGTGGTATCGAATTTCTTTGTTGCTTTGAGTGAAGATTGATATAATTAATTTGTCATCTCCCTTAGTGGTTTCGATTAGAATGTTTGCTATCTGTGTTACTTTGAGTGAGGTAATTTTAAATATGTCCAATGACTTTGTTATTCCACTCGCTGATTACCAAGTTTATTTTTCACCGTTTTTGTCTCCTTGCTCCATTAATTGTGTGTATCAGATGTAAGCTACATCCTGCTCTCATTCCAATGGGGTATTTTTGACAAACTATGAACACCGTTAAAAATAAGTGGAAGATATAAAGTTCATTTTTCTGATTCCGATCATTGTACTAAAAATCTTTAATTTTAATATTTTCGTTCATAATTATGGATTTTATAAACGATCTAAAAGTGCACCTTTCATAACGGTTCCAACTGGCTACAACGTCATTATGACATAGGAAACACAAATGTCATTACATGATGTGACAGTTGTGACGGTGTAAATAACTACTTAACCAAAAATAAACAGTGTCCTCTCCTTCCAAACATCCCTTTGATATGGCGTTCCTTCACACTTTTCGAGAATCCCTTCCTAGCAGTTTCAAATAACTAGGGAGGAGATTGCAGATTAACTGCGGCAGATCGATGTGAAAAGATTGATCGAAGGGTAGGAGCAATCAGAGGGCGATGGGCTATCATTATTCAATGAATCCGGCATTTGTAACACTATTTTAAAAGTCCATAAAATATTTTAATTTAAAAATGTCGTCGCCTTCTTAATCTGAAAAAAAAAACATTTTCCTTTATTCATTCATACTTCTTTGGACAGGCAATTCTTAACAATGTACAACATTTCTGTTTGCAAGACAACTTAGCTTCGTCCAGGTGGTCCACATAACGTATAGAACATAGCACATATTCACGACTACCAAATAAATAAAAAAGCAGTCAAAAGGGCAAAATAAAGTGTATGAAATCATTCTTTGTGACTATACATGTTCGAAAACTTCCATTGGGATTAGAATTTTGTTATTTGTTCGCACCTAATAAGCAAAAGTTAAATACTAATGGAAGTTTCCGATCATTAGTATTTAACTATTGCTTGTTATTTGTTTGCTTATGACATGCAATAGCTATTGATGTTTCTGACCATTAGTATTTAACTATTGCTTGTTATTTGTTCGCACATAAAGCTTGATGCACCCCTCGGAACCTGAGAGTGAATCCTTTTCATATACGAGTAGTTTATTTGGTTATTTTCAAAAATATAACAGGAAGGGGTCACCGGTCAGTGGCTAAGTTGGCATCGCGTTTAGGTGGTTCCTCTGGAGACAAGCAATATTTTCTGCTTACTGTAGTGGTAGTATTCAAGATAGAACATTGTAGGTTAGCATTAGATAGATATCGTAATTTATATCATGTTCAGGTTTTCTTAAGCTAAAACCCAAATTAACAATTTAGTAATTTGAAGGTAATAGAATAAAATACAAGGCACAGTAATAAAAAGAGAATAATTTAGTTTATTTAAGTTGGATATAACCAGTATAGAACTTGTATTGAGGTTTACTAATAAACGTATGTTAAATTTTACACAACTGATAACTACTAAAATAAGGTAAAATGGTTATTTATCAGTTGTGTAAATGTTAAAATACGTTTATTAGTAGGAGGGGGGGGGTTTCTCTATAGTTTACCAATACCTAATGTAACACTAAATGAGTACGTATAAAACCATTTGTTATTAGTACATATTTACTCACCAACCAACGTACAATAATTTTTAAACTAAATTCGCTAGACTTGTTTGAGTTCACTGGTTATTGTACGACATTCATTGAACATCCATTATTTAGTGGCGTTTTTAAATTGATTTAACTGTTTTATTTTTCACGATTCGTCGGGTATTATAAAAAATTTAGGTGCAAAATATCTGAAGTTTACTTATTACAATTTTGGGCTTCAGTAGAATTGTTTTTGATTAATGTCACGTTTTTCGTAATTTTTGAGTATTTCCGTATTTCGCACCTTTTTTGCATGTTATAAACTTCGCCTTTCCTAGTACCGCATTTTAAGTGACTTAGTTTTGAATTACAACTGTTGCTACATAGTATATATGTTACCAGTATTGCTATAATCATTGGCTTTTAGCAGGAAAAAAACTGCCCTCGTACCTGCCGCGAAGGTTTTTGAAGCCATTACATATATTATTGTTATGATGAAAACATATAATTGGTTATAATGATGAAAACATTGTAAACTTATTCGCCGATTATTTTAAGTCTGTATATGAAGAGGATATACCTAGCAACGAAATTCCCCAATTCTCATCAAATCTTAGTCTGGATATATCTGAAATACGCATAGAAATTAATGATATCAAAAAGCATGTAAATTTGTTAGATGTTAGAAAAAATGCTGGACCTGACAATATTCCACCGGTGTTAATTAAGGAATGTTTAAACGGCCTAACTGTTCCTCTTTTCCTGATTTTTAATCAGTCTCTAGAAACAGGTTGTTTCCCTGATCATGGAAACACAGTTTTCTTACACCTATTTTTAAAAAAGGGGACAAAACGGACATTACAAATTAAAGACCGATATGTATCCAATCAGCGATACCCAAACTTTTTGAAAAAATTGTACTCTCTAAAATAACTTCCAACATACAAAAAATTATAACATCCTACCAACATGGCTTTTGTTCAAATAAATCTACTTTAACTAATTAACTAATATACGAAAACTTCATATTCAATTCTTTAGCAAACAGATGCCAGGCTGACTCAATAAACACTGATTTTAGCAAGGCCTTTGATAAGGTGTGTCACAAAATATTAATTAATAAATTAGCCACACTTGGAGTTTATGGTAGTTTATTAAATTGGTTTATTAGTTATTTGTCCAATAGAAGTCTTAGTGTGAAAATAAATGGCACAAATTCATACACATTTATAGCCACAAGTGGAGTGCCACAAGGCTCTCATTTAGGGCCCATTTTGTTTATTATATTCATAAATGACATTGTTGATATATTTACTAACATAAAAGTATTACTTTTTGCTGATGATTTGAAACTTTATAAAGAGATTAATAACATAAATGATTGCATTATATTACAAACTAATTTGAGAAATCTTTTTGAATGGTGCTCTATCAACAAACTTGCATTGAACATAAAGAAATGTCAGTTCATTAATTTTTACAGAATAAATAATCCAATATTTTTTCAATATACATTAAATGATAAAAACTTAAGTTGCGTCAGTGAAATTATTGACCTAGGTATATTGTTCGATAGCAAACTAACTTTTGTGTATCATATTAATAACATTATCAATAAGGCTCTTAAGACTCTTGGATTTGTTTTGAGAATTTTAAAAGACTTCAATAATTTAGGCACATTTATCATGTTGTACAAAACCCTTGTTAGATGCCAACTAGAGTATAACTCTACATTATGGTCTCCCTTTTACAATATTCATTCCGATAATATTGAAAAGATTCAACATAAGTTCTTGAAGTATACAAACTATAAATTGCATATTCCTGTAGAAAACATTGATTATAACTACTTACTAGATAAATTGTCCCTATTAAAACTTTCTGAAAGAAGAGAAAACACAGATTTAATAGTACTACATAAAATACTTCATTACAAAATTGACTGTCCTGAGTTACTTCAATTAATCAACATCCACATACCCAAAAGATCTTGCCGAAATTTACTACCCTTTTATTTTTACAACACCAGGACACTGTCTTATCAAAATTCCCCAATTCCAAGACTTCACAGTCTCGGAAATAAATACTCTGATCTGAGAGATGTATTTCATCTTAAAAATAATCAATATAAATATTGTTTATTTCAATTCTTTTATAGATCGAGACACAAATAGACATCTATAATTTCCGCAATAAATATATTTTTATTTTTATTTTGAATATCTATTTATGTGAGACTTCTTGTCATTTTTACTAATGTATCTTATTTTATTATATGCTTTTGTTGTAACATTTAATATTTTTTCTTTTTTCGTTGTATTATGTTTTCTTTATTGTTTTAATTTTTTAGAATCTATAATAACTGTGATACTCTACTATTAAACTTTGTAGTGTGTAAAAGCCTATTAGGGCGTGTAATAATAAAAAATAAATTATGTATATGTCTTTATTTTCCAAATTTTTTTAAAAGAAAGACATATTCCCGGGTTACGAATAACCTGACAATATTTGAAAATCTCCTACTACCACCACAGTAAGCTGAAAATGTTGCTTGTATTGTTATTATGTTTATCTTTTTATTCTTCATCCCCTTTTGTATGGTGGGGGGGGGGTCAGAAGGAGACATCTAGGTCTGCGTGTCAATCTAGGGCCTCAGGCATCGCAAAAGTCTCACATCCCAGAAAAAAAGGACGTCTTTTTGAAGATTCCGACTTCAAACGCTTTTCTTTTGTGACTTTACTCATTTTTATCAAGTTAAACAATTGATTTTTTTAAGTTCTTAGAAGAGTTCTGAATCACGAGTATAGATTTTCATTGAAGGACATGCCATATAAAATATTTTACTATTTCGAAACATGATAAAGAAAAAGTTGAATTAACTCATGTTGTTAGAGCTAATTTTGATATATCTCCTTCTTCCAATTCCAAACAGAATTATTTAGTGTTGAACTATTTACAACTACTTAAATTTAAGCTCAAGTAGCGAAGTTCAAGTTTGAGTTGTGAATATTGTTTATCATAGACTAGTACTGAGCCAAACGGTGCCTGGTGCTGTATAAGGCGTTATCAGCACCACAGCTTCTTGAATGCTCGGCGCCTTAGCGAGTCGGCGCCCGGAGAAGACTGCTCAATTGCTCCTGCATAAGCCGGCCCTGAGTCTCACGAACCGAAGGAGAGGGAAGAGAGTAAGGATAGGAAGGAGAGGAAGGAGAGGAAGGAGAGGAAGGAGAGGAAGGAGAGGAAGGAGAGGAAGGAGAGGAAGGAGAGAAAGGAAAGGAAGGAGAGGAAGGAGAGGAAGGAGAGGGAGGAGAGGGAGGAGAGGAAGGAGTGGAGAAAGAGGAAGATAGGCGAAATCTAGTTGAATTATTATTTTTTTATAAATATCAATTTCATAGTAAAAATAATTTTTAAAGCTTGCTTTTCTCAAATCCTGCCAAAACAATCAAAATCTGACAGGGTACACGTGACGTCATAAATACCTCTATTTATCAGGAGGAGCAATTCCACTCGGGTCTGTATCAAATCAACAAATCCCAATTTAAATATTTGGCAAAATTTCAATACAATAATAGATTACCACGGTGGTAGCCCATCTGTCTTTGAAAATTGTCGGCATTTTTATTGCACGCGACTGATATAACTGTGAGGTAGCGGTGTAAGTTCTAAGAGAACAAGGCATTAACTCTCTTATGGTTTGTAACCTATAATAAAAATAATATATAAAACTTAGTTATTCAGAATCATCGTGAGTTTATCTAGACATATCAATTTCACTCAAGTTCCTCATTGCATAAAACTGATTTAAAATTACCATTACCTAAAGAGAATATGCACAACGTATTGTGATTGAAATATATTATATAACATGGTATTTAGCAAAATAATAATAATCAGAACCCTTACGCTCTGAGTTTGAACTGATTTTCAAAGCATCAAATAGTATATATCCGTTTTTCGACTAAATTCCAGGTTTTTAAAACATAAAATATATTTCAGTTACAATACGGTCTTCAATTCCAATTATTCAGAAAAGTCTATTTTTGTTATGTGTGACTCAAACATTGAACCTCATCATCTTAGCTCCACACCAAATATTTTTTTTTTGAAGTGAAACTTCTTTACCCGCGTCATGCAATTTCGAGTACCGGAGTAAAACCAACTCATGACCGAAACGAAAATGCGGGACCGATTAAAGTTCATTTGATCTAGTCAAAGTTTTGAAGTAAAATATAAATGCTTCTTAGCTCATCTCGACAACTGGCGTTGGTGGTGTAATGGTCAGCGTAGTTGCTTTCCAAGCAGTTGATCCGAGTTCGATTCTCGGCCATCGCACATTATTTTTTTGTTTTTAACGCCTTTTTTTTTTTCAATGGTTGACCATAATATCAATCCACTAAGTAATATTTTAGGCCTGTAGCATACTTGAAAAGTTAAAGAATGATATAAAATTTTTTATGATGTTAACGATAAAAAAATAAAAAAAAACATAAAATTACCATAAAAAATGGGCCAACGGCACGCGGTGTTCCCAAGCGGTCACCCATCCAAGTACTGACCGCGCCCAATGTTGCTTAACTTCGGTGATCGGACGAGAACCGGTGTGTTCAACATGGTATGGTCGTTGGCAAACGCTAAACAATATTAATTTCTATTCTACCTGCCAATAAATATATGAAAATTAGTATAAAAAAGCCCTAATAATACTGAAAACATTAGCAAGGTGTGTGCGACGTTGATAAAAATAATCATTACATACGCGCTTGAAAAAGATCGTAATTACATCCATAACTTTGCAGGAATTTTTTTTTTCAATGGTTGACCATAATATCAATCCACTAAGTAATATTTTAGGCCTGTAGCATACTTGAAAAGTTAAAGAATTTTATGATATTATTAATGATAGTAACGATAAAAAAATAAAAAAAAACATGAAATTACCATAAAAAATGGGCCAACGGCACGCGGTGTTCCCAAGCGGTCACCCATCCAAGTACTGACCGCGCCCAATGTTGCTTAACTTCGGTGATCGGACGAGAACCGGTGTGTTCAACATGGTATGGTCGTTGGCAAACGCTAAACAATATTAATTTCTATTCTACCTGCCAATAAATATATGAAAATTAGTATAAAAAAGCCCTAATAATACTGAAAACATTAGCAAGGTGTGTGCGACGTTGATAAAAATAATCATTACATACGCGCTTGAAAAAGATCGTAATTACATCCATAACTTTGCAGGAATTTTTTTTTTCAATGGTTGACCATAATATCAATCCACTAAGTAATATTTTAGGCCTGTAGCATACTTGAAAAGTTAAAGAATTTTATGATATTATTAATGATAGTAACGATAAAAAAATAAAAAAAAACATGAAATTACCATAAAAAATGGGCCAACGGCACGCGGTGTTCCCAAGCGGTCACCCATCCAAGTACTGACCGCGCCCAATGTTGCTTAACTTCGGTGATCGGACGAGAACCGGTGTGTTCAACATGGTATGGTCGTTGGCAAACGCTAAACAATATTAATTTCTACTCTACCTGCCAATAAATATATGAAAATTAGTATAAAAAAGCCCTAATAATACTGAAAACATTAGCAAGGTGTATGCGACGTTGATAAAAATAATCATTACATACGCGCTTGAAAAAGATCGTAATTACATCCATAAATTTGCAGGAATTTTTTGAAGTGAAACTTCTTTACGCGCGTCATGCAATTTCGAGGACCGGAGTAAAACCGACTCATGACCGTGACGAAAAAACGGGATCATTTCGCTATAGGAGCCTAGCTAATATTATATACCTAGTTTAACTCACTCTCCTAACTCATCTTCGCTGTCTACAGGCAGAGCGCACGACTGTGGTCGTGAAGAACCGAGGTTCGATCCCCGCTTTAACTAATTTTTTTTTTCTTTTTTTATAACTTTTAATTTTTTTTATCACATGCTACTTATAAATATGTCAATAGACAGAAAAAAAGAGAGAATGAAATGAAAAGAGAGAGAGAGAAGAATACTAGAAGTTTCACTTCTGTCTTGCGTAGGCTTGACACACCCATTTTTTTTTTTACTTTCAATTGCCAAAGAAAAAATATTGCCAATTTAAAATCACTCATTTTGACAAATTTTTGGATTTTATCCATGTTGTACCGGACAGCAGATGGATATACCTAAATAATTATTAAATAATCAAGAAAATGAATATTTGTCTGATGTAACGCATTGTACGATGAAGAATCCTTTGTGGTTTATCTCGCACGATGAGTCATCTTGCTAAGAATATAAAGCACTGCACACGTATCAACTGCACATTGATCAATTTGGTATGCGGGAATGGGTACCGCCGCCCTGGGAACCATTTATTGGATTACCAACACCTCTGCCACAGGTCACCCCAAGTGGTTCGCTACGTTTGGTGACTTAGCAGGGGTGCCTGGGTTCATGGGATAATGTTTGCCCGGGTCTTGGTGGCGGGTGCGTCGGCCCACCTTCTGCGTGGCGGGCCGGTTGGGAGATGCTGGTTGAGGGAGACCCTTTACAACCGGTTACCGCTGTCCGGGCCGCTCGATAGTACAGGGGCCCGACCCTCAGGCTCACGACTAAGGGTGGGCTGCCCCATCAGCGAGTGAAAAAACCCCGCCACTGCTGTTGTGCCGGTTCGTGACCGGAGGGGACCCAGCAGCAGCGTTTGGGGCGCATTGGATGCCCTCTCCAGCCGGACTCTCCCAGCCTATCGCCTAGCACCGCAGTGGGTGGGCTGGAACCAAACGCTCATCACTCCTGGACAGCCTGAACCCCAGATTCCTACCCACCCCTCATACCTTTCCTTTCCAGACCTTTCCTTTCACCTCCTACCCTTATAAAAAAAAAAAAAAAAATTCATGAACATACAACACAACAATTTTAACATCGTTACAGCGGCGAGTGGCAGGCGTCCCCGGTGCGGGCCAAAACTGTTGGTAAATTTTGCCAACATTCGCGGCCTGCACACAAATTTAAATTCCGTCCATCACCATCTTTTGTCCCAACGTCCCAACCTTCTTTTCCTATCCGAAACTCAGATAGCCGAGCCGCCAGACTCCTCCTATCTGGACTGCCCGGGCTTTACCCTCGCAAGCAAATTCCGACTGAAAGGAGGAGTCTGCCTCTATAGTCGAGCTGACGTCAACTGTGTGCGACTATTGAGTCTGGAAAACTCCAGATTCGACGTAATGTGGGTGCGCGTCAATCTTGCCAGTACGGCAAGATTCTACGCATGTCTATACCGCTCACCGAACCATAGCGAATCAGACACTTCCGAGCTCTTCAAACATTTGAGCGATACTATTGATGATCTCTTGCCCCGCTACCCTTCGGCCGAGTTTATTGTTCTGGGGGACTTCAACGTTTATAACGAACCATGGTTGAAGTTCTCAGGCCCGACGGACTCGGCTGGCCGACAGGCGGAATCCTTTGCCATTTGCTACGGATTAGAGCAATTGGTTCAGGAGCCTACAAAGGTTCCTGATGTCCAGACTCACCGCTCCAATTTGTTAGACCTATTCTTAACTACTGTGCCACACGGTTATAAGATTGACGTCACAGCGCCTCTGGAATCATCTGACCACTGCCTAGTGATCAATCCCCGTTAGCCTCAGACCAACCAATGAGAGGCTGAGGAGAAAAGTGTGGCACTATAGGTCAGCAGATTGGTTCGGTATGCGGGCCCATTTCAACGCTTTTCCGTGGTCAGCTGTTTGTTTCCGGACTTCGGACACTTCAAGATGTGCCCAGGAGATTGGTGAAGTCATCAAATCGGCGATGGATGGCTTCATACAATCGACTACTAAAGAAACTGGTGTGGGCTCAAAGCCATGGTTCAGTCGACAATGCTCCGAAGCAGTCCGACGAAAAAACGCGGCTTACCGAGCCTACAACACATCTCGAACGCCCGAAAGCAGATCAGCATACAACAAATCGGCAAAGGAATGCAAGAGAATCATCAATAGGTCAAAATTCGAACACGACCTGCAGATCAGCAAAAAGCTGGCTGCCTGCCCGCATGGCAGCAGAGCATTCTGGTCGCTTGCGGGCTCAATAGGTCGAAATTTTTGCAAACCCAGTTTGCCACCTCTTACCAGACCTGACGGCTCACTAGCAAACACCGCCACCGAAAAGGCTAACTTATTAGGGAAAATGTTTGCGGAAAACTCGACCCTCGACGACGGGGGTGCTGTTCCGCCGTCGGTTCCTCACTGCGGCTTCTATATGAAAAAGCTGAGGATCCGGCATCGGGATGTACTCCACGTCATACGGGGGCTCGATGTTAACAAAGCTAGTGGACCTGATGGAATACCTGCCCTGGTATTGCAGAGGTGTGCTGCGGAAATAGTTCCAGTTTTGACAAAGCTCTTCAAAATGTCCCTGAAGTGTGGCACTGTGCCCTCTGGTTGGAAAAAAACGGTCATTCACCCTATTCCCAAGAAAAGTGACCGCTCCAACCCGGCCAACTACCGCCCCATAGCGATCACATCAGTTCTGTCCAAAGTGATGGAACGTGTGATCAACGACAAACTGCTCACATACCTCGAGAAGAACGAAATTATCAACGACCGTCAATACGGATTCCGGCGGAACCGCTCGTGCGGTGATCTTTTCGCGTATGTGACGCATGTTTGGGGGCGGTGCCTGGAACGTCACGGTGAGACCCAAACGGTCGCACTAGACATATCCAAGGCCTTTGACCGGGTCTGGCACCGAGGACTTGTCAACAAATTGCATTCTTACGGACTTCCCGCATCCCTGTGTACGTGGATTGCTGACTTTTTAAGGGATAGGTCAATTCAGGCGGTTGCTGACGGTTTCACCTCTTCTTCGCACTCCATAAATGCTGGCGTCCCACAGGGATCGGTTCTGTCTCCAACTTTGTTTTTGTTGCACATCAATGACCTTTTGACATGTGCACCGATTCATTGTTACGCGGATGACAGTACAGTTCATGATAGCTTTTTGTTTGACAAGCCCCCAAAGGGCACACAAACTCCAACGGCTCGGAGGGCTTTGAAGCAGAGAATGGACGGTTATCTCGAGAGTATTTCCTCCTGGGGTAAAAATAATCTAGAAATAATCTAAATAATGAAGAAAAAAAAATAATCTCGTCGAATTTAATGTTTCAAAGACCCAATCCTGTCTGATTACGTCTAAAAGGGATCCAAATGATAATCTAGTCTCTTTCAACGGAAGCAATCTTCCGAACAGGCCTTCCATTGATATGCTTGGTGTAACTATAAGTGACCAGCTCAGGTACGGGGGCTCCATCGAAGCCAGAGTAAAGTTGGCCTCTCAGAAGCTGGGCGTACTGTACAGGGCCCGCAGATACTTTAATAGTACACAACTGCTCACCCTGTACAAATCGCAAGTGCGCCCTACTGTCGAATTTGGCAGCCATCTCTGGTCTGGAGCCCCAAAATACCTGAAAAAAACCCTTGACTCTGTGCAGAAACGGGCGGTCCGTTTGATAGATTCCCCAATCTTAACAAACGGACTGCAATCTTTAGAGCACAGGCGTCAAGTAGGTATGCTGTCCTTGTTCTATCGGTATTACAATGGAAGATGCTCTGAGGAACTAGCGTCATTGATCCCTTTGGCACCGGTGCGTAGTTGGGATACACGCCAAACGCGCGCCCAACATTTGTACACAGTTGACACTTGTCACATGAGAACGGGTCGCTTCTACGATTCGTTCTTAAGTTCAACAGCTCGGCTGTGGAACGAACTGCCGGCCCCTGTGTTTCCTCCCTCCTACAACATGGGACTCTTCAAGACCCATGTTCACTCCTTCCTCTCCAAAAAAAGACCCTCCACACAGCATCCCCAAAGATGACATAGGCCCCGAGGGAAATTATTTTCTTCAGGGCCTCCTGTGTGGAGTAAATATAAAAAAAAAAAAAAACGTGTCATATCGCCAGTTCAAGGATTAATTACTCACACGACAAACCGTGGGACTTCAGTATATGTTTAGATTTAAGAATAATTGCTCCACATTAACACGTGTAGAAATTGTTGAATTTGTACCCAATAAATACGCCAACAACTGGCTCAACCAGTCAGTTGTCTGACGACTTTCGCAAGTTGTATTTCTATTCAAATCCTTAACCAAGGTACCCCCAGAGGAAACCGGCATTTACTGTCAATGTCACTGGCGTAGATGTCCAGTACATTTATGGTCCTTTGAGCCCGATATTTCTCAGATATTAAGAAACATGACACCGTCACTGCGCTCCTGGAAAGGCGCAGAAGCACCTGCTTTCAGGAGAGGATTAGTGTCGGCACCCGAAGACAGTGGCAACTCGCGCTCTTCTTGAGAAACAGTAAGAGCATTGCGGGAGGAGAACTGGCGCTTACAACGTCAATTAGAAGAGGGTTGGCGCTAACAACGCCAATTAGAAGAGTATTGGCGCTTACAACGTCAACTAGAAGAAGATGTGCGCCTTCAGCGTCCACAAGATGAGCAGACTGCACGGCATTTGGATGCACTGATTGCAGATTTCCAGGGTGGCTGGATGTCCACCCTCACAATATTGGCTGAGGATAATTTGCAGACTTCGTTCTCACCTCAGCAGATTACGCCAGATGGATTCACGGCTGTGATGGACATTCCACAGTTACCGTCAACTTCTGAGCAGATTCTTCATAAAAATGAAGAAAATGAAAATGCACAGAGTGCAACTGGTGGTGAGAAGACCACCCTCACATTACTGCCTGAGGATATACCGGAGACACCGTTCTCGCCTCAGGATCCGCCAAAAGATTCCACAGTTGTGATAGAAAAGCCACAGCTACCGTTAACCTTTGTGCGGCAGCTTCATAAAAATGAAGAATATTTTGAAAACACATTGTCGCTAAGTAATGTAAGCGAAAAGAAACGAATCACAACGGAAGGGGTCGAAAACCAGCCACTTAATATGGCGCTGATGGAAAGTGAAATTACTGATGCCACATTATCATCCGGAGGCGTATGGAGCCCCGGAAACACCATTCACGAGGACGATTCAAGATTTGTGAAAATTGTGAAATCTTTGAAAAATGTGAAATTTATGAATCTGCCGAGTGATACCTATCAGCAAATTATTCCACGTAAAATCGAAACTCTAGCGGCACAAGTAGTGTATCCACAAGTAATATTAATCGGACGAAATAATGGTGATAACTTTGTAACTCAAGAAACAAGTGAAGGAAATGTTTATGTTAAGCCTATAACGTCGCCCGAAGACACAAACCATGAAAAAATAAACAATAATAACGAGATTGCTCACGCGGCAGTTGTGCTTGAAGGAATCTTCCAATATAAACAATGGAGAAAGTCACATTGGTTCCTAGATACGGGACAAAGAATCGCCGTTGCAGCGAATATGAAAGATCAAGGATTGAAATAAATATTGAAATAAAGTATAAATAATAAAGAACAAGATAAGGTTCAGATAAACAGACAGTAATAACAATAACACTGATTCACGAACTTGAACTACAGACGAAAGATTTGTTTATTATAAACAAATACCACACATGTAAACACTTGACACGTGGATCATATAACTCGTCAATGGGTTAGAGGTCCCGAAGGCCGCCCGTTATTTAACAAGAGATGTTCATTCATTCTTCTGAAATATATAAGCTGATAAGTGATTACACTGATTACTTACTGATATCTTCATGCCGTGAAAAGATACGGATTTTTAATTGACATTTAACACAACATAACAGTACCTCTCAACGACAGAAACTTCAAAGAATATCTACACTTAGAAGAAACCAACACACCTTCCGTAAAAACCAACGTGTTCAACCCCTTAAGAAGAAACCTTGCTGTCCGAGGAAATTATTTGGTGAAAAATACTTTTTCACGTTGAAGGTGTACCGGACAGCAGATGGATATACCTAAATAATTATTAAATAATGAAGAAAATGAATATTTGTCTGATTTAACGCATTGTACGATGAAGAATTCTTTGTGGTTTATCTCGCACGATGAGTCATCTTGCTAAGAATATAAAGCACTGCACACGTGTCATATCGCCAGTTCATGGATAAATTACTTACACGACAAACCGTGGGACTTCAGTATATGTTTAGATTTAAGAATAATTGCTCCACATTAACACGTGTAGAAATTATTGAATTTGAACCCAATAAATACGCCAACAACTGGCTCAACCAGTCAGTTGTCTGACGACTTTTGCAAGTTGTGCTTCTATTCAAATCCTTACCCAAGGTACCCCCAGAGGGAACCGGCATTTACAGTCAATGTCACTGGCGTAGGTGTCCAGTACACATGTAATCATTTATATATTCTTTAGACAATCCCAAAAAGATTTTTCCTTCTAAAAAATCACATTTCTACCCATTATAGAAAAAAAAAACTTTTAAATGTATGGACGCCCCGGTCAGATCTGTCCTTCAGAGCCTTGAATGAAATATGATGTTTGTGGCTAGTAATGTCCTTCCGACGCTTGAAAGGTTAGTGTAACTATTAAATATTAAATTTCTTCGCGTTCAACCCTTGTGAACATGTAAGCGTTCAATCAATCATGATATGGGTATTCTAAAAGCAGAATACAACTTTCAAACATAACGGATTATTTCGAATCATTACGTCGATTTTGACAGATTCCTACATCACAGTGTTAATGAATATGTGTATTATTTATTTTGTTTAACGAGGGTTGAGATAAAAATACGTTTTCCATTTTTTTGGAGGAACACGCTTTGTTACATAAAAAAACAGTTTAAAATAAAAATACGGTCCCAAACCGTTTTGCTTGTTGTTTTTACTGAATTGATAGTTAAATTATATGAAAATAAAATACTCCACACCATTATTTAATCAAAAAAGATCGACATGTTTTGTAACCAATGGTTTTTCTATCAGGATATACATGTGTATCCCAAAGATGCTAATGCTAATTTTTATATGACATATTAAAAAAAAAAAAAAAAAAAAAAATGTTCAATTACTATTACATATGTATGTAATAATTTATATTTAGATTATTTTATCTAGGTAATCTTTTATTTTCTAATTACGTTTCTTTTCCTGTATTTTCATTTTTATTTATTTTCTTTGTATTTTTATTCACTTTTATTATTATTGATATATGTAATGGTAGATACTGCTACCCGGCTCAGAACAGATATTGTCTAGTGAGTCGGGTAGCGCACATAATTTGAAAACAAATATTGATGTCAATAAACGCCCGGGTTACCGGCAAATTAAAAAAAAAATGTACATGTCAATGTATGACGAATCAAAATGACGCCACAAAGTAATTTTGAAATTTTTGAAGAAGTGATAATTAAGAAAGAAACGGTATCGAATCGTGTTGGTCTTGCTGTGCAGGGTGTAATAGGGAGGTTACTTCCTTTATACAGAAGAGTTAATACACCTAACTTACTTTATTGAGCTCAGTCAGCGTGGGCCACAAAGACTCCTTTCTCAGGCTACTGTAGTGTGAAAGCTTGAGGTGGAAGTGAAGTGGTTAATCATTGCAAAGGATGAAATAAAAACACTTTCTTAGTAAATACCCAATATTTTTAGCTTGTAGTATATTAAGTTATCATTGATATTCTTTAGAAATAGTGAGAATAGAAAGGGGATTAAATTGAATATCCTTAAACGGCTTCCAGCTCACTTTGCGTCTATCAGCAGTGTGATTAGCCGATCTGCAAATCCTTCATAGATTGGCTCATGCCGAGCCACAGAAAGTTGGGAATTTTTCCATCAGAATATTTCCAGTAAAAAGGTTCACGCAAAACGAGTCTCCAAAAAATGGTTGCGGGTCACTAACGTCAATGTAGAACAGGAACTCTTTTTCGTAATCTCACCTTTCAGGTTAGAAAAATAAATTTTTCGTCTTTTAATCGTTCACAGTAATCAATCAAATTGAATTCATGTTGCTGACCGTCTAAACACACGCGGTTTGCGTTACTCAATTTTTTTAACTTTCTTACTCAAATCCTTTCCATTCCAAATGGCCAACTGCCGAACACAGAATCAAAGTCAATCAACATTAATCCCCCTTCGGGTAGATAAAAAAAACATCACATCGTTTAAATTCACTTTTAAAAAAACCCTTATGCAGACCCCAATAGAATATCTTACGGCTTCGATAAGTTCACGTCTTCCTCCATCTTATCACCATCTGCCCCCATCCGTTTCCTTCCTTCCATCGATTACCGATAGAGCTCATTTCCATCGACAACTTGATAGTACTTACTCGCAAGCATTCAAACGTCGCATCTATAAAATAAAAGTAACTAGGTTACAGAACTGCCAATTAAATACTTACACTTTTCCCATTAGCTTAATCTTAATCTTATTGATGGTCTTAATTAACAAAAACTTGTGATAATAATTAAATTTACGTAACCATCGCATTGTTCTACCACAGCCAGAACAAGAACCGTCGAAAACCACTGAATTTATTTCTTAACAGCTTAACTTTGAATCTATTTTAAAAGACACTTTCAGAATTTCTGTTAAAATTTCATGATTCGATTTCAAAATTCAAGAACAAGAGAGTGTCCATCAGTTATGACCGACCTTCCATAACGCTACGCTTAAAACCAGAGAGAACTCTGGAAGAACTCCGAGTGCCGAACTAACCGTTCTCATCCACTCCCTCAAAACTCTCGACTTATGAAAACAAATGTCCGTGTTGCAATTTTTTGACAAGCAAATATTAAATGTTCAGTACCTGATGTAAAATATCTTGCGGTGTTGAATGGTAAACTTTAAGGAAAATCATTTGACAGTTTTTATACGTTTTTATTTATGTATCTTTAAAATACTAAGAACGGGTTGTATCACAGATTTTGAATAATTCATCAAAATATAAAAATTGATTTTCAAGTTCTGTTAAGGCGATGCACTACGTGGCGTAGTATTTTAAATTGAGCCGCTATCAATAACAACCCTTACGTAAATGGCGATTAGTTTTAAATTCCCGCTTAACGCCATCCGCCTGTTTTGATTTATGCAAGAAAAAAACATGGCCAAAAAGTGCCTTTTATTTTATTTTGTGGATGTTCAGGCATAAATATATTTTTTTCCGATCATTTTATAAATAACTTAATTTTCCACATTATACAATTAAATCAAAACCGAAAATGGGTTCGTAAGTAAGAGATTATGAACTTTAAAGCAGTTTTCATAAGCCTATACATTATTTTTTCTGGGCTTATAAAAAGATTTGTATAAAAAATACTCGATTATTTCAAAGGTCAAGATGTATTATACTCGCAGTGTTTAATTAAAGCATCTGAAACATTTCTAGGCGACCAAATTTTCAAACCAAAAACACATGATTTTGCATTACTACGTATGGCATCGCCTTAAGGTTTTATTCAAGTTCTGTATTTATTTCATTTTTTTTAAACAACTGACTAATAATGATGTAATAACTGAACATGAATAGAACTTTCACAATCGACTTAAATTTGATGAATTGTTCAAATTCTGTGAAACAACCCGTCCTTTGTATAATTAATAACACAGCGCTTACTTTCAGAAATACCAAATTGTCATGTAGGGTTTTTTTAAATTAGCTCCATACAGGATGCACTGCGGAAAATAATTTCCCTTATGGTCTATATGATTTTTGGGGATGCTGTCTGGATGCCGGATGAGGAGAGGAAGGAGTGGAAAGAGAGGAAGGAGAGGAAGGAGAGGAAGGAGAGGAAGGAGAAGTAGGAGAGTAAGGAGAGGAAGGAGAGGAAAGAGATGAAGTAGAGGGAGGAGAGGAACGAAAGCGAAGAGAGTGAGGAGAGGGAGGAGAGGGAGGAGAAGGAGTGGAGGAAGAGGAAGATAGGGGAAGGAAAAGGGCATGAATGGTGGGTAGAAATATGGGGGTCAGTGTGTCCAGGAGTAACGGATGTTGGAATTCCTCACTCCTACCCACTACGTTGCAAGGCAATGGCTCGAGAGAGACCTGGTGGAGAGGTAAAAATCAGTAACTACCAGTCTCTTCAAATTCAGTTTATGTGTCTACCCATACTATACGAATCCTCACCTCATAAACCCGATCACCCTTTCTGAGTCACCAAACGTAGCGAACCACTTGGTGTGACCCACGGCAAAGATGTCGGTTATCCAATTAATGATTCCCGGGGTGGCGGTACCCATTGCCGCACATACGTTCACATAACAATGTGAACTGTTGGGATGTAATATAGTGCAGTTCCACTGCTGTATATCATCATGTTTATCATAGATGATTATGAAAGAATCCATAAAAATAAAATTAAAAAAATCATGTTTTCATTGAAAATTATAATATTTTAAATTCAGGAACTATTTTGCTAGAAGGATTTCATATTTTTTTTTCATTTAACAAAAAATTTATACGTTAATAATAATAACCTAATTAAATGTTATAGTAATTGAAATTAAATTCAAAACAAACAAATGATCCTTTAATCCTAGCCAGTTAATGTTTGCACTTTCCGCGTGCTTTGAACTCATATCTCCAACAAAGGTCGTTCCGTAGGATTAATGACATTAGTCCTTTGTTATTGTGCGTATAAAAGTTTAGTAAATCACTTCGCGAATTTATAAAGGGTTCCGTACTTTTCTCTTTGATTACGGCAAAGTATTCGAAAGCAGCAACATAAAACTAGCAAGAATATTACTATTTTCCTTCCCTTAATCAATGTCAGCCGTAAGATCGAGTTTAGCAGCGAAGTAGACAACACAAGAAGTACGAAAGTCAATATTTGAACAATTTTGCTCCACTTTTAGATAAATTCGAGTAGAAACCTCCATGACGTGGATCCAATGAGATTGCCTGAGCTTTGTTAATGATAATATATTACAGTTAATATTATTAAAACTCAAAAATATATTAACATTTTAAATAAAAAATACATAACATAACCTACCTGGTTCTTGAAAAAACAGATTCTGAGAATATTTTTTTACTTGTATATTATGTAAAAATACTAGCGCAGATCCGCGAAAAATTACGCAATAGTCTGAATTCTAAACAAATCAGTTCCTATTTTGAAATTGACAGTTGAAATATTATATTATACCTACCTTTATCACTTGTTTTAATTCTTCACAAAACCAGTTCCAATGTGAACCATCGTTTCAGACAGAGCCGACAACCGAAATTAGTATTTTCGATAGTACCTACCGGTATTTAAATCTTTATTGTTCTTAAACAGAAGTTCTGAATATATATGTTTTCCTAAATATTATCTAATACTAGCGCAGATCGGTGAAATATCATTAAATATTGTATGATTTGTAAAGCCGAAAGCAAAATAAATTAATAATATTTGCCTCAGGATCATTTCTTATCAAAAAATAAATGATTAAAAATTTACCTCTCGAATGAAAACCGATGTAAACTATAAAAATCACTACTGATCGATCAAAAATATAAACAAAATAATAAGAATTTTAGATATAAAATTCTTATTTTTAATTACCACTATCACGTTGCTTAAACGCTTTTCTGATATGATTTAATAATCTTGTCAATTTTATATTAAAAAAGATTATGCTCTAATAATTTAACGCAGTACGCAGGAATATATAGGAATATTTCACATCACGCATGCATGCACCGAAAACCAAAATTAGTATATTTAATAAAAATTATACTTAAACATAGAAATAATGAATCGTACTTCAAAAATGATATCAAAATATCGATAACGATGGATTCATCGGAATCCACGCAACCTGTTACAACTAAGTTGGATAGTTTTATATTTTCATCGAATTCCATGCCACTAGCTGTGACACTTTAATATTTTAAGCGGAATCAACACAACTAGCTATGTCAATTAATAATGACACTTTTATGTTTTAGTCGGACACTTTTATATTTTCATCGGAATCCACGCAACTAGCTGAGACAATAAATAAGGACACTTTTATATTTTAATCGGAATCCACGCCACTAGCTTAAACAATTTATTAGGACACATTTAAATTTGAATCCGAATCTACGAAAATAGCTGTGACAATTAATTAGGACACTTTTATATTTGAATCGGAATCTACAAAAAAAGCTGTGACAATTAAATAGACAACTCTTAGATATAAATGGCAATCCTAGCAACTAGCTTTGACAATCAATTACAAGATTTTTATATTTTCAACGGAATCCACGCACTTAGCTCAATTAATTAAGTAAAACGGATAATTAAATTTTAAGCAGAATCCAAATATCTGTTTTAGACAATTTTATATTAAAATCGGAATCCACGCAAATTGCTGTGACAATTAATAAGTACACTTTAATATTTTTATCGGAATCCACGCCACTAGCTGTGACAATGAAATAAACACTTTGATATTTTAATCGGTATCCATGCAATCAGCAGTAACAATTAATCAGGAAACTTTAATATTTTAATCGGAGTCCACGCCACTAGCTGTGACACTGAATCAGGACACTTTTGTATTTTTATCGTAATCTACGCCACTAGCTGTGACTATAAATCAGGACACTTTTATATTTTTATCGGAATCCACGCCACAAGATGTGAAAATGAAGTAAACACTTTTATATTGAAATCGGCATCCACCCAAATAGCTGTTACAATTAATAAGGACACTTTTAAATATTAACGGGAATCCTAGCATCTAGATTTGTCAAATAATAAGGACACTTTAATATTTTAATGGGAATCCTAGCAACTACTTTTGTCAATTGATTACGACTCCTTCATATTTTAATCGGAATACACGCAAACAGCTGTGACAATTAATCAGGACATTTTAATATTTGAATCGGAATCCACGCAAACAAATAGCTGTGACAATTAATAAGGACATTATAATATTTTAATCGGAATCCACATATTTAGCTTTGACGATAAATAAGGACAATTTAAAAAATTTTATCGGAATCCACACAACAAGCTGAAACAATTAATAAGGACACTTTTGTATTTTAATGGGAATACGCACAACTGCCTTTGACAATTAATAATGACACTTTAATATTTCAATCGGAATCTAAGCAACAAGCTGTGACAATAAATAAGGAGAATTTTATATTTTATCTTATGATCTATCGGATTCAATAAGAACAACAACAATCATAAACGTCAGACGACTATTTAAATGCTCCAACATTAATCTAATCAAAAGTGTAGTAAAAAGTTAAGTGGATCACTTCAGTTTATGAAATACAGTGTAGTTTTTCGCGCACTATCATCGCGTGATCTTAGATCCTGAACTGTAACACCCGAAAGTATCAAAATAGTGTTTTGAAATTAAAACAATAAACTTCCTACTAGATTGCACAGTTTAATCTCATTAAAAATTAAAATCATATAGACTGTATTTCGACAAGAAGCTATACAAAACAAAGAGAACAGTAGTAAATAATTCACAGTTTTTCGGTGAAGATAAAAAGTGAAATAACAAAATAAAAAAGTGCTAAAAACGTTACAAGTGCAACAATAAATACATGTTTTTACCCAAGAACATAAACAAAATATAAACAAGTACTAAATGAACTTTACACAAGTATATTTAAACGTATCCCACAACTCTCGCCCAAGGCTCCATAGCTCAGTGGTCTAAAACGTCAGCACCGCGCTATTCTGTCGATCCAAGTTCAAATCCCAGACCGGCGAACGACTTTAAAAAAAAACCTTTTTTTTTAATACATATTAATAATAAATATTAATAAATAATACTCAACCCAGAATATAAAACTCTCACTTGGATTTTAAAAACAGCTTCACAATCAGCTACCATCACGGATTCAAACCAAAACACAACCTGTGTAACTGGTTTTGCCTGCATATAGGCGCTAGAGAGTGTGCCAGTGTGTTTGCCTACCAACAGGCGCAACCCTCAAAATACATAACCGGTGTAATTGATTTTGCCTACCTTTAGGCGCTAGAGAGTGCCATTGTTTTTGCCCACCAACAGGAGCAATCCTAAAAAAAAAAAAGGACAACACAACATGTCTAAATCTCGCAGTAAATTCTCCAGCGCGAAGAAAACCACATCTTCACCACAAACTAGCACTATGGACTCACCGTCGGCGACACATCAATCTATGATTAATATAGACAGTGAATCAATATTTGAATTCATCAATACGAAATTCGAGGAAATGAAGACAGTAATGCTCAATAAAATTGAAACAGAGCTGCAAGAAATAAAAAAACTTCACGAACTTCATCAATGACAAATATGATGACATTTTACAAAAACTTCAACAAATCATGGACATTCCAAACACCGTCAACAAAATCAAGGAGGAACTAGCGGATAAAGAAATCAGATTATCTACGGTAGAAATCCACCTGGCGGATATAGAACAAGCAGCCCTGCTGAACTCCATAGAGATAAACGGCCTAAAATTACAGGACAACATATCCCCAGTCCACGCTGTTACACGGATCGCTGAACTCGCAGGCGTTACGATGTCCCCAGAGGATACATACAAAGTCACAACAAACAAAACAAATGATCAAACAAAAATAACAATTAATTTTAAGGATACCACAAAAGCACAAACCATGTTAGCATCCAAACACAATGACCCGATAAAAAAATTCAACGGAGAAGGAGCCAAATATGTTTATCTTAATGCGGCATTAACCCAATATTACAAAAATCTGCACTGGAACACCAGAAAAAGAGCCCAAGAAAAAGACTACAAATATGTTTGGGTAAAATCAGGAAAAATTCTCGTCAGAAAATCCAAAGACTCAAAGGTTATGGAAATAAAACACCTAAACGATATATCTAATAAACTGACATAAACACGACTGTACATCTAACACAACCTCACATCACATACTTACACAAATACACACCAACATGGCAGATTACATGGAATATATAGATTCGGACAATCAACACTACTGTGAAAGTACAAATGATATTAACCTCTGGACCAAATTCACAAAAGAAAAACATAGAATCAATATATTACACCAAAACATTAGATCGATCAATAAAAATTTTGATGAATTTTTTATATACCTCCAACAGCTTGAAAATAATTTTGATGTCATTGTACTGACAGAATGCTGGTTGAATGACAACTACATACCAAAAACAATCAAAAACTATAATACACACCATACAAAAATACACAAAAACCAAAATGATGGTATAGTTATATACGTCAGTGATAAAAATAACACAACCATTCAAGAAATAAACATAATCGACTCCAACTGCATACAAATTACATATAGAAAAGAAACATGTATCCTAGCTATGTACAGATCTCCATCCAAAAACAACATCACAAATTTCTTAACTGATCTTAACAATACATTAAATGATCTCAACAAATACAAAAATATCATCATCATAGGAGATCTTAATATAAACATTCTACAAAACGAACACCCACAAAACATAGAATACCTAGCAATACTAGCACAACACGGACTGGAGCCAATAATAAAGGTCCCAACACGGGTCACACAAAACACTAAAAGCTGCATAGACCATATAATGATCAAGACAAAACTAAAAACCAAAACAGTAGTACTTGAAAGCACAATCACTGATCACTACATGAATATGATAGCAATAGACACCGAAAACACTACTTCGAAACAACATAAAATATTTACAAAAAAAATAATTGACTACTCAAACTTAAAAGAAAAACTCCAAAAAATAAACTGGAATACATTATACCAAATAGATAATGTCGAGGAAGCCTGGAATACATTTACAAATACGCTAACGCAAGAAATAAATAATTACACTACAGTAAAACATATAAAACTTACACACAAAGCAAAAAAAATTAAACTATGGATAACACAAGGAATATTAAACTGTATTCGTAAACGAGACAAAATTCACAAACAAACTAAACAAACACCGTATGACATGGAACAACTTTATTACTATAAAAGATATAGAAACATATGCACGAAAATTATTAGAGTAGCTAAGGAGATGTACTACAAATAAAAACTTAAAAAAGCAAACAATTACCCAAAGGAAACATGGAAAATATTAAAGGAAGTTACATACACACAAAAATACAAACAAAAAAATACTATCGAACATCTAAATATTAACTCGAAAAAAATAGATGCCAAAACAAATATAGAAATGATGGCAAACCACGCAAATAACTTTTTTGCAACTATAGGGAAAGTTTAAGCGAATCGTAAAAAACACAGCACAAACACACTAACACAAACAAACAGATCAAACATCGATACCCAACCAACACAACACAGATTTATATTAAAAACAAGTTCGGAAATGGAAATTAACAAAATAATAAATGCATTAAAAAACCAGATTGCTCCTGGATTAGATGAGATAACAACGGATTGCATTAAAATAATAAAAAATGAAATATTAAAACCTATAACACACCTAATCAACCTTAGCATAACACATGCCTGCTTTCCTAATACTCTTAAAAAAGGACTGGTAATCCCTATGTATAAATCCGGAGATAAAATGGAAATAACTAACTATAGACCAATTACTTTGTTAAACTCTCTATCAAAGATTTTCGAAAGACTATTAAAAAACCAAATAATAAAATACCTGGAAGAAAACAAATTAATCTCGGACAAACAATATGGATTTAGAGAAAAAAGAAGCACAAAAGAAGCTTTAGCAAGTACAATAGATTATATACATAGCAACTTAGATCAAGGGTTTAAATGCATAGCGATATATTTAGATTTGGCTAAAGCCTTTGATTCAATATCCCACAAAACACTTTTTAAAAAATTAGAAAATATGGGTATCAAAGACAAAGAACTACAACTATTAAAAAGCTACATGAGCGACAGAACACAACAAGTCAAAATTAATAACTATACTAGCAAACCACTGCCGATTACACACGGAGTTCCACAAGGAAGCATACTAGGGCCCGTTCTTTTCATAATTTACATAAATGAACTTTGCAGCATGGAAATAGATGGAGAAATAATTAGTTACGCAGACGACACAGTTTTATTATTTAAATCTAAGGATTGGAATAAGGTTTATAACATAGCGAATCTAGGAATCACGCAAGTGAAAAAATGGTTGGACTCAAATACACTCACACTAAACATATCGAAAACAAAATTCACAACGTACAGCATAACTAACACAGGACAGCCAAAAAACAATACAAACACCATAAAAATACACGAATGCATAAACACCAACATCTGCGATTGCCCCCCTCTAGAAAAAACAGAACAAATAAAGTATCTAGGAATCCTAATTGACCATAATCTTAGATGGACACATCACATCAAACAAATCACAAATAGACTCCTCAGAACAATACACATTTTCCTAAACATAAGAAACATATATAAAATAAAACAATTGAAAACAATATATTATGCACTATGCCAATCAATAATAGAATATGGAATAATTGCTTGGGGAGGAGCGACAAACGCAGCTATCGCTCAAATAGAAATTGCACAGAAAACGATATTAAAGGTAATACTCAAAAAACATAAACTAACCGACACAGACCAAATATTTAAAAGCTGTGACGTACTTGATATACGCCAATTATATGTTAAAACACTACTAAACTACATTTTCGACCAAAAAAACAAACCCCAACAAACACAAAATATCACTAATAGACCGGTCAGACAAGCGTACAAATAAAACATAAAAACTCCGACGGTAAACACTACCTTTGGACAAAGACACCATAAATACCACGCTATTAAAGCATTCAACAGTCTTCCACTTGAAACAAAAATTGAGGAAAATAAAAATAAATTCAAACACAAAATAAAAAAATGGATTAAAGAACAAAAAGACATTATTACCAAAATACTATAACATAAAAGAATAAAACATATACACGCAACACAAAAAAAAAAAAAAAACACACAAACACATATATCATTATAAATGCCGATTTACATTCTCTTTTGATATTTTTCTTTTAGTGTTATAATTATATTTTAATTTTTAATCTTTATTTTTTATTTAAAATTTATCTTTATTTTAATGTTGTTTTTATTTTCTTTTATTTTTTTTAAATGTATAAATTCTTAAATTATAACATGGGGGCCTCAGCACGGGTAAACAACCCAGTGAGGCCAACATTACTAAATTGAAATATAAAATATTGTAAAAAAAAAATGTATCAATAATAAAAAAAAAAAAATAAAAAAAATTCCACGCAAATATCTGTGACAGTTAAATAGGACACTTTTATATTTTAATCAAAATCTACGCAATCAACTTACTGTGACAATTAATTTGAACACTTTAAACTATTAATGGGAATCCTAGCAATTAGCTTTGACAAATAATTAGGATAATTTATTATTAAATATTTTCATCGGAATCCAGGCAACTAACTAGCTGAGACAATTAAAAAGGACAGATTTATATTTAAATGGAAAACGCTCGCAACTACTTATATCAATTTGAAAGGACACATAGAAATTTCAATAGAAATCCACGCCACAAGCTGTGATTGTGAATAAGACACTTTAATATTTAAATCGGTATCCACGCTATCAGCAGTGACAATTAATCAGGACAGTTTGCTATTTTTATCGGAATCCACGCAAATAGCTGTAACAATTAAGAAGGACACTTTAACATTTTAATCTGGATCCACACAAATAGCTGTGACAATAAATAAGACACTTTTAAATTTTATTCAGAATCCACGCCAATTTCTGTGACAATTTATAAGGAAACTTTAATATTTTTATCGGAATCCACAACACTAGCTGTGACAATGAATAATACACTTGAACATTTTAATCAGAATCCACGCTATCAGCTGTAACACTTAATCATTGCACTTTAATATGTTTATCGTAATCCACGCCACAAGCTTTGACAATAAATAAGAACACCTCAATATTTTTTTTGTCGGAATCCACGCCACTAGCTGTGACAATAAATCGGACATCTTAATATTTTAATGGGAATCCTAGCAACTACTTTTGTCAATTGATAACGACACCTTTATATTTTAATCGGAATCCCCGCAAAAAGTAGTGACAATCAATTAAGACACTTAAATTTTTCAATCGGAATCCACGTCACAAGCTTTGACAATTGCCTCGCAACTGCTTTTGACAATTAATTAAGACACTTTAATATTTTAACCAAAATCAAAACAACAAGCTGTGACAGTAAATGAGGACCTTTTTATATGATTATTGGAATCCAAATAGCTGTTAAAGTTAAAAAACACCTAAATATTTTAATCGGAATCCACGCCACTAGCTGTGACAATGAAATAGACACATTAATATTTGAATCGGTATCCACGCAATCAGTTGTGACAATTAATCAGGACAGTTTAATATTTTAATCAGATTCCACGCCACAAGCTGTGACAATGAATCAGACACCCTTGTATTTTCATCGGAATCCAAACAACTAGCTGAGACAATTAATAAGGACACTTTTATATTTTAATCCAAATCCGAGCCAAAAGTCACCACCACTAGCTGAGAAAATGAAGTAGACACTTATATATTTTAATCTGTATCGAAGCAATAAACTGTGACAATAAATGAGAAAACTTTAATATTTTATTCGGAATCCACTCCAAAAGTTGTGACAATTTACTAATTCACTTTTATGTTTAAATCGAAATATTAATGGCTGATACAATTAAATAGGACACTCTAATATTTTTATCGAAATCCACGCCACAAGTTTTAAAAATGAATCGGACACTTGAATATTTTAATCAGTATCTACGCTATCAGCTGTGACACTTTATCATTACACTTTGATATTTAAATCGAAATCCACGCCACTAGCTGTGACAATGAATTGAACACTTATATATTCTTATCGGAATCCACGCCACTAGCCGTGACAATGAATCAAACACCTTCATATTTAAATGAAAATCCTCGCAACTACTTTTGTCAATTGATAAGGACACTTTAATATTTTTATCGGAATCCACTCAAGCGTTTGGGGCGCATTGGATGCCCTCTCCAGCCGGATTCTCCCAGCCCATCGCCTAGCACCGCATTGGGTGGGCTGGAACCAAACGTTGGTAAATTTCGTTGGCCAAAATTGTTGGTAAATTTTGCCAACATTCGCGGCCTGCACACAAATTTAAATTACGTCCATCACCATCTTTTGTCCCAACGTCCCAACCTTTTTTTCCTATCCGAAACTCAGATAGCCGAGCCGCCAGACTCCTCCTATCTGGACTGCCCGGGCTTTACCTTTGCAAGCAAGTTCCGACTCAAAGGAGGAGTCTGCCTCTATAGTCGAGTTGACGTCAACTGTGTACGAATATTGAGTCTGGAAAACTCCAGATTCGACGTAATGTGGGTGCGCGTCAATCTTGCCAGTACGGCAAGATTCTACGCAGGTCTATGCCGCTCACCGAACCATAGCGAATCAGACACTTCCGAACTCTTCAAACATTTGAGCTATACTATTGATGATCTCTTGCCCCGCTACCCTTCGGCCGAGTTTGTTGTTCTGGGGGACTTCAATGTTCATAACGAACCATGGTTGAAGTTCTCAGGCCCAACGGACTCGGCTGGCCGACAAGCGGAATCTATTGCCATTTGCTATGGATTAGAGCAACTGGTTCAGGAGCCTACAAGGGTTCCTGATGTCTAGACTCACCGCTCCAATCTGTTAGACCTATTCTTAACTACTGTGCCACACGGTTATAAGATTGACGTCACAGCGCCTCTGGGATCATCCGACCACTGCCTAGTGACGACATCAATCCCCGTTAGCCTCAGACTAACCAATAAGAGGCTGAGGAGAAAAGTGTGGCACTATAGGTCAGCAGATTGGTTCGGTATGCGGACCCATTTCAACGCTTTTCCGTAGTCAGCTGTTTGTTTTCGGACTTCGGACCCTTCAAGATGTGCCCAGGAGATTGGTGAAGTCATCAAATCGGCGATGGATGGCTTCATACAATCGACTACTAAAGAAACTGGTGTGGGTTCAAAGCCGTGGTTCAGTCGACAATGCTCCGAAGCAGTTTGACGAAAAAACGCGGCTTTCCGAGCCTACAACACATCTCGAACGCCCGAAAGCAGATCAGCATACAACAAATGGGCAAAGGAATGCAAGAGAATCATTAATAGGTCAAAATTCGAACACGACCTGCAGATCAGCAAAAAGCTGGCTGCCTGCCCGAATGGCAGCAGAGCATTCTGGTCGCTCACGGGCTCAATAGGTCGGAATTTTTGCAAACTCAGTTTGCCACCTCTTACCAGACCTGACGGCTCACTAGCAAACACCGCCACCGAAAAGGCTAACTTATTAGGGAAAATGTTTGCGGAAAACTCGACCCTCGATGACGGAGGTGCTGTTCCGCCGTCGGTTCCTCACTGCGGCTTCTATATGGAAAAGCTGAGGATTCGGCATCGGGATGTACTCTACGTTATACGGGGGCTCGATGTTAACAAAACTAGTGGACCTGATGGAATACCTGCCCTGGTATTGCAGAGGTGTGCTGCGGAAATAGTTCCAGTTTTGACAAAGCTCTTCAAAATGTCCCTGAAGTGTGGCGCTGTACCCTCTGGTTGGAAAAAAGCGGTCAATCACCCTATTCCCAAGAAAGGTGACCGCTCCAACCCAGCCAACTACCGCTCCATAGCGATCACATCAGTTCTGTCCAAAGTGATGGAACGTGTGATCAACGACAAACTGCTCACATACCTCGAGAAGAACAAAATTATCAACGACCGTCAATACGGATTCCGGCGGAACCGCTCGTGCGGTGATCTTCTCGCGTATGTGAAGCATGTTTGAGGGCGGTGCCTGGAACGTCACGGTGACACCCAAACGGTCGCACTAGACATATCCAAGGCCTTTGACCGGGTCTGGCACCGAGGACTTGTCAACAAATTGCCTTCTTACGGACTTCCCGCATCCCTGTGTACGTGGATTGCTGACTTTTTAAGGGATAGGTCGATTCAGGCGGTAGCTGACGGTTTCACCTCTTCCTCGCCCTCCATAAATGCTGGCGTCCCAAAGGGATCGGTTCTGTCTCCGACTTTGTTTTTGTTGCACATCAATGACCTTTTGACATGTGTGTGGAGTTAATATAAAAAAATCAAAATTCGTTGCGTACTTTAGAAGCAATAAGCTCATAAACAGACACATGCGGATAGCGACTTTATTTTATATTATTTAGAGACACTTTTTTTTGGAGAATAGAAAAAACAGTGAAAATACGCTATTTGATCCTTTTTACTAAATTTCAAATTTCTTTTTGAAATTGAAAAGGTGAAAAAAACGCAAACCAGTTACTTACGTAGAGAAAAAATGAAAATCCTCAATATGCCTTGATTATACGAGTCTTATTAATGTTTCTGAAAGTCTTCTCAGAGCGAGAAAACATTATTGATCAGTGCAACCTATTTATTTTAATGAAACGCAAGTAACAGAAAGATATGTTACCACGCATCAAATACAATATCGTTATACAAGTTTTTATTAAATTAGATTAATAACATGTTATGTGTGCGTTTTATGATAGAAACAAGAATGTTGAAGAAGAAAATCAAATTTGTTATTTTGGAGTGGCGCAAGTAATATCATTTACGTGTAAGTTCAACCCGATTCCCGAAAGAAAGAGTCTCTTTTCAAATATTATTCTGGCTGAACGACGTCGTGCAATACGATATCTATTCTGTAAATATGATAATATCAATTTTATATAAACTTGGAAGGTTTTTTAATCCCAAAAATATACTAGCTTTATTTTCGACTTGAACGAGGATTTGGTGTCAATTTCATTATTTAAAGGAATATACATAATTTGTTAGGCAGTTAAAAAGAGACTTACCTTTTAAAAATGGAAACCATCCGTTTTTTAGAAGAATTTAACCTTCAAGGTGTTCACGGGGACTGTTGCTTACTTTAAAAAAATTGCATGGTCAGAGATTATAATATGCCGTAGAAACGCGTAGAGAAAGATGCTTTCACTTTGCTACTCAACGCATTATTACCTGAAGTCAGAGGCGGCTCTTGGGGTCCAGAAGTGGAATGTCAATCGAAAAAATAATATGAAATATTAATAAGTATTGCTAATGCGAGGTGAATATTGTAATAACGCCAATGCATGTGATTAATTTGCCGGTATTCACCTATTCTGAAACCAATAGTACAGTATTGTTTATTTTTAGATTATTTATCTAATTGTTTACATACGAGTACATGACTTATTAATGTTTTCTTTTTATTTTAAATGTTAAAAAACTCACTAACGCGAATCTTATTTATCAGTTAACTTTAAAAGTAAGCAATGAAAGCAAAAGTACATATACGTTAATTTTATAGCATCCGCAAAAACACTCACAAATATTATAACTTTTTGTTTTAAAACATCGTTCTTAAACTCTTTTTTTTCTCTCTCGTAACATAAACTAATTGTCTATTTAATGTCACAATTCACAAAATTGTTTGCAATTTATTTCAATTCGACAATTTATATCCATATCCACAGAATTTGACATTTTAAATTATTCCACGCTAATTACGTCAACAACGATAAAAATAATTTAACGACCTAAATTGACCAAATGACCCCTATAGAAGAGCCGCCACTGCCTGGTGTATAAAAAATCCTTTCGTTCATTCTTTCTTGAATGAGATATTTTAACGTCGTGCATAAAAGCAGTAAAATAAATAGTTTTCTTGTAGGAACGCCAAGGCCGAAATTTTATTAAATTATTTATTTTAATTATTTGTTCCGGTCGCACTGCTCTGACGGCGCTGACGTCACAAGTCTAGTCAAACTACTTGACTAGATTAATTCAGTGTCTTGAATGGGAATCTTGATATTTGTATATCAAAGAGCCGAGCATATATCTTAGTCAATTAACTTAGCTGAGCTCCCGGGAGCGCAGATTGTGGAAGGGAAATATAAACTTGAAAAGTCGAGCTAGTTAATATTCATCACTTGATACTCTGTTCTCTCAAGAGATGTCGCCTTCATTATTATACACGAGTTTTCAGTACGGATTAGATACTGCAGTCGCACTAAAAAGGAGTTCTTCATTTAATGTCTGTGTCTTTATGAACTAATTCATTTGATCTGGTTGTTTTCTTTCTGCATTAATTTAAATATGTTCTTTATTCATTATCTAAAGGTGGGTTGTTTCACAAAAATTGAACGATTCATCAAATTTTAAGTTCTTTGAAAGCTCTATAAAGTTCTGCTATTATTTCAGTTTTGTGAATCAACTGGCTCATAATAGTATAATGACAGGACTTAAATGGGATCTTCATGGAAGTTGAAAACTAACGATGAAATTTGTGAATTGTTGAGTTTCTGTTCTTATTTTGCACTAATTTAAAATTATTATTTATTTCAACCCAATTTGTTCTTTTTGCGCTAATTTAAATAAATTCGTTATTTCAACTAAAAATCATGGTATATTATATGGTCATGTAGGAAATGTCATTGTAAAAAGCATTTACTGTAGTTTTATTTTAATTATATATAACGTTATTTGTGATTTTTGAAGTCACCGAAAATTCAGTTATTGCAGAATACACTTTCTGAGTGCATTGAGAATGGAGAATTATTATAATTACGAAATTGAAATATTTCCAAGCTGTAAATTTATCATCTAGATCATTTGGGCCCAACCCAAAGCGTTTAGTGGGCAGTGAGGTTTCAAAAATTTTGTTACATTTTTGTTAATATCGGTAATGTTCTATAGGTAGAAATTTTGTTAGGAATGGCATCACTGCTGTTTTTGCCGCAGGTTAGGAATGCCTGATCAAGATGATTGTACCTATGTAGCAGTAGTACTATGTACCTGATCAAGATGAGTGTTGTACCTCAAAAGCCCCGAACCGCCACAGATCTATAGAATTTTTAAGCTTTCTGATAAAAATATAAAATGAAATAAAGGTAAGTAGAATTTGTAACGATATCGAATTGAAATATTCAATAATAATTTATCCTTATGGCACTTACGTATAAATTGTACTTAAAAATACGAACACCAATAATAGATTTCCATAATTAATATTTGAAAATTATTTGGAAGTACTTAAAACACATAACAGAGGGAATAAGAACATTTAAAATTAAAAAAAAGTGTCATTGATATGTTAATTATAGTTAACAATAATTTATTATTTAAACTGGAATAAATATAATAGTGAATGCCTATTTTATTCAGAATTTGTCTGAGTCGTCACTGTTTAAATTACTAAGATAAAATACTACGTTCTCTTTTAAAGTTGAAAATTTAATTAACTAACCAAATTTTAGTAACAAGGTTATCCTTAACCACTCGAGTGCTCGCGTCAATAACTGAAATATGAGTTGGGTGATTGGGGTTCGATTTATACCTCTGAATTTTATTTCGGAGACATATAAATTGATTATAGACAATGAATTCAGCTATAATTTACCGTTTATCCTATATTTTTATCATTTAAATAACATTATTAAATATTTCTAAATGTATCATAATAAAACTTAGGATGGGTTGTCTCACAGAATTTGAACAATTGAGTCGTGGATTTGCAAAACCCGCTCTGTAAAATTTCTGCGAATAATAATTCTAATACATCCCAAAGAAGTGTTTGAAATACATTGAAAGTAATCATAATAATAATATTTTCTAACATAGTATAAAACAAAGTCACTATCGGCGTCTGTCTGTTTGTGCAATTAGTACTTCTAAAATAGAAAAAAGATTTTTGTAGAGTTTTCACTATCATTTGGATATTTTTTTTCGAAGGTTTATGCATATTCGATATATAGAAAGCAGAGAAAAGTCGATAGTTTGTAATCAAATCGTAAAAAATAATATTTTGGAGTGCTTATATTCCTATCACTTGCTAAACATTGTGAGATACATAAACTATTGGTTCTATTGAATTGTACAGTTGTACACTGTATCAGACGCAAGTCTTTTACGTTGACTGTAAATATGGGGGTGCTGGGTCTTCTATTCGGTGAGCTGCTTTAGGTTCAGGGCCTGTTCCAGTTGCTGTGATGTCGTATATCTAAGGAGAGAGCAGTCGGTAGTCCAAGGAAGCGTAAGGTCAGAAGTGAAAGGCAGTTGTAGTGGTTCCAGCGGGAGAAGCAGTCCAGAGTGAAGCGGTCAGAGTAGATGTCGAAAGAGAGAGACTTGAGATCGCTTTACGCGCGGTATATATAGGACTAGCGGGAGCGTGCATACATCGGTGTGCGCGCGTCTGAACCGCTCCACGTAAACGAGGTGCATTTTTGTGCAGCTTCGTGTGTTTTCACATGACTTTAATAGTCAATATTAAAATTATTTATTCATTAGTACTCTTTACGCCATTTCATCTAATGAAAACTGTTTTTCCCTACCATTTTTAATGTTTTTTATAATAAATTGTACAATATGAATCAGCGGGTCGTCAGCTCGACATTGGTGTGAGGAAATCCTTATTACTACTTAATATTAATGTTTACATATTTCAATATTACTTTACAACATAGATGCGAGTCCAGCCTTTCAACCTGTATATTTTTATTTAGCATTACTGCAGCGAGACTCACGCAAATCTAACATTAATTTGCGCAATTATATATGAACAGAGAAATATTTCTAGCTTTATTGTGTTTTGTGGTGATTGGCTGACGGTCGCCATTCAGCGTTTGGCCTGGCTTCGCCTGGGCAAAGGAGAGGGGATGCGACGTAAATACTGTGTCCGCGGCTTGCGTTGTGCTTGCTCGCCAGCCGGGGAGGGGATACGATGTAAATACTAGCTTTCTTATCCTTCCACGGTCAGAAAGCTGCTCTGCGGCCTTTGGGTAGCATTGCGTAATGCGTTCGATACATACACCTTAAAAATACCTCACAACCTCAAATATTTACCCCATAGATTTATAAGATCCCGATCAACGCCGGGTACACGTCAGTTGCTAAGCATTATTTTTATAATTAAGGTGTTCCAAACAGTTTTCGCATCTATCTTCAGTTTTCCAAAATTTCCAGAGCGGGTTTTGGATTTTCATGATTCAATTCATTAAGTTCCAGTGTTCATTTTCGAGTTCTGTGAAAGTCCAAATCAAGTTCTGTTACTATCCTTAACTTGTTCCATTATTCGATTTTGTTAATATCGTGTAAGGTATGTATGGCTATAGTTGAGCTGGCTTTTTCGATAATTCTACTCGGTCTTCTATGATAAAAAATCCCTTCAGTACCGACAGAAAAAATATTGCAAAAAATATCAAGTAATTACAAATTTAATTTTAGTTTCTTACCTTTCATAATAAAGCAAACATTCTTGTATGAATAGAGACGCTTCATCGAAGTTTATTCATTAGGTTAATTCTAATATTCATTCCTTAATACTTGAGAAATTTTTCAAATAAAATTTATCTCATTAAGTGAAAAATCAGAAACCCAATTAACAATTCATGGTAAAAAGCCAAATAAACGCGGAATTTCAAGAAAAATAATGTTTTTTTTTCTATGAATTATCCTCATTAAAAAATGTACAAAAATTAATGTTTAATCAAACAATACTATATTTGCGAGTCTTTTATTAACATTATTATTATTTGTTCTGTACATATGAATGAAGGCCTTTGAATGCTTTGTTGGTATCAGAATAATACATCTACATCAAACGCTAGATTTTACGTAGGTTAGAGACATAGATTAAAGAAGAACACAAGAAATACCTTGCGGGCGTGTTTCGTAATTCAAATCGTGGCTTAAATTATGTTTACGAAACTATGTTTACGAAATTCAAATGGGACTGAGATCTACGATGTCCAGCGAGTATAATTGAGACAGAGCGCTCGGCTCTTAGACTAAATGAAACAATATTGTAAATCATATTATAATATCCATTCAAAATGTTGTGGAAAACACTTCTAGTTTTCATCTGTATTCCACGGTCGTAGGTAATTTATTCATTATGTTCGTTTCTCGTTCCGAATTAATTTGTTTTCTGTTTTTATTATTTCATTGTATAATTAGCTTTATTTACTTTTAGTTGCCAATTACGTGTTTTAATTTATCAATGAGGATTGCGTAATGAATGAATTCTGTATGTCCTAAAATATTGTAGATACCTATGTACCTATGTAATAAACGGGAGTGAAAAGTATGTTCTTCAAAAGAGTGAACGTGCATTTAATATTTTTTATGATTTTTAAATGACTACTAGAAAAAAGTCCCAACTTTTAGTAACTAGCAGGACCATAGGATCCTCAAATATTGGAGTGTGTTAGCTGAAGGTTTGAGGATTGCGTAACTTGTTGATTCTGGATGATGGTATTTCACCTGGGTGATACTGAGAGCATCTACTAATCTCTACCATGGTAGGAAGTTTCCTAGCACAAAAGGTTGTAAAATTTTAGTCACGCATTGAAAACTTAAAAATTAGTTACCTACCCATCCTATCTAAAATATTTTGAGAATGCGTCAAATTGAAAAAAAAGCCTTTTTATTGCCTTGTTAGTGTTCATAAACAAATGTGTCGATGTATATCAAATGTTATGAAGTCCACAAAATAAAAAAGAGATACTATGTTTGGTTTAAATAGAATCAAAATATGGTAAGTTTTTAGATTCTCACGGCCAAAAGCATTTTTGTTGTTTGTTTTTGGGGTGTTATGCCGTGTTGCGCTAACTCCTTCTTTAGCCGACGTTTCGGACAGCGTTGCAGTGTCCATCATCAGGGCAGATCCGGTAGATCCGAAGATGTGGAAGATGTGGATGTGAAACATCTTTGGATCTACCGGATCTGCCCTGATGATGGACACTGCAACGCTGTCCGAAACGTCGGCTAAAGAAGGAGTTAGCGCAACACGGCATAACACCCCAAAAACAAACAACAAAAAGAATCAAATATGTATACCGTGACATTTTTCAAACCCTCGAATGACTTTTATTTTAGTAAGAAATAATTAAAAAAATAATAAATATTTTTCAAACAACGTTAAGTTCTTACGTATATTTGAATTATTTAATTTTCCTTGAATTTTCAAGGAAATCTCTTTCGACCAATCAGAGACAAGAATTTCCCTATACATAATGTTATTAATGTAAGATACCCTATCTAATATTAATAATAAGTCCAACTCCAGTGAAAAGGGCAATATCAACAACTCTGGCCACTAAAGGCGCTAGTGTAGCATATTGAATTTGACGTTCCTTTCAATGGCAGCAAATTCAATTTATTTACTACTTAGTGGAGGTTTTTTGCGTTTTCTAGATTGTATTTTGATACAAATATATAACCTGAAATGTTCCAAAAAGTAAATTCTGTGTCTACGGATATAATAATTACAAATAACAAAAACACTGCAAGTCGATTTTTCGGTTGCCAAAAAACATTGACAGGTTAGTTGGAAGGTGGAATATAATATGGGTTTGTTAATATAATATGGGTCTGTTAATATAATATGGGTTTTTTTAAATACAATATGGCTTTTTTACATAAAATGGGTTTGTTAAGTCCTTGCAAATAAAATGTTCGTAATAACATAAAAGGTTAAATCTACAAATAAGAAATTAAATAAAATTTCTCACTTTTAAATATGTATTTTAATTCCTTCCTAAACCATGAAGGATAGAGTTAATAGCCGCTTCAAGAACCAAATTCTTTTTTCGATTTCTATAATTTATTAACGTTAAATTAAGAAAATATTTCTCATAAAATCCATTAAAGTGAAAGAGAGAAAACCAAAACGCACAACTTATGCCGCTTGAAGGCGCTAGTGTAGCATATTGCCATCAGAATATATGGGAAATATCAGAAGTTGGAGGTATTATTAATATTATAGATTATTTGTCTCATAGTGAAGAGCAGTTGAGAGCTTCACAGTCTCCTGACAAATTTAATTAACGTTAAGACGTTTGATGTCCATCGACAAAAATAGAAATAACACAGATAAATAAAAAGAGATTAAAAAGATAGATAAAATAGACATAACATAGAAAGATAAAATAGATATAATAGAGGTAACGCAGATTGATAAAATAGAGATAACATAGACAAATAAATTAGAGATAACATAGATAGATGAAATAGATACGTTCTACACTTTTTTACTACCCTCAGTATTTGAGAAGATGTGTTTTTGAGTTACGTATAGATTCAATTATATCGATTATTTATCCATACTCAAATGAAAACTCATTTTTTGTTTCTCACTTATTGAGAATTTTTAAATTTACTCCGAAAGGTTTTCCGTATTTAAAGTAAATTTAAATGAATTGTCAAATACCGATTTAGTTTACTCATTTCAGAGGAAGCCTGCTATTGTAATGAGTAATAAAACATCCTTAGACCGGATCGACTTTACCAGTTAGTAAATCCAGACAGGATATTTTAATTCACAACTTCCATTGAACATTAATACCATTAATTCTTCTCCTTGTTAGTATCTCCAACCGCTCAGCGAAATATCTCCAGATTAAAATTAATCTAAGGACGCTTAATCCGCGCATTGTGTAATCAAGTCGTTATTCAAAACAACTTGAACAATTTAATAGAAATGTTTGGAGAAAGGCTCCCTCGCCAAACACGTTAACTTCCGTGAATGCCTTATTATATTATTTTACGCCCATGAACACCTTGAGAAACAGACAATGTTATTGGCCATAAAAGGAAATGTCAGAAAACCAATTTATTTTCTCAAATAATCTTTTAATTTATCTTTTTTAAGCAATAATTATTTGCCTGAAACGTCTACATAAATTGAAAAGGTCTTCCAAGAAAAAATACGTGTCATCGACGGGAATTGAATTGTATTTTTTTTCGCAAGACTTTTTAATTTTTTATAGGTGTTTCAGGCTAATAATTATTCTCTAAAAATAATACGTTATCTTTTGTGCTATAAACATTAATTTTACATGAAAAATAAGATTTTTTTATTATCTTTTTTACTTTAATCAATTATTGATCACTCGCAAGATTTTTTATCGGATCGAAAGGGCCAATATCTTTCTGCAAAGTTCTTCGATACTCTATCCTAAAGTCAGACGGCATTTGATGGTGAAGACATTTCGGGAGTTGTATGATCTTTTCTCTTCTTCTTGCCACCGTGGTTCTTATTAGATCTGTAATTCCTAGAACTCGTCCTAGGAAAGAATACAGTGCCTGGAAAGTCCGAACATGATACGGTATTTGTACATTTATTAATTTACTAACTCCCTTTTTAGGGGTTTTTACAAATGAATAGTAAAAATTATATATTAACACAGAACATATTTACTATAACTATACATAACTAAACTATCTTAGTAACATTCTTTTGTATTTGATTTTGTATGTGATAAATGTCCATTGACTCGGTATGGTTAGTTCACTCTATAAGTATTTTGGGCTATGAGGAATACATATGGTAGTTAATACCAGACTTTCTTCACTGAAATAAATTTTGACTTTTAGTGTTGTGAAGTGGAATCCGAATACTTATCAATGCAAGCTCTTCTGGATTATCAAATGCAACATATAAATACAAAGTCAGTGAAAGTCTTTTGTTCAGACAATTTAAGAAAAATCAAGTAATTTAGAAGAGTGTTGTAGTTCAACAAAATTGCTGGAAAATAAGAACTTATTTTGAATTCTTTCAATAGCTTGTACATGAATATTATAATGTGGGTTCCAGACGGGAATATTGTACTCAAGCTGCCTTTGTATTGTTATGTAAAAATAATAATTTTATATTTGAAATTTGTATTTCTTTTGTTTAATTTTTTGACAGATCTAAATCTGAACGATTTCCAAAGTTTTCTAACGGTGTTCATTTGACTGGTAAATTTCTGATCGTCTCTAATTATTTTTTATTGAATTTTTTATCAAATATTTCAGCTTCACAAATCCTACTATTATTACAAAATCTCTAAAAAAAAAAAGTGATTTTTCAATTGTCTGCGCTAGTACTAATATAAATATATTTTTTTCGGGAATGACTTTGGGAAATATTTGAAGTTATATATCGTAGGTACCTTCACATTTAACTTTTAAAAAAATTTACAAATAATTTTATGATGGAAAAAAATAAAAAAAAGAACTGATTTTTTTTGCAATGGAATCAAAAGTTAATTTCTTGGTGTAAAAACGCAGAGCAAATCCTTTGTGTTCTTGCTTATCCTAAAAACTAGAAGACTAAATAGTCTTCATTAATCGTTCCGGGGCCCAGAAATCCCTGTTTGAATAATAGTAATCCTGGAAACATTCAGTTAAAAGCATGCACTAATTGGTTCACTAATTACCTACTTCAGACGCCATTTTGCTCGGGTCATCAACCTCTGGACTGGGAATCCATTCCAACGGTTATCAAATACCGCGCTCACAAAAATATTAAACAATTTAAATTGTGTAAACTTTAAGATAAATCGATATTTCAATGAAGATTTTAATCCTAATGCCTGTTTGTCTGATGCAACAAAAACTGGTAAGCAAGCTTTGGCGTCAAAAAATTGTCCAGTTTTTTTATCTGAAATTTCAAGGTAGTTGCTATGGACTTTTCAGCTCGCATTGCTAGCCAATCCAAGGAAGTATGATATGCCAACAAAACCGTGGTTTCAACAATTCCATAAAAATTGGATATTTTTTGGTTCCTTCCACTTTTATAAAAGCACCTGCTTGACTCCGCTTAGTGTACATTTTGTGGTCTAGAAGTGGAAACTTAAATCACATTTTTGGCTGTCCCTCCCTAAAAAAACATCCTTTTTTCTATCAAGCTTTATCTAAAATTATCTCACTTCCATCAAACATCTCATCTCTTCTCAGTCTGAACTAGACTCCAATCTTTCAAACAATTCTTAAATTTGGCAATTTAAACATAATCAATTCACCTTCACTTTCCCCGTAATTTGAAATAATGGCCTGGAACCCATGTGAAGGATGAAAGGTTGAAATGTTTTGAACCATTGGGACCATTTATTGGATAACCAATACCTCTGCCATAGGTCACCCCAAGTGGTTCAATATGTTTGGTGATTTAGGAACGGTGCCCGGGTTCATAGGGTAAGGTGTGTTTAGGATGCGCTTGACCACCAGCTGCGTGGGTGCTAAATTGGGAGGAGCTGGTGACCCTTTGACCTTTCCATCTATCCAGCTGGCATCTCGACCCACCTTGCGCTGCAATTTGAGAGATATATTCATACTTGTATGTCCGTCACTCCTGGACATATTGATCCCGAGATTCCTATCCAACCCTCATACTTTTTACCTGCCTAGAACTTTCTATCCTTCCTTTCCTCAAAGGAGACTCAAAAATCTGTGGTGTTGAAAACCAAAAATACACTGAACAAAGAATTCGAGATTAATTCAGGAAAGTAAGTATCTACTAAAAACGCAATAGACCACTTATTTTGGTTGGTTCAACCATTGCGTGTCAACGTCGAGTGTTGCGTTTAGACGACGCGGTGGTTAGATCACTTTATTTAGTTGCTCCTCTGGGTAAACATGCAGCCCTCCTACTTTATAAAAAAAAAATAGTAAACATGAAAAGAAAAAGACAAACGTGACCCGAAAACTAAAAAATAAAAATTTACCTTTTTTCGGTTTCGTTTGTTGCATCCTTATCAAATTTGAACTGTTGGAAAGGATCAAAAGAGATTCATTTTGGTTTCTCTTTCAGAGTACACATTGCTCTTAGTATCCCAGAGGCAAGTTAAATCCTAGTATGTTAACCAAAAATCATTAACACTTCAAGCTCATAAGTCATTGTATTTGTTAAATATATGCTCACGAACAATAACGAACGTCGGTTCCCTAGGCAAACCGACTAAATTTGGTTCAACCGCTAAACCACGCTACAGAAAATTAAAGTTTTTGGCGGTTGGTGGTTTGCTGGTGGTTGGATGCGCTGATGGTACAATCGTTCAACTTGATAGACACGCCCCCTTATCCACACGGTTCAACTCAACCAGATTCAAACAACCGCTCAACTAAATTGAATGGTGTGTATCGCCCATAATTAATCCTCACAATGTATATGGAATTGAATTGAGTTTCTTAATTTTGAAATATTTTTGGACTAATGGTACAGAGTAAAGTAGTCACAAAATATTAAATTTCATTTATTACAATATGATAAGACTGATGTATGTTAATGGTTGCGAATAGGTATTTTTATTATTCCCAACGATATCAAATAGGTACTAACACACGAAAACTACGTAGTAAAAAAAAAGTCAATTCAACTTTGAATAGTCAGTCTATTTGACGGTTGATTTTGACACGTTACTGCAAACTTCAATTTTTATAAAGTATTTATTTATTAATAACAAACTTTTAGTATTCTGGAGTTTTTTTTACTGATTCTGACATCAGTTTCCGATATGGCGAATAAAAAGTTTTTTTAATCCTTTGGAAATACCTCTTTTGACGTTTTTGGAAAAAAAGTCGGCAAATACAGAAAAAGTTCTGACATATTTTTCGTATCTCACGAACGCGTACGAGTGAAATTTTTGTGTTACGTAACCTTTGGTGCTAAAAAAATTTAACAAAAACATTTTTTACTATTTCCAACGGTTCGGCTTTTGACGTAGACTGTGAATTCTAAAATATTCTTGAATAATAATTATTTTTCTGTTTAAACAATGGTTATTTACATAAAAATGTATATAATCCTACAAAATGATTAACTTATCGGCGGGACTTGGAGGGACGTGCGAAAAATATTCTAATGACGTGTAATTGTTGTTCTTTTTGTTAATTGGGATTTTTTATAGTTATTAGAAAAGAGGAGGTTTTACTGAATGGTAGAGGAGTCACAACGTAATCCTGCGGGAAAAAATGTGGCAAATGTGGAAATTTTTAGTAAGTGTAATTTATTTAGTGTAATTCATTTATACCTAATACAAAAATACCGCGGAATACAATATTGTGAATTGTATATTTGGTAATTATTCGGGATAGCTGGGCACGGCTAATACGAAATATTTTTTCAAAGAACCTTTTGAAATACCTTAATTACTATAAAAGGAAACTTAATGCATTTGTGAAATTATAAATTATAGCATTTTAATTTTCATTTTACGTAATTGAAAATTAAAAATTTCTATAATGCAGTCAGTTCCTTTTTTTGTAATTAAGGGGAATCAAAAGGTTTTATAAAGACATATTTCCTATTATGCATGGCCAGTGATCCCGAATATTTACCTTCTTATTTAACATTCATATTACCAGTGAAGCATCCAGAAGCTGACATACAAAAAACAGCTGGCCCCAACTTCGACGGGTGAGTCCTTTTTTCCCATTCTCAAATCTGGGCTTATCTTATGTTCCAGAAACTCAGATTTCGAATATTCGGGAATACTGTCCATCAAGTTCAACGGATGCGCAGAAAAATTAACTGTTCTATATATCACAATTCTCAATTTGGGAGGCGGGTATGGGTCATACCATAGCCATAATAGGTCACCTCAAGTGGTTCACTGCGTTTGGTGACTTAGCAGGGTTGACTGGCATCATAATTTGTGGTGGTATGTCTAGGCCTTAGCGGCGGATGCATTTGCCTACCTACTGCGTGACGGGTTGGAAGGGAGAGACTGGTGGAGGGAGACTTTATGACTTCTCCAGCCGGACTCTCTCGATCTATTATCTTTGTACCGCAGTGGGAAGGATGGATTCATACGTCCGTCACTCCTGAATACGTTGACTCCCAGATTCTTACCCATTCCTTAAACCCTTATCCTTCCCATAACTTCTTCCTCTTATTTTCTCTAAAAGACCCTCCACACAGCACCCCCAAAAGTGGCATAGGCCCTGAAGGAATTTTCTTTCCTCAGAGGTCCCTGTGACACCACTTACCCTCGTATATTATGATATTATTTAGGTAAATTTGTAATGGGTTAAAAAGACAAGGAAATAATACATTTAGTAATCACATTTACATAACTTCAGAATCGCGGAATAATATTGACTGAGTGCAAACGTTTGAGAAAGCTTAACCAGTGAGCTAGAAGGGAAATGCAACGCAGCCCAGATGACCTGTTTACTCTCTAATGGGTGAATTGGTAAGGAGAAAGGATGGGGTGGGAGTGGGTAGAAACTCCCCTGGAATATGCACTACTCCCGACAGCAAATTGAAAGCCCTTGCTTCGTATTTATTTTCAGGCCGTAATCCCAGCCTTCGTTCACTGAAAATTATTCTAGTTTATAGACATGTTATTAAGACTGGAAAACTCTAACAATGGATTATGTAACTTTCTGATACTAGTATATAGACATTCTGATACATTGAGCATACATTTGAAAATGAAACACTGATACATACTTTATGAATATTTAAAAAAAAATTTCGCTCCTCCTAAGAGCGCCCCTGAAAGTTTAACTCTTCCGCAGCCAAGTGGGGGAGTAGGTAGTACCCAGAATTACTATACTCCGTATATAAACTTAAATACTTTACATATCATTGTATTTTACGTATTCCTGCGCAAATACATATAAGTTACCATTAATAATTGACTGAATAATTGGGATTTCTATAGTTTAAAAGCCCATAAAACAGAAAACCATGGAGTCGTCGGAAGATCCACTTGGTTACAGATGTTTTGTTTGGCATCTTGGTCTGACAAAAGTTAAGGATAGTGCAACTATATTGCCACCCAGTTGGGCAGCGTTCATTCAGAATATATCTTGACACGTGTTCACGCAGGTGGCCTTCTCCTAATAAATATAATGGACGAATTTAAACATTTATTTTTTAAGAACACGTGTTCCGACTTTCTCATAACATATTCAGGATTTACTAATAGCCTCCTACTTTCCGACTTTTCTCTTCTTCGTCTCCTCACTTACCAATTCAGCATATCTCTTCTTCTCTCTTCCTTCTATGCCGATTTTATCTCATCTTACTACCAACATTTTCACATAGATTAAGCAACCATCACTTTCAACTTTTTAAGTTTTGGAAACTTTTTGATTAGAAATATCTTTTAGCGCGCCTGAAGGGGTAAAACCGACTCTAGGCAGAAAGTTTGGCAAAACGGGGCGATGCTCTTGCACGGAAAGCCTCTGAATATTCGTCCAGCCTCGTGACTCTTCATCTCTTTCCGTTTGGCCGCCAAAACCCTGTGTATGTTTTAAAATTTGTTTTGTTATCAAAAATATAAAGTAACATTTCACATTTTCCTGGCGTCTCACGATGGCTATTGTTTTTAGCTTTTCTTATGTATGCTTGATGTATCGTTGTAAAAAAGTTTTAAAATACGAATATTTTTAATTTAGTCTTGCTACTAAGAGTTCTGTTGCTACTCCCATTAAATTTCTGTTTCATACCTGTCATAGATTACTCCAAGTGGTTTGCTACTGTTGGTGACTTAAAAGGGGTTCATGGAGTAAGGTGTTTTTCGTCTTGCGGCGGATACGTTTGCTCACCAACTGCGTGGCGGATCGAATCGCCAGAGACTGGTTGAGGGAGGCCTTGTCCTTTTCAACCGGACTCTTTCTTGACACATTGCCGTACACCGTATTGGGAGTAACCCACACCTCATAAGTTTTTCGTTCCTTGAACTTTCTCTCCTTACTTTTCCTAAAAAGACTCTCCACACAGCATCCTCAAATATGACATAGGTAAGCTATAAGGGTTTTTTTCCTCTGTGCCTACTGTGTTGATCTTAAGTCAAAAATAAAAGTATAATATTGCTTTAAACAAATGTTTTAACCCTTTAAAACCTGAACTAAATCTAGCAGTTTTAGAATATTTGTAATTGTTTCAAAAGTTTAGAATTTATATTAAATTTCATAAGAAAGAACATTAGGTCTCGAGGAAGTGTTTCACATAAAATGACAAATTGTGCACTGTGTCCAAATATAACATTTTTTTTTAATTAAAAAAAAACTGCAAAAATACCTTGAAATGTACCTAGATACGAAATTTAGGTACATTTATTTGAACACAAAAATATACAGCCTCATAGACGGTTACGATTTTCACCTCATTCACGCCCGGTTAATGTGTGTCAAATATATATACACGGTCCAAAAGGGTAAGAAATCGATTTATCTCCCAGCCAATCTTTGGTCATATAGACACTCAGGCTTACGTCAACGATCTGTCTATGCACGGCCATCTGACTACTATTATAAGCGTTTATAGTTCTAAAACACTATGCTCATGATAATTATAATAATAATATAACCACTAGTAGATGTGTTAGGTAATCCTGCAGTGAACTAAACAACCAGATTTGAAACAGAAGATTTTAATTGTCATTTCTACCTTTGTCTTCTCCGTCTTTATGAAAAAGGTAAAAAGATCAAGGCTTTAGTTCTACCTTTTGATATAATACGTTGTGCAGACGTTTCTTATTATTTTTAATGAAAACAATCTTTCAAAATATGATGGGTGTTTTAGCAAAACGATTACAGTTTTTATAAAATTTGACCCGTGAAAGCAATTTTTCTCTAAATATATTATTTCTACATAATACAATGTTGCAAAAGCTACTCATTCAAATATAAAAATAACTTTAACAATACTTGCAAACTCGTCATATTTCATCCAATGTTTCTACAAAAACAAACTTACTTCATTTCATCCAACAGAACCAGAGCATTTGGTCACGTGATAAAATAGCCGCTTAGATTTTTTGTATGAAAGTTACTGTTACTGTGTTATATATATATATTGCGTTTCAAAATCAGCTTATTCTAAGACAGTTGGTTTCAAAACAGGATTATTCCAATATTGTTTTACAAAACAGACTTATTCCAAACATAAAATGTAAATATATTGTTTAAATGATTTAAAGCATTTGTTTAAATCTAATGATTCAATTTTAATCCAAATACATTATTAGTTATTTTTTATAAAAAAGAACAGACATAATATCGCATATTTGAAACATGCATCAGTTTTTATGCGATTTCCGAAAAAAAAAATCAGGTGAAATAAGACAATTTTGCAAAATTACCCCTAATATGTTATTAAATCTTACAGTTGTGAAAAGCACTCAAATTGGGGAAGATTTTCCAATCTTTGCATTTGTTAAATTGACAGTTTTTTTATAAATTTTTAAATGTTTTTGATAGTAAGTCAAATACTTTAAAAAATCCTACAGTAATTATAACACCCCGTGATGTTTTACTGGCTTGCGCTAGTTTGAACAAAACAAACTGCCATTTTTAGCCAGAAAAAGTAATATAGCTTTTCACAAAAACTGCACCAAACGTTTATACACCTTTTACATTGTTGTGGCTTTTGAATGGAGGTAAATTTTAATCACTTATCGCATGTATTTCAATATATTATATTTATCTAGTTTTGTACTTTAGTACTTACCTTTCCATTCATCTTATCATCGTGTATATAAAATATGTATCTATCTTTGGTTTACATTAATATAATGATTTATTTCACATTTATTCAAGATCAAATAAATGTGACAAAGAAGCGCAAAGCTGTATTATCATTAAAGCTTTTTTTTTTAAAATAATTAGTCGTCGCCGTGTGTACATATCCACAGTTTGATAATGGCCTCAAAAGCCGAAACAGCTGTCACATTAAAAACTGTAAAAATAACAGAAATACTTGCAGAACTTAATAATTATTATAAAATTATTAAATTTGATTTATTTTTAATTTATTTAAAAAAATTAAATGGAGTTCTACGAATTAAACACCAAAACAATAAATAAAATCATTAAAGCTTGTTAAATGTTGCATAGATTATCTGTTAATAAAAATGATTTATTAAACCCAAAACGATTTTTGATATTTTTATTTTATTAATTTTTTATATTAAATTTTGCATATGATTATAAAAATAAATATCAATATTGGAAAAATGAAATTGAGGTATTAGGTACTTACAATTGGTAGAGCGTTGATTCCTGGTAGAGTAGAAGTCCTGAGTTTGACTCTTTGTCGCATCTCAATCTTTCTCGTTTCATTTTCTCTTTCACATTCTTTGAATTTTTTTCAAATTCTTTCAATATTTAACAAGTACCTTGACATGCAAATATGTACGCCAATCAAATATTAAAATTGACAGTTTTTTGTTAATCAGCAGTTTGACAATTCGATCGAAGCGCAATGGATATTCGTCTCACATTTATTCAGCACGTAGTTCACCTATTTTTACGACTTCTACGAATATTGCTTTAGTGTTGTCAAATATTTTCAAGTTTTTTATCTTTGTTTACGTCCAGCTAGGCTTTAACATTTCTTACTTTTACCTTTATGATACCTTGGTAAATTTCCTGCATTGAAGATATTTATATAGTTTTCAATTCATAATGTCCATTATGGTTACTGTATCGAACATCATATCATACAACTAGATCAAGTTGTTGCCACCTACTGATTACTTGCCTCCAGGGAACACCTGCGAGTTTGATGACCTTTTTTTCCAAATCATAATATCTATCAGTTGAAAAATGCCAAAAATCTCAACTTATTTAAATGTATCTAAAACAATTTGTTACCAGGCGGTATAGGGCAAGACGATTATATCGAACATTAAATATGATATTATTGCATTTGCAATAACCGTCGCACACCCGCATTGGAAACTGTTAAGATGAAATAAGATCCTAAAAAAATATCAGTTATGGGCGTGAACGCGATTTAAGTGGGCGAAGCAAATTAGTTTCACACGCGCTCCGCTCGAATTAAATATTATAATATTTCGGGGTGCAGATGAATGAAGTACGTTGCAATGGGGAACACCCGACACCACGAACAGTTCGAAGTCAGAGCAGCGATGAAATCCACTAGATGGTACCCATGAGTAAGGTTTGAACATGAAATGCTTAATAATGGGCGTCTTTCAAACTATGTGAATAGTAATATTAAGTTGAATGTGCATGTTTTAGGCAAATTTCGATAGAAACGTTACCTATTGCAGAAGGAGCTCATGATTTTATGATTCTTATCAGATTTCTGTAACCATACTGCTAGACGGTAGGCAGTAACTTATGACTCGTAACCGACGTGTTCTTCATTGACAGATGTCAAAGCAATACGGTATTCAATCACGAATCATTTTCATAATATCTGATCATAATTATATCTGAATATATTGACAAGATAAATAAAATATCAGTCATTTTCAATATTTATTATTATCGTTTACAAAAAGTTACATAAAACAAATAATTATGTAATGTAAAAAGCATAAGATGCAACTTTTTTGTATAAAGGCCATCATTTATTATAATATAAGTTAGAAATAGTAAAAATAATTTTATGTAAAAAACGAAAATAATTATTCAATAAATAGCATTTCGTCGAAATCTAAACGACGATTTCCAAATTGACGTTCTTTACATACAATATCTAAGATATGTGGAGGATCACGAACATTCATAGACCTTGTGACTCCAGGATCGATAAGCTCGACAAGAATGCAATCCATTTAAAAATTAGTTAATTTAATAAGCATTTTTTCTTCCCAGAACTTGTCATCTCGAAGTATACGCTCAACTATCTCTAAGTTAGATAATTACAATCATAAAAAGAGTCGTGCTGCGAAATTCTATTTAATACAGTTAAAGAAAAAATATGTCTTCTATTCTCCTTCCTTCCAGAATAACGGGTTTCTTCTCTTCCTGTGTAAACAAAACTTTTACTTTATTTACGTAATTTTTTTTTTTTTTAAATTTTTTTTTATTAAAAGTATACAATACAGAATATAGTATATTATATAAAGCATTGTACTCCCAGGAGTTAATAAACTCATTGCGGGAATGATACGCATTACATGAAACATATAGCTGTATGTATTAAATGGACATATGATGGGACATACACAACATTATTATTTCAGATAGTCATTAATAAGATGAAGTTTGAGCATGTTAGTTTGGGTCTTTTTACATTGACTTGCACATTTGATCTCGTTGGGTAGTTGATCATATTTTGTGTGAGCTATGTATTCCAGGGATCTTAGTCCATATTTTGTTGATTTGATTTTTGGTATATGTAGTTTGTTGTGATTTCTTGTGTTGTGTTGGTGTACGTCGTAATTGTAATAGAGTGTAGTGTTGGAATGTGCCGAGTGTTGAATTACTTTTAATATAGTTTTCGTTATTTCAAAAGTGGGAATGGTATTAAAATGAAGTATTTGGGTGTTTCTGTAGATGTCTTTGACATGTGTGTCCCAAGGTAAACTGAAAATATTTCGCAGGGCTCTATTTTGGACGACTTGGACTTCTGAAATCATTTTTTTTGTAGCAAATCCCCAGATTCCGGCGAGATATATTAGATGTGAGTGAATCATAGCATGGTAAATCGATTTTAATAGAGAGGGAGGAAGTAACCCGCGAAGTCTATATAAAACACCAGTTATATGAGTAATTTTGGATAGAACATGTTTAAATTGGTGATTCCATGTGAGTTGTGAATCAATGAAAAGGCCAAGATATTTTGTAACATCAGCCCTTTCAAGGCGGTTATTATCAAGACTTATATTAAGACATACATTTTTTTATTTGCAAACAGTATGTAATGTGTTTTTTTTATGTTTAGGCTAAGTTTGTTTAATCGCAGCCAGTTTGCCAGGCAAGCTACATCACTTTCCATTTCCTTTTCAAGTTCGTTTAAATCATTATTGTGATAAAGAATCACTGTATCATCTGCATAGAGTTGTATTGTACCCTTAAGTCCCCATTTAGCAATATCATTTATATATATTAAAAATAGTAATGGTCCAAGTACGGAGCCCTGAGGCACGCCACATTTTATCGTTCCCATGCTGCTTGTCCCCTTTCCAACAAAGGTCTGAGAGTGTCGGTTAGAGAGGTAGCTACACAGTAACTTCAGGGGAGTGCCTACTATGCCTAGGTGTTCTAGCTTCTTTAGTAGTATCCCATGGTCAACCGTATCGAAAGCCTTTTTTAAATCTATAAATAAGCCTGCAGCATGCTTACCCTGGTCTATATGCTTTTGGAGGGCGTATACAAAATCGAAGGCAGCACATTTTGTGTTAGATTGGTTTCTGAATCCATACTGTTGGGATGCGAGTAAATTGTTTGATAGGAGATATTTAGTGAGCCTAAGCTTAATAACCTTTTCAAAAACTTTAGAGACGACAAAGAGGATGGATATAGGACGGTAATTAGAAGGATTTTTTTTGCAATCATCTTTGTAAATCGGAATTATTTTTGCTATCTTTAGTTGATCTGGGAAGATTCCACTATTCAGGGATTGATTAATAAGAAAAACAAGGTGGTCAGCTAATATATCTTTGCGAAAGTTCAGGTACACTGGTGTAATTCCATCTAAACCTGGAGATGCATTAGACTTTAGTTGAGAGATGATACTGAGAACTTCTGTTTTATTTGTTTTGGCCATGTATAAGGACTGGATTGCTTTTTGATCCGTGTTTATAGTGATAGAATCATCTGGATATGATGCAATTGTAGCTGCTAAGTTTTCCCCAACTGATATAAAGAAGTTGTTAAAAGTTGAAGCTATCTGTGTTGGGCATGTTATTTCTTCATTCTTAATGAGAAGACATTCAATTTCATCTTTCTGGGGTGTCGAGCTATTTGTTAGAATTGCATTTATTATTTTCCATGTCTGTCGCGGATTACGCAGGTTTTCTTTAAATATAGTCGTGTAGTATTTGGTTTTAGCATATCTTCTATAGTTGGTAACTTGATTTCTTGTTTTATTTCTCAGTGCTGTGAATATATCACTTTGCTGATTTTTTTTCCAGATTTTAAACGCATTGTTGCGCTGTTTGATAAGTGCATTTAATTTTGCATCAAACCATGGAGTATTACCCCTCCGTTGGTCTCTTATGTGTAACTCAGATTTATGTTGGGATGATTTTATTGCTGTTTTGATGTATTCATTAAAATTATTATAGATTTCATTGGCATTACTGGTGGTTTCGTGTGGAAAGTTGTGGGATTCTACATATGTTTTTAACATGTTTTTATCGGTTTTGGTGTTGTTTGAAAAAGAATGTATTCTATTATTAGTGTGATGTTTCAAGCTGTTTTGGTAATCTAATATCAAAATGTTATGATCACTTAGGTAGGCATCTATATTTGCAGTAGTTGAGGAAATATTTTGTCTGTTTGAGATGATATGGTCTATTAGAGAAGTAGAGGTATCTGTTACTCGTGTAGGATAGGATGTGTTACATATGAAACAGTTGTATGAGTCTAGCGTGTTGATGTATTTAAGAGATGTATTATTTTTTTGAAGAATGTCAATGTTGAAATCACCAAAGATAAGGGTATCATCTATACAGTTATTAAAAATAGATTCATGATACATTAAGAATTCGTTAATGTTTGAGGTAGGCTTTCTGTTTATAACATAAATATTTAACGGTTTAAAATTTCTATTACGGATATATAATTGAAAACAATATGTATGGGAAATATGTATTTGAAAATTTTTTACGACTTCAATACGTTCATAATAAAATTATATGTTTAAATCAGAATTTTTCTCCGGTGAAATCTGTCCTTTCGGCATCGGATTATTGATATATTAAGTATTTTCGTGATTAAATAAAAACAATATTAGAAACATTATGTTAATTCACTTTTCAATCAAATTTTGGAATTATACACACGAGCGTATAAGTACGTATAGACGGGTATATACAAGTGTATAAATTGCCTGCTGTAATATAGATAGAGTCTAGAAGCAAGCATTAATTGCACATTTTTTCTGTGTTCTTTATTCTGCCTTTGATTTTTTTCACCCTGCTTACTAGCGGATACCTGTTCTTTTTTTCTTTGTTGCCATATGCCTTTGCCTTTGTTGTTATATGATATTGGTCGGTTTTTGTATTGATTTGTTGATTATAAACGTACCTACATGTTATCTGGGTTATAAATGTGAGAATGGTCGATATATTTGGGGATTCCGTATTATAGGCCAGTACACATAGCGCCAAAAAGGGGGTTGCGATCGTAATTATTCCGGTAGTCCCAATTTTTTTATATGTTTTATAAACTGATCCCATGATGTATAATCTGAATTTCCGACCATGGCGCACCTGTGCTCGCGCCACCATTTAAAAAAAACCGGCTGTAATCGCGCCAAAATCTAGTTTTTCCAGAATATCTCATTCTCAATGCAGATTTTGGCTAAATTAGCTAGATAATTAAAGTAAAACATAAAATTACCTACAACTTTTGTGAAAACAATTTTCTTCAATCTCTAATAGGTACCGAGGTAGAAAGTCGTAAAGGTGCGTATATTTTTGAAAAAAACAAGTTTTTTGCGCGACTAGCTTTGATTTTTTGTAAATATCTCGTTTCCAGTACAATTTTGTGTAAAAATTATTGATACTAATTTTGTAGAAAATAAAATTTCATAAAATAAATAGGTATATAATTTATGTGTTTTAATTCTAATACGTATCCAAGCTCTAATCCACCGAAACCAGGCCAAAAATTGAAACAGAGGTAAAGTGTTTTAAATTTCATTCCTTAATTTTATTTTTCTTCAACAATTATTGTTGTAAGAACATATCAGTTGACAACAATCGTCATGCCTGCGTCAGACCTAGCTATAAGGGGCTGGAAACGGCATGCACGTTAGTGTCATAAGAACTAGAGCCAGCAAATAGTGAAAACTTTTCAGGTTCATTCATCTCTGGTCCGTGCTGAAAAATAATGTCAGTTTTTGTTAATTTTTTTAGAGCGCTTATTTAATCATATAAAATTAATATTATTTACTTTATATTAACAGAAATTGTGAAAAAATTACCATGTTGAGTGTCGGTATAGTGTTTAACACAATACTCGTATTTTCTTTATTATTTGCAATATTATCTGGATGAAGTCTTGCGGAATTTTTCCTAAAATGAGAAATATTGTTAATTATTTATACTGTCTCTATTCTCTAATTATTTAGAGATGTATTAAGACATGCCCGACAAACTTTCACCAACAATTCCTGAGCTTATTTGGTGTAAAAAATGCATTTCGGTAAAAATAAAAATATGTCACCGGAAATCAAAATTAATTTACTTCTTATATTCCAAATTCAATATGCTCAGAAGTTTATCGACTGCGTATATATGTATATATCTACATATATAAAATTATTTAAGCTGACATTGTACAATTATGTTCTGTAAAAAACGTATCCCAAAGATCTATTTTTATGTGTGTATTTAAGTAGTACCTTCTCCATTCCGTTAAACATTTTCCTTGGTGCCGTAATTTTGTTCGGGATAAAACTCCTTTTGTCTTCTGTTTTCCCATATTTAACTGAAACGTAAGTATATATTAGCCAAGAGATTTATTATAAATTGGTTCAATTTTACCTTAAATTTGAAAATCATTTCAACGTAAGTAAGTGCAGTAACTTGGGGAGATAATTGCACAATTCTATCTACAACAAATGATCTAACAATCTAAACTTAAAAGATTAATGACTCTTTTTAATATTCGAATGACTTTAGGTACTTTATAGGTGACATATGTCTAATTGTCTGTATGGAGAAAAACTTTCGATGTAGAGTTTTTGTTTTATGGAAAAAAACTTTCGAATTTCAAAAATTTGTTGTTGGGTAATTTAACTGGTTTTGGTGGATAAGAGCTTGGATACATATTAGAGTTAAAACACATAAATTAAATACCTATTTATTTTATGAAATTTTATTTTCTACAAAATTAGTATCAATAATTTTTTCACAAAATTGTACTGGAAACGAGATATTTACAAAAAACAAAAGCTACTCGCGCAAAAAACTTGTTTTTTTTTCAAAAATATACGCACCTTTACGACTTTCTACCTCGGTACCTATTAGAGATTGAAGAAAATTGTTTACACAAAAGTAGTAAGTAATTGTATGTTCTACTTTAATTGTTTAGCTAATTTAGCTGAAATTTGCATTGGGAATGAGATATTTTGGAAAAACTAGATTTTGGAGCGATTTCGGCCGGTTTTTTTCAAAATGGCGGCGCGAGCACAGGTGTGCCAAGGTCGGAAACTCAGATTTTACATCAGGGGACCAGTTTATAAAACATATAAAAAAATTGGGACTACCGGAATAATTACGATCGCGAATCGGTAATTGCCCTGGAGTATTAGTAATGAAACGAACTCTTCACAAACACTTTATTGAAATATAAGAGAATACCACTCCTTAGTAAAAAAACTCCTTTTATTTTACCATAATTTATTAGATATTCCATTGTTACAACTAACATGACTGTATAATTAGAAATTAATGTAAAAGCCCAGTAGGGCGTAAATAAATAAAACTAGGAAAACGATTCTAGTGAAGGGGCACTCTATAACATTCTGTGCCGCTGGTTGTGACAACCGGACAGACAGCCGCGTCGCGTGAAAAAAAAGATTAATAGTAAAAAAGTCTACTTGGGCTAGAAATGATATATAATAACATAACGACAATACTTTAGTGTCATCTTTTTTCTCAAGTGCCTACACATTTACGCATTTAACAATGTATTCTTTTGTATTGGTTATTATTTATATTTATATTTATTATTTATATAAAAAACCTTTACTCACTTGAGGAAGAAGTTAAATTATAAAAAACAGAAAATTTCACTAATAGATTTCAAAGTAATCGTTTGATTAAATAAAAAAATACGTAAAAGAAATGACCGAAGCGACGGGCCGGATGACACAACCTTACAGGCCGGAACTTTCGCGGCGTCTGAATCAATACGTAGTAACTCCTTGTCAACCCGCACACAAATATACTACGCACAATAGAGAGTTTTGAAGTACTGGCGGTCGTTTTTCGTGTATCTGGCCAGAAATTGGATTTTCGCGAGTGTTTTTATTTTAATTAATTCTTATGAATACATTAATAAAATCTCTAATCTTTTGTGAGGGAGTCGTCGGGAAGTTACTAATTCATCGTCTAGAAAAATAAAATCTGGTACTTGCCGCTTATCTTACAACATTTTACATTTAATAAAATGTACTTATCGTTTTACATAATATATTTAATTGTAAGGTCCTGTTTTTATTAATCTTAAATATAAATAACTTGCATCCCTTCGAATCCCTCTAGAAACATTTAAGAATTTAGTAATAAGCTCATCAGAAATAATTAAAATGTGAGCGTCGGGGCAAATCCCCGTTATCAGGGTATTGTGTCGCCTTAACATGTTTTGCAAGCTGATGTCACACGAACACCTGTGGAAGACACTATAAAAACCACACTAAAAAAATATTTAATTATTCAAGAATAACAATTAGTGGAAGCGACATCTCTATAATTTAAAATTACAACTCCTGAGTCTCAACAGAAAGCTGTATTTTCTTTTGTTCCTACATCCCTGCACAATCAATTTAAAGATTACAACTATGTGCAACGAGCTATTTACTGCCGGCACTTCATCAACTAAACCAGACGCATCTCTCATCATTACAATAGTGGAGCGTCTCCGTGTGCCGGCCCTTATAATCAAATGACTATGCCGCAGCTGAATTCCTGCTGGCTACCGACTGCACTGGCCACCGCTGTTGATCACCTAAAGGCTGGCCAATTCTTGCTGCTGCTGATAGCTGGTCACTGATGCTGACAAGCTAAAGGTTGTCCAATTCCTGCTGCTGGCTAGTGCTGCTGACACCTAAAGGCTGTCCAATTTCTGCTGCTGGTCACTGATGGTGACAACCAAAAGGCTGACCAATTCCTGTTGCTGCCGATTGCTTGTTACCGATGCTGACAACCTAAAAGCTGGCCAATTCTAGCTGGCTACCGACTAAACTGGCCACTGTTGCAGCAGTTGCTTGCGTCATTTGCTGTATCGTATGGCGCGCTAATGCACAATGTGCTCCAATCTGAAATAATCGCTGAAAGCATTCCAATTGTCTCAGTTTCTATCTGTGTATTAAAACCCAGTTTTTTTGAAATACATATAACTATTTCTTGTGAATTGGGTTGGCTGTATGAAATAGGAAGTACCTATTAGCTACACCCCTTTGTACGTTCTGTATACCAGTACAAAACATGTAATTAAAAAGTGAATTTTGATTTTAATCGTCTTTGTTTTATGATGGTTTGGATAGAAAAACTTACGTTGTTTTACTTAAATCATTACCCTGATTGAGGGCTGATGTGTGCCGGTGCTTATTATTTACAGTCTTTTCTTGTACAGGCAAACACGTCCCGTACAGTTACAGAATGCTGCTAGAGCGAATAACAAACAGGGGAATATGAACAATGGAATTTTCATTAAAGATATAAAAATATGTATAGCTGTATGTTTTTATTAATATAAGTAATAATGTTTTCCTCACTACATATCAATCCTTGTATGGAAATCAACAAGTGTACACAACTCTTTATACATTTTATTTAACATATCACATTCATTTAAACTCTATTATTGCTATTAACATTTTTTTAAATTTAATACCATATACATATCTGGTATTATTGTTATTATATTAATAACGTGTTGTATTCAAGAATAATTTTACATAAATCCACATGTTAGTGAGTCTACCATCACAGTAACATTCAATATTTTACATAATTACAGTTTTTTTTTCATTTAACATATATGTTACTGTATTGAATATTGAAACATATTAACAATTATTATTTATAGAAGTATTATGCTTTCAAAATACACGAAAAGGGAAGTATTTTATAGAATTACAGTTGATCCTGGCGACTGCTCTAACAACTGAGTTAGAGAATGCAATCTTCAGATCCACCAAATTCCACCATTGTAAAAAAGGTTTTGAATTCCCTTTTGATCAGTAACATTGTTTCAATTTTTTTCACCGCCATAATTTAGTTATAGAAGCAACAGATAACACGTTGAAATATAAAATGAAAAACATTTACATTGGAAAATAATATATTTTAATAAAACTAGGCCATTAAATATAAGACAAATCATTACGAAAAAAAATCACAAGGAACGAAGAAAAAGCAATGTTGTAGTTCTCATTAGAAAAATTAGTGATAAAATATTTTTTATTATAGTTATGTTACGATGGACAAAAGCACAAACTAAAAGAGAGCCATTGGAATTATGGCACACATATTAAGCGAACGTAACTAGCATAGTTTTGGCATATGATAAGAAAATTATTGCAAGAGCTCTGGTAATTTTAATATGGTCACAAAATAAGTTTGGCCATCAAGTCATTTTTCGATCGAATTGCAATGGATATTCGTCTCACATTTATTCAGCACGTAGTTCACCTGTTTTTACGACTTCTAAAAATATTGCTTTAGTGTTGTCAAATATTTTCAAATTTTTTATCTGTGTTTACGTCCAGCTAGGTTTTAACAATTTTCAATTTTACCTTTATGATACCTTGGTAAATTTCCTGCATTGTAGATACTTATACCTGTTAATATTTCAAAATAAATGAACACGTATTTTAAATGTAAACTGTTTTGGTGACTAGTTTTTAAACGCGTAGTAGGTGATTCACTGAAAACTATGTTGTCATCCAAATAGTATTAAATTTAAAAAAAAAACAATTTTTTAGCTTTTTGTAATTTGTATGACGAAATAATTTCGGTTGTGACTCTGTAACTCCGGTTCAATGATCTCCAAAACATGTACAGGGTTTTTCCAATAAGTGGTGTTATTTTGAATAGCCCGCTATTTCGGTAGATGTTACTTTTAAAGCTGTAATTTTTTGACATTTAACAAGTAGAAACTACGCCATTATTAAAAATGGAAGAATACACGCTTCCACAACGCATTGAAATTATTAAAATTCACTTGAGTGAATCAAATGCAAATCATCTTGGGTGACGATGCCCATTTCGACCTCGGTGGCTTCGTCAACAAGCAAAATTGTCGCATCTGAGGCTCGGAAAACCCAAAAGTTACTGTTGAAAAGCCTCTCTATCCTCAACGCGTGACTGTTTGGCGCGGTTTATGGTCCGACGGAGTCATTGGAAAATGAGGCTGGAGCAACAGTTACGGTGAATAGATTGCGCTATCAAGAGATGATTAATGATTTTTTATGGCCGGGATTGGATAGTATTGATCTGGACAACGTTTACTACAGCAAAACCATTGATCTTTTACTATTGAATATCAAATTACACCTCTTATTGGATAACCCTGTATTTGCTTTGATTTGTAAAATTTTAACTGATAGTGGGAACAATATAGACAACCAATAAAGTAAATATACTCAAATGAAAAATAAGTACCATTTTTTTAAATTAATAAATTTATAATTCTTTAAATAACCTGAATTATTACTTATATTAATTAGCCTCAAGAATTCTACAATAATTTTAATATCCTGTGATTTTTCATGACTCTGTTCTTAATAATACGCAATATTAAACATAATTTATTTGAACGCCAAAACGCGAAATGATTTTATTAAAGTTTCATAGACAGTATTGCTTCTTACAGTTTTCTAGGACTACATATTTATTTTGAGATGTAAGTACAAAAGCTGCACGTAACAGCTATATAAATATGAGATTAATTTTATTATAAAGGAGGTGTCGAAAATTACCTACTCAAATATAATAACATTAAAACAAGTTTCGTTGTTACAAATAATTAGAAAGTTTTTTGATGCGTAAGGTATTTGATAACCCAGTGTGTTAATTGTATCAGGTTAAGCATTGGACATCTAAAATTAAGTAATAATTAAATTGTAACACTGTAACCTTGTGAATAACACAGCATTTATATCAAGCCAACCAGTTTCGCTAAAACAGGACAAAAAAAGTATTGTTAATTGATGGTCATATCACATATATTATGTTAAATTAATACATATATGCACTGGAGATACCACGGTTATGCCGAAACCGGTTTGCATACTAGTATTAGAAAAGTGTTATACACGTTGATTTAGTGAATTTGATAAATTATATCACTGTAACCTATTAAATGTGCCTAAATTAATATCGAGATGGCGACCAGTTTCGGTGCAACAGGACAAATAAAATCATGGTTTATTGATAGATACACGTTAAACTTAGTTCATAAACGCACTGGAGATACCACGGTTACGCCGAAACCAGTTTGCGTGGTAGTGTGGGAAAAGTGTAAGTGTTATTGTTCGTATAAGAATGTTTCATAACAAAGTTAATAATTTCTAAAACGAATAAACATAACATTATTGTTTTAACAACATAAACCAAATAAATGTATGAAGATAACATTTTAGTAGTGTATATAAATCTGTAAAGTAAAATCTATTTTATTTAATATAATAGTTTTTATATATCGCTCATAAACATATTTTTCTACACAACGCTTTTTACAACACATTTATTTTACTTATATTTATCTAGGTAAATACATCATCTTATTCAACATAATTATAACATTAAAATTACAAATATTGTATAGCGGTTGCACTTGTGAATACAAAAATGCATATTTATAATAACACTAAAAAAAAGTTATCCTCGAATCCCTTTTACAATATAACATGATATACCATAAAACAACATGATGTACCAAAAAAGTAAAGTAAATTTCATCCCATTTCTGTAAGTTGCCCCTTTTTTAATAGCCCTTCAAATATGAGCTGTCTGTTAATCTGCACCCTGTATTGTGTTGTATGAAAGAAAAAGGTCTACACCTGTACAATTATTTTTTATGGTGATCGCTCGTTTGACATGCTGAGCTCAATCACCGTGTAAATTTATTTTTGTTGTTGGGTAAAAAAATTAACTGCTTAACAAGTTACTATATCGGAAGGTAATGATTAAAGAAAACGAGAGACAAAGCATTCACGCTCATTTATACTTCAGCGTAATCACGACGTCTCATTCATACACGAATGCCTTTAGACACGCGTTTATTACAACATTTTATATTAAATAATTAAAAACAACATCTACTTTTTAGATATCATCATAACAATTACACGAAAAAATGCGTAGTCATTAATATCATGAAAATAATAGTGCAATTTAATGTAGGTATTATTATTTTATTTTACATATATTTATAAAGAGTCAACGCAGTTACTCGTACATACGTAATACAATTTCTTACCATAAGTACAACGAACACAGTTCCCATGAGTGGTATTTCCAGTATCAACTACTAAAAATATTCATTACCTACTTACTTTTTACATCAACAATATCATTCAAGCCGTAAGTTGTCCTCAATTAAACATATGAGTTTTTGAAAACATGAAACAATTATTTTTAACAATGGGTCAATTTTTTTTATTCATATGGTTATTTCGAATAGAGATATTGACTTAAAAATTTTAATTGCTTTTTTATTCTGGAAATTTCATCAAACAGTATAAAGGAAACCAATGAAAATGTACAATTAAGGGTTTGCTGGATAAAATCACAAAGCAAGGTTTTATATCCGAAAACAGAAAGCTCATTCGAATTTTCCCAAATAACTAACACTTTTTATTAGCAAATTTAACTAAACCCTCAACCATAATTAATTATTCACGTGTGCTGAATAGTTACAACAATCTCAAAATGAACATAAAACCTTAAAAAGATTAAAAAGAAGTCTTTTTTATTTTGTTTAAAAAATAGTGAAATGTTTTTTAATTAGCTTTAGGCCTTTCTGATATCCCTTTAAATTAACGAAAGGCTACATAGTAGATATAAATAAATTCACATTACATCATCGTTAACATTCAATTTTTTGCAATTCGTTCATATTTTGTTATATACTTTTTAATTATAATACCTATTTGTTTCTTAATTTACTCATAAAAATATGTAAAATTATAATAATATTGAGGTAAAAGCCATGTTTACAGATGCAATTTATTTGGTGACGCCAGTACCCAAATAAATATAAAATAAACGACATGTAAACAACTCTCACTGGCGTGCAAATATCAACAATAAGTATGTTCAGATCTAGCACTACAGTAGATTTTTTTAATCCAGTGGATATTACATTTTCTAACAAACGAAAGATCTTGTAAATGTAAATATATAAAATTGTGTCGATTACCTCGATCACATTATTGCATATTATGTATTTGGTACAGCCTTTATAATGCTTTTCTTTTGCAAATTCAATCCTTTTTAAGCCGGTACCCGCCGCATAAGAATAAAACTGGCGCCAAAGTTCAGTTGATTTTTAAACTGATCAAAAAGTTAACCTGGCATTCAGACTTGAGTAACCAAATCATCGCGTGCTTAAACCCATCTTACGGTATTGTAACAGATTCCATTCAGTTTTTTAAATGGACGGAAAATAAACCACTTTTCATGCGTCAGTTTTGTGTGCTTCAACAATAGCGCACAATCGCACCTTGAGTCGCTCCGAACAATCAAATGCATAATTGACCAAGCAAAAAGGGAACATAAAATGTGTGAAATCAATTTTTCGAACCCTCCCCCATAATTTTTAAACTAAGTAATTTACCGCTGAACCTGCGTTATTGATTGGAATTAATCTCTGCGCCAAGTAAATGTAAGCGTATTCATAGAGGGTCATAGCAAATGTATTGTCAGCCGCGGGTCGCCCCATACATTTCTTTGGCCCTTTACCACAAATGAGTGCAGATCTGTCCAGTAGGAGCAAAGTATGTTTGTTTATTAAATAGCTACATTTAATTGCGGCGGGAAACAAAGGAAAGTATGAAGTTATTGTTTGTTCAGATTTTATATTTTCCCAACCGATTTCAAATTAATTTTGTGAATGTGTATGGTTGGTTCCAACATAAAATATGGAGAAAGACTGCTGTTGAGATCTAAAAAAAATTCAAAGAATTTTTCAGATTTCTCATCCAAAAATACCAACAACCACAAATTTTAACATCCCTACATAGAAGGCATTCTGTGGCAGTACAACGTCTACCCTGGCCAACTAGTATATTATATGATATATTACGTAAGTGACCCATCTCGAGTGACTTACGCAAAATAATTATTACTATTTGCTATATTATTGTTACTATAACTCCATTATTGGTTGACGCAAAGACGCTCGTAAATACTATTAGTTACAATTGATTTTCCTGCATGTGTTTCTCCCTTTTGAATGATTATTTGAATTATTTATTTGCAAGTTTGGAGTGATTCAATGTGTTGAGCGGCTCTAATCAGAACGTATAACATAAGCAGAACTCATAGTTTATTGCTTTTTAGAGTACTTATTTACTTTTACGTATTTTGCACTAAAAATTAGTGAACGAACTGGAAACATGTGATTTTTTCCAAAGGGACTTATTTGAATTTTACACCTTCAAGGTGTTATTAAATGTAGATTACGGCAACTTCAAGAGAAAAGCAATTCAATTATAATTGATTAGAGAGTTTAAAAAACATTTTTATCAAATTCTTAACGTGCGAAAAATACCATATCAGGAATCTTTGCTCATATCGAAACAGTTTTAATATAATGTTTACAACGATATTATTATATCAAGAAAAGCGAAGAAAAATAATCATGAAACGGACTATTTTATTTTTTGTAGTTTTAAATTAATCAAATATAATAAATATCATGAAGAGTGTATTTATGTAATAGTAACGCCATCACGCACAGGGTGGATATCGAATTAAAACCATCCCTTAGCCATTATTCCAGGTGTTTGAAGTATAATCGATGATATATAAATTAGAACACATATTTACTAAATAAACCAAAAACATTTAAAAAACCCTTCCAAAAGAATCATTTTTGATCCATTTTGAAATTTTCATTTTTGATTGGTGTAGGATGGTTTGCCATAAAGTGAATGAAAACCTTTTAATATGAACCTTAGCACAGGTTCTCCTAGTGATTCACAAAAATAACTTATAGAGATTCTGATTTTTAACATTTTATGTATAACTGAATAATTAAATATTATGAACTATAATCCTGTGCCAGACTTTATTCCGATAGTTAAATCAGCAATGATTAAATTACAGCACTAGCCATAAATCTCCTAGTATTTTACTGTGCAAATGTTCGATCTTTTGTTAATATAGAAAATAAAATGATATTGGCAACATAAACTCCATTTAAATAAAAAAAATGGTCAGGTGAAAAACACGAAAATAAAGCAGAATGTAAAAAAATCAACCCTTAATAAGAATACAGCTTTTTTAACTATACTACATCTATTCAACTTTCGACCTAGTTGTGCCATCTCTTGGACCGGCTAGTGGCAGAAATACGTGTGTGTGCGTGTGTGAATATTTGAATGCCACCAAAAGTTGATACAATGCCTTGTCATCAACAACGAGTTTCAGCTTGATCGGGAATCGGGAAGTGGGTGAATTTCCATTTTCATTTTATCACTCACGAAAGCAAAATCGAAATTAAAATAAATGTATTTACAAAATAAGTTAATTTATGATGACAAATCTTTATAAACACTAAAAAATTAAGGTAAAAAAATATCTATTTCTATCAAAATAATATTAAAACATGATTTGAAAAATATTTTTAACACTTAATTCTCAGTGATAACATAAAAAATGAGCCCGCTTTCTTAAGCAATTTTGTATTTCTCATAATTGTGGACATATTAATTATCTTAGTCAACTTACGAGTAAGACAATATTATATTTCAAAACAGATTTCTTCTTTGAAAATTAACTGATAGTGAAAGTATTAAATTAATCAAATGAGAAAATCGCTAAAATAACAAAGGAAAACAAAACTTTCTTAGTGAAACCCAAGTGTGATTAAAAGTCAGATATCGAGACATCAAGTTTAAATTTTTCGTATTTAAGAATTAATGTTTTTAAGAAAACGACGTTAAGTAATCACAAATTCATTTAAAATATCTGATTTTATGACTTCAAAAACTCCCAATCTTTTGGCCTATTGAAAATTGTACTACATCTGTCAGAAACTACTAAGCCTACTTTTTTCTACTCATTTTTTACACCACAGAGTTTTGTAATGAGGCCATCCAACTGTCTATTTTTTTGTAATGGTCAAATAAAAATATAGTTTAAAAAACCAATATGAAATGAAAAATAAATCTCAAAATAAAGAAAAACATCACTTTCGAATGTTTTGTCGTACCTAGGTGAAGATATTAAATATGTAAATTGAATATTTTTTGCTGAAATTGTTAAAGTCTGGCAAGCCGGGTAGTAAATTACGATGCATTCATACAAGTTCATATCGTAACCTATTTAGGTTTTAATTTTTTTAAATTTAACAGATACCTTAGCAAATTTATTTACCACATTAAAAAAAAACAACACATCAATTAAACATTGAAATTACTTATATACTCATTAGCGGCGTATCTTACTGAAGGCACCTTAACCCGTAAAAGAATGGCATATTCTATGCTCACACCAAGCTCCTATATTTGCAATATTTTATACTAAAACAAAGAAAGGAATTTGTGAAAAATAGGCTAAATGACAAGTATTACATATATTTACAGCAGCGAAAGGAACACTTATTTAAAAAAAATGTATACATTTTTTAATGAGCTGATGTACAAGTTTTTTAACCTCGTTTTGTGTCCATTGCAAAAAGCTTCGGATGGATGTTTATTTTTTTTAAATGACAAACCATCAGTCATTAAGTCTAAGGAATCCCCAGTTAGGTGAATGTTATGAGTTTGAATAGAGAAAAGAAAAAAGAAAGAAAATTAAATCAATTTTAATAAATCGCGATGTTTCTTCTCTCATCTGGATAAGACCAAAAATATCTTTCACTATTTCAATAGCGATGTGTTTATCTATTCAATTTTTTTAACTTTAGACTTCAAAGAATTTTTGAAACCCTTCGTGTCATTTGCTGAGAGAATGTCATTGGACTGCTTGATTGAACATTACAACATATTCAAGAGTTGGGTTTGAAGGCTTTTTCCAATCCAACCCTTCTGGTCTTACTCCATCAGATGTCCTATCTCTATCCAATAATCTCCGATGAATTTCCATTTAAAATGACGCTTCCCTTCAGAACTAGTAACGACTTCTTTAAAAATGACCAGAGACGTTTTGAATCAATCGTACAAGAGATTTAAATGTATTTGTTAATTAAACACCAAAAATAAATCATTATTTTAAATACATGATTTTTTCTTGCCATTCTAAAACAACTTTCGTATAAGAACATAAAATTGCAATATTATAAATCAAAAATAGTTTTTTATACGTTTCACTGTATTGTTTTGTATTGTCTTATTTTTTATTTAAGTTTTTGATTCCTTTGTGAAGAGGGCGACATTTGAAAAATATGTCAGAAATAGTAATAATGCTAAATTTTTACTGCTTCCCTTTCAATATGATATCTGTAAATAAAATCAATTCTATGAAATATTCAACGATTTAAAAAAATCTTCCTTCGATTGCAACATACAAAAGAGTTGATTGAATCAAAAGGATGAACCGAATTTTTGTGACATTGGACAGTAAACTCTTTGTACAAAATTCCATTGAAATTCTCCAACAAAATCGAATTCATAAAAGTCTAACGAATAACTAAACCTTTTCGAATATTATTATTCCAGTAAAAATAACCCTGTCGACAGGGCTTTTATTATTTTCTGCGAAAAATTCTTTGATTTCTGAGAAATACGAGAATTTAATTTTTTTTTCACAAGTTATCAAGTTGAAAAAAAAAACAATTATTGTGTAATATTTTTATGCTGGTAGGTTGACATTAAAGTTATATTTTGTGTTTTGTTGAACTGGTCGTTCATTTTCTATCAAAATATGCTCGTAGTCAATGTAAATCAAAGGTTTTAGCTTAATTAAGCACGGTGAGAAAAAATTATTTTAATTTTTTAATAGAATGTTTTGGGCTTTAAGCTTTAAGTATTCAATACTTCAATACTCTCAATTCTATTCTAGAATATCGCTAAATCACAGGACAAGCAAGTACGTACTCGTGCTATCATAAATAGTATTTTTTAAATAATCATTATTTTACTACAAAAACCTTACAGACTGTTTACTTTAAATATGACTTAATGACCTAATATTGCATATTATTACTTAATAATTACTTACTCGTTTTCACAACATTCTAAGGATTATATTTTTATTTTTATATTACTTTACAAACACAAAAGCATACTATTTCCAATTAATAATCAGGATAGACAACATCATGTCACAAACATTGATTTTTTTTATAAGCCATACAGTTTATTAATGTCTTCAGAAGGCGAAACAACTTTTATGATTACAAAGCAGACATAGCTCATTGATAAATTATTTATTAAAATTAAATAATAATATAATTTAAAATATAATAAAATAATAACTTAAGTACCTGTATACATGACTGCCAGCTGGGAAATCAAAAGATACGCATTCCATTGTACGTTATTAACCTAATTGAATGGCATTGAATTCCTCTACCAAAGGCAAAACTTTAACCGGATATAATAGATTTTGGCAAACAAGCACGGATAATCATGAAAACATTGCGGGACTGCTTTATTTCTCCCCACATGTGGCAATACTAACGCGAATTAATTCGCTGCTATGCGCAAGCAAGCATGAGAAGAGGAATCTTCATTCCTGTTTTAGCGTTCAATTCAACCGCCAGTACTACCACTCTTTCTGCCACCGTCTCCGTGTTAGTATTGCCACATGTCATTGACCGGTCAGTGGTTGAGTGGGCATAGCGCTTGGGTCTCACCCGAGCGTCGCGTGTTCGATTCCTCGGCTGGCTAAGTCCTCCATCACAACACAAGCAACATTTTCGGCTTTCTGTGGTGGTAGTAGGAGATTTTCAAACATTGTTGGGTTATCCGTGACCCGGGAATGTTTGTCTTTCTTTTTAGAAAAAAAAAAAAAAAAAAAAAAATGTGGAGGGAAATAAAGTAGTCCCACAACATCCTGACACTTGGATCTGATCTGATCTGAACTGCTGAGATTTTAGTAATAAAATAAATTACATTTGAAAAATCACTTATTTGTTCCGCAATCAAACCTCTGTACATGGACAAAAGTACAATGATTATTGAATCTGTATAAAATAATGAGGTTACGGTCTGAAATAAAATTATATTAATAAGAGATACGGAACCTTTGACACTCCTGAGATTAAGATATATTTGCAACCCAGTCACAAACACATACGTACTACGTACGTGGTTAAATTTTCTTAACAAACCGTTATTCACAAAATAAACCATCTTAGACCTATGAAAAAGGAAGGACCTTTATTAATTAGGTGAACATAAAATGTGCTACATACCCATGAAAAGTGGGCGGTTGATGGGTTCTTATACAAACACCCACACATCCTTTCCTCCCTTACATTCAGCCACTTCTCGTCATTTTAAATGAGTTCGAAGCTGAATGTGTATTTCACGATTCTGTAATGGATCGAAGCTATTATTCTAACCAAGACTTGGATCAGGCTTATGGCACCTAGTTTCGTCATTAAATATGTACTAGTTGTTTATTTGCATTGCTAAGAGGCTAGAAAACTGTCCTCAGGCTATGCTGATCGTTGTTATTTTTGAAATGAGAATAAATGACTATGGCACGAATTATAAGTAATCCTTTTTTTATTAAAGTTTTTAATCCAATAGGACTGGAGTTTGTTTTTTTTATCCAGTTTATCTACCACATAACATGAGATTTAATTAATTATTGCATTAGAGAAAAATAAAAATTATGAAAAAGGAAAATGAAAAACATGTTACAAGGAAGTCGCCGATTATCGGCAATCATCGTTCATTGAGTGGAGAGCTGAACCACTCGGATGCAGCCACGACATTGACTTGTCGACTTGCGAGACGAGGAATGAATTCAGCCCAGACAACATTGTATGCATTTACACACATGTGGTATTATATAATATCATATACTGAAGGCAAAACCATAGTTAAAATATAATTAATTTTTGTTGGTGGTTACGATTTATTTTTCAAATGTGTTTTGATGATGATATCGTCAATACAAACGCATGTTAGCAAAAACCAAAATTTATTTAACAAAATCAAAAAATATCTATCAAAAAAATAACCAAAACCTGTGTTTGAACTTAATACGATCTTATTTTCAGTGTTGCGACAATATTGAGTAAGGTTTATACAAAGTGTTAAGGTTTTTTTTAATATTTACGATATATCAATAGATATTAATGAAAAACTGGCCAATCTAGAAAATATAAATTGAGATGTAAGATGCTTTGTTCTTCTTACCTCGGTAGAATGAAAATGTGAAGTATAGAGCGAAATATTGGAGGAAATATAACATTAGATGCTTATATATTGCTTATCTGAAACTACTGATTTAAAAGTTTAGTAACTCGTTTTCTACATTTAAGGGTTGGTGGGGTTACATAAGATTATCTGGAAACCTTTTAAATTTAGAGAGCTGTAGTTAATTACAGGTTTGTAATCGAAAACAATTAAAATTTATATTTTCTCTTTAAAACCTACTTAATTTCCTTTCTATCCCCACTTACACCCTCCTGTAGCTGTACTTATCTCATTCTACTCAACTTTCCCATTATCTGATGTAATAATTTTTTTTTCATATGGTAAAGAAGATCACAAGAAATGACTTATAGGAGTGTTTCCTGATCCAAAAGTCAGACCATTCATTGATAAAATTTTAAATACGGTTCCACGTTTCATCATCATTATGAAATCTGAATTTTGATCAATTGGGATGGCGAAAAATGTTATCAGGCAAGTCTTAGAGAGACAGAGCTAAATTGGGGTACTAATTCAGTGTTGAACTTGTTTTCCAACCAAATTTACATGGAGGGCAATTTTAGTGTGTATTATCTATTCAGTATTTTTATGTAATCTAGATAAAATAAGCAAGGCAAATACAATTTTTTTTTTCTTCTTTACCTAAGACAAATGACAATGAACATCAAATTAGAAGCTTTTTGCTTACACCTCCAGTTTAAAGAGGATATTTAGATTTGTGCTAATTTGTTACGTATTTATTACATCTATCAAATTTATGTGAATTCGGTACGACATTTACATAACAGTGATGTGCGGTCACATTCAATAATAATTGTTATATTATACAATTTATCTACACCTAAAACAAATAATAAAAAAGCAGCATTCTCACTATCTTGTGACAATTTGCAAGTATGTATCTTCAAAAGCCCGAAAATTGGTAAATCTACGACTGCTTAGTGACGCTGAATTGTTTTATCGCTTTTTTGGCTCCAACCAATACGGAGGCTAGGATTCAAATTTTATTCAATGTGCTATAATTGCGTAATGTGTAAGATTATATCTATCGACACATGGGCAAGATTATAATGGTCATAATTTAGGCAGGTATGTGCTTAGGTAAATTAACGCTCCGTTTGCTGAACCAAAAAGATAGGTATTCGCAAATGTGACTTACGGAAGAATTGATTGTGATGCTCGATGAGATGTTATTTTAGCAGCGCTTGTATGGTGGAGGAATTCACAGACACTCGTATAAGATTGAACTAATTATAACTCCGGCTAAAAATTGACTTGAAACATCGGTTGTTTTCTCGGTACGGTGTTTTTGTCAAACTGTCAAAGATTAGCTGACGTTTTTGTTACTGCGAGGGTGGCTCGATTCAACTCAAAGCCACACTGCGCAGATTCAAACCAGTAAAATTTGAATTCTAGCCTCCTTATTGGTTGGAGCTAAAAAGCGTTAAAACAACTGAGCGTCACGAAACAACGACTATACTAGTAAAATCCGTGTATCTAAAGAAATGGTCGTCTAAAAGTCCAAAATGTCTAGCTTAAGTTGGGTTAGGTTATGTTAGTTGGTTAAAAAGCTGATAAAAGCTTCAACTTCAAAAATATACACAATCATTTCACACACCTTAGATAAAACCACTTTTAGGGCTAAATTCATTAGTGATACAATTTGATTTCAGTAACATGATAAAATATTTGATGACTCACATAATTTTACTGGCCAGTCACCTTAAGTCATGCGTATGTGAATCTGTTACAACGAACAGCACGCCATATCAACACATCTAAGATTTGCTAAATTTTCTGGCAAACATTTACATTAATTCAAATTATTTTGGTTCAAAGTCTTTTATTATAGACCACATGCCATAGATGTCACCGGAGATGTGGAAAAAAAACATTGTATTCAACACAAAGAAAAATTGAAACTTCATTTTTATTATTGCTACGACTTTGGCTTTGTGTTTTCATCCCCTCACACATACTGCGACGAGGGGGACGTTTTCCAGCACTGCAAACAGGGGAAGGCGCACTGGAGGGTATTCTTGAAAGCCTCCCTGAAGTCGCGGTTGAAATAGGCGTAGATCAGCGGGTTGAGCGCCGAGTTGAAGTAGCCGATCCAGAACAGCATTCCTACCACCACGTCAGGACAGTGGCAGGCGTCGCCGCATAGGGATGTTATAACGTACCTGGAAAAAGGAGATGATTAGATAAAACGATTTAAGCAAACAAAAATTATTACAGATTTTTTCACATAATCTGAAAAATTCATGAAATTTCAAAATCAATTTTCATTTTCTTTGATAGTTCTATTCAAGTTCTGTTATTGTATCATTATGTGCCAGTTTCTTTACAATAATTACAGAACTTGGATAGAATCCTCACAGAACTTAACTTTGAAATATGATGAACTGTTTAAATTTTGTGAAACAACCCATCATTAGATATTCGGCGAAATATCGCTTCTAAATTGCAGACACACGTAGATAGTATATTGACTAGCAGTACGTTGGTACAATTTCGTACCGAAGTGGTTTGCTCTATACTAAAGGTCGCGGGATGTTTACTAAACCTTTACCATTTTAATCAAGGTGAGCTTTTGTTTGTACAAACTTAACCTAACCTAACCAATAGACTGCATTATACCAGACTTTATCTCACCTTACTAATTTGACTAGACTTTACTGTCAAAATTGATCTCATTAATCAAATAATGTATCCGACTGAAATGGCTTTACAAATGATTTTTCACAATCAAAGGCTACTGTACTTTTAATGGCTTCCATGGTCGAGGGGTAAGGCAATTAATGTTATTTCAAAAAGTACTCATTAAAAAAGGATATATTATATTTTCGGCACGTTCCAGAGTGGAAGGTACTCTCAGTATCGCCCTGGTGTAAGACCGCCATTCAGAATTGAAACGGTGCTTGAAATGGATTTGGCCGTGTTTGGTGACCAGATCTGAATAGCCAGGTACTTCCCCGACCTTTTCTCCATCTCTTTCCCGTTCCCACTACCTACAGCCTCACAATATACTCTGATTGGAGATACCATAGTCTCCCTGTTCCCAGACAGTTGGGATCAGTTGACTCTTGTGTGGTTTGTTTCTTTTGGGACAGGTATTTCAAGTTTTAAATCTAAGTAAGCACTTTAATTAAAGTTTTGATACAGAATAAATTTTAAAACTATCTCACTCCAGCAATACTTAAACCAGTGCAAGTTATCATTTGCATTTATGGAATGTATAAATATAATTAACTTACAAATAGTAACTAACTGAATACCAATACAAAAAAAAACAAAACACAGTAAATTACTAGTAACGAAAATAGGACAATGCGTCTGATAAGACACTTCATTAATATTATTTTTAAAAAAAACGATCAACTGAGGTCCTTGACTTGTGTAAATATTTTTTATCTCCCCGAACGTTCTACTTGTGTGATATTTTATTTGTGTGATATTTTATACGTGTGATATTTTATATGATTGATATTTTATACGTGTGATATTTTATATGTGTGATATTTTATGTGTGTGATATTTTATATGTGTTATATTTTATATGTGTGATATTTTTATTTACTTCCCCTCCTAATTAACTGCTTCAAAAAATCCCTCAGGGTCTATGTCATCTTCTAGGATTCTGTGTGGAGGGTTTTTTACGGAAATGAAGGAGAGAAGGTTCTGGGAAGGACAAGGGTAGAGAGGTGGTTAGGAAACTGGTAGTCAATATGTCAAAGAGTGACAGAAGTATGAATCGAGAGATTCCGGCTGGAGAGATGAATAGATCTCCCTCCCTGGTGGGAAGACGCATCCACTTGACAAACCTTACCCCATGAACACGATCGCCCCTGCTAGACACCAAACGTGGTAAACCACCATGTCAGAGATGTTGGTTGTCCAATTGATGGTCCCGGAGCGGCGCGGGCGGTTCTCGCACCCGCCTTCCAAAATGATGATTCGATTTACGCTTTATTTGGTACTAGACTATTCAAACATTTCGAACGCCGCCAAACCAATTATTTTACAAAAAATCTTCTTTTAAGCGATCAAATCTTTTAACCAAACACTACCGACTGAAATTTACTGTAAGGCTTTTAATTTAAAAAAAATGATTTAAAAGAACACTCCCTAAAACCGTTCTAAACGGAAGGAATCGTCTTCAGGAAATACTAATTCTTTCGATTATAATTTTATCTCCTTACAGATTCAATAAATTTAATAATTTATTCTTTGGAGAATACGGTCTAGTCTGAATAAAACATTTTCTTAAGGAAAAAATGATTACAGAAAAAACTGTCTACACTGAACAGATAGTTCATGGAGGTGTTACGTACACAAATTTGAAAGAAAACGGATGTCACCAAAATTTTAAAAGACCTGCAAGACAGGTCATAGAAATTGTTTATCTTCTGAAGAAAAAAAATGGCTTTAGACAAATTTGGTGACCAGATCTGAATAGCTAGGAACTCTACTACTTTTCTATTTCGCTTCTCCTTCCCATCCCCACTCACTTAACAAGAAAAACTGTTTAAATGTAAACTGTCCATTTCCCGAAAATAAATAAAAAATAATTAAAAATGGGGACGCCATAGTCTCACTGGCTCCAGAAGATTGTGAGCAGTTGGGACTCTTTTGCTATTCCACATTTAAAAAAAAAATCCAGTTAATTTTCAAATAAGAACCAGATTTGAATTTTATGATTTGACTTTGGCTTGAAACGGTTAGGAGCAGTTGGGACTCTTGTGCAGTATTCTTATGAAAAAGTAAGAAAAAATTGAGCTTATTTCAGGCGTACGGACCCACCCACTTCACACTTATATAGATTTTTTTTCTGCGGTGTCCATGTTAAACTTTTGATTGGTTTATTGTTTTAATTCTTAACTACGTTTGATGAATAAATGTACACGAAAATTAAAACATAATCGGTTATACGAGTACAAACCACAAAGATGGAATATTTTCTGCACAAAATATAAAAAAGGAACCTCGTATTCTTTTTAATAGGGTGCAACCCTTTGGTCATGAACAAAGTTCAATCGGAGATTAAAAAAGAGGGTACAAAGAGTTCTCGGATAGTCATGAAAAAATCTGGTCTTTTCCAAATGACATTATTTTTTTTCTCTATCTAAATGATCTTCATCAAATTAGGCGATACATCAAAACGTCTATGGCTAAAGATAATTATGTCATACGTAACTTAAACTTATTTTAAATGAAAATCACTATTTCTAAAGAAACTGTTAGTTTTGTGTAAAAAACAAAATCTTTATAACTTATTTTTATAATAAAAACCATATACAATAATATTTTTTTTTATAAAAACTCTAGCTAATCATGTTTTGCATGAACTGTTTCGTAACACAGAAAGTACGAGGCGTATCCAGAAAGTAAGTGTACTGAATTTTTGTAGGTTACAAATTTTTTTATTGAAACAAAAATTACATGGTTACCGTAGTACATATGTAAGCTATTTTTAGACATAGTCGCCATTCCTCTCAATGCAGGTATGAAGCGGGGTATCGATTTTTGATGCCTTCATCGAAGAAGTTTCCCGCCAATCCCTTCGTCCACTTCTCCACCTCCTCTTTTACCTCCCCATCGGTTGAAAACCTTTTTCCACCCATGTACAGCTTCAGGGAGGTGAAGAGATAATAATCTGAAGGATCTTGGTCAGGGGAATGCACGAGGTGGTTTAGGACATCCCATTTAAACGAGGCAAGCAGTTCCTTCGTGACGTTGGCCGTGTGTAGTCTGGCATTGTCGTGCAGCAGGCTGACTCCCTTTGTCAGCATGCCTCTCCTCTTGTTTTGAATCGCCTTCAGCAATTTTTTTATGGTCTTACAGTATTTTGCAGAGTTGATGGTCTCCCCTTGAGGCAGCTTTTCATTCAAAATTATGCCTTGACTGTCCCAAAACACGGATGCCATGATTTTCTTGGCTGAAATTGTGGTTTTGAACTTTTTGACGGGGGGTGAAGAGATGAAAACCGTTTTTAAACTCGCGATACTACTTGTACACACTCGTACGATTTATAGCTGTATCACCATATGCAGTTTTCACTTCATTGATAGAGATGGCAAAATTTCGTTTTAACTAATAACGCGAAAAAATATTTTTGTTTCGAAAATAGGGCATTTATAAGTTTTCTTTGCGTTTCAAGGCATTTGAAAGTGTTTTCAGTGATTTCTATTTTGCGAATTAACGCGAAAACGTGATTTTGGCTGTATTTCAACTAAATTATTCTATTTAGCGAAATAGGCGCGAATTTCCCGAAAATACCGGGTGTTAAAATAATATGTGAGAATTTCAAAAAATCGATATTTACATTACGATTTTTTATAATTTTGTTACTATTTTATGTGTAAATATTTAATATTTTTGTACTGTAGGCTAAAATTGCTTTTTGACACTACACAAATAGTGCGAAATAAATTACGCCTATTGATGTTAATCGCAATCTGCATTTGTTGTGTTTGTGTTCGACCCGTACTTAGAGTTTCCTTCCTTATTCCTTAAATATTAAAATTAATTATTTATAATCTTTCACATGGAAATACTTGCAAATGAAGGTTAAACATATATTTTACCAAAAATACTTAAAATATGCGCTAAAAACATTCAGAAAATACATTTTTTTCTATTTTGCTACAAAACGCTAAATTATGCCTCAAAATGCTATAAAACGCTAAATTTCCAATTGTTAATGCTAAAAAATCTGAAAATTAATGCTAAATTTTGCCATCTCTACTCATTGATGATATGTATTTCGCACTTGGCGGGAGATTGGATTGACATTTTTCACGAAACTTGTTGTCGCGTCGACACTTCTGAACGTACTGACCTTTAACCTGTCTCGTTGCCGAGGGGAAGAGTCAGGCTACACGTAAGTGTAGCCAACATGTCGAAAATAAAATTCATTTGGTCGTGAGAGCCTCAGTACACTTACTTTCTGGATACGCCTCGTATAATATAACGCGCAAAGATTTTTTGAAAATATGGCATCATTTCCTGCCCGCTCTTGGGCAAAATCATTATTTATTATATAGGATCATTTCGGGCCCGCACTTGGCAATATCATTATTTATAATATTAGATCATTTCGGACCCGCGCTTAGCAATATCATTATTTATGATATTGGAACATTTTGGGCCTGCCCTTGGGCAATATCATTCTTTATAATATGGGATCATTTCGGGCCAGCCCTTGGGCAATATCATTATTTATAATATGGGATAATTTCGGGCTCGCCCTTGGGCAATATCATTCTCTATTGGGATCATTTGGGGCCCGCCCTTGGGCAATATGATTCTTTATAATATGGGATCATTTTGGGCCAGGCCTAGGGTGATATCATTCTTTATAATATGGGATCATTTCGGGGCCCCAATTAGGCAATATCATTCGTCATAACATGGGATCATTTCGGGCCCAGTCTTGGGCTATATCATTCTATTCGGACGGGTATTTTTTAAGCAAAGAATTTGAATGTAATACTGTTTTAAGTGTGGAAAAAATATAATACTAGGCAAGGTTTTTCATGCATAACATAAATTATAGCAAATTATTATAAAAAAATATTCGCCTGAAAAACCCATGCAAATTGAAAAAATCTACCGGGTAAAAATAAATGCCACCGACGGGTATTGAACCCACAGCCTTCTGATGGTCAGCTGCTCTAAACCAGTTTGCTACGTAGGCTTATTGCAGACCCGCCAAATAATTCAATATTTACTACTATTTCATTCAACAATTATTGGATAAAATGTAATAGGAAATAATATTATAGGAGATTGTTTCAAAATGTAGGGATATTTCAGGTAAACAATTATTGCCTAAAACAATTTAATATTTTTTTACAAATTATAAGTTTTCAAAACACTTAAAATCGTGCAAGCAAATTTCTTGAATTCCGCAAAAAAGTTCTGACCACGTTTTAGAAAGTGATTCTCCGGTCCTTCGTCATAATTTTTTTTTTTTTTTTTTTTTTTTTTATTATTTTAATATACATCATATGGGTTACATAAATACATACATATTTTGCAAGATATAATATTAAGGTTCATAATATTGGTCATGTATACCTTATCAGAAAAGAGGAGCTCTTGTGCCTGATAAGGGAGCCACGATTCTTACTTAGATTCATAATTCATAATGAGATATAATAATAATAATATAATAATATATATTATATAATAGTTTTTTTGGAAAAAAAGTTTGATTTTATTTATTTGTTCTTGTTGGTTCATAATACAGCGCAATTCGGAAGGGAGATTATTGTAGTTTTTTATGGCTTGGTAAATATAATGGTTTTGCATTTGAGTTGTTTTAAAGATTGGCGTAATAAATTGATTTCCATTTCTCATGAGTTTGTAAAATTCTTGATATTCTGTGTTATTTTTTTCTTTACACATTTTTATAATGGAAGTTTGCTTAAATATATCATCAATATTTGGTACTGGAAACAATTTAAAAAGCAATTTTGTTGGGAAAGTAGAGTTTTTTTTAAGTATTACTTTTATAATAATTTTTTGCGAGACTTTTACTGAGTTTAGGTTGTTTTTATAAGATCCTCCCCAACCTATGATTCCGTAAATAAGCATAATACAAGCAACATTTTCCGCTTTCTGTGGTGGTATTAGGAGATTTTCAATTTTTTTATAGGTTATTCGTAACCTAAGAACGTTTTCTAGATTTTTAACATATTTTTAATTTGAATGAAAGAACTATCTTACCACAGAAAGAAAGGTAGCCAACATATCAAAAACACCCCCATGATGATCCCGAGAGTCCTGGCTGCCTTATGTTCTGCTCTCCAACTCTTGGCTTGCTGGCGAATACTGGTCCCTGAAACAATACAATAAAAAATCTTACTAAAAATAATCTGTTTTTTAGTTCCATCATAAAATAATTCAGTGATAAAAGACCATTCAAGAAATATGAGGAAAACGAACAAACATTGAGCAGACAAATAAAGACCTGGAGAAATATCATCCCTCAAACCTGAACCCGACATCCCTGCTTAGTCATTCTTTATGTTTGATGACTTAAGACGGATGCCTGAATTCATTTGATGAGTTTAAAATTAAACAATAACTTAGTAAACATCATTTATAGGTAAATACTTAATGCCGACCGGGTTTCGGTACAACCGTAGCTTTATCAGGGCAGTATAATACTAAACTTCTAAAATCTAAATTAACATGTGTTGATATCACGGTGAGTGGACTGTCTGAGCTACAGTGGAAGAGGTAGGGATAGGTGGAAGATTGAGAGGCGAGTGCTCTTTGTCAATAGGGAACAATCTGAGTAGAGGACTTTTATTTAGGTTTATTTAGTTGTTGATGACTTTGCTATTGATGTTTTTGGCTTTCCTTAACTCTAGCGCCTCTAAGTTATCCAACCTAAGACCTATTCCGTTTTTATGTAATAGACTGACGCAAGTATTTTTGTCAAACGTATGGTTGATTGCTATGAGATGATTTGCAAATTCGGGGAACCCATTACTGTTTAAGCATCTTAGGTGTTCTTTGACTCGCGTGTTGATATTACAGGCTGTTTTGCCTATGTAAAACGCGGGACAGTCACTACATTGCAGTGAGTAAATACCTGAGTGATTTAACCGATGTTCTTTGTCCTTAACGTTCATCAAAAATTTACCTATACTATTGTTAGTGTAAAAAGCTGGTTTCATATCTGGTGGGAGGTTTTTTATGCTTTTTTGAGAGAGATTATTGATTTACAAAATTCTACGCCATTGTTGAGGTTGATTATTATTAGTCGAAGTATTATTATTATGAAGGAAGCTGTTAAATATAAATTTACTTGTCGATAATCTTTTAAATTTTTGATTTAGGATGTTATTGACCATATTTACATTACAGCCATTATTAATCGTGATTTGTTTAATCGTTGCTTATTCTAATAAAAAGTTGGAATTTGATAACGGGACGGTAACTAATCTATGAATCATGGAATGGAAAGCTGAATTTTTGTGGGAGATGGGATGGTTAGATGAATTATTAATAGTTGTATCAGTGTAAGTGGGTTTACGATAAATTTTAAATTCTATTTTACTGTTAATGATTGATAGAGTAAGATTTAAAAAGTTTAAGCTGTAATTAGTTCCTATTTCTATTGTGAATTTAATTTTTTTATGAAAAGAGTTTATAAGTTTTAGGAAGGAATCAAATTGGCGCTCAGTACCTGTCCAAATACAGAAAACATCATCGACATATCTCTTCCACAATAACCCATTCTTTAATAATGGCGATTTACAGTTAAAAATGTTATTCTCTAGATTTTCCATAAATATATGTTTGTAATCGTTTGTTAGCCCATCAACTGCGTAACAGGCGAGATCGTGAGAGACTGGTTGAGGGAGACTTTTTGACATATCAAGCATGACTATATCAGAACATCGCTTTGCACCGCAGTGTGAGGGATGGATTCATACGTCCGTCACTCCTGGATACACTGATCCCCAGGTTTCTACCGACACCTTCGCCATTTTCCCTTCCCAAACTTCTTTTTCACCCTTCCTCAAAAGGCCAACAGAGGAATAATTTTTCTTAGAGCCTCCTGTGTGGAGCTAATGTGTTACATATAAGATTTGTAACAAAGGTGTGTGCATCACTTTACTTACATCGCATCTATGGTCTTGGTCTGTGGGACCTTTAATTATCTACACATTTTTATATATAATTCAAATTGACAGCCCTGGAATTTTGATTTTGAGAGTTTACAAACCTGAGGGAGCAAGAATCTGTGATTTGCATTGTAAGCAGTGGCCATTCTTTGATTACCAGCCCAAAGCAGCGGGCATTCCTCTTGGCTGAGGTTCGACGAACACATTTGCCAATTTTTGTGAGCATCATGATTGATGACTGATAAAATCGGATGGCATCTGCCGACCTGGATTAGTTGAGTGGGATCCTTTTGGAGACCAGCAGCGTGAGGATGTTTTGCATTGGACTACAGCGTTATTTTTTGGATAAATTGTAGACTGGGACAGTTGCTGTGAAGAACCGGAATCTACTGATTCGCATCAGGAACAAACTGGTATCACACCTTTATTTTACCTATGCAAGCCCTTTGCCAGACAGATTTAATAGTAGGATGCTAATTAATTTCGTTTTTATTATGTTTTTTTGGTGGTAATATATTTTAGTTTTCTTAAATATTTTTATTTCTAGGTAATAAGCCCATCCTTACTTTTATTTATCGCCACTTAATCCCACGGTAGCAAATGTTAAAATAGTCACGAAACATGGCTCACCACGTAGGATGACCTATGACAGAGGTGTTGGTTGTCATAAGTGGTTCCTGGGGCGACGGTACTCATCCTTACCTCCCAAATGGTTTCCGTTTTAGGTACGGTAATGAGAATTCAAATAATCATCCTATCAATTCTTTTTAACAAACAGGGATCATAAAATAAATTTGAATATAAATAAAATCAGACACGAAATACTTACATAATTCTAAAATCTTTTTTACCATTTTTCCAATTAAATTTGTTGATTTATGCGTATTTTCTGACAGTCATTTCGTTCACTGTCATATAAATCATAATTAAGTTTCCCTTTTACAACAACAGGGCGCCAAGGGACGTTAACACGTTACCCATAAACCTTTTTCCGACATTGTTTTGCGACATTGGAAATTTTTCCTAGAGTTTAGAATTTCTCGATTTATTTATTTTTTCAGAAGAAATACGACGTCCTATTAATATTGTTAAAATGACTGATGATTGAAGTTTTTGGCAATCATTTTGTGGATAAAACTTTAGATATTTTCAAAATAATAATGTCTGCCGGTGGTGATGTGGATATTATTACTGAGTCGAATAATTATCGATATCGACAATCAACGTATGACGTAGTGTATTCTTTATTTATACCGGTATTCTACATGTACATGTACAATGTACACACGTATATGTTGCTGGATTCTCACTCCATGGGGCGCTGCTGGTTTAAATCCGGCTCGAAAGACCAAATGTTGTAAAATGTGGGTTTAGAGTCTCCAAATGTTGTAAAACTTTGATTGAGAAATTGTCATTTTGGAGGCTGATATGGGTACCGTTGCTCCGGAAAATCATTTATTGTATAACCAACACCCCTGTCATATGTCATTACAAATGGTTTGCTATATTTGGTGACTTAGTGACCCAAATTCATGGGGTGCCTAGCGGCTGATCCGTTTGCCCACCTACTGCGTGGAGAGACTGTTTACTTCCTTCCGTCCTTTCCCTAAAAAAACTATCCACACAGCATCCCCACAGATTAAATGGGAAATTATTTTCTTAAGCGCCTCCGGTGTAGGTAAGATGTATCTATATAAGTAACCAATTTCAAAAAAAGGTCCAATTCAAATCACTTAAAATCAAATAAAATAACTAAACATAGATTTCTTTTTACTGTCTAGTAAAAAATGTCAGGACTAACGATTGTTTGAAGAAGAGAAAGAAAATAAAACAACAATCATTACAGAAAATGAAACGTATTTTCAAAATTCCGTGGAAATGTTCGCCGTCCAGTTAAATTTTCATGTCAGTTAAAAGGTATTGGTCTCAATTAGTATCAATCAACTGTCTCAGTAAAGCTTTTACAAGGACATCCTTTTGATTCTTAAAAAAAATTAAGGAATCTTTTACGCCGTTCTTAATGTCTTGTAACAAACATACGTTTTACTTATAATGTACATAACGAGTAGTTATGTAGACAGTAGACCTCGCGTCCAAAAAAGTATGTTTCTAATTATATCTTATTAAAGCAAAACCAAAATATCTCTAAAATCCTAAAATTTTATTAGTAGGTATTTAAAAACCAATCCGCTTAGTTATAAATAATATGGTTCCATGAAAATTCAATACGGTGACAATTCAACACACTTTTAAAAAGTGATATAAAGTCATTAGAAACGATGAAAAAAAAATAACCTAACCTAACCTACTTAACCCAATTAATAAAGTTTTTGTTTCATCACTTTCCATGACTTTATATAACTTTTTAAGGATGTGATGAATGATAATGTGATGAATTATCATTGTGATGGTATTATTTGCGGTCACCAAATAACATATCGGTACAAAATATATTTATAACCGCAATCTCACCAAATAAGAAACTGGTTCTTGTGCTGGTTCTTGGTGAGCGATTAACACTAATTATAAGGTAAATAGAATAACATTATGCAAAAGGAAAATATATATAATAGCAACAATTGAAATTTCTCTGGTCATCTATATGTGCAGGTTTACATATATAGAATTTTGTTACATACTAAATATTGAGCAAGTAAGAATTAATTAATTAATAAATTTAAACATATTTATGGGTGTGATTTTATATAACTTTTTTTTTTAGGAGTGAATTTGAACTAGAACCATTTTTGATTAAGTACTTATTAAATAACTTAACTGAATAAGTATCAATTAAGTAATTAACGATAAAGTATTTTCCGAATTAGTCCAATCGCTAAGTTATATTATTATTTCATTATTATTATTAGAAAATGTATTTATACCATAAGGTCGTAAGAGTAGTATAGCGCCCTTCGTGGCAGCAGGACGCGTCCTAACGCGTCCTACAACCGCTTTGTATTTTTTTAGTATTTTCAAGGGAAATGAGGCAACATCCCTTCGAAATTATTTGTGAAATCAATCAATCAACATTTGAACTTAAATAAAAATAAACTTTATAATTATTAGAACTTTATAATATGTGATTTGAGTGCAGTGTTTTAAAGGTGAATAATCGGACATTTGCTCAAAAATATTGGACATTCGAAACGAACGGCGATCGGTAAATGAACTCTAGAGGTTTTCAACGTAATTCCGGAAACTGGGGAAGTTTGGACCGTGGCAAGTTTTTTTTCTAAGCCCAGGGTAATTTATTAACTGTCGATTTTTATTGAAGGGCAGAATGCACCACTTTAACAATTACCAGGAACAGGATTACATGGAGATAAATGATGGACAGCGGTGCTGCCAGGGTCTCTTATCCATGTGAGGTGTCAGCGCTTTATTATTAGCAGCAGATATATACCTGGACGCTGTTGTTGGACGCGGTGGACTCTCTTGCTGCAGCAGCTGGTCCAGTTCCTTCACCACCTAGGATTCTTGCTGCAAAGTCTCCATCTTTTATCTTCGTAGAACGTCACAGCGGTGCTGCCAAGGTCTGGTATCTGTGAGAGGATAGTGTGTCAGCGCTTTATTAGCAGCAGACACATGCCTGAACGGATGACGAACCTCGTGCTGGCACTGTTGGTGGACGCGGTGGACTCTTCCGCTGCAGCAGCTGGACCAGTTTCTTCACCACCTAGGATTCTTGCTGCAGAGTCTCCATCTTCTATCTTCGTGTCAACTGTTACTATACTTCATTTTACTTAACTTAACTTCACTCTATTTTTGTAATATTTATATTTTTTGTAATACCTGCATCAACTGTAAAGCGCCCCTGAGGTGATATCTCACAAAAGCGGCGCTATACAAATTATCCAATAAATAAGGTCACCGTATCTTGGCACTAAAATTATATAGGTAGTTATAATTAGATGATTCAATTTATATCGTCACCTTGATTGGACATGGTTTTAAAAGTTACATTTTTCAAAAATCACCTTTTAATGCAAAACCATTCCATCTTTTTATTTCCATATCCAAAAAAAAATTCAGATCCATCTGAGTTGTTTTTCAGAAAAAAGCTTTACAAGGTTCTAACACCACATACAACCTTTTGCAATCGCCGTTTTTTTTGTATCTGACAGTTGATCGTTTTTACAAAGCGCAGCGTAGTTCATCAGTTTGAATGGATATGGTTCTAACTATGGCTTACTGCGTTTTGTTTGTGTCAATATTTGCAAAGATGAACTCTCGTAATCTACTGTGTATTTTTGTTTCTATTTTTAAGGAAAATATTTAAAGATGACGTGGTTTTGTCTTGATATGGCATTAGAACCTTTTAAATTAATTATTATGTCCTAACTGTAGTTTTATCTGCATGTTTAGGTACGTTCCAAAATGACAAATAATGTAAGTACTTCCTATTTAAATATTCATTCAAACTAAAAATCAGAGATTGTTAAATAAATAAAAAGAAATCGTATTTGCAAGCTTTGACACTTAATACCTCAGACCAAGGTGTAGTGAAGTTAAAACCCTGTCCAACCAAGGTGACAAAATGGCGCAGTGCTTAAGTATATATGTTTTTCTTATGAAACTTGTTAATAAATGGAGCACAAACCTATGAATAATGTAGCAAAAACCAAAATAATATGCAAACACTAAAAGCCAAATTAGGAACTTTATGGGAGCACAAGGCACTTTCATAAAGAATAAGGTTCAATGAAAAAATTGAGAAAACAAACAAGTTTCGATTTTAAAATGTTTTTTTTTTCGATTTAACTTTTAAATAAAACAGCGAAACCTCTCGTTATATTGAAATGCGTAAAGCGTCAGCTACACTACTCGCTTCGACGCTTCGACGAAGTCCTCGACGAAGTTAGCCGAAGTTCGAAGTGCGTGCCTACACACTCGTGCAACTTCGCGAGTAACTCAGTCCAGGGGCTCTATTCCTGAATCGAGGGCGCTCGTAATCGCCGTCGAAAGTACGTACGTTGGTCGTCGTTGCTATTCCCGAAATTGGTCGAAGGTACATACTTCGACGCCAAACGAAAAAGTCATTCCACACAACAACTATTGGGTATAACCAGTAGAAACAGGGCAGCGAGTGGTAGGTTGTTGGCGTTTCTATGGAATTGGCTGTCAAAATTTAGTCTAGCTGACAATTTTTGTTTTGCCGCGCGGATTCCGCAAATGTAAAAGTGGGTGAAAATTTCCCACTTACTAAGTCTTTATCGGAGCTTAAAAGCTCAATTAAGAGTTGCTTTTGGCAATTTGTAATATGTCCCGCAGCCATTTCTGTTTTGAATAACGAATAACTGTTGTCTGTTTAACAGTCACACCATAGAAATCCCAAAAACATCAGGAACATAGACAATATTCACAGGGGTGCCAATATAATCATCTCTTCTACCAACTTCGACCATTCGACGCTCAAGAATACGTAAAATTGAAACATTCGAAAAAGTTAGTCGCGACGACTAGTAGTTTTTCACTCGAAGACGGCGCACTCCAGAATTGCAGGCCAGTCCTTTGACTCGGGCGCATTTACCGACAACAATCGGAAGTCGGGCGAAGCGAAGCGAAGTTGCCCGAAGCGAAGTGAAGTTCGTGCCCACACTATCGTATTCGGTCAACTTCGATCAACTTCGCGAGTAGTGTAGCTGGGCTTTCAAAGGAGGTATTATAATTGTTGTTCGGTTTTTTTAAACAAAACTGAAAATGTATTTTGTAGGTAGCAATAACTTTGTGAATTGATGCTGTTTAAATTGAAATCAAATAAGTTTTTGAATTTAAAACAATAATAATAATAACGAGATTATATTGAATTGTGGGGAGGTTTGTGCAATCCTACACATTCTAAAAAAATTTACAATAATAAAGCAATAATATACGATAATAATATCTACAGAAAAATACGGGAAAGCATCAACAACACTCTGAACTTCTGGCAGGATTCCATGATAATGACATTTTTGGAGTTGTTTGTACTCTCCGTTAAGGGGGGGCTAGGGTTTTAAAATTATTTTTTTTGCATTTTTTTAAATTTCTTAACATTTCACATGTGACACATCTTCGGATCTACCGAAACTGCCCTGATGATGGACACTGCAACGCTGTTCGAAACGCCGGCCAAAGAAGGAGTTAGCGCAACACGGCATAACACCCCAAAAACAAACAACAAAAAAGTGTCTAATAATTTTTCTTTTTCATCAATATTCTATTTATTACTTGAGTTTCTTAACAAAAAAATTGATTGTTTTTTATAGTTGAATAATTGAATTTTTAATTGTAATATTTAATCATTGAAGATAATATTAACCATTCTCAAACCAAAAATATTAACAGAAAAGAATTAAAGATTCGGCCGCATCTGGGAATTGAATCTAAGATTGCCTGGGAATTGAATCTAAGATGCCTTGCGTAGGCATTTTTCTGATCGGCGAGCTAATTTTATCATATCAACATCCATCATTTTTAACTGTATCATACTTTGACTTACATCATTATGCAAATATCTTAATTCGCATTTTCTGCTGTTATCTCTGATTATTCGTTATTATTCTTGATTTTAAAATTAAACGACCGAATTAAATTGCAATCTAAGATAAATAGGTTATAGGTATAGGTTTCCATTTTTATTTATATATTTGTAACCGGGGATCATCAATTCCCAGTCACGCTCTATTCTATTTCACATTTTTCATTTGACAATGGGTGATAATGTTTTCAATGTTTAGATAATATTTTCTATTTTAGCCAACTACATAATAATTAAAATAATTTGCTCCGTTTTCCTTCGTTGACTGTTTTGAATTTCGTTCTTAAATAACCGGATTTTATAATTGTGGACTGTTGTAAGTGGAGGTAAAATAATTACTCAGTTATTATAGCAGAAACTTTAAAATAATGGAAAATAACTTTTGTAAACTTATCGGTTTATTTTATCATTGCCTTCAGGTATTCGATCATTTTTATTTTTCAATAATCCTGTGAAATGGACACCTTCTTCCAGTTGGAAAGGACAAACAAAGTGTACCTACGAAGTAATATAAATTTCTCTTTTAAATAAATATTTTTAATAATATTAATACAATATTTTTGCTTTACTTAAGTAGAATAAAATTCGACAGAAAACGGTAAGTGATCGCTTGTTTTTTACTTGGCTAAGTATATTGCAGTCAACGTTGGAAGTATGAAAACATTGTTTGTTTGCACGTAGTCGGTGTGATAAATTATTTTTGTATATAAAAATGAAGGTTTATTTTTTTGTCCCCAATAATCTACAAAAACTACTAGACTGATTTTGCTGAAAATTCAAAGTTTGTACTTATTAGTGTAAAGAGTATTTAGAGGAGTCTTAACCCTAGAAGCCTTATCTACGCCTGCGAGGCGTACACACAATCTTAAATTCTATTTCTCTTTCTAACGGTTGAAGTTAGCGCCTCGTGGTCTTTAACCAACTCAGTGGCCGACAGAAGCTCGCCGATGGTACCTGCATCACTAAGGTAAGTCCAGCCATTTTTGACTTTTTGAGGTATAGTACGCCTGCGAGACGTATGTTTAGGCTTTGTGTAACTTTTAACTAAGATTATATGTTTTTACTTTTGTTAATTTTTCATCCATTTTATGTTTATTTTGGCATTGTTTCAGATACCAATATGTCATGGTCTAATATATTAAATAGTAACGATATTTTGAAAATCTTACACTAAGAAGATAGTATTTCTCTGGGAGAATCAGCTCCTGAAGACGAAGACAGCCTGTTTGGACGACATTCAAAGCGAAGATGAGAATAACTATGTTACTGAAGAATCTTTCCCTTTACAAGAATCTGCTCCCTTTGAAGAAGCCGACTCAAAATTTCAAAAGCAGACCTAGCATTTGATGCTGCTCATGCTTTGCAATCTGCCAACTCAGGGTAAAATTATCGTTTTATAGAAATACTCTTCGCGGTAAGAATGGACGCGGGATGTTTGGTCAACAAATAGGGGTCAATCATCGCACAGAACTTCAGCTATGAATAAAATCCGCACCTCTCGAGGACCAGCTCAAATTACAAATTAAATCTACTGGGCAATATTCGATCAAATAAGCGGGAAATTCACAAAAAAATTGAAGAACTCGATATCTCGACCTGTTGGCAATTCTACGTTTTGTTTTGATGGCCCTCTGACACTTCTATTGTACAAACCACCTGCAAATATGGTTTACCTTTTATCTTGTGATGAAAATGCAATAATTAATAATTCAAGTGGCAAACCAGACATGATTCATTTCTAGAACCAAACAAAAGGAGGAGTAGATACATTTGATCGAATGTGCTCCTCAATGTGGTGCAGCCGCAAAACTAATAGATGGTCAATGACTGTATTCTATGACATCTTGAACATGGCTTTTGTCAATTCTGCTGTAATTTATTGCTACGAAATGATCAAATAAACCATCAAACAAAAGAGAATTCATTAAACAACTCAGCACAGATTCGGTTAAGCCTTGGATGGAGATGAGACTTGAAACTCCGACTTATATAGATAAAAAGACAAAATATAAGCCAAATTCTCTCAAAACCTACTGATTTCGGTAATAAACTTCAGGCACGAGAACCAGAGCCCAAACAAACATAAACACTGAGCTTTTTGCTGCTAAAAAAATAGAATATCGAAATTAGTGTGCTGTAAGTGCTAAAAGTCAGTATTTTCTGAGCACAAAGTTGATGTCTATGTAGATTGCTCTAAAAGTAAAGCTAGTAATTAAAAGCATGATTACTTTTAATGTTTGCCCTGAGAATAAGAAATTAATGTTAAAAAAAAATATAAATTTATCAAAAAAAAACATATGTTTAAGTTGATTTTAGAAGATGATGATTTTTTCGTTTGAATATAAGCATAATGATTTGATTCGTTGTATTAAATACCCGTGATAGTAGTTTTCATTGATAAAACTGTGATTTATTATTAGTTTATATACGAACCTTAACTTTCCATCAAAGAATAAGGCATAAGTAAGTATATTTTGGCCAACAGGCTGTCATTTACATGTGCACGCCTCTGAGACGTATGTTAAGGCTTTATGTACCTATAAAATAGATTAGGCTTCTAGGGTTAAAAGTGGAAGAAGTCAGGGAATACTTAACACATTATCTCTGCAGTGAAGTGAGAGGGTGTCGAATTAAGGCAGAATTAATGTAGTTTTTTAAACGTAACAATGTGTATGTTATGATACTACATGAAGTGAATGGTAAAAAATGCCTGAGAAAGACGTGACATGATCAAGTGAAAAAAATACTTTAAAAAAGTAAACTTTTTCAATTCTGTAGAGTAATTTTATTCTTAAAAATAGACCGAGTTTTTAGGTACAATATATATATATATATATATTTTTAATTATATTTATTCGAAAAAAAATTTTTACAATGTGTGATATACATATATATTTCACTAGTAATAAGATAAAAGGTTTTATGATATGATTAATATTTATTATTTTTCAATGTTCTCCCATAATATAATTCACAACCTCCAAAAATTTACTCAAAGCCTTTTATAACCCAGAGCAATGCTGGGTACACGTCAGCTCGTATTTGATAAAAGCATGTGTAATTTTAAACGTGTGGAAACTGGATTGTAGATATCATTTGAAAATCAATTTCTCGGAAATAGCTTTATCAGAAAATTGATATCCATCTCTTGAAAAAACGCTCTCCGCTGCAGAGGGCAGATTATCACGAAAACAATATGGAAATTTGAGGCTTAGTCGATATTGGTTAACGCGAAGTGAAATTGAATTTGTTTTTCCATTCGTTATTTCCCAACATCGGTCCACAAAGGGGTGCGCGCCACCCCTAGGGAGGAATGTAAATCTAGGCAAACATGTCGCATTTGTAAAGCATTTTGCAACTCTTTGTTTCATTCGAAATTATGTACTACTTGCTACTCAAAATAGATCATAATGGAGTGGAAAATTTATTTAACTTTAAATTATGATGTTACCAGGAAAAAAATGTATCATAATAATTATTTTGTGTCCTGCGAATTTAATATGTTATTAGGTACTTTTTTGTAAAGTAAATGAAAAATATAATAATATTAGAAATATATGTATTTGTAAATTTGTTAATGTGAAGAAAGCTCTAAAGTCATGAAATTAGACTATTTTTCTTCGCATTTACCCTACGCATGAGGCACTGAGGGAATTTTTTTTCCTTTGTCATCTTTGGGGATGCTGTATAGAGGGTCGAAGGAAGGTGGGGAAGTTCTGGAAAAATAACATTTATGAGGGTTGGGTAGGAATCTAGGGATCAATGTATCCAGGAGTGACCAAGGCGATTGTCGAGAGAGGTCGAAGGGTCTCCCCCAAATATTCGACCCAGCCTCTCCCGATCTGGCACGCTACGAAGCTGATGGGCAGGCGCATCCTGGACACCCCTGCTAAATCAACAAAAGTAGCTTGCCACTTGGTGTGACCTATGGCAGATGTGTTAGTTATCCGATAAATGGTTCCCGGGGCGGCGGTACACAAACCCGCCTCTAATATTGATTCTTCGTGTGCTATTTAGATCAACATAACTACTTTTAACATGCGATCTCGTTTCCATCAAGAGCTTTGATTAATATGATTTTTTTCAAAAAATAAATAAAAATACAAAAAAAAGACTTCTGACTTGCTCTAAATAATTTGAATAAATGTACTTCGAAATTGGACGAATCAAAATAGTGAAACTTGTAACTAAGAATTCAATAACTTGCAAATGGCTCAGCAACTTTGATTATTTGGTGACGATTGCTTGTCAAGAATAGGTATCTACGAACAACAAAAGAGTAGTATGAAGGAGACTACGCATAAATGTAAATGAAGCCAATAGTGGTGCCAGGTAGTTGTGTAAGATTTGTGACGGTCTATCCTCTTCTCTTATCTTTCCAGGAAAAAGGTGTGATGGTTAGAGAATTACTTAACTATTATTTTTCACAACGTACCCAATAAACTAATAGTTCTGTGAATAGTAGACCCATAAATAAACCACTAACGGTGGACCTCGCGTTCAGAAATTAATATTTAATATTTTTAATTTTCTATTATTTTAAATAAAAATAAAAAATTTCTTTTCTAATTAATTTAAGTAACGACGTGACATGACGGCCGGCGTGGTCTAGTGGTATACGCTTTTGACTACAGATCCGAAGGTCGCGGGTTCGAACCCGGCGTGCGCAAATAAATTTTATTTGATTAATTTGTGTTATTTCACAATTAATTAATTTAAAATAATATATAGTTATACAGTATATTTGCGGCACGTTCCAGAGTGGAAGATACTCTCAGTATCGCCCTGGTGTAAGACCACCATTCAGAATTGAAACGTTGCTTGAAATGGCTTTAGCCGTGTTTGGTGACCAGATCTGAATAGCCAGGTACTTCCCCACCTTCCTCTTCCCCATCTCCCTCCCCTCCCCAATACCCTCAGCCTCACAACATACCCCAATTGGGGATGCCATAGTCTCACTGGCTCCAGACGGGAGCAGTTGGGACTCTTGTGCGGTATTACTGTAAAAAAAAAAAAAAAAAGTACCTACCTAAATGATTTTTAAGTACGTACTTAAATACCTATCTATTTAAATTTAATGAAACACGACGTGCACCTGCTGATTCTATTT